>NC_137121.1:37359025-37959025 GCF_949357685.1 Gobio gobio | reverse complement strand
TTTATGTTGGTTTGGTCGTTTAGCTGTTTCCTTATAAATATTTTCGTGTTTTTTTGTGTAATTTGCCAAGTTTTTTGCCAGATGGCTTTTTTAATTATATGATGTCATTACGTTACTGTCTTGACGCCAGCCAATCGCTGCATTGCTGATCATGGTTTGGAGTATCGATGTATCTGCCCTCTTCAGGGAACACAAGAACGCGCAGTGATCTTAGATCATTTAATCCAGATATTTTAATCCAATCCGCAAATTCGTTTGAAGAACCAAATTAGCCAGACATCAGTTATCACGATTAAAAGATCTGGGATCTGTCAAATCATCTCAGATGTATTAAGTGCGGTACGAAAAACAGACCCCAGATCATTTTATAAATAAATGTCAGTACGCTTTCCAGTATCTAGTTGTCACAGTTATGTTCTGTTTTGTCCATGGACTTTCAGTGTGTTTTCATATGCCACACGCCTGTCTGTGTTGTTGTTTTGTTTCCTGATCACATGTTCCTTTGTTCCAGTTTCCCGCCACTTATCTGTCACCATGGTAACCTTCATTAGTTTAGTTCTGTTCAGCTGTGTCTTGTCTTTCTCGTTTTGTTCCCTATTTAAGCTCTGCTGTTTCCCTTAAGCTTGGTACATACTCTGAAAGAACAAAGAAATGGACATTCCATACTTCACGAGAAAAGCAGGTGCCGAACTTCTAGGGAGCCCTCAGAGGCTCCGCCCACAGCAGCACATTTACATTTCTGAACAATCACACAATAGTTCTCGGAAACCCACAGGAAAAAAGTTCTGCTCAGATGATGTGTCGAGAACAAGCTGCGAGAACTCCTCAACCAGGGCTGAGAGAACAAAATGAGGTGATTTTGGAGCGAAAACTTTTTTCTCTATTCTTGTGGAGTATGTAGTGGCCTTTAGTCTTTGTCCGATCTCTGTTGTGTATAGTGTGTTTGCGACCTGCCTGTATTCACCTGAGAATCTCTGTCATTAAACTTCAGTATTGTATCTGCCCGTCTTCGTCTTCCTGCCTGCAAACACTGACACTAGTGAAGTATTTCCAGTCGTTCAAGAGCAGCTCCTGTCTAACTCAAAGGGAAAATATACCAACAGCTCAAATAATGGACGCCAAGTTCACATTTGACTAAAATACTGTTATCAAATTCAGATCAAACCAAAAGTGGAATAATAAAGACCAAAACTCAAAGAATCCTCAAACAGCAAAAACAGTCCAAAGACAGACTGACCTTAATGATCAGACACGGTTTCTCATTAAATAAATGTGTCACTGGAGAGAAATAAACCTATGAAGAGGCTAATGTTAATAATAAAATAACATGAGTCAGAATATAATGATCATTGTGTAACTCTAGTGTGTGTGAGTTTGTTCTGAGCACAAGCTGTTGTAAATCCTGCCCACTTCTTTGCATTGTCAGCACATGCTTCAGTCTGAGAGTGTTTATAGTGCTGTGAGTTTAACACTTCATGACTGAGAGCAGAACAGAACACAATCTTCATCATCACACAAGACACAAGAACAACAATGAACACCATCAACATCTTCATCTGGACTCTCACTCTGTTTGCTCAAGGTTTGTGTAATACAGTTTAATTATTAATTCTTTAAAAATGTCAAATATATATATAATTTTCATTTTCATTTCTGTTTTCTTTAGAGTGTAGAGGACAGTACACAGTAACTCAGAGTCCATCAATAACAGCTCAAGCAGGACAAGACGTCAGAATAAACTGTAAAGCCAGCAGTAGTTTGTATAGTAATCTCTTAACCTGGTATCAGCAGAAACCTGGAGAAGCTCCTAAACTCCTCATACATTCAGCAACAGCCCTTTATACAGGAACTCCATCTAGATTCAGTGGCAGTGGATCTGGCAGTGATTTCACTCTGAGCATCAGTGGAGTCCAGACTGAAGATACAGGAGATTATTACTGTCTGAGTTTTCACTATCCAAACAGTCAGTATGTGTTCACACAGTGATAAAGAGTCGTACAAAAACCTGTGTCAGTCAGACGTCACAGTGACTGCACTGATACAGCTGAGAGATACTGCAGCTGCTGATGGACCATCACACACAACACAATGACAGAGTTGAGCAAAGTTTATAAAGACTTTAAAGATAAATATGATGATTAAGATTTTTTTATGCTAAAATACATTAATCCAGTTTATTGTTCATTAACTATTATAAGTATGCCTATTATTCAAAGGCAGGGCCGGCTCAGGCGAGATTTTAGATAGCGGCCCCAACCCGGACAAAAATGACTGAAAATGCTAATCTTTCGTATGATTTGCCATTTACTATAATATAACATGGATAGTGGTAATCAATGTAAACATAAATATGAAGTAAATAAATGGTGAAATTAATAATAAATAAATCTGGAGGGAAAAAGAATCACACAAGAATTAAACTACAAATCAATAAACAAAAAGCAAAACCTCTATTCCATGAAGCATCCCAGCACACTTCAGAGAAAGCTGTGAGGTTATTCACATGTTTGTGCTAAAATGGGACAAATTGTTAATTTCAGTTCATTTCATTCCCAGTTTTGAGACACATCATGTGTGTATGACCATGACTTTACTGTGATCTTGACATCGTTTATTTAAGACAGACCATCTCTGGGTGGAAGATGAGAACAGGCTGAATATCTTCTACAGGAAGCCAGAATAGCGAGTAGCATTCGTTCAGCATCAGCTACAACACACACGGCACAAACAATGCTCTGGGGTTTATCACCAGCGATCTCGTCTGAACATCTTTCCTTTTGCCCCTCGAGCTTGCCCCGTTGTCATGTGACTGCCCCCTGCAGTCCTCAAAAGCTGTGTTCAGGTGTCACGTCCCTCAGTCATTATTAGATGTTATTTATCTAGGAATATTATTAGACATAAAGTAGTTTTGTATGTGTGTGTTTAGACAGGAAGGGAATTGCAAAAGAAAGAGGAACAAACAGCAAACCAACAATTTAGTTGAACGATTTAATTCTTTTAATGCAATAAAGTGATAAAGTAATCTAATAATGAAGTAATGAATATAATATACAACATAACAGGAATGAGCAAAAACAATCTATTGGAGAGGAAGGAGCAAGAGAGCGGTGCTTAAATCAAAAACTGAATATAACAAAACCCCTTCTAACTAAAGTTAATGAAATAAACTAACAACAAAATATGCAGAAAGAAACATCTTCAGCGTACAAGATGCCATTCTAAACTATACTAACCCAACAAAAACATGCATAATAAGCAGCTCTGCTAATCCTAGTGCTAATACATTCATTGAATCCTAGGTCACGACCTGCTTACCTGACTCACAACCTCTCCCACCGGTTTACACAGCGCTGGACGGAGACTGAGATTAAGGTTCATGAAAACAGCGGTCACACACATTTACTGATGCACCTCAAGCATGTGTCGAGCGCACAGACAAACAAGCTCAAACCACACAGAGAACTGATCCGACTGCCAGATCATAAAAGCAGTGAACCCCAGACATCGATCAGTCTCTCGTACGAGAAAACCGTCTTCACAGAGCGAGCACTCTCCCAGCACAGAGTATGAATCTCTCTGAGTGTCGCCATTGAAGTTAGAGCCATTCATAAACGATCAGTGACAGGCACAATCCCAGACGCCAGCCGACTGACAGGCGGTTCCTCCAATCGCGTTCCACACCTGAAACAGACAGGGCACACACACACACACACATACACACACACACACACACATGAAGTGCTCCTTCACTTGTGGCTTGTCCTCCACTGACAGTCCTAATGACAACCGATGGCTCTGTGTGGCTTATGTCAGGGGTGCGATCCAGCATAATGGAAAAGTATTTGCAAAGTTGGATCTCACCTACAGTTGCATCCATGATCTCTCCACTGATAGCACTTATCAGTTCATTTTGTATGTTTTTTTCTTATATGTTGTCATGTTTCCTGCTCCACTCTCTGCTCTATCTATATGTGGCTTTAAGACTGGATCAGATTTGGCCAAAAGCTCGACTTCTTTCAGGAAGATGCCATTATTGGGGTCAGGGGTGGACTGGGGCAAAAAAGTGGCCCTGGATTTTCTGGCTCAAAGCGGCCCATAACAACCGGTCTGCAACACGTCAAGTCAAGTCACCTTCATTTATACAGCGCTTTTACAACACTGATGCTTCAAAGCAGCTTTACAGTGATGAATAGGAAATGTATTTTGCTTTTGAAGAAAAGTTTTTCATCTCACCATAAACTCACCAGCTCATTATGCACAGAGTGATTTTATGCATGTGATTTTAAACACCACTTACTAACATAAAAATATAGATGCTATTTATACAGAATTTATTAATGAAATGTTGAAATGCTTATCATTAACATTACTGCAATTAACATTGCCTTTAAATCTCCTCTGTAAAAGCTTTACGAGGCATAAATAGTCCTCACTTTAGATGAGCTCACAGAAATAGTTGACTGACGACTACTAAATGTGTTATAACTACCTGAATTAATCATGAATTATAGTAGGAATACATGTAAATAAAGCATGTATTAACACACTGAGTAACTATTATTATATGTCTAAATAACAAGATGTATAAATGTATATTTAAATAGTTTATTAATCCTTTGCTTACACTTTCTAAATGATCTGATGAACCACTGACAACTCCTAAATAACTGGTTTGTAAATAATGTAATACTTAATATAGAAATGATAAATTGATAATTTATAAAGTGTGAAAATACAATTATTGAACACATTATAGATGTGCTTATAAATCAAGAATAAAGCATTTATAGCGTTATTTATAAACTACCAATTAATGCTTTATAAATGATGAATTAACTATTTACTAATGCTTCATAGCGTGTAGTTATTATAAAGTGTTACCAATACAGCATATTAGAATGATTTCTGCAGGGTCATGTGACACTGAAGACTGGAGTAATGATGATAAATTCAGCTTTGATCACAGGAATAAAAATAACATTTTACTATATATTCACAACAGCTTGTCACATATGTGTTTGTAGACACTTTTTGTTATTTCCTGTCCTGTGCCATGTGTTGTAGTCCTTTGTAGTTTTTCATGTTGTATTAGTTCTCCCAGGTGTTTCCCATTTAGTCACTCCCTCTTGATATCTCGTTCACCTTGTTTCCCTGTGTATTTATACCCACTGCTTCAGTTAATGTTTGTCGGTCGTTGCTCCCGCATGTGTTCTTGTTGTTGTGCTCCTGCCTGTTTGCATTCTTGGATTTTCTGTGTTTAAGTCTTTAATAAATGTTCAAGCTGCATTTGGATTCTCATCCCAGCCCCAACGTTACACAGCTATTAGAAATTGCTTTCATATTTCTTAATATTGTGTTTTTACTGTATTTTTAATGAAATAAATTCAGCCTTCTCCTTTCAAAAACATTAGTCTTAATTATTAAAAGTCTTAATTATTTCAATTAAGTAATGTTTCAATAAATAATTAGTTATTGCTAGTGTGTAAAATAATGCATGTGAACTATGACTATGATAGCCTATATGTATTTTAGTATATGACACATTCCTTCACGGGACATACTTGAATATGAAAGTTGCCATTTTTACCATGTTTTAGTGAAAATATTTTGAGTTTTATGAATCATTTTCAAATGACTGAACTTACTTTTTCACTTCTTAATTTGTATGGTGTAATAACTGAAGACTTTTGCACATGCACAGGTAGTCTCAACCCATGGGATTCTTCTGTTGTCACATATATTCCGTTCAGAAAATCGCTGCATATCATTGGTTCCTGCAGGCCATGCTGTTGTCTCTCATGTCTTTTGTAGCTGGATGTGTTTGTGAAATGAATCCCACATTTCTTTCAGAATAGGTTCCCCTTCTGAACTGGATCATGGGTGGTGTCCTGGCAGGGCTCTCCATCATCTAAGAAATGATCATGATACATGGCATTTCAAATCAACTGACTGAACCGACAGTACAAACTTCTTATGAATTCTCACAAAGTTTATTCTTTCTATCAGATGTTCAGAAAGATTATTCTTCTGGCTGTATTAATTAAAGTACTCAAAGATATTATATAAAAGCTTGTAGCAAAATCTGAACATTAAAGTGACTAAGATTTTGTGAGCAGCAACAGGGACAATCAAATGTGGATACAATGGTTTTAATAAATGATACTACAAATACATATGACTACCCATACAAAAATGTAATATATGGCCATATATGTACTTATATTTCAAATAGTATGACATATATCTATACATATATGTGACTTATCTGAGAACACAATATATGCCTGCAACATATATGAACATTTATGTGACCAAACATGTTAAGAAAATATTTGAGTTCATCCATATATGATACCATATATCTGCATATATTACAGTATAGTATTGGTTTCTCGCAAATATGGACAACATTAAGTATAAATATGTGACATACATATTTGTTCTCCACATATTTAATAAATGTATGTAAACATACATGCATTTCATACTGATGCATTTTTAAAGCTGTGGCATATGGTTATGGTACTTTGTCGATGTATTTGTCAAAAATGACAAAGAAAACACTGTATTATTGTATTAAAAATACTATATTTGGTATTCACATAATACAGACAAAATCTCTAACTATATGCATTTAATTACAAGGCTTTCAGATATAAGATATACAACATTACATTTTAAATATTGGCGTTTGAGGTATTCAACATTAAGTATCATCTTTTTAAACTATTCAGACAAGTACATTTCTATTATTAACTGGCATTTCATTACATGACATTTTGAAGTACAGACAATATTCTTAACTATTAAGTGACATTCCACATTCAAACATAGGCAGTATTCTTACTATTTAGGACTCCACTAGATATCAGACATAAGTTCATTCTTTTTTAATCTATTGAAATTTCATGTCAAGGTATTCAGCGTTAGACAATAGGCCTATTCTTTTTAACTATCAATTGGCATTTTACTGACAAGTGAAAACTCTAAAAGATTGTGTTCCCTTTCGAGGGAACTCGCACTGCATCGGGACGATGCTTTGGGGATGCTCCCTTAGCATCAGCGAATCTGAAACCAGAATGCCAACTAGGCCAATCCGATTGGCGTGCGTGATGACGTCATTGTGACGGCATACCCGGAAGTATAAAAGGGGTGCTGGAACGTAATGGCGGCAGTTTTTGCTCTTCAGCAAGCGCTATCTGTAAACTGTCTGTCTATTTACTGTTGTTTGTCAGTGAAAGTGTGTGAAAAAGTATGGAAAGTGTGAGAGAGTTCAAACAGTGTGTGCATCCGTGTCCGCGGTTCATGTCGGGCTCGGATACACACCTGCTTTGTGTGCACTGCCTGGGCGTCCAGCATGCCCAAGCGGCTCTCGAGGGAGCCGCTTGTGAGCACTGCGAAAAACTGACGCTCAGGGTGCTTCGCTCTCGGCTGGCTGCGTTTGATGAGGCCGGCCAGCCTAAAAAAAACGTGAGCCTCGTGGTTCTGGACCCGCAGTCGCTGAGGCGGCTCGGCGTCGCAGATCATGGGGCTCACAGCGGGATTTGTCAGAGGGTTTCGGGACTGCTGCGGCACTTTCCCGATCCTCCTCTGACAGTTCCGAGGATCTTCCTCCCCGTGTGGAAGCCCGCGCTGCGGCTTCTTTCCCCGGGGTGGGAGGTCCGATGCTTGTTCTCTCCGGTTCCGAGGAGCCGGAGGAAATAGGCACCGAGGCGGGGGATGAAGCAGGAATTGTTTCATCGCTTCATCCACCCGCCCAAGAGGAGCTGGTCGAGGTGTTGACCCGGGCAGTGGCCAAATTAAATATAAGTTGGCCACAAGAGGCTCCGGAAATCCAGCCACCCAGCAGGCTGGATGACCGGTTCCTCTCACACCGGGTTCAAACACCTCGCCGGGGCCTGCCTTTTTTCCCGGATCTACACACCGAGGTGTGTAGATCATGGAAACGGCCCTATTCCTCACGTGTTTGCAATCCCCCAGTATTGGACTATTCCAATGTTCTGGGGGCACGCGAGGCGGGCTATGGGGCGATGCCTCGGGTGGAGGAAGCTCTCGCGAGCTATCTTTCACCCGACTCTGCATCGTCCCTCAAGGCTCCGGTTTTGCCCACCAAACCCTGTCGGGACACCTCATCTTTGGTGGGCAAAGCATATATGGCGGCTGGTCGGGCTGGTGGTTCCCTGCACACATTATCAATTCTGCAGCCCTACCAGGCCGACCTCCTTAAAGAGTTGGACGAGGGAGATGGTCCCTCTCCGGAGGACATTCTGGAACTAAGGAAGGCTGCAGATTTGTCTCTCCGCGTCACCAAGGAGACGGCCCGCGCTATCGGCCGCTCCATGGCTTCCATGGTGACAGTGGAGAGACATCTCTGGCTGAATCTGTCGGGGATAAAGGAGAAGGATAGAGCTTTTCTCCTGGACTCCCCGATCTCGCCTTCTGGTCTGTTTGGAGACGCGGTTAACACCGTCGTTTCCAGACACCAGGAGGCAAAGAAACAGTCGGCAGCCTTCCACCAGTATCTCCCTCGCCGCTCTAAACCTGGGAAGGCTGGCCCTAGCGGGCAGCCTCAGCCGTCATCCAGCTCCTCGCACCGGAAGGTGCAAAAGGAGAGCGTCGCTTCTAGAGCCCCTCCCCCGGGAGCCTGGCAACAGAGGCGGCGCTCTCAGCAGCAGCCTTCAGCTCCTAAAGGCGATCTTCGGAACGTCCTTCAGGCGCGGAAGGCTGCTGGGAAGAAGTCCTAGCCACTGCTGGGCTTCTAAGAGCGGTCCCCCCCGCGGAGAAACAACCGAGGTTGTTTCCTCCGCGGCGCTCTGGGGAAATCGATGTGGTAATCCCGCCGTCTATGACGCTTCGGGCCACATCGATTTCCCGCGAACGCATGCTGCACCAGCCGCCTCTGGAAAGACCTGCGGCTGGTCAGCTCGCGCGTCCGCACACGGAGAACCGTTCCCAACTACTTCCTGCCGGTCAACCGCTTCAGGAGGTTGGGAACGGGAACCGTGTAACACCCGACGCCAGCCTCGAGAGGCTGGTTCCCTTAGTAGATTATTTCGGCGCATGGAAATGCCTTCCGAATATTTCTACGTGGGTCCTGCGTACTGTAGAAAAGGGGTACAAACTGCAGTTCGGTTTTCCTCCTCCACAATTCAGGGGGTTATACTGCACAGCAGTGATACCCGAGCAGGTTCGGGTAATGGAACTAGAAGTAAAAACTCTTCTAGCGAAGGAAGCCATAGAGTGTGTTCCTCCGCTGGAAAGAGAGTCCGGGTTCTACAGCCGGTACTTTATAGTTCCCAAAAAGGATGGAGGGTTGCGTCCGATTATAGATCTGAGGGTTTTGAATCTGTCTCTGAGGAGCTTCAGGTTCAAAATGCTCACTATTCCCATGATCGTGAGTCAGATCCAGTCCGAGGACTGGTTCGTCACGATAGATCTAAAGGACGCATATTTCCATGTCTCCATCCTTCCATGTCACAGGAAGTACCTGAGGTTCGCTTTCGGGGGCGAAGCGTACCAATATCGAGTGCTTCCCTTTGGCCTAGCCCTCTCCCCACGCACGTTCACGAAGTGCATGGATGCAGCTCTGGCTCCAATGAGACTTCAGGGCATCCGTGTGCTGAATTATATCGACGACTGGCTCATACTGGCCCAGTCGTACGAGGTGGCGGTTCAGCATCGAGATGTCGTTCTGAACCACATGAAATGCTTGGGGCTGAGACTCAACACGAAAAAGAGCGTGTTGACGCCGTCCCAGAGGACTACGTTCCTCGGGGTCGTGTGGGACTCGACAACGATGCGGGCACGATTGTCTCCCGCGTGAGTCGAGACCATACAGGCGATGGTCTCAGGAATAAGGCTAGGCCACAACATCACTGTGAAGCACTTTCAGAGAGTGCTGGGTCACATGGCAGCAGCGTCCAACATAATACCTTTTGGCCTGCTGTACATGAGACCCATCCAGTGGTGGTTGAAAACCAAGGGGTTTTCCCCCAGAGGGAATCCTTTCCGTATGATCAGGGTAACGCGCAAATGCTCTCGTTCCCTAGCCATATGGAAGAAACCTTGGTTTCTGTCCCGAGGGCCAGTGTTGGGAGCGTCTTGTTGCCGGAAATCCGTTTCAACAGACGCCTCCCTCACTGGCTGGGGCGCGGTCATGGACGGCCGCTTTGCGAGGGGCCCGTGGGAGAGCCGTCATTCCTCCTGGCACATAAATTGCCTGGAGATGATGGCGGTATACAAAGCTCTCAGGAGCTTTCTCCCGCACCTCCGAGGCCAGCACGTCCTGGTACGGACAGACAATACGTCTGTCGTAGCGTACATCAACCGCCAGGGGGGACTGAGGTCGCGCTTTCTGTACAAGACAGCACGCCGAGTCCTCCTGTGGACCCAGGGGAAACTGTTGTCCATCAGGGCAATGTATGTCCCGGGGGTCCAAAATCAGGGAGCAGACATCCTGTCGAGGCAGGGGCTGAGGCCCGGGGAGTGGCGACTCCACCCAGAGGTGGTGGAGGCCATATGCAAGAGGTTCGGCCCAGTGGAAGTGGATCTGTTTGCGTCTCGAGAGACGTCCCACTGTCCACTGTGGTTTTCCCTCACGCATCCAGCTCCGCTGGGGCTGGATGCCATGGTGCAGACGTGGCCGAGGCTGCGTCTGTACGCATTTCCCCCGATTGCTCTGCTCCCGGGAGTCCTGGAAAGGGTCCGTCGACAGGGGGTCAGTCTACTTCTGGTAGCACCCCGTTGGCCGACTCGAGTTTGGTTCTCGGATATCATAGCTCTGCTAGCAGGTCAGCCGTGGGAGATTCCTCTGAGGAGGGATCTCCTATCTCAGGCGGCGGGTACGATATTTTACCCCCGCCCGGAGATTTGGAACCTGTGGGTCTGGCCCCTGAGGGGACCAGGTTCATAGAGGCTGGCCTATCGGCAGACGTGATAGAGACCTTACTCAGCTCCAGGGCTCCGTCTACGAGGAGACTGTACAGCCTCAAGTGGAATGTATTTTCCACTTGGTGCAGAGAACGTGAGGTGGACCCAGTTAACTGCCCAGTGGCTTCAGTGCTGGAGTTCCTCCAAGATCGTTTCTCTGCAGGGCTTACCCCGTCCACACTCAAGGTGTACGTGGCTGCCATTGCGGCTTTCCACACTCCTTTGGGTGATGGGCCTCTGGGTAGGCACCAGCTGGTTGTACAATTCCTCCGTGGGGCTCGGAGGATGAGGCCTGCGGCTCGGTCCAGAGTTCCAACCTGGGACCTGGCAGTGGTTCTCGAAGGATTGGCTGAGGCCCCCTTCGAACCATTGGAGTCGGCTGGACCAAAGGATCTGACCCTTAAGGTGGCTTTTCTCCTTGCCATTACCTCTCTCAGGAGAGTGGGAGATCTCCAGGCCTTGGCGGTAACGCCGACCTGCCTGGAGTTTGCCCCGGGAGGAGTAAAGGCCATCTTACACCCTAGGCCGGGCTACGTGCCTAAGGTGCCATCAAGGGTGGTCAGGTCATTGGTCCTGCAGGCATTTCATCCTCCGCCTCATGTGACGGCGGAAGAGGGGAGGCTTCACCTACTCTGCCCGGTTAGGGCTCTAAGAGTTTATCTGGCGAAGTCTGCACAGTGGAGGAGATCACAACAACTGTTGGTGTGTTTTGGCTCACCTAAGAAGGGATTGCCTGCGTCTACTCAGACAATCAGTAACTGGATTGTCCAGACGATTACCATGGCCTACCAGGTGCGCAGTTTGCCTTCACCTGTGGCCGTGAGGGCTCATTCCACCAGAGGCATGGCCTCTTCGGTGGCCCTTCTTTCTGGGGTCCCCTTGCAGGATATCTGCGAGGCGGCCGGGTGGGCTACCCCACACACTTTTATCAGGTTTTATAGCCTGGATCTCCCTACGACGCCTGGTGCTAGGGTGCTCCAGTCCTAGCTGTGCCCGGTTTCCGGCTTCACACTAGGGCAGGCGCTACCCTTCGGTGTGGCCTAGTGGGTACTCGTTCCCCAAAGCGTCGTCCCGATGCAGTGCGAGTTCCCTCGAAAGGGAACTGCTCGGGTTATGTATATAACCCTTGTTCCCTGAGAAGGGGAACGAGCACTGCATCCCGACGCCACACCTTGGCGCGCCTGGAGCGCATGCTTCAGAGCAATTACTACCGCCATTACGTTCCAGCACCCCTTTTATACTTCCGGGTATGCCGTCACGATGACGTCATCACGCACGCCAATCGGATTGGCCTAGTTGGCATTCTGGTTTCAGATTCGCTGATGCTAAGGGAGCATCCCCAAAGCGTCTTCCCGATGCAGTGCTCGTTCCCCTTCTCAGGGAACAAGGGTTATATACATAACCCGAGCAGTTTTCACTATTTGATCTGCATGGGTAAAAATGTTTTCCATTCCATGACCCCTTGTTTTTAATCAATTCGTCAACTCATTACTATTCAAAAACATAAAAACATAATTAACATTCAGGTTTGGAAGATTCATAAAGAGACACTTTCTCTGAATAACTGCAGCTGGAACAGCTGTGAGATGCCCCAATTTTTTGCCAACAGGAACAAAATGGTGTGGGTTTGACAATGAAGCAAAATAATATCGCTTTGTTTAAAAATAATGTCCTATGGCATAGCAGCATTCCCCACTTCCTAAGTCTGCAACAACAAACGTATCAACACTGAAAATACTGTTATCTGTGAGGACAACAACGTCTAAGGTTACGTATGTAACCTCTGTTCCCTGAGAACAGGGAACGAGCGCTGCGTCTAGCTGACGCTATGGGGAACGCCCTCGGCGTGACTGGTGTCTGAAGCTACTATCGAATCACGGCAAAGTCTTTGACCCTGAAGCATGGCAACGCGACGCAGCGCTCGTTCCCTGTTCTCAGGGAACAGAGGTTACATACGTAACCTTAGACGTTCCCTTTCGAAAGGGAACTCTCGCTGCGTCTAGCTGACGCTATGGGGAACGATATACCAACGCCGCCATGCTGAGGGGAGTGTCTGCCCATTGGCAGTGACAACTGTCAACTCAAGTAATTCATAGAAAAACCTGAGCGATTCCCCCTCAGGTCCTGGGCTGACAGTGACAGCACTCCCTACGGTCATAGCCCAAGCTATACAACTAAACGGAACCCTAACGCACTGCGTGGAGTTCCATCTAGACCGCTCGAAGGCCCGGGACCACTACTTCCAATGAAGGGGTCCCTTCAAGGGAATGTGGCTAGGGGACCCGAAGGAACCCCAGCCAGTCACTACTCGGGAAAAAGTTCTCCCGAGTGCCACCAGGGAGGCCTGACCTGGTGCCCTAAGTGTTATGGACACTTCGGTTTAGCCAACCCTGTCTGTTCAAAACAGAGCCTCTGGATGGTGCCCAAAGGGCGTCCAAGCTAAGGGACTGAAACACAGGCAGTCTTACTTAGCCCGGAACTCAGAGACGGGTTATCCAAGAGAGCAACACTCAGCGTAGTGCTTTTCAACCTTTGCTATCGAGGGGAGTCTGCCTGCTCAAATCAAGGATCTACCAGGTGCTTGTGTTTCAAAGCAGTAGGGAGGCCGAAAGGGCCTAAGGACTGATCTAACAGGGAGGCCTCATGAGAGGCCTACGACCGTCTGACCAGGCTCAGGCGGCTGAGCACTCATAGACGACCCTCATTGAGGGGAGCAGCTGAGCCTGCCTGGCGAGTAACCTCCAGCTATAGGCCCAACTACCTCAAGTTCTCACAGAGAACTGGTAATCAAAGTGCCTAGCTCAGGAACTGGCCCTGTGGGCCTACTACTTGATAGCGGGTATTCCAGGGAGGCCTATAGAGGCCTACTACCTAACCGCAAGCCATGCTGGAAACCCAAGCATCCAGGCTCGGGACTCCGTCCTCAGGGAGGCCTTAGTGAGTCCTACTACCTGACAGCAATACCGCCTGCTGAGGTTACCCTTGTTTTCTCAAGGAGGCCTAATGGAGGCCTACTACTTGACAGTCAAGCTACGCAGGCTAGTCGGGCACCCTGTTTAAGGAACCCGTCCTCAAGGGAGGCCTATTAAGGCCTACTACCTGATAACCAGCCTTTAGGGAGGCCTGGAGAGGCCTACTACCTGATTGCAATACGTGCTAAATGACTGGGTCTCAGGAACACCTTAGGGAGGCCTGATGGGGCCTACTACCTCGTTCGAGTGACCACCATCTGGGACTCGACAGTCAAGCTACGCAGGCTTTTCGAGCATCTTGATTAAGGAACTCGCCCTCAAGGGAGGCCTATTAAGGCCTACTACCTGATAAGCAGCCTTTAGGGAGGCCTGGAGAGGCCTGCTACCTGTTTGCAATGCGTGCTAACTGTTTCAGATGACTGGACCCCAGGAACACCTTAGGGAGGCCTGATGAGGCCTACTACCTTGTTCGAGTCAGGGAGGCCTATTAAGGCCTAGAATTAACAGCAGGCTTTCAGGGAGGCCTGATGAGGCCTACAACCTGCCTCTGAGAGCGACCACAATCTGGGAACTCACCCTCAGGAAAGCCTAGTAAGGTCTTAGAGTTAACAGCAGGCCTTTCAGGGAGGCCTGATGAGGCCTACAACCTGCTTCTGGTAGTGATCACAACCTGAGAGCTCACCCTCAAGGAGGCCTAGTAAGGCCTTACACCTACCAGCGGGCCTTCGGGGAGGCCTGATGAGGCCTACAACCTGATAGCCTCCAGGCTAGCTGTCCTGATGCGCACATCGGTACATACCTCCAGTGAGGCCTGTTTGAGGCCTTACAACTGATAATGCGCCTTGTTCAAGAGGCCTACTGAGGCCTACAATTGACAGCCGACCTTCAGGAGAGCGTATTTACCCCTATTTAACCTGATAGCCAGCTAGGCTAGTAGTACCTTGATGCTTAAGCATTGTCACCTGCCTTACTAGAGGCCTGATAAGGCCTACCACTGTCACCGTTTACTCTTGAGAACGGTGCAATCCTTCCTGCTAACTGGGACAGCCATATTTGAAAAATGTGGGTTGTAGTAATATTAGACCCTACGGCTCGTTTTCATGGAGGCCTGCTGAGGCCTAACACATGATAGCTACCCATTACTATGGGGACCCGTTCCAGGGAGGCTTGTAGAAGCCTACAAGCTGTACGAGTTTCGCAAAAAACGAGAAATAACTGCCAGACAAACAAACTGACTGCTATTAAAACCAACGACTCTCAATGAGAGGAGGCCTCCGATCTAAGTACAACAAAAAGGTGACGGTGCCTCAGCAACGCGCTTCCTTCATCCACATACCAACTGACGCCGTAGCGCTCAGTCGTAACTGAGACAAACTAATCCAACCTGCAGTGGCTTAGGGAACCGAAGACACATAGTAACGCTAGGCGGTAGACAAACACTACATTCTATCAGAAAAGTGTGCTACCGCCTAGTAATCCGCAAATATTTCAAAGAAAAGAGCGGCGGCCTAAACACTACTCTCAAAATGAGAGGAGGCCCATCTTCTGATAACCATAAGCGGTGGCCTATCTGGCGCCATCTTGACCAACCAGGGAAAGCCAACACACGCTCACAAACATAGCCCAGATAATGGTGCTGTGTTAAAGCCTAACTAAGCAGGGGAATAGACAGTTCTCTCTGATGAATACCCAACTCTATACAGGAACCCGGGGTCTGTAAGAAATACATATTTTTAGTATAACACACAAAAATGACCATTCTCACCTGCGGCATGCTGAGCGAAGACTCATTGTGCGGTTCTCACCACCATGTTCTACCGCCCTTGAATGCCTGAAAGGGGCGTTCTCACTGAGTAAGTCCGGGCGGGCCATCAGAACATAGTTCTACTCACCATAGGCCCGCCTCAGGCCTGATGTAAGAAGCGCCTGGGTAAAAGTCATAAAAAGACATTAAAAAGGAAAAAGGAGAGGGCTATGATGTAATCGCCCTCAAGGGAAGTGATACATCACCAACGCCTTCGTTGAGAACGTTTGTCCTGGATCACCTCCCTTAGATCCTTTTTCCCGCGGGAATCCCATCTCCTCTGTACCCTGCTCCTCCAAGGGCACGAGAGGAGACGCTAGCACTCTGGTCCTGCCTACGGTCCTCAGACCGTGAAGGACCAGGTCCCGCCTGCCTGGGTGGGGGCGCGGATCTCAGCGGTATGCATGTTTTATTCTTAAATGCCGCTGAGCGCGCCTTCGCCTCCCTGAACTTTCCAACCACCGCCTCCACGGAGGTGCCGAAAAGTTCAGTAGGCGAAACCGGCGAGAAAACCCTTTTCTCTCTCCTCGATATCAGCCAGGCCCAACCACAGATGCCTCTCCGTAACCACCATAGCCGCCATAGAGCGGCCGATAGCAGCAGCAGTCTGCTTGGTGGCCCGGAGAGACAGATCTGTTGTGCGGCGCAGCTCAGCAACCGCCTCAGGGGACAACCCGGCCCCCTGGTCGAGATCCTCCAGCAGGTCCGCCTGGTACGCCTGAAACACCGCCATGGTGTGAAAAGCAGCACCAGCCTGACCCGCTGCCGTGTATGCCCCTGCCATTAAAGCACAACGTGATTTAGAAAGGCAGAGTTTGAGCTCTTCAGTGTTGATGCCCACGAAATGCGAGAAAAGTTTGCAAACTTTCCTCGCCAGTCGGTAGCCCCAACACATATCCATATTCCCCTATCCCCTCGACATCAGCGAAGTTAAAACGCTGATGTTGATGAACATTGGGTAGAATATGGATTCTTCCATGCCCTCTCGATCTCTGTAAGAAGATCAAGAAGGAATGGAAGGCTCATCTGAGCTGATGGTTTATGGCCAAGGAGAAATCGATCGTGCAATTTATCACGAGCGATCTCTCCTCTAACGCGCCAACATGGCAGCAGAAGCCTGCCCGCAGCACGTTCCATAACATTCATCAGCTCAGCATACACGGTCAAGGTGGCTGAGAGGATTCATACCACTCTCACCAGCCATCCCTAAGAGCACTTGCTGTTTAGTCTCGTTAGCCGCCAGATCGTCGCGACGATCGGCGAGCTGCATCTGAGAACCCATGATGTATGCCAACGCTCAGCCTCAGCTTGAGCGGGACAGCATCATCCAGTCCCAGATGCCAAACTTTCTTCCCTCAGGAAAAAAGCCAGACTAGAGTGGAGCGATCTCAGATTGAAAACCGCTCACACTCACACACAAACAACTTCAAATGAACTTGACTGTGCATGCTCTTGATCCGAGGCAGTAAATACACACTCGTGTGTATTAATAATTGAAGTTGTTTTACCTTAACTCGTATAGCAGTTCAAACAGACAGTCCCTGAAGACGAGAAAGATGTGTATGTGTTGGCACGGCGCCCTTTTATACTTCCGGGTCGCACGTTGATGACGTCATGGGCTGACGTCGGTCAAAGACTTTGCCGTGATTCGATAGTAGCTTCAGACACCAGTCACGCCGAGGGCGTTCCCCATAGCGTCAGCTAGACGCAGCGAGAGTTCCCTTTCGAAAGGGAACATGCGAGTTTCTCTTCCTCTCTCTCGAATGTCTTTTAGAGTGCGCAACTTCACCATTAATTACTGCCCTGTCACGGTATTTGACAAGAAGTTCTCTCTCTATGTGATCAGCTACATTGTGGAGGGCAAGGTAGTCATCTTGCTCAAGTCTTACTTTCTCATGTCTGCCTCCAAGTGCAATGACGTCTTTACACCTTATTGCACTCTGGGTGTGTGTAGGACTGACTAAGTCTTCAAAGGCCGAAATGCATTCAGAGGATGCATTTGAAAGTGTTTTCTTGGCATATAAGGGCAGACCCTTCTGTAACTGAAATGTTTTGGCAATCTGCAAAGGGACCCCTTGTGTGCTCTTGATCATTTTGAGCAGGCTGTGATTATATGACTCAAATGTGAAAGCTGAATGAGCCCATAAAGGACCCCAGTTTTGTACACTTTGTGCAAGGTGAAGAAAGAGATGGACATTATAGGACACATTTTGTATACCATAGAGAGCCCCCATTTCCATCACAAATTTCCTAAGCATGATATCTGCTTCCTGAATTTGTTGCAAGGTGACATTTTTAGTTAAGAGCAATGCCAAAGCCTTCACAAACCGTGTCCAGTGTATTAGATATCGCTCTGGTAAGATCCCTTTAAGCACTGGGATGCTATAGTAGAAAAGCCACATGTACCACTCATGCGCCTTCCAATAGTTTCTCTCTTGCAGTGATCTAGGCACTCTGGAAACACAGGAGGGTGGTTGGATATGGTGAAGTTTTTGATCAATCTCTTGGATACACCTTCCTACATACCATGGGTTTTCATGATTGTCACTTCTAACCCACAAATAAGTCATAGATCTCGCAACACCAAGAAGACAGGCGTGCATGTAGTCAGGTACGCAACTTTGTATCAGGTCAACTGATGGGATCAAGGACAAAATAGACGGTCCTTTCACTCCTTTCACAGTAGTGTGATTTTCTATAGCCTCTCGAGCGAAATCTAGGCTGCTACCATGATTTCTGCTTTCAGTATCAGACTCAAAAGGATAGACCCGTGCATGACCTTGACCCTTCTCAACCACTGTACCTTTTTGTAAACAGTATGAACATCCAAATTCTCCATTGAATTGCTTAAAATTTTGAATCATTGGTCTTGCAACAGAATCACATACTGCCACCAAGGGAAATACTTTGGACCGGCCACGAATACCATTTGCACTGGTCCACTCAAACCCATGAGTAAGCATCTGATTGCATTCTTTCACAAATGGTGATAAGTATGTGTTACAGTTTGGCTTTGATGAACCAAACCATAAGGCTGACAACATGACTTGTTTTGCTCTCAAATCAGGTGGTAATTCATTGACTGTATAGAGAAGTGGCCAAATACTGTATGAAGATTTCTTAAACACAGGTACCCCGTCACAGCTAAAGGTTAGTGTGAGATTGACGTGATGCTCAGATTGGCCTTCAATATTTCCGTTAACCCTCTTGTAAAGCTCACCATCGGTGATATCTGTCAGTGGGCTAGAGTGAGCACCACTGTTAGGCCTAGTCAACTGGCTGAAGAGTTCCTCTTGTTCCATCATATTCCTTAATTGTGATTCTAGTGAAAAAACAATAAAGAAATGCCCCTGTTTCATGTGATCAGCTACACTACAAGAATACTGACAGTTAGGACAAACCACTTTTTCTCCCTCAATGTTAACAGAAATTGTGCATGCCTCACATATGTAGTGAAACTGAATATTTCTTTTCAAGTCATCAAAAGTTTTGTAAAAGTGATATTTGGTAGATGACACAGCATGCCTCTGACTTATAACATTAACAACTTTAAGTGTGTCTTCTAAAGCTTCATCAGTCAGTCCATGCTTGAGTTTTAAAGCAAGAAGTAGCAACTCATGCTGTTTTCTTGTATCCTCGACAGTAGCAGTTTGCCATACCTGCCCATTTGCACAGGAAGTGTTTGTAGAGGTTTGGTGGACCGGTGGTATGAATGAGAGGGGAGGTTCTTCACAGACCTGCAACCCACAAAGAAATTTAAAATGTTATTTTATTTCAGCCAACGATTCCAAATATCAATGATAAAATTAAGTGTATTAATCTTATTATAAAGTAAAACTTGCATAACAATTAACATTCAGGTTTGTTGAGATTTCACAAGTAAGCAAAAATGAGCCTTAATATGTGACCGGGAGTAGTTTATAGAATTTAATATAATAATATTTATAGATATAGAGACAGCTATTAACATTTACCGATATAGTACTAATGAGTGCAGAATCAGGATCAGGCGACACAAGTGCAGGAACACAGGAGACGTGTGCAAGATCAGGATCATGTGAGTCGAGTGCAGGACCAGGATCACAGGAGACGAGTGCAGGATAATGTGAGTCGAGTGCAGGATCAGAGCAGACGAGTGTAGGATCAAGACCATGTAAGTTCAGTGCAGGATCACAGGAGACGCATGCAGGATCATGTGAGTCGAGTGCAGGATCAGGATCACAGAAGACGCGTACAGGACCAGGACCATGCAAGTTCAGTCCAGGATCAGAGGAGACGAGTGTAGGATCAGGATTAAGTGAGTCGCGTGAAGGACCAGGATGACAGGAGTCGAGTGCAGGACCACAGGAGATGCGTGCAGGATCACTTAGGGTAACAGCAGAATCACATACCTGAAATAGGAAACCAATATTTCATATTAATATGAAAATAATATCACTTCAAGGCATTATTTCAATTCAACATGTTTGATAAATGATAAAGTAAGTGTATTAATCTTACTATTATAAAGTAAAACTTGCATAATTAACATTCAGGTTTTTTGAGATTTCACAAGCAAAAACGAGCCTTAATATGTGACCGGGAGTAGTTTATAGAATTTAATATAATAATATTTATAGATATAGAGACAGCTATTAACGTTTACCGATATAGTACTAATGAGTGCAGAATCAGGATCAGGTGACACAAGTGCAGGAACACAGGAGACGTGTGCAAGATCAGGATCATGTGAGTCGAGTGCAGGACCAGGATCACAGGAGACGAGTGCAGGATAATGTGAGTCGAGTGCAGGACCAGGACCATGTAAGTTCAGTGCAGGATCACAGGAGACGCGTACAGGATCACTTAGGGTAACAGCAGAATCACATACCTGAAATAGGAAACCAATATTTCATATTATTATGAAAATAATATCACTTCAAGGCAGTATTTCAATTCAACAGGTTTCCTTAAAGGTCCTGTTCTTCGTGATCCCATTGTTCAAACTTTAGTTAGTGTGTAATGTTGCTGTTAGAGCATAAATAATACCTGTAAAATTATAAAGCTCAAAGTTCAATGCCAAGCGAGATATTTTATTTAACAGAAGTTCCCTTTCAAAGCCTACAGCGAACGGCCGGTTTGGACTACATCCCTCTACTTCCTTCTTTAGTGACGTCAGTAGAACAGACTAACCTCCGCCCACAAGAATACGCCAAAAAGGGGGCGTGGTCTTGTTGCTCTCCCACGTGGAGAAGAGGAAGTGTTGCGTGGAGAAGAGGAAGTGTTGCGTTTGAGTGTGTTTGTCACCATGTCGTCGAGACGCTGTTATTTTCATCCTGGAGTCAAATCACCTTTGTTTGGCTTTCCCAGGGACGCTGTACTTAGAGATCATTGAGCACATACATCTCCCCGTTACGGTAAGCGCTAAGCTGCTGTCCAATCACAACACAGGAACCGGGCAACGTGCGCTAAGCTGCTGTCGAATCACAACACTGGAACCGGGCAACGTGCGCTAAGCTGCTGTCCAATCACAACACAGGAACCGGGCAACGTGCGCTAAGCTGCTGTCCAATCACAACACGGGAACCGGGCAACGTGCGCTAAGCTGCTGTCGAATCACAACACTGGAACCGGGCAACGTGCGCTAAGCTGCTGTCCAATCACAACACAGGAACCGGGCAACGTGCGCTAAGCTGCTGTCCAATCACAACACTGGAACCGGGCAACGTGCGCTAAGCTGCTGTCCAATCACAACACGGGAACCGCTGGCACAATCAGAACTCGTTACGTATTTCTGAAGGAGGGACTTCATAGCACAAGGAACTCATCAGCCTGTTTTCAGGACAGTGAGAACAGCGGTACACAGATCAGTAAATTGTGTGAAAAATACTGTTTTTTTACACGTGAAACATGAACACATGTTATATTGCACACTGTAAACACAATCAAAGCTTCAAAA
Organism: Gobio gobio; assembly: GCF_949357685.1. NCBI lineage: Eukaryota > Metazoa > Chordata > Actinopteri > Cypriniformes > Gobionidae > Gobio > Gobio gobio. Next base: position 37,937,382 of record NC_137121.1, on the reverse strand, counting down.
AAACACGAAGAACGGGACCTTTAATCTCTGATAACACATGATGTTTTTGTACAATAACTTGCCAACTTAAAATGGTTAAACACAAGCTAGAGCTAATACACTGCAAAGATTACATTATAACCAAGTTGGAATTTATAAACTTGGTGCAAGTAAAATAGTAAAGATGGTAGCAGGTAGACTACAATCCTGACACAGATCAGTGTAGAATTAGACAGAATTTCATTGTATTCACATGTAAAGTGACTTAATTTTTTTCTCCTTGGGGAGCCTTGACATGCCGCTGACCTGAAAAAAAAAATTTACATTGTATTTTAACACTAAGCTTGATCGTTCCTTCAGGTTTTGGCAATTTATTATATTATTATTGTCTTTAAGGCCATGTTTACACATATGTAGATTTTTTTATAAACAAATTTTTAAAAAACATCACTTTGAGGTTGCTAAAACCTCAGTACAAACACACACTTACAAATGTATACTTTATACTTGTTATTTTTTCCCCAATCATTAGATACAGCTTGTTCTCCTGGTTAACATAACGTCCTTTATGTCTCCTTTGCACGGCTACAATAAACTTAAACCTACCCAGAGCCATATTTCTATGGCTCTGGGTAGGTTTATTTCTTTTTTTTTATATTCCATATTTCTATGACTCTGGACCTCTAACGTTCCGTGTACTTTTTCTTTAATGTATTATTATTTTTTTAAATGAAAAACGAAAAAAAAGTGCGCTTTTCTCTTTATTGGCCTCCTTTTTTTTAATTGAAAATCAAATCGGACCACCACCCTTGGTAATACATAAACAATTCTCATGAACGAAATGCGGAAAAGGTCAATAATACTAAAGTTTCCCTTTTTCTTAACCTCTTCCCTGTCACCGTCCCGCTGGCGGGACACCTGGCACTCTTTTTTTGATCGGCTTTTTTTCGTATCATATATTTGAGTAATTATCATAAATTAGGTATCATTCGAAAGCTTACGAACTCAAAATTCATCCTGTGAAAACTGTTTTGAAATTGGACATTGCGTTACCATGGAAACGGTACTTTAAATTATTCTAGCGGGCTCCTCCCCTAGTGGGCGTCGTCATGTTCTATATTACAACATTTATTTTAACTATTATTTTAACTACTTTATAATAAAAATCTTTTCTAATCTTGACAAAACACAAATCGTCGGAAAGGTCTGAGTCTCAGGGTTCCATATTTGGTGACCATTTTGGGATGGAAGGGATATTTGGACAGAAATTTACAGAAAAATGCATCAAAAAAACAATCAATGGAATATGTGTGACACCCGGTGGCAATTTGTGGTACAGCGCCTAAACAAACTCTCATGGGAACTTCAATTTTTGTGATATCAACTTCAAATTTGGAACACAACTTGGTTAGACATATGGCTTTGATTTTATAGTAATTTTAGATTAATACATTTTTGTAAAATATATATTTTATATAAAATAAAAATATTTAGTACAGTATTTTTTTATGCTCCGTTATGCTGTCTAATGCTCCGTAAACAGACGTTAGAGGCAACCAAAACATCGCCCCATTTCACGCTAGTTAACACAACACTTGGCAGCAGGCAACGTTAACTTAGCCTACCGTTAACAACTAACAGTTAGTGATGTGTCGTTCATGAACGATTCGTTCATTTTGAACGAATCTTTAATATGACTCGAGAACAACGGGTTGTCTCAGAGAGCGATTCGTTCATTTTGTGTTGACTGTGCATGCGCAACATCCCATAATTTTCTGTACAGGAAACAGAATTGATTAGTTCACCAGTCTCGAGTCATTCGTTCATCAAGTCCCAGCCCATAGGCAAGGTTATGCAGTCACCGGAAACAGAAAAGATTAGTTCATCTCTTTCTCGTTCAAATCGTTCGTTCAAGTCCCCATAGGCTGAATGCAGAAACAGCTCATCTCTCGAGTCTCGATCTTTTGTCACGTGACGTGACAGCCGTGCTGGATACAGAAATTAGTTAATTCCTTTACAGTCTATGGTTAATTCACAATTCCTTACAAACAAGTGAGGGTTTTTTTATGTTTGTTTAGTTCAGTTTTTTTTAGCTAGGTTATGTGATAATATCATATTGAGTGGGCATTACATTATTCTTTAACTTAGACACTTGTTGGTAACTATCAGTGTGTTAGTGGCAATGGTGACTGATATTTCTCTGCAATAGACATGAATACTTTGGAGCGAAAGTTGGACAAACGTTCTAAGAAAGATTCCGAAGGCCCCATTGTGGGAAAGAGAATCCGTGTTGCCAAACGTCTTTGGGAGGATGAGGATGAGGATGACCCCCCCTACTGCCATGGCCACAGTCAGTGGAACCAAAGTGAGTTTTTGTTTAATGTACTAACATTTGTTTATTTCTTCATTTGATTAGGGACAATGCACAAAAAAAACATTAGTCTTAAAAAGAAGAGATGTCATGTGCCAGGGTATAGCAAAAAATGCTAATTTCCACTAGGGGTGGGACAAAAATGTCATACAGTAAGCTTGTAAGCATAATGATATATATAACTACGGCAATAATTTGAATGTTTTCTTTTTTTCTTTTTTATTATTATTTATATGTTGCCACAGGCTGCCATTCACAATCAAGGGGCGGAAATCCTAGCTTCCTTGGAAGAACAAGCAGAAAATAGTGACAATGAGCTCTCACTTGTACGTCAAGAATTGCTAGAAATAAAAAAATTCATCTTCACAGGTAAACATATTATATTTCCATTCTACACACACACACACACACACACATATATATACACACACATTAAAACTTAAATAGCCGGGGCTTTTATTTTGCCAGATCATAACACTCAACCTGCTATTTAATCACCATGAGAAAAATGAAAAACTTTTTTTTTTGACTCTAGAAGAATAGACCTACCTACTGACCCTTTTCTTTTTTTTTTCTTTTTTTTTTTTTTTTGCTGTTACTGAAACTTACTTTTTAAGGATACCCTCATTATTTTAAAAGGACTGATTTCTTATCAGTCCTTTTAAAATAATGAGGGCATCCTTAAAAATATTTCAGTAACAGCAAAAAAAAAAGAAGAAAAAAAAGGCACACCGCTCGTGATGTTTTCAACTGTGTGTCTCACTAATACATTGATGGGATAAATGCAGAGACTGAATTTCCCTCACAGGATCAAAAGAGTATACTTCTATTCAAACTTATTGGCTACAGTCTTTCACATCCGTTTTTCCTGTTGATGCAGAGATACCTCAGATAAAAGAAATGCTCAATAGCTCCATGCACCTCGGCAGTCCAGGGCCTCTCCCCAGCCCTTCAAACCCTGTTCAAATAGTGAGTACTTTTTTATGAAGTGCTGTTGGAAAGTATGTGAACTGCTTGCAATCACCTTGTCTTCTATATTAATTGGTCATAATCAAATACAATTTACTGTAAATTTGTCCTAATCTAATCTCCCAAATTTCCTGGTACCTTGTGGCAATGGCTCTTTTTGGCACTACTTATTGATAATATGAAATCTCCAACATTAACAGTAGGGACCAGGAATGCTTGTCATAATACTATTGGGACCATATTCAATAGTCAATTGTACATACATTTGGAATGCTGGATATTTTGTTTACTATACTGAAATAAAACTTTTAAGCCTGTCAATTTTTTTTTGGTTCAACAGGAAGAAATTGTCCCAGGTTCAGGTGTTTACGTACCGCGAAGTGTGTGGCGCTCTGCTTGCCAGGCATCCAGTGGGACTTCAATGGCAAGGATTTTGCTTCTTGGGGTGTTTGACATTGAAACACTCGTCAAAAGTAATTTGAGAGGTTAGTATTGTCTGTGCAGTAGTGTAGAGTGTGGTTAAAAATGTTTATTCCATGGTCACATTTGTTATGTTAAAGCTACATTGTGTAAAAACTTCTCCCATCTAGCGGTGAAATTCTATATGACAACCAACTGAATATTACTTTCTAGCCCCCCCATTCCGAGCGCGTTTTAACTCCTATGGTGGCCTTTTCATGTAAAGCTTAACATGGCTTCCAGTCAGTGATGCGCGGGTTGATCCAAAATGAGCGGGTGCCTGCGGTCACCCACGGTTACCCGCGGTAACGAGTCATCCAAAATAATTTTTAATGATATTCGGGTCGCGGTCGGTCGGGTCATCCTTATTTTCCTTTTGAATGTTGAGCGTTATTAACTTTTTAATAAATACTGACGCGGGACAAAATGCCCGCTTTCCCAACACGTTGAACTGAGCAATGCCATTGTGCCATTTTAATAGGCTACTTTTAAACGCATATAGCTCAGAAAAGTCAGTTTTATGTATTTTCTGAGAGGGGGCGGGATTTTTGTTGTCAGGGGAGAGACGCACACATCGATTAGACTGGATAAACACATGCAGCATCTTAATTGTTAAGAAAATGAAACAAAATAAATCAATAAATCAATCCATTAGGAGCGCAAACTGTTCTTTTTCTGAATGCTGTATGATATAGTCTAGTGTTATGTAATAAACATGTAATTTAGTTGAAGCTTCTATTCAAAAGCAACTACATCACTCAGCTGGCATAAGAAAGTGAAAACTAGCTCTTAAGGGCTTTCTCGCAGTTGACCTGCTGATGACCTTCAAGCCGGGTCGAAACATAAACATCGCGTTCATCAATAGTATGCATCTAGACAGCTGAAATGGAAAATGATGGGCCGCCTCAAGAACTGCCTGCTCTCGCCGCTGCACCTCTAAGCGCACCACGTCAGGGCCTGAAACATTTTCTCAATGGCCCAATGAGCTACGATGAGCATTTACTACTTTAAAAAAATGCGGGTCGGGTACAATATTTTCTTCTTTTTTTTTGCGGTCCGAGTTGCGGGCGGGTTAGTTGAAAACGTCGGTCGGGTGCGGGTTGTTTATACATTGACCCGCGCATCACTGCTTCCAGTACAGAGCAAAAGCAATAAAAAAACAACTACAATTTAGAGTGTCCTTTGCCTGTGATCCGTCATAGCACGTTATCTTGGACGAGAAGTTTAAAGTAGTTTGAAGTATTACATTGTTACTTGATTTTATCTTTCTTAATTATTTTATAACAATATTTTGTGTTGCCATTAGTTGCTACCACTAGCAACTAATTTTCTAACGACTAATCTTTTGACACATTTTTGGATTAGTCGACTAATCTAAACGACTAATTAAGAAAATATTAAATGTTTGTTGTTTCGTTGTTTTCTCATTTTATTTTAAACTCAACTGAAGGGCCAAAACATAAATATGTCCCCAGTTCAAGAACATTATGTATTAACAATCTAAGCATAAGTTTCTGCATCTATCTATAGGCTATAGCCTACCACACTAGTCAGAGTCCTAATCTAATCCTCTATTAACAAAAATGTATAATCATTACTTAAATTAGCTATTTGTTCATGTTCCCCCAAGTTGTAAGTCGCTTTGGATAAAAGCGTCTGCTAAATGCTTAAATGTAAATGTAAAATGTAAATGTTGTTCTTCTGCCTAAATTAATACATTATTAGCTATCTGTACATTTTAATATGTACATTTCTGAAATGCATAACTGATAACATCACTCTGAATTGTATAGTAGATTCAGGCATTTTCCGGAAAGCTGCTTTGAAACGATATACATTGTGAAAAGCGCTATAATACAAATAAGTTGGTCTGAGTTCGGTTGCTACAGAACGGTGCCGCGGTTCACGAGAAAGTGAAAGTATCAAGGACTCGTTTGCACACTTGTTTAGGAAGTGTAAAAGCAGCAGTGTTATTTAAAAATCAAATATAACTAGCTTACTTATACTATGTGTCGCCGCCTCAGATGCGTGCACTGTTGTGGACGCGCTTTTTCTAGAAAAACTGCACGCGCTGAATGAGTCTGCTGCTGTTACTGGAGCACTTTGCTAGCACGTTATTTAACTAAAAGAAACGCATCCTATATGATAATAGTCAGATATATTCAAAATAAACATAATATTACAAATTATATCTGCACAAAATGACACAAATTCATGCACAAGTGAACTTGAATCATTCATTCAGAATTAATTGTGTTGTGAACGCGCTCTTCCTGGAGCAACGCGACACGGCAACTAAACCCAAATAATTCACAATGCTTTATTACAATATTGTTCTTTTTATAATGTTATGTAAGTAATACAGTCCCAATAGTCATTATTAGCTGTGAACTGCCGTTGAGCTGCGCGTGCTGAAGCTGACGCTTTACTACAGAGTTGATTCTTAACCAAATGCATCCAATTATGAAATAAATCAGATATAGATAGGCATAAATACAGTATCACAACTTACATTTGCACAAAACAAAAGACTGCGAATGCACAAGCAAACTTATAGAGTCATGATGAAGGTGTAAAATGGTTCCAATCATAACTCAAGCGTTCGCGGTTGAGAGGCACGGACGCGTGCCATCTTCAGTTCCCTGTGAACGTTTAAAAAACGCAAATACTTTTGTCTCGTTTTTATCTGGTTGAGGCGACATATTTCCCGCCGCAAACCCGCAAAAACAGACACAAAAGACATGCCATCGTAGAAAAAGATAAATAAAATAAAAAACATGTTACTTAAGGGCTATTTAGTTTGTTTGATAAAATAACAAATTGTAATCTGGCGCTATAAAGAAAATCAAATCAAATTTACTTGACCTTCAAGGGGGGCGGGGTGAGCTGTTAGGAGGGCGGGGCACCCCTTTTATATAATGGTAGGGGAAACACTGATTTAGACGAATAGGCTGAATTACCAGTCGAGAAGAAAGCAGGCAACTTTGGCGTTCCCTTTTAAAATCCTTGCTCTTCACGAGCTCTTTCCATCTTGGAAAAGCCACTCCAATATTGACTTTGGTCTTGTTGTTTTTTCTGTCGCGTTGTCATTATAATTCTCTTTTTCGCTTCCTTGGTGACTCCTTTTTACGTCCTCGAGAATATGTGTGATCCTCCATCTTCAACAGGCTTTCAAATCTGCCGGCCGTCGCAAGTAGACTAATCTCCCCCTGGTATTAAAGCGCGAAAGGCGGAGCTTGAATTTCCAGGAATGCCCCTCGTTGGCTCATGTATTCCAAAGATGGAGGTGCAACATGGATTCAGCCATTTGCGCAACTTGTATTCTGAATAGCAGATTCTACGCTTACGAGAATACTTTGATTAGTAGGTGAAAGTAATTACACATAAATGAGCACATATTTTTGAATTAACAATTTTAAGGCTATAAGCATGTTAGCCAGGTTCCTTAACCACTATACTACCATTCCAGGAATCACAATGTGCCTTACTGCCCTTAGATGGTAGCGACCAACCCTCTGACTCAAGAACTAACTTACTGAACTGATTGGAATCAAACCAAACTGGTCTACTCATATTCCGATTAAGACACCCAGATAATGCAATTGAAAGACCAATTTAACTGAAGTTGGACTGGAGGAACCCTGCATACCGTGTTGTCTGCCTTCTGCCCCTTCTTCCAATGGAACCTATATATAACATTTTCATAGGATTTGTGTTACTAGCCTTATACTGGAATTCAGTTCTGCCAGAAAGACTCGGAGAATAAATACTGTAACAATTATCCATTTATTAACAACCCAGCAAGCAATAAAGTACATTGGCATAGGCCCCGTCCATAGCTCGCAATCTGAGGGTCCGGACTCTGCATATCCTGCCTGAAGACGAAGGCAGGGGCGCAGCCGACCCCCCCCCCGTGAGGTTTGGAAGGGACCATCCTGGTGGTGGTGGGGTGGATGTAGGGAAGGATTTTGACTTGGAGGTGGTGGGGAGGATGGCGGTGAATTGGAGCGTCAGCATCTGCGAACTCAGACAAGCGTAAGTACCGATCTTTTATACCCAGGTATTAGAATGTGATTGGATAGATAAAGTTAAAGTGACATGACAATTAAGTCTTCCCAGCAGAACTTATGCTAAAGCTTCCATTTCTGCCAGAAAGACTCGGAGAATAAATACTGTAACAATTATCCATTTATTAACAACCCAGCAAGCAATAAAGTACATTGGCATAGGCCCCGTCCATAGCTCGCAATCTGAGGGTCCGGACTCTGCATATCCTGCCTGAAGACGAAGGCAGGGGCGCAGCCGACCCCCAAAAATAAGTGGAAGAATGCTTCCACCTGGACGGAGCCTATCCTATCCCCCAAAAAATGGTAAATAAAATAGACCCACCGGTCTTGTTTCCTGGAATTCCTACAAGAAGAAGAACGAACAAGAGTTAACATGTTAAGTGTGAACATGGAACGCCACCTGTTGATGGCTAAAATATCCACTCCGTGATTAAACAGAACTTGATGTTATAATTCGTAGATGAGTAGTACACGAGCAAACTCAAGGGCCACAAAGACAAGGCCGCAGGGCCACACGGTCTGCTAGACCACAGAGACAAGGCCGCCGGGCCACACGGTCTGCAAGACCACAGAGACAAGGCCGCAGGGCCACAGAGACAAGGCCGCCGGGCCACACGGTCTGCAAGACCACAGAGACAAGGCCGCAGGGCCACAGAGACAAGGCCGCCGGGCCACACGGTCTGCAAGACCACAGAGACAAGGCCGCAGGGCCACAAAGACAAGGCCGCAGGGCCACAGAGACAAGGCCGCAGGGCCACACGGTCTGGTAGACCACAGAGACGAGGCCGCAGGGCCGCACGGTCTGCTAGACCACATACATTTTTTTTTTTTTTTTTTTTTTTTTTTTTTTTAATTTAAACCACCACCAGTAGTTGCATAGGAATTTTACCTGAACCACTACTGGAGAGCTTGCTGAGCTTCAAGGATGATTTTTGAATCAGGTCTTATATAAGACTCGAATGCTGAAGAAGACCATCTGCCCAGGGTCTTGATGGCTGCTGTAGAAATGCCACGTTCAGCTGCTGTAGTGGCTGCCCCAATCCTGAAGGAATGGCCGGTATACTGGGAGGGAGATAGGCTGCAACTTTTGAGGACAAAGACTAGGTGATTCCTAAACCAGGCTTTAGAGAGAGGTGCTCCGTTAGGTAGGATAAAGAGAGGGGAATGATCTGAGGATCTCTGACGAACTTTAAGAAATTTGAGCATGGATGAGAAGGGACAGAAATTGTTGCCAATTTTAGAAATTGTTAGTGTGACTCCAGCACCTTCAGAATCATTTTTAGAGTGTTTAAGAAAAAGTGTAAAGAATTTAGGTGAAAAGTGTAAATCAGAGAAGGAAAGACCATGGGCAGGATCAAAATGATTGGTTGCTGAAGTAAATTCCCCCGGACGCATGAACCCGTAAAAAGCAGTTAGAAACACAGCTTCAAGTAAAATATTAATATATGTGGAAAACAGCCCGTTACGGATGGAAGTAATTAATCTTTGCAATAAGGTTAACGTAAAAGGCAACCGTTTATCTGGAGAATTACTAGAGGATTTATTAATGCCTTTTAGCAAAAGCCGAATGGAAGTAGCAGAAAAAAGACTTGGAAAATCAGGATTAAAATATTTGGCGTAAAATTGAATTCCTGCTAGTAATCTCCGAATGGAAGAAGGTTTAAGATTGCGTTTTTCGAAATTAAAGACAAGAAAAGAGCAGACAGTCGTAATCAAAATGGGAAATAAAGGAATCTGAAAGGAAAAGCAAAACATTAAAAAAGAAGACCAAGAGGAAGTGTAAGCTTTATAGGTAGAAGGAGCTACTCCTTTAGACATATAATGTCTGGCTGATCTGACCAAGTCGTCTAATTTAACGTCGCTGCTGATAGGGGAGGGCAAGGTGTGGGATCCATACTGGCTGAAGGGCAAAGCCGTCTGAAAGTCTGAAAACGAAAACGAGATAGGGCATCAGCAATAACATTGGAGTGTCCGGGTATATGAGCAGCTTTAATGATAAAATTGAAGATAACTGATTGCCAGATAAGGCGTCTCACGAAAGGCATAATCGTTGGGCAAGATGATCTGCCTTTATTAATGATGGCAACGACGGCTTCGTTATCACAAAACATCATGATGCGTTTCCTTGACCACTCTGGACCCCAAATTACACTGGCTATAACTATGGGATAAAGCTCGTAGAGCGTGGAGGAAACTGAGCCGGGAGTAGACGCGGGAAATGCTATTGGCCATTCCTCTGCGAACCATTGACCTTGGAAAAAACCCCCGAATCCAATGGACGGGGCGGCGTCTGTAAATAGATGTAGGTCTGCTGATGATTCGAAAGCATCATTGTAAAAGAAAGAAATACCGTTCCAATCATTTAGCAACTGAGTCCAAAATTTTATATCAGACAGACATCCTTCGTCTAACTGTAGCAAGTCGCTTAGGTCTTGTGTAGAATGAGCCAATGTTAGCAAACGAGAAATAAAAGCCCTGCCTTGCGGAATTATACTCATGACAAAATTTAGGTGACCGAGCAGGGAAAGCATATCACGTTTCGAAACAACACGTAAAGAGGAAAAACTTTCCAGAAAGGATCTGATCCTTGAGAGCTTTTCGTGAGGAAGAGTAGCTTGCATTTTTACCGTATCGAGAGAAATGCCTAGAAATTCGAGCGAAGTAGAGGGACCCAATGTTTTTTCTGCAGAGAGAGGCACGCCGACGTCACTAAAGACCTGTTTAAGTATGTTGAGGATGGAAGATTGAGAATTAGGAAAATCAATCAACAAAAAATCATCAAGTAAATGCAGAACAAAAGGACACTGCATGAAAAGTGGGATTTTCGTCAGTATGTGACACTGTAGATTGCCGTGAAACTTCAGGTTTACGACTGTGCACGGCAATTTGCAGGCAACACCGAAAACTGCCGTAAATTGTCGGAAATTGACGTGGGCCTTGCTTGGCAGTCGTCCCCCCATGACCCCCCCTCCCCTTAATTCTAGGGGAGGCTTTATCATGTAAATGAAGATGCTGTGAGCTACACAAATGCAAATCAGAGTAGAAGCAGGGGGAGTTTTATCTAGGTTCTGAATTTTTTTGACTAAAACAAGTTTAAAGTTTAAGTTAAAATGTTAACTTAAATTTAAGTTAAATGTACTCGTTTTAGTTCACATTACTAAATTTTTAGGGCAACCAGTTTGCTCCAATTTTTTAAGTAGATTCAACTTGTCCGGGCTCACAGTGTAGATTAATTACTCTGTATGTCATTAGCAATAACCAATGTTATGTAAAAAAAATAAAAAAATACAGGACAGCAGTTCATGTCTTCAACCTTTAGAGAGGTTATGTGATGCAACAAGACAATGAACCAAAGCACACAAATAAATCAAGTAAAGCATACAGTTTACATACCAACATTAATTTTTCCACCCTGCACTGTGAATGATTTTTTAAATGGCTATTAATCATAAATGTGAAAAGTACAAGTTTGTTTGTTTATAGTTAAGTCAGATTGTGTTTTTCTGTAATTGTCATTTAAATTGAGCTCACACCACATTTTATGAATTATCAATGCAGATTTTCAAGAGGTGGTTTCCTGGACAGGGTTTAAATTATGCCAAGAGTAGGCCTTAATCTAGTTAATCGTGAGTTAAAAAATTGTTGCCTGGAACAAAGATTAAGCACAGATTACTAACACCTGGACTATGAGTCCTGAACTAAAATAAACTGGATTCATTTACAGTGTTATCTAATTGCTTACACACAATTTCTGAAAATATGGCTCCATTTCTTGTAACTCTACACACAAAACATCAGACATCTCTTGCAAAAGCAACACTTTGTGCAAAACTATTTTAACTATTTCCAAAAATGTTGTTTTTGCATATATCTAACTACACACAATGCACAACTGGGGAATTTACAGTTGAACTGAAATCAACTGAACTGAATCAACACTGAAGTCACTTGAGCTGAATATTGACACTATATTGGCTTGTTAGAGCCGGTTTACAGCAGAATTTGTTTTGAACTTGTTACTGAAGCTGCTATGAAACAATATATTTTGTTGTATGCATATTCTTTCTTTCTCAAACCTTAGTTTTGATTTCTAAGTGATCAATTTATGTATGTGTTTTCACACATGATCATTGGCTGTATGGGTCCTCAGTAAATTAATGTGGCATTTAAATGGCAAAAGTTATTCTTGTCTCTATAACTTATGGCTTCCTAAAGACACGTTTATGGGTAAATAAAATATTAATAATATAAATAAAATGAATATCAAAACATATTTTAAATATAATGAAGTCATTTTATTATAGCACTCATCAGATGTTCCTGGAAACAAAACAGAGACAGAACAGTATAAACAAACTATACAACAAACTAAACACCAAATTACAAAAACATTATTATGTGAAAGTGAATAAAGTTGTGTGTGTTTTCAGTTATAAATATGTGCTGTGTAAATTAGCCTATACTTTTAGAAATTATATATAGCCTAACTTTAAAAAACAAACAATAACCCATATAGATAAATTATAATAATTGTATAATATTAAGCATTTACTTAATATACATTGTAACATTAGGCTACTTTACTCTAGCACAGTAGTCAGTTAAGCAATTAATTAATATCTTATATTAATCTGTATGTAGCCTAGGCTACATCTAAAGGTAAGTCTGCATTAAAAAAAAAAATATTACACTTCGACATGTACAGAATGTGCGCGTTAAGAAACATGTTCAAATGTGTCTTCTTAACATGTTAAAACTGTGCGTCGACTGTGCGTGTATGCCTGTTACACGACCAGAATGTGCGTGTCTACACATACAGAAGACACACGTAAAAAATTGCTGCGTTGAAGCGGAAAACAGGGCGTGTTGAAGGTTGAAACGATTATAAGTCACGCGTTTCGTATAAAGAGATTTGGCCCCGGGCGCGTTCCTTATTAGAGCCCTAGCCCAATGAGGTGCGAGGTCGAGGTCATGGCCATGACGCGTAGAAGACGAGCTTTAAAGTTTTTTTTATGTTTTTTGCTGCTTTCCTTTTTCGTGATCAACAATGACAGGACACCGTCTTCAACTCAATCTCTGCATGGACGCGACGAACTTTTTGGACTCATTTTCAGGAGGCTGTCTTCGTCTTCATAACTCTGAGGCAAACTGCAGTCGCTATGAACCACAGCATGGGTAATGTAACGTTACGATTTAAAGAATATGCTTTTATTCAGTTGTATAAGGAAATGGATGCGTCAATAGATCCGAGCTTAAAACTGCACATTTTGTTTACACAGACTATCCTCGCCTCATAACGAAGCCGTGAGCTCTTATCTGCTTGGAGAGATTTCCGCGAGTCCAGATTTAACCGCTGATCACGACGAAATTGTGTGTAAGTAACTTCTAATGTGTTTCTCATTCCTTGTTTAATTTTAACGTGACTGTTTTTATTAATACCAGTCTCATGTAATTGTTTTCCAGCTGCCTGTAAGACGTATTATGAATCGACACGCCGGAGCTTCAGATACAAACAACCTGAACTTACATCGCAGGCGGAAACTGCGAAGTTTAGCTCGGAGTCGATCAAGAAGAAAAAGGGTAAGATTTATTATATTAGATCCGTTTTTTGTCAATGTGAGTATTTTTCAGGTTGCTTATTGTCTTTATGGATTGTATTACAGTTGCTGGAAGCGAGAGTGTGCTGGATGAGGTGGACGTTTGGAAGTCCGCGACCATTGAACTCATATCTGACGAGGAAGACGGCTTTGTTGACGGGGTGTCTGGATGGATTGTGCGGCCACCGCCCTCTCGCAGCCTGGAGCACGCCGAACTCTACATTACATTACGAGACGTTACTGCTGCACTGTACATAGTTGTGTGTTTAACAATAAAGCTCTTTCTTTAAGTAAACCGCTGTGTTTTATAAATGAAGCCCTTTCTCTTGAATGAACAGCTGTATGCTTATAAATGAAGCCCCTTGTTTGAATAAACGGCACGGTCCGTATAATTTTCCCATATATTCCTTGATGGTATGAATACTTCATAGCACAATAACATTAATATGAAACAAATTATTACAACATAAATTATATATTTATTATTATTATTGGGGTTTACATTAATAATGAGCCAGGGGGACCAATAATGATTGGTTTGCAGTGATCTGCCAACCAATCACGAGGGATTTTTCTTTTTTAAATGTAGTGGCTTCAGCCAATAGTGAGTGAGTAAATTCAAGTCTGGCCGTTGACTCTCTGGTTTCGCTGCTATTCATATGCTAATTAGAGGCGTCGCACCTCCGCGCTGTCTCTCAGCGGGGGCTCTCCACCTACGTCATGGTTCGTTTACGACAATTTGTGGCACAGACAAACGCGACGTTCGCTGCCTCTAAATTGTCGAAAACTGCCGAAAATTAGGGAGATTTCCAGGAGTATACAGGCGTTTACGGGGTCGAAAATCCCACTTTTCATGCAGTGGGAAGCTTACAGACATTTAGCAGGATCCAACACAAAGCTTCGGAGAGACTGTTGAATATATGGGGGCTACTTCTACACCCAAATGTGAGCCTTACCGCAAAATATAACTTAGAATTCCATTTGACTCCAAAAAGATGCCAGTCTGAAGGGTGGATTGGCATGGTTTTGAAAGCGTCTGTAATGTCAGCCTTAGCTAACCAAGCACCTTGGCCAGCTAACTTGATTAACTGGATGGCATTGTCGACCGAGGCATAGTGTAGAGAAAAAGGAGTTAGAGGAATACATTCATTAACACTTGCTATGTTAGAAGAATGAGGAGAAGACATATCGAAAATGAGGCGTTTTTTGCCGGAATATTTACGTGTTGCAATGCCGATGGAATTAACCCGAAAGGGAGAAAACGGAGGAGAAGCGAAAGGGCCAATAACATATCCTTTATTAACCTCTTTCTCCAGTAGTGCAGAAACCACGTCGGGTTCATTTCTGGCTGATTGCAAATTTTTTGCAACGAAAGAGGTAGAGAGGTGTGAAAGAACTCCCACCCGAAACCCTTGAGACAAGCCAGTGATTAAATAATCCACAAAAACCGGATCGGGGTGAGAAGAAAGGTAATTTGACAGATTTGAAATATTGATAGGAGTAGATGGGTGATTATTCAGAATTTCCTCTGATTTGGGGCTTTCCCTTTGGTTTCCGGTTTGTACCGGCGTGGACAGACGGATTTCGGGTGCGGATCCTTGCAAGAACTACAAATGTGGAGAAATTTACAATTAGGATATGAGCAGACAGACTCGTTGAAACGAGAACATATAGGAAAACCATTGAAATTTGCGATATGGCGACCTCTGCTGTCCGAAGAGGGTCTTACTTTTTCAGTACTCTGGACAGCAGCCAGATCATTGTTTGCGAATGCTTTAGGGCAAAAAGCAGCCGAATGACCGTGAGCGCTGCAAATAGCGCACGGCAAAAATTTTTGGCCACCGAAATGACGGACGAGCAGTTCCGTGTCTGTAACTGACCAGTCTATCCTTGAGTTGAAGAGTGCGATAAATGAAGCAGATTTAGCAGAAAGTGACTTGTGGTATTCATAGAACAACGTGCCCCCGTATCGTTGGCTGAAATCCGCAATCATAGATAAATATAGATCTAACTCTTCCCTTCTCTCAGGATATCTTTGGCACAAAATGTCTCTGTAGATGCCGAAAGCAATAACGAATTCACCAAACGATAAATTGCGTTGAAGGCGAGGATCAGAGGTTTTAAGAAGGACTGCCACGTCCCCACAATCCACCATCTTTCTGTCGGCAGCGGGTGAAGGAAGTAGCAAAGAAGCCAGATTAACATCCTTACCTTGGATGATGTTATTTCTTAGGTGAGGAGACACTGTTACAGCAGCTGGCGAAACAAAACGCCTACCGAAATTTTGAGCGGGAGCTGCTGTGGAGAGGTTAAAGTTTGGAGAAGCCGGTGGTGCATGAACGTCTTGAAAAGGCGTCTGAATCGAGGGTAGAGGAGTAGGCAAAGTAGAAGATGTAGAAGGCTCGTTCGAAGGGTTGCTTGATCCGAAGGAGAAAGGACGGAGCTGAGGAATCACTGATGAGACCGTGGCCGGGTCTGAGCTGAGGTTATGGTTTGCAAAAAGATGTTCAAAAGCTGACATTTTGGATTCCAATCCTTTGACTGTTTGAGAGAGGTTTTGGACTGCAAAAATGAGCTGATCGTTCGTGTCTGAAGGTTCAATTCTTTGTGGAGAAGATGGTAGCTGAGCAGGTATTGATGATCTTTTTGCTGGGTGAGGTGAAGATGATTTAGCGGATCTTTTCTTGCCTGTTGGTTTAGTTTGAACTCCCGAAGTTGAGGCTTTTGAAGAACCAGAAACTGGTGGAATACCAAAAGTGTTCTGGGCCAGAAGGTGTAAATCTTCTCTGGAAAGGCCTTGACTAACCGGTATGCCGGCTTCCTCGAGAGCTTTAATTATATCTTCGGATGATACCTGAGCCCATGGAGAGGTACGGCTCTGAATGCGAGAGCTGCGACGTGCAGCAGGAGGAGATGGTGCGACGAAATCATCGTCAGAGTCGGAGTAGACGCAAACGAATTGCGTGTCTTTCGACATTTTTGGTCGACAAGTGACGCGTGCAAATAATTGGAGCGTCAGCATCTGCGAACTCAGACAAGCGTAAGTACCGATCTTTTATACCCAGGTATTAGAATGTGATTGGATAGATAAAGTTAAAGTGACATGACAATTAAGTCTTCCCAGCAGAACTTATGCTAAAGCTTCCATTTCTCTCTCAGACGTGTGAACAAGGTAACCTCTGGCGAGCTTAATGACTCCCACCTTCAGGTCTGTGAAAACCTGCTTCAGGAGGACCTCACCAATGTGGTGCCGGCACCCAGACCAAAGCAGTGGTCGGCCCAGTGAGAGCTGTATGGCAATGGAGGCTGCTGTGAGATGGCCGGTGTTTGACGCAGTGGTGTCAAATGCCATGTTGACAACCTGGTCAGCGCAGCACCAGTCCTGCAGCAACTTGCATGTCAACCGGGCAATGATCACTCCACATGCCTCATTGGTCTGCTTCTTATACGCCGGGACACAAAGCAGTTTAACCCGCTCTGCATCTCCAACCACCACTGTAAGACGCTCCTCCAACTGGCGCACATTGCTGAGTATCGGTGTTAACTTGCTGTCCCAGTTGTAGGGTGCACAATGGAGGTGGTGTCCACTGCTTGTGCTGTTCCTCACTGATTGTCTCCAGCACTTGGCTCTTGCTCGGTCAGCTGTTGCATAAGATGCAGAGAGATGTGTACATTCACCACCTGACTCTGCAACAAGGCCACGTGTGAAAGGCAGCCTGTTGCATTGGTGACATCTTCAACCTTGTAGCCAGTGACACAACACTTGGCCGGCTAAGGATGTAATGTGGAATGAAGACATTTGTTCCAGTCTTCTTATGCTTGTGGGATGGTTCGCCCTCAGATGGTGGATAGACTGTGTTAGTATCCTCCTCTGACTCCTCATCACTCTCTGACTCCAAGCTGGACATTGCCGTCATCTCCTCCAGCTCCTTTTCACAGTGGGACCACCTGGCTGCTGCTTCAACTTGAGCTGCAGCTTTTTGTCCAATACACCAAATGTGGCCACTGTTAGTCTTCATGCTGGCCAAGAAAGCTAGGTCTTCTGGGTTATCAATCAGCTTTTCAACATTTGGAGGCCACAGCGGAAATGTGGCATCAAGTCTGCACTCCATTTTCTCCAATTGTGTCGCTGTAGTCTCACTGGTGCGCTTGGCCTGGGAGATTTTCTGCATCTTGTTGTTAGCATTGACTAAGTCTACCATCTTGTGGCACGCACGCTTGTCGCTCACCATTGGGATGTTGGCTTTCTTGTAAAATGGTCGCACCTGCTCCAGGACAACCTTGGCTGCCTCGAACTGCGACATTTGCACCAGGTTTCTTTGCAAGCATGCAGCGTAAGATCTGACGACCAGTTGGCAGTTTGGCGCCGGTGATGATGCCATCCTCTCTGGTGATGCTAGGGCCCAGACCAAAGACCAGGCTGCGACTGCTAGTCTGGCAGGGACCAGTTGGTGAGGGCAGCATATGATAGTTATATGTAATAATACATACCCAACACAGAAAGATCACCTCAATCAGAGAGGTCAGACGCGCGCCCGCCGAGTGTGCACAGTTCGGACTTCTGTCATTGTCATTGCGACACCCCACCCTGCCTCCACGTTGCCCCCTAACTGTCCTATGAATACTTCGACCTCGTCTAACATTCCCAGTGGCATTAGACAAAGTCTCCACCACAATACTGTCCCGCGATTGCGGAGAGGCACATGGTCAGAAGACAAGGCTTCATGGCTAGCACAGTAAAAATCTCCCGTCTCGTTCCCCACAGCACTAACACACCTGCTAACTTCACGATGAACACTCCTACCCCGGGAAACATTGTTTCCACCACTGACATTGGGTAAAGGGCCATCTACATTGGGCAAAGGATTCACCATTTGTGCTTGGTGTAGGGCTATAGTTTCACTTTCAGAATCATCGTCATAATCTGAAGGCAGATATTCCCCTTCAGAATAAGGGACCGCAAATAGAAGACCCAACACTTCATTGCGGGTACGCTTTATTGATGCCATTAGAAAATAATAATAATCTAATGCAAATACTCGCTGACATTGACAATATTGCTCTGACAAGTTATGAGTACGTCTCTTCATTTTGGCATGGTTTTAATGTTGATTGAGACATATGACGTTTTTATAGTCAGGCATAACAGAGGCCATCATACACTGCAAAAAAATGCTTTTCTTTCTTAGTATTTTTGTCTTGTTTTCAGTTCAAATATCTAAAAAATCTTACATGAAGAAGTTTTTGTCTTATTTTGGGGGAAAATAACTCAAAATTAAGGGAGTTTTTGCTTAAAATAAGAAAAATTATCTTGTTTTCTGTTTGAATTAACAAACCCAACTAACAATCAACTAACCCTTTAACTTTTTGCAGTTTAATATGTTGAATTAACACAATGACAGTGATTGATGTGTCATCATGAATCAAGACACACACAATCACCTAAGACACATAAATTCCAGGTCTGAACAAAGTCGGATATTGTGTGGTTGCTTATTATGCTTATTGTGTGGTTACATTTGAATTTTTCATGTTCGTTTGTAATGTTTTAAAATGTGTACTGCACATAGAATAATATATCATGACTCTCACAATTCTGGATTCATCTTCAGAATTCTGTTGTTTTCTTGAAGGGCTTCCATCACTCAGAAGAACAGTGTCATCAGACTCAGTTTGCCATCTCATGAGAGGAGCTTCCTTCACTTGACACTGCAGGGGTCTGGGCCAATTCTATTGGAATAAAATTCAGTAATGCAATACAATTTAAATTAGTAAAAATTAATTGTGATTACCCTTCATTTTGATTATGCTGAGAGCTGTCTATAAAGCTTGGGTGTCAAATTTTGAAATTATTTATATTCACACCCTATATGATGCATTATGAGAATGTATGTTGAGACATGCATCGAATATTATTTTCATATATATTTTTCTATCATTTTAGGATTGTGGCGAGGTGGACGAGCGAGAGACATGGGAGGAGCGAGCGAGATCGGTGTGCGTGATTGAGAATGAACGTCACCTGCGAGGCACACCGGTCTCAAGTCCTCTCATGAGGGAGCACGGAGACATAAAAGGACGAGCGACTCAAATGAAGGACGAGAGAGGACCAGGCCTGGATTTTAATTTGGGTTTTATTTATGTTTTGTTATGTGTGTGCGGCAGTCGTCCGTGAGGGGCTGCCGCTTTTACTTTCCCTTTGTTTGTATTCTTTTTGATTAAAGTATGTTGTATTGTTCGCCGGTTCCCGCCTCCTTCTTCCCACACGAACAAACTTTACTACATTGGTGCCAAAACCCGGGAGGAAGGAGAGACATGCTGTCGAAGAGCCCTCGCTGCTGAGGGGGATCGCGGTGCTGAGGAGGTCGGGCAGCACGGATGGGTGAAGACCGCGAGGAGCTGCCCGAGGCGGTGGTGCTGGAGCGAATGAAGATCCGGTGGGACGGAGAGCTCGCTGCCGTGCCCCTGGGTCGAGGTGGGGTGGCTGCCGTCCTAGAGGGAGCGGAGGAGTTGCCGGCGCTCGCCGTGGGCCGGAGCCTGCGTCCATCCGCCATGTTGGGGAGGAGCAGGGAGCGCGCGGGACTCGCTGCCGGCTGCCCTCGACAGGAGGAGCCACCGCCGGCCACCAGGGGGCGGAGGAGGATCGAGCCGTCCACCGAGCGTCCAGTGCCATCGCATGGCACCGCGAGGAAGAGCCTCTCGGCGGGCTGAGGACCGAGCGGCAGTGTGTCAGGGAACCGGACTCATTTTTTTTTTTCCCTCTCTTCACTCTCTCGTCCGGTCGCTCTGGGGTCTCCGTCTCCCATTCTCTTGGTTTGCCGGCCCATATCCCCGGGGGGGAGTAGGCGTAGACGCGGGGTAGTCCCCGGCCTACGAGGGGTGTTGGGGGTATGTGGCGAGGTGGACGAGCGAGAGACATGGGAGGAGCGAGCGAGATCGGTGTGCGTGATTGAGAATGAACGTCACCTGCGAGGCACACCGGTCTCGAGTCCTCTCATGAGGCAGCACGGAGACATAAAAGGACGAGCGACTCAAATGAAGGACGAGAGAGGACCAGGCCTGGATTTTAATTTGGGTTTTATTTATGTTTTGTTATGTGTGTGCGGCAGTCGTCCGTGAGGGGCTGCCGCTTTTACTTTCCCTTTGTTTGTATTCTTTTTGATTAAAGTATGTTGTATTGTTCGCCGGTTCCCGCCTCCTTCTTCCCACACGAACGAACTTTACAAGGATCAATTAAATGACTGTTAAAAGTTAATAACCACAAAACCTTGTGCAATGTTCACACGGAGGCCTGAAACAGTTTACATATTTATTTAATCTGATTATTAAATACATTTATATAATTTAAATGAGTAATGTGAGTAATAAGGCATCTTAAAATTAACTTGGTGTACTACATTATATTTTAAGATATGTTTAGAATTTATTTGACCAATAATTTATTAATGGTATTTATAATGGGAACAGAAAATACAGATTCCTATTATTAAAACACAGACAGATTTTTTTTTATCCCAAAATAACATGCAATATGTTTTATGAATTGATAAAGACTGATTTCAAGCTAAAGTAACGTTACCTGTATGCTCTGCCAGTGGGTACGCAAATACTTGGTAACGTTAACTGAAATGGAAGACAGACGGATTTACAGATTAGCTTTAACTCACTTTAACATTAGCGTGTTTGTGTCTTGATGCAGATATGACGACACGACAGACATGATATTCAGTGCTAAAACCAAGCAACGTACAGATTATGTAATTCACACTAACATAGGGCGAATAAAAAGTTTAAACGCTTCCCCACCTCAGTCTGCAAAAAGCACTGCGCGCTACAGGACACTTAAACACACACTTAATAAAGCGTGTGCGTCACACAAACAGAATTCTTAACGTGTTACTGTATAGCACACTAGCCTGGGCCCGCCCACATTGACAGCCCATCCTGTCCGATCCAGGGAAATACATTTTTTAAAATAATACTAATACTATTCTTCAATAATTATTTTAAATATGATTTATTTTGTCATGCATTAGAACTTTATTCTAATATGAATAAAAATATGCTAATTCGTCTTTTCAGTTACGTCACGCCAGTAGTAATGTTATGTTCTTCTTCACGGCAATATCCAGATTCAAATCCAACTAGCAGCGCCTTTTTTGTTATTAAAAAATGGCTAAACTGCCATTTATGACACATTTAAGAAAGAAACACATCTTGACAAAGATGACTGGACACCATAACACTTTTGTCATTTGAAAGTGAACTAACTGATAAGTGATATTATCAACATCTTCAATTCAAAACCCAGCCAACTCCGACATCTTGTTCAGAACAGACATCAGCCATACAAGGTAAGCTATTAACCCAACCCGTGTTGTCACGATACTAGAATTTCTAACTTCGATGCGATACCTAAAAAAGTATCGAGCAGAGGTGTAAAGTACACAAGTAATTTTACTTGATTACTGTACTTAAGTATTATTTTTGGGGATTTTTACTTTACTTGAGTAAAATTAAAAATCAATACTTTTACTTTTACTTAATTACATTTTTTAAGAAAAAAAAGTACTTTTTACTCCTTACAATTTTATTTCCAGTCAAAAAGTACTTCTTTTTTGGAGATCACTTCATTCTATTTTCCCTGGCTATTACCAAACCAACTGAATTGTGCTGATGCCCAGTTTAATTTAAATGTTTAATTTAAATGTATTTATTCTGCCAATGAGATTCATTTTCACATTCCATGAAATTGGTCAGACATGTTAATTGGTTCTTTGGAAGTGACGTCATGTCGCATCAATTACCACACTGCACTGCACCTTGACCTGGGCTGTGTTTCCAAAAACCATCGTAAGCCTAAATTGATCGTAGAGACCATTGGTGGCAATATTTCTACGTTCAACTTAAGCTTACGATGGTTTTGGGAAACGCAGCCCTGGAAATTAGAGTGAGAGGCTTTTCAGCCCCAAAAGACGCTTGACACTCACAATTTTTAAAATCAGCTTCTGCTTAAAGGGATAGTTCACCCAAAAATGAAAATGTGATGTTTATCTGCTTACATGTATGTGTCTTTGTTTCTTCAGTAGAACACAAATGAAGATTTTTAACTCCAACTGTTGCAGTCTATCAGCCGTATAATGCATGTGAATGGTACATGACTACTAGCATCATCTATGAGAGTAAAAAAAACCTGCGCAGACAAATCCATATTAAACTCCGCAGCTCGTGGCGACACATTGATGTCCTAAGACATGAAACGATCGATTTGAAAATTGTTTGGTGCGATATGATTCCAAATTCAGGGTGTCCAGAGGGGGGGCCAAGCTTGTTGACATGGGGGCAGACGCACACACTTGATTGATCGCACGGAGCTGAGTGCTTACAGTGTTTAGTTTCTGCGACTCTAGTAGCACTAGTGCAATTTTAAAGCAACCTTGCAAACGGTCCTTCCACGCGTCACGCTCAAACATCACAAACACAGCTCGTACAGGGGCTTAAAGGCGTCAACATGTAGAAGTTGACTATATTAAAGGACAATAGACAATAAAATCTACAACATATGCGAGATGCTATTTTGCTATGTTTCAGTCGGATGTTTGGATTTTTCTTCCAAATTAAGGGGTAATGCGAATCATTCCGGCCCACCCACACTATTGAAGGCCCACCCATCATCAACAGTGCCTACGCCACTGGTATAGCACAGACACTTTTACCGTTTTCAATTAAAGGACAAAACGTAATGCCACACTTAATGCTTTCAAAACAAATATAAAATTACCTTTTTAAGAATTCTCTCATCTGCGCAGAAAAAAGCACAAATGTGGCTGCTTCAGATCTCATCAACTTCAGTGCCAGACTCGTGGTATACGTTAACCAGGCCTCTCCGTGACTGGGGGCGGGAATGCATCATTTCATGAAGGCTGTAAACAAACCAAAAGGAAAGATGCTTAAAAGAATATATAACAAATTAACACATCCCAACAAAATTATTTTAATTGTAAAATCACCTTCATCCAGGAAATCAAATCGACATGAGAAACGTTCACATTCTTCTGTACATCTCAGCATCTCATGAACTTGACGAGCTTCCTTAATCCTGGCAAAAACGCGCAGTAATCATTTCTAAATGTGTTCACCACCATATTTGACTAAAAATGTTAACAAATGAACTTAATATTTCATTTTAGAAAGAGAAAAGCAATCCAACCTACCGTCTTGGTCGAATGAAGATAAAATGGCGTTGTCGTCTGGCGAAGGCAGCAGTCATTGAAGGGTGGAGCCAAGACTATTCGTTTACACGTCATCAAATTGTATTTTACATTAACAGAACTTAAAATAAAATTATTTTTGATTAACTGAAAATGTTAAACTATGTCAACTCATGAAATAACCATTACAAGTAAAAAGTCTAACATCATCTCAGAACTTTTATTTCACTTTTATTTCACAACAATGTATATATATGAGTTAGTTATGACTAAAGGTCCCCTGAATTAGTTTTTAGAGTGATCTTAGTTGTGCTATAACTCACTCTTGATCCTGTGAAACTGATGAACTGCGGCAGGATGAAGGGGGAAGGAGAGGTAGAGGAGAGGAGGAAGAATGTGTGCCGTACTCTATGATTTCTCACTTACACATGTGGAACCAAAGGCCATGGACTGCATGCTGTATTTTTGTTGATCACTGGTTGATCACTTTCATACTAATAAAGTTTTTATTGCCGTGACTCCAGTACTGTCGTTCTGTATATGCAGAATATGCAGTCTGTGTAGGGAACCAACTACCAAGGGGACACCATCCCACCCTCCATAGGGATCCATCAACACTCTTCACCTGCACCCTTATGTTACTCTAGAGTCTGGGGCGGGTTCCTATCTGGATACTTAATTTGCATGCTTTTTTAAGGTCATCACCAATTTGCTTCGTCTCCCCTGACCCCTAAAATCACTGTATACTGCCTTAGTAGACTTGATGGACCACAGCTCCTGACAGCACGTGTTCTCAATGAAGAATCTGCTGAAGACACATCCAGGTCTCCTGGTCTTCACTTCTGAGATTTCCAACAGTTTGCTGATTTAGTTATTGCTTTTACATGACGACTGAAACTAAGGTCCGCCTCTAAAATCACACCAAGATTCCTGACTTGGTTTTTTGTAGTTATACCCCTAGCCTCGAGGTATGTGTTCACCTTGAGAACTTCATCTCTGTTTCCAAATGCAGTGAGTTCAGTCTTGTGTTTGTTTGACTGAAGAAAGTTTTGGCACATCCAACTGTTCATTTCATCAATGCATTAGCACAGGGAGTCAGTGGGGCTGTAGTCGTTTGTTTGTTTTTTTACATTTGTTCGTATTTAATTTGGGTAATTTTTTAAATTTTTTACCAGATTTAAATCACAACTGATTTGTTAAATGTTCCCATTTTCTTTAAGGTGTATTATTGATTCATATCTAATTACTTTTTGTCTTTATTCTTTAAATAAACAATAACCCTGTTAGCGAGGGTTACCTACACAACTCTTGCCAAGAGTGTGTAACCCTGTCAGTAAAGCTGTTTAGGGGTGTAACGGTACACATATTCGTACCGAACCGCTTCGGGACAGGGCTTTCGGTTCTGAATGTAATCTTTAACAGTTAACAGTTGGCTTGTTTTAAGTGCAGAACATTCTTCATTCCTAGTTCCCACACGAACATATTAAGTATTCAGTCCATTAAATTCCAACGATAAATGCCGTTTTGACGCTCTCTGGTGCTTGATGATCACTGTATAGGCGAGTCAGTTCAGTTCATATAATCGCTCAGTCAGTGTTTCTTTTTTTCTTTTTTTTATGCTTTTTTTTATAACAAAAAAAAAATACATTCAAAAAAATAATATAAACAGGGGAAGATGAAAATACACAATAAAACATTACAGTAAGAAGATACACAGAGGATTATTTCCCCTAAAAAATTTAAAATATATATATATATTTTTTAAAAACATATAGTACAATCATGCATACAGTAAATACAGCAGTGTAACGGCCAGACAATACAAGATTAGTATCAACATGGTGACTGGTGATAGATGTGGGGGGAGAAAAGGGGATCACATATGTTCACGAAGGGGCTGCCAAAGCTTAATGAAGATGGTGCTAGGTGCTAGGTCTGTGAAGAGAGTACCTAATTTTCTCCAGTTTCATAAAATAAAGAACATCTCTTATCCAGTGAGTGTAAGATGGAGGGTAAGGTTCCCTTTCGAAAGGGAACTCGCGCTGCGTCGAATTGACGCTACGGGGAACGCCCTCGCGTGACTGGTGTCTGAAGCTACTATCGAATCACGGCAAAGTCTTTGACCGACGTCAGCCCATGACGTCATCATCGTGTGACCCGGAAGTATATAAGGGCGCTGTGCCAACACAGATACATCTTTTTCGTCTTCAGGGACTGTTTGTTTGAAGCAAGTATCTGAGAGGTAAAGTAAGAAGAAAGATATGAAACGCACAGAGAAGAAACACTGTTTCAGGAAGTGTGCCGACCCGTGTCAGAGGTTTCTGACACCGGAGGACACACACACTCTGTGCGTTTTTTGTCTGGGCGAAGAGCACGCACAGGCAGTTCTCGAGGGAGCTGCCTGTGCAAACTGTGAGCGGTTTCCCGTGAGAACGCTCCGCTCTCGTCTGGCCCTTTTCCTGAGGGAAGAGGGCGCAAAATCTGGGGCTGTCGATGTGAGTCCCGCTCACGTGGGGCTCCCAGATGGAGCTTGCGGATCGTCTGGAGAGAGGTGTTGTTCTCTCGGACGATCCGGCGGCTGACGAGGGCGAGCTGCAGATTGACGTGGAGAACGAGAGTTCTCCGCCGAGCTCTGCAGTGGGTGCTCTTCGGGACGGGCAGGAGATGGCTGAGGAGGGTGGTAACAGCGACCAGGATCAGCCTGGACCCTCTCAGCCACCCTGTCCCGCACACGCCGAGCTGCTGGACGCTATGGAGCGCGCTGCAGGCAGGCTGAGGCTGCCTTGGCGGTGCGCTGGGGGAGAGATCGCTCGTGGTAGGCTCGACGATCGATTTCTCCCCGGCCATAGGCCAGCACCTCAGGTGAGCCTTCCATTCCTCCCGGACCTGCATACTGAGGTCCGGGCGGCATGGAAGAACCCGTTGTCTGCCCGCATTCACCGACATCAGCGGGCTAGCTTCGCTGATGTCGAGGGAATGGGTAGACACGGGTATGTGTCGATGCCTCCCATAGACGAGACGTTCGCGAACTATCTCGTCTCCGGGCAGGCATCGACACTGAGAGCTCCAACTCTGCCATCCAAACCGCTGAAAACGTCCTCGCGGTTGAATGGCAGGGCGCACGCGGCAGCAGGTCAGGCTGGTGCGACCCTGCACACGATGGCGGTGCTGCAGGCGTACCAGGCAGACCTGCTGGAGGATCTCGACCAGGGGGCCGGTCTGTCCCCTGAGGCGGTTGCTGAGCTGCGCCGCACCACACACCTGGCTCTCCGGGCCACCAAGCAGACTGCTGCTGCTATCGGCCGCTCAATGGCGGCTATGGTGGTTACGGAGAGGCACCTGTGGTTGAGCCTGGCTGATATCGGGGAGAAAGAGAAGAGCTTTCTCCTCGATTCGCCGGTTTCGCCGACTGAACTTTTTGGCACCTCCGTGGAGGCGGTGGTTGTAAAGTTCAGGGAGGCGAAGGCGCGCTCAGTGGCATTTAGAACGTGCATACCGCTGAGATCCGCGCCCCCACCCAGGCAGGCGGGACCTGGTCCTTCATGGCCTGAGGGCCGTAGGCAGGACCAGAGGGTTCGCGTCTCCTCTCGTAACCCCCCTCCGTGGAGGAGTAGGGCACAGAGGAGACGGGAGTCCCGCAGGAAAAAGGACCTGAGGGAGGGGATCCAGGACAAACGCGCTCGGCGTTGGTGATGGATCACTTCCCTTGAGGGCGGTTACATCCTAGCCCTCTCCTTTTTCCTTTTTAATACCTTTTAATGACTTTTTCCCAGGCGCTTCTTACATCAGGCCTGAGGCGGGCCCATGATGAGTAGAACTATGTTCTGACGGCCCGCCCGGACTTGCTCAGTGAGAACGCCGCTTTCAGGCATGCAAGGGCGGTAGAACATGGCGGTGAGAACTGCGCAGTGAGTCTTCGCTCGACGTGCCGCAGGTGAGAGTGGTCATTTTTGTGTATAACACTAAAAGATGTATTTCTTACAGACCCCCGGTTCCTGTATAGAGTATGGGTTTTATGCCAGAGAGAACTGTTGTTCCCCTGTAGTATGTGGCTTAGCACAGCGCCAGGCTCTGGGCTGTGTAGGTAAGCGTGTGTTGGCTTTCCCATGGCGGTCAAGATGGCGCGAGGCAGGCCACCGCGCATGGTTATCAGAGGAGGGCCTCCTCTCATATTGAGAGTGGTGTGTAGGCCGCCGCTCTTTTCTTTGAAATGTTTGCGGAGTACTAAGCGGTAGCACACCCTTCTGGGAGAAGTGAGTGTTTGTCTACCGCTTAGGGTTGTAAATGTGTCTTTGGTGTCCCTAAGCCACTGCAGGTTGGAGTAGTTTGTCTCTGTTAGAGTGTGTTTTTAGAGAGACTGAGCGTTGTTGCGTCAGTTGGGATGTGGATGATGGAGGTGCGTTGCTGATGCACCGTCACCTTTGGCTGTTCACTACGTGAGTTTGAGCCTGTTTGTACCATCCCTGCATATGTTAGCCTCCTCTCATTGAGAGTCGTTGGTTTAAGTAGCAGCCAGCTTTTCTTTCTGGCAGTTACTTCTCGTCTATTGCTAGACTCGTACAGCTTGTAGGCTTTAAAAGCCTCCCTGGGAACGGGTCCCCATAGCAGTGCAATGGGTAGCTATTAGTCAGCCAGTGGTCTAACTGTCAAGATTTTCGTAGCAGTCAGTGTGAGCTTGCTACCAGGTGGTAGGCCTCACCAGGCCTCCCTGGAGACGAGTTCCTGAATCAGGTACTCGGGGAGCAAGTAGGGCTTGCTATCAGGTGGTAGGCCTCATCAGGCCTCCTTGAGGGCCAGGGCCGATGGTTGACATCGGTATGGCTAGCCTGACGGGCTATCAGGTGGTAGGCCTCATCAGGCCTCCGTGGAGACGAGCCCCTAGGGTCTTCCTTGTTACTCTCACATTGTGCAAATGTTTGTTTCCAGTTAGCAGGCCTCTAAAGCTAGGCCTCGCTGGAGGAGTGCTCTGAGTCTCAGTCGCTTGACGGTTAGCACAGTTGAGTTAGTGCTAGCAGGTGGTAGGCCTCATTAGGCCTCCCTAGTAGGCTTGCGATCAGATAGAAGGCCTCATCAGGCTTCCTTTTGAGGGTGAGCTTCCGGAGTAGGTTTCCCGGGCAGCTAGCATGACTTGCTATCAGGTAGGCCTCACCAGGCCTCCTGGGAGGGCAAGTTTCGATGCGGGGCATCAGGAAAAAATAGCCCAGCTGACTATCAGGGTATAGGCCACGAACTAAGCCTCCCTGGCGGTCGGCTGTCAGGTGGAAGGCCTCAGTCAGGCCTCCCTGAAGGTGAGTACCGATGTGTGGTCATCGGGAGTATTCTAGCTTGGCAGGCTATCAGGTGGTAGGCCTTATCAGGCCTCCCTGAAGGCAGGTGCTGATGCTGCGGCATCAAGGTACTGCTAGCCTAGCTGGCTATCAGGTTAAAAAGGGCCATTACGCTCTCCTGAAGGTCGGCTTTCAATTGTAGGCCTCAGTAGGCCTCTTGAACAAGGCGCATTATCAGTGGAAGGCCTCGACCAGGCCTCACTGGAGGTAAGTACCGATGGTCACATCGGAACAACTAGCCTGCCGGCTAGCAGGTTGTAGGCCTCATCAGGCCTCCCTGAAGGCCTGCTGTTAGTTGGAAAGCCTTAACCAGGCCTCTCCATAAGCAAGCACCGGCGCACGGCGTCCGGGTATGCTGCCTAGCAGGCTATCAGGTGGAAGGCCTTACTAGGCCTCCCTGAAGGTGAGTTCCCAGGTTGTGGTCACTAGATCAGTAGCATAAATTGCTATCTGACAGTAGGCCTGCACCGGGGTGACCCAGAGGCAGGTAGTAGGCCTCATCAGGCCTCCCTAAGGCGTTCCTGGGACCCAGTCACTTGAGAAACAGTTAGCAACGAAGCGCAAACGGGTAGCAGGCCTTTCCAGGCCTCCCTAAAGGCTGGTTCTCAGGTAGTAGGCCTCAATAGGCCTCCCTTGAGGGCGAGTTCCTGAGTCAGGATGCTCGGCTAGCCTGCGTAGCTTGACTGTCAGGCAGTAGGCCTCCATTAGGCCTCCGTGTAAAAACAAGTGCAGTTTTCCAGTTACCTTGACAGACGGCCTCAACTGTTATTGGGTGGCCCACGGGACCTCCCTAGACATAACCTCAGCAGTTAGCATGCTTCGCTGGCAGGTGGTAGGCCTCTCTAGGCCTCCCTAGAGGTGAGCTTGAACGCTCTGTAAGTCGGCAGATATTGCTGTCAGGTAGTAGGCCTCACTAGGCCTCCCTGAGGGTGGATTCCCGAGCCAGGATTCTCGGGCTGCCAGCATGGCGTGCTGTTAGGTAGTAGGCCTCTATAGGCCTCCCTGGGAAACCCGCTGTTAGGTGGTAGGCCCACGGGACCTCCCTGAAGGCGAAGTTCCCAAGTTAGGCACTTCTTGGTTACCAGTTCTCGGTGTTAGAACTTGTGGTAGTTGGGCCTACAGCTGGTGGTTATCCGCCAGGCAGGTTCAGATGCTCCCCTCAATGAGGGTCGTTTATGAGCACTCAGCCGCCTGAGCCTGGTCAGACGGTCGTAGGCCTCTTGTGAGGCCTCCCTGTTAGATCAGTCCGTAGGCCTTTCCGGCCTCCCTACTGCTTTGAAACACAAGCACCTGGTAGATCCTTGATTTGAGCAGGCAGACTCCCCTCGCTAGCAAGGGTTGTAAAGCACTACGCTGAGTATTGCTCTCTAGGATAACCCGTCTCTGAGTTCCGGGCTAAGTAGGACTGCCAGTTTTCAGTCCCTTAGTTTGGATGCCCCCTGGGCACCATCCAGAGGCTCTGTTCTTAAACAGACAGGGTTGGCTAACCGAAGTGTCCCTAACACTTAGGACACCAGGTCGAGCCTCCCTGGTGGCACTCGGGAGAACTTGTTTCCCGAGTAGTGACTGGCTGGGGCTCCTTCGGGTCCCCTAGCCACATTCCCTTAAAAGGGACCCCTTCTGGTGAAGTGGTGGTCCCGGGCTTCTGAGCAGTCGAGATGGAACCTCACGCGGTGTGTTAAGGTTCCGTTTAGGTGTATAGCTTGGGTTATGACCGTAGGGAATGCTGTCGCTGTCAGCCCAGTGTGACCTGAGGGGGAGTTGCTCAGGTTTTTTCAGTTGAAATTACTTGTGCTGACAGTTGTCACTGTCAGTGGGCAGACACTCCCCTCAGCATGGTGGCATTGGTATATCGTTCCCCGTAGCGTCAATTCGACGCAGCGCGAGTTCCCTTTCGAAAGGGAACGTCTTGGTTACGTATGTAACCTCTGTTCCCTGAGAACAGGTAACGAGACGCTGCGTCGCCTGCCATGCCTCGGGGCCTGTCTGCCATACAGTCCCTTCAGACGAAAGATGTATCTGTGTTGGCACAGCACCCTTATATACTTCCGGGTCGCACGATGATGACGTCATGGGCTGACGTCGGTCAAAGACTTTGCCGTGATTCGATAGTAGCTTCAGACACCAGTCACGCCGAGGGCGTTCCCCGTAGCGTCAATTCGACGCAGCGTCTCGTTCCCTGTTCTCAGGGAACAGAGGTTACATACGTAACCAAGACGGCTTTTCCAATTCAACAGAATTAAACGCCTAGCTAAAAGAGTCAGAAAGGCTACAAAATCTGAAAAATGAGAAGGCAAAAAAAGGCCAGGCAGGAGAACCCCAAATAAAGCTGTGACTGGACGGAGTGGACAGTCAGCGTTTCACCGGCGGAAAGACGTCGATATTAAAACAGCTTGTAGCCTAAACAATGTCACGTAGCATCACATTTAACGTTATCTCAGAGTCATTCAGTGTCCACAGCTGTTAGTTCACTAGAGAAATCAACTCTTTCACTAAATATTTGCACTATATTAGCCTATATTAATTCTACTTAACCTGTTAGTGATGTCTTGATTATTTAAAACAGCTTGTAGCCTAAACAATGTCACATAGCATCACATTTAACGTCACCTCAGGAGTCATTCAGTGTCCACAGCTGTTAGTTCACTAGAGAAATCAACTCTTTCACTAAATATATGACCTATATTAGCCTATATTAATTATCCTTAACCTGTTAGTGATGTCTTGATTATTTAATGTAGCTATGTTTAAATCTGGTTAAATCTGTCATGAAAATGACAGCCATGACGTATAAATTATTATATTTCAAGAATGAATTGGAGAAAAAACTATTTTATTAGTACATTTACATTTACATTTATGCATTTAGCAGACGCTTTTATCCAAAGCGACTTACAACTTGGGGAAACATGAAGCGATTGGTCATGAAGAGTCGAGAAGCGCAATAAGAGCCTGAGATCCTGAGGGCGTGTGCATTGCTCAGTGTAGCACAGGCTAGAGTAGGGAGGGAAGAAGGAAGAGAAAGAGGAAAGGAAAGTGTTTTTTTATTATTATTATTTTTTTAATGATGTTAAGTGCTCACGGAAGAGCTGAGTTTTAAGTTGACTTTTGAATGATGTCAATGATTCTGCGTTTCGGATGGCGTTGGGAAGATTGTTCCACCAGCTGGGAACGTTGAATGAGAATGTTCTGGAAAGGGATTTTTCCCCCTCTGTGATGGGACCACAAGCCATCGTTCCTTTGCTGAGCGAAGGCTTCTGGTGGGGGTGTGGATTTGTAGAATGGAGTCAAAGTAAGCTGGAGCTGAGCACGTGGTGGCTCTGTAAGCAAGCGTCAGCGCCTTAAACTTGATGCGGGCAGCGAGTGGTAGCCAGTGCAGGGAGATGAAGAGAGGTGTGACGTGGGTCCTTTTGGGCTCGTTGAAGACAAGACGTGCTGCTGCATTCTGGATCACTCATAGTGTTTGGATCACACAAGAGGGGAGTCCAGCCCGAAGCGCATTGCAGTAGTCAAGTCTAGAAATAATCAGGGCCTGGACAAGAAACTGTGTTGCGTGCTCTGTTAGGAACGGTCTAATCTTCCTGATGTTGTGGAGCGCAAACCGGCATGAGCGAGCTGTCTTAGAAATGTGTTCTCTGAAGGACAGCTGGTCATCAAATGTTACTCCAAGATTTCTGACTGACTTTGATGGGGAAATCAAGAATGTACCTAACTGGATGGTGAAGTCATGTTGTATGGTGGGACTGGCAGGGAAGATGAGAAACTCAGTCTTTGCCAGGTTGAGCTGCAGGTGATGTTTTCTCATCCATGCAGAGATGTCAGCCAGACAGCTGGAGATTCATGCAGCTACTGTGGGGTCGTCTGGGTGAAATGAAAGGTAGAGCTGAATGTCATCAGCATAGCAGTGGTATGAGAAACCATGTGCCTGAATTATGGGTCCCAATGAGGTAGTGTAGATGGAGAAGAGGAGAGGACCAAGCACCGAGCCCTGGGGAACCCCAGTGGTCAGTTGATGGGCTTGGGACTCCTCTCCTCTCCAGGCAACCGTGAAAGACCTACCTGTGAGATAGGACTCAAACCAAAGGAGTGGAGTCCCTGTGATGCCCAGTGATGAGAGGGTGGACAGAAGAATCTGATGATTTTCGCTCTCAAAATCTTAGCCTTGACTGAGGACTCTGCCCAGAAGACTCAGCAACACCCGCTGCTCTTTCTAATAACTTCGTAGATTTAGAAGTTAATGCAAAAACTGCCTTATTTGAAGTTTACATGTTTGCATACAATGTGTTATTGAGTGTTGATTATTATATCTAACCCTCTATGGTACGGTCTTGCCTCCAGGCAACATGGTCTATTTTAGTTTATTTGTAATAAAATGAAACAGTAATTTATTGTTCAAACCTCTCTCAGGGAAGAAGAACTTAAATACTAATCAATGAAAGTGCAAAAGATTGGTCACATGACCCACAGGGGTCCATTTTGTGTCCTGTTTCAGCACATGTGCACAGGTCACATGGCTCCATATTTTCTCCAATGAAAAGTGCATTTTTCACTCATTTCCGGCCAGTTAATCACCCACAAAAAATATTCACTGGTAAGTAAAGAAGTATTTTCAAGAACTTTACATTAAATATCATCAAATGTTTTAGAGTAAATTACAAAAAACTGTGTGTTGCCTCAAGGCAACATTGAACCATAATGGAATCGCGTAAGGCCACACCAGACACACTAGGGTGGATACAAATATAGTATATTTGTAAGGAAAAGAGCTAGAACTCTCGAAATGTATTTGCATTTTTGCATGATTTTGTAATGCACGTATAAGATTAGTAATTCACATACTATAACTGCACATATTGTGATCTGCACATTTTCTAAAGCACTTAAAAAAAGGTATAAAACACAGCTGATGAGTGTGAGGATGAGTGTCATGTGATGAGGAAGATGAGGTCATAGTGACAATCCGGCAGGGAGAGATCGAAGATGGAGACGAGGATGAAGATGGATATGATAACTTGATAACATGATAACTTGATATGATAACTTGATAACATGATAACTTGATATGATACCTTGAAGTGATGGTTTGGTAATACTTGTGTTCCACGATGGTACAATGTTGCCTGAGAGCAACAGCTGAATTTGAAATGTTACTTTTTATTAAATATGAAATTTGTAATACATTATGAAATGAAATGTGTTCACCTTGAGCATTTCATCTCTGTTACAACTACAACTCCTGTGTCTTCTGATTGGCCCAATGATCCGGTTCATCTCAATTGCTGATCAAAACCAACACACATTCTGAAGCCTTGAGCCGACCCTGTTAGCGAGGGTTACCTACACAACTCTTGCCAAGAGGGAGTAACCCTGTCAGTAAAGCTGTTTGACTCTGATGAGTCTGAGGTGA
Source organism: Gobio gobio (assembly GCF_949357685.1). Classification (NCBI taxonomy): domain Eukaryota; kingdom Metazoa; phylum Chordata; class Actinopteri; order Cypriniformes; family Gobionidae; genus Gobio; species Gobio gobio. The sequence goes on along the minus strand of NC_137121.1, from coordinate 37,902,995 downwards.
GTCTGGATATGGTCCTGATCTCTCTTCGGTCTCGTCCTGAGCTCAGTCTACTAGTGTTAATTTCTTCAGACGAGACGAGACTAAATATGTTCATCAACAACCTTTTTTCGAGACGAGACGATGAATAGACTGCACCAATGTCCAAAAACACGGACTAAGACTAAATTAACATGCATTATTGTTGACGAAAAAGGACGAGACTAAAATGTTTTGCATAAAATAAAAACTAATATAAAATCTCTCTTAATTTTCGTCTACAATCGTCTCTACTTTTTCTTGATGAGATGAATATTCAGCTGTTCAAAATATTTCGAAAGAGTTGGCGCTGTTGCTCGAGTACAGGTCTCTCTCAGACTCATCTCAGTCATCTCGCGGCGGCGCGTGTGGTCACGTGGTTCCTGGAGCGCTCAATACTTCTAGCGCTGTGTCAGTATAGGGCTTAAGCCACGTAAGTTACACAACAGCCTCACTATACAGGTGTTTGCGGCAATTTTTGGTAAACAGTAGCCTACAGCATAGTGTGCATTGATTATTACGTCAGCCACATTTACAGTATCATTTTATTATGGAGAGTGGTAGAGTGGCTATATTTTAATTCAATAATATTTATTGAATATTTTGAGGAGATCTTTTGGTACTAAATACTATTTGTGCAATACTTATGGTCCATTAATGACCACTTAAAATATTTGTATTCTAATATTTGTATTATTTATATTAGAATTAGTGTAGTAATTAAGGTTAAAATAGAGAATTCCACTGCAAAGAGGCAAATTAGAGCCATTTTGTGGCTGGAAAAATAAAACATTTCACTTGTAATGCCATTACCCACTGGGTGCCTGTATGGCTCTTTAATAAATATACATGTAGTCTAGTTGCTCAAAAAAGTATTGCAGATCATAACTGCTTACTTATCTGAGAAATTTTGAAATGTTAATAATAGTGAATAGTAAAGAATGCAAGCAAATATAATATAACCCCAAAAAAGTGTAAAAAACTTATTTTTCCTTATATGTACAGTAGGCTATATACATATGAATTCATACTGAATCAAGATCGAAATCAATATTTGTGCCCTTCGTCTCATAAGCTGATGCTGATTTTAGGCATCTACGCTGTAAATCAACCAGTTAGCTATGGTGTTGTGGCACAAACATTATGCAGGTTATATGTATTATATGTAACTTATTTTGCCACAAAATATATTGAGTTTTCCTTTGACTAAAACTAGACTAAAATGACGAGACTTTTAGTCAACTAAAACTTGACTAACAAAAAAAGATGTGTGAATGATTAAATATGACTAAAACTAACAAGGACATTTGGCACAAGACTAAAACTAAATTAAAAATAGGTGACAAAATTAACACTACAGTCTACAGCAGCTTTTGCATTCAGAGTGTGTGTTCATGAGCGCCACATGCTTCACTGCTCTGCATGTGTTTATAGCTCTATGACCTGAACATGACATGATCAAGAGCTCTTCTTCATCAACCAACAAACATGACTTTCAGCATCATCATCATCATCATCATCTGACCATCAGTAAAGATGTGTTCACACAGTGATAAAGAGAACACTAATAACACTATATCATTACAATCAACATCAATCTGTGTTTATGAAGAGAACGAGTCAGTGTTTTAATATGATCATCATGTTTTAGGTGTAATATATGATCCATGTCAATCAAACTGAACAGACTGCATTCAGTCACTTCTGCTGTCTGGACGAGATGCTTTCCATTTGACCCACAGAAAGATTTACATTCTTACACAATTACTGTCACAACGGCTCATTCTTGATTTGGGATCATGTTTTTGAATGATTATTATATTTTTCTATATTAAAGTTCAGCACCTTCTTCCGCATGTAAATGTGTAGCAGAAGTGAAAGTGGTCTGTTCCAGTCCAGATCCTGTAACCAATCAAAGAGTGAGACTGAAAATCCCATTTGCATTGTCAGGGTGGAGTGATTGTGATCCTCTCAGAATAGAGCAGCTCTGTCTCCAGAGACCATGTTCAAACCCCAAGAGCTTTATTTGACTGATTTACTGCTACTGATCAACCTTCTGAAAAGCACCTGCATCTTCATCTGTTAGTTGAATGATGTTGTCAGACACAAAGTGAACTTGTTGAGAAGCTTTATTGAATGTTGCAGCAAACACAGCAGATTGAAAGATCACACAGTGCTTTGACACATGCGAGCTCTCTTTCAGTATTGAGTTGTAAATCACTACAGCTGCAGCACTAGACTCATGTGAATCCTGCCTGACACAGGACACTCAGATACGGCTCATCTTCAGGAGAGAAACATCAGCACTCAGAGCTCTTGTGGAACGAGACCTCATGAGGAGCTCCATCATGTGTTACTCTGCAGACGTACACCTCTCCCGCTTCCCAGCGTGCTTTGCTGAGGGTCAGGACGCTACTGCGGCTGTAGCGGCCGTTCTGCTGGCTCTCTGCGCTGGTCAGAACCCCCTCGGTGACCTCTGACCCGTCCAGTGTCCAGCTCACCAGCGCCCCCTGTGGAGAGTAAGAGCTGAGCAGGCAGAGCAGTGCGGCTGAGCCTCCAGAGATCTGCAGAGAAGAGGGCGGCAGCAGAGACACTGAGGGCTTCACTGTGGGACCAGCTGCAGGAGACAAACACAACACATTCACAAACACAAAGAAAACACACTGCACTTTCATTCACAGCATTTCAACAGCAGGACAAATCACAATCACAATCTGATCCTTCATGTCCTTCAACATCACTACAGCTGATATATATACAATATACAAACTACACAATCACTATATACATTTACATCAAACCTCATCAATCAAACTCAACATTGTAATACACCGACTGATTTCATCACAGCAGTTTTTAACTCAGAACATAAAGTTCTTACATTTTACTGAGATATTCAACTCAAAATGAAACTCAATTTCACTCAGAATTAAAAGTCACACATAAATTGTGTTTGTATTATAAAGCACTGAATTATAATCACAACATGAGCAAAAGAGATTCAGTATCATTGACTGAACTACAGAAAGTACAACATTTACATTCTGATGTCAAATCTCTTTTCTCCATGTATGATATCTACAATAAAAGATGAACTATATATGAACTCAGTGTAGAAATAAATGAAGGAAAACAAACCTGTAATAAACTCAATAAACTCATAGTGAGACGCTTTATGGAAATATGTTTAGATTTTGTTGTTGAAAGGAATAATGCCGTTCTTCTGAATGTATAAACATGACAATATCATTTAGATTAAATAATTATTAAAAAATATCAGAAACACTTAAAGCCTTTATACACAATGCATTATAAAAGTATTTTAATGCATTAATTATGAATTGTTATACTCATTATAATGCATGTATGATCTCATGAATAATTTTAACCACAGTTATAACACATTATAATATTATCTATTCATTGTTACACCTTTAGAAATTATAATACATTAAAACTCATGACAAACAGACAATTTCAGATGCAACAAGGAATTAGAAAATATTATAATGCATTTTAACTTTGCTTACAATTATTTATGAAAAGATATAAGGCATTATAATCTACATTATGAATATCTTTATGCATTATACATAAAGGCTTCAAGTAAAGTTTCAGCACAATATCTAATAATCATTATCATTAGTAAATGTTGTTCTTGTTTCAACTGTAAAACACTTTCTGAAATCTAAACTGTATTTTTAAATAGGGAATTGAAAAAAGACTTACATTTGATCACCAGTTTGGTTCCTCCACCGAATGTCCACCACAGTGATACAATCTAATGAAACGCTCGTACAAAAACCTCTATTCCACTCGAGTGAACACACACTCCAGCAGAGAGAGAGAAACAACACTTCAACACACTGATATTAGAAGCTCCTCAGCTCTTCTCAACACTCACTCATTCAGATTGACTCAATGATTTCTGATATAACACTGTTTAAAGAAATATATTTGATGAGCTGTGACCTCTGAGGTGACCTTTGACCTCTTTGATCATGGATGATGTTGTGGAGTTTCTCATAATGATGCTTCTGTTCTTCATATGCAGCTCAATCTTCAGGATTCACAGAAAAAACTAATAAATAATCAATAATTCTGATAATGTCAGATGCTCATTGTTTAATCTACTCTCATATGATCTGATTATGAGTCCTGATGAACTTCAGGCATATGGAAAAGAGGCAACATTAAAATATTTCCCAGATAGCAACACGTCAACATCGACTCCAACAAGACTATAGAGGACATATTTTTCTGGTTCACTCTAAATATAATAAAATTGATTTATTTAGTTCTCATTGTTAACATGCTCTTAAAGGAGTAGCACATAACTGAACTCATACAGAAATAAATAATGAGTTTGACAAATATGTTTAAAATGATCTACACTCATGATTCTCGTCATTCCTAGAAAAATCTTCTTCTGTCCCTCCTTATATTGCCCATCGTGTTGAGATCACATGACCAGCTGAAATCTACTCACTTTATCTCGATATCATCCATATCATCATAAACATTCACTTGATATAAATGAAACTGCATGACAGTGAAGAGATTATTTCTCCAGCGGCACTGAAAGCTGAAAATGCTTCATCCACTGATAGATGACAATATAAAGTCAAACTCTAGAGTCTTATCAGCCAAACATAAACACAAATATATCACAACTGATACATGTCTATAATTAATCACTAAATGGTTAAATAATTCTGCAAGTAAAATCTTCAATGTCTAGTGTGTGTGAGTTTGTTCTGAGCACAAGCTGTTGTAAATCCTGCCCACTTCTTTGCATTGTCAGCACATGCTTCAGTCTGAGAGTGTTTATAGTGCTGTGAGTTTAACACTTCATGACTGAGAGCAGAACAGAACACAATCTTCATCATCACACAAGACACAAGAACAACAATGAACACCATCAACATCTTCATCTGGACTCTCACTCTGTTTGCTCAAGGTTTGTACTAAAATATTCATAAGGATTAATAATTCCTTTAACATGTAAAATATATATAATTTTCATTTCTGTTTTCTCTCAGAGTGTAGAGGACAGATCACAGTAACTCAGAGTCCATTAATAACAGCTCAACCAGGACAAGACGTCAGAATAAACTGTAAAACCAGCAGTAGTGTGTATGGTAATGATCGTTTAGCCTGGTATCAGCAGAAACCTGGAGAAGCTCTAAACTCCTCATATATTACGCAACAACCCTTTATACTGGAACTCCATCTAGATTCAGTGGCAGTGGATCTGGCAGTGATTTCACTCTGAGCATCAGTGGAGTCCAGACTGAAGATACAGGAGATTATTACTGTCAGAGTTTTCACTATCCAAACAGTCAGTATGTGTTCACACAGTGATAAAGAGTCGTACAAAAACCTGTGTCAGTCAGACGTCACAGTGACTGCACTGATACAGCTGAGAGATACTGCAGCTGCTGATGGACCATCACACACAACACTGATCACTGATGGTTGGGGTTTATCATAAAAGATCACTATACAGTTGTATTTTCTGTAAAATTAACAAACTTCAAATTTTACTTATTCATTTAAAAAACACTTTTCCCCGAAAGTGACTTTAAATGAGGATCTACACGATTTGATCATCAATGAATCAGCAATACTGCTCTGTGTTTGAGTGTAATAATATAAATGAGATGATTAAGTACACAGTCCACTATTATTATTCTGGTTATTCTCAAACTTAAATAATAAAGTTCCTAGTGCAGATGAATTTGAACATCTGAACATCTGAAACCAGGGCTTCATCACCATAATCTAGACCTCAAGATCTGCATCAGTCTAGGAGAACGTCTCGGGTCTCGACTGTAACCCTGGATCCCTGAGAACAGAGAACGAGACACTGCATCCTGAGACACTATTACACCCTTCTCTGAACTGGTTCCAGCTGATTGTAAATTTTTTAATTCTCCTCGTCCAAATGGTTGCGGGGGTGGGATAATAACAATTTTAAATAACTCTGTCTCCTTCCCCAGTTTTAAAGTTCAGCTTCTCCAGCTAGACTGGAATGGCCCTGTCTCTACAGGGGTGATCTACCGCCCTCCGCACTCTACTAAAGATTTTATACAGCAATTTACTGAGCTTATCGTTAATATTGCTACAAATTATGATCACTTTCTACTGGTGGGCGATTTTAATATTCATGTTTGCTGTGTGTCAAATTCCCTGTCGCAGGAGTTTCTAAACCTAATAGATGCTTTTAATTAATCACAGTGGATCAAAAACTCTTCTCACATTCAGGGCCACATGTTGGACCTCGTAATGTCCTATGACATTTATATATGTATATGTTAAGCTATTTACTAATTTTATATTTTACTCCCTCATACTGCCTCTCGGTCTTCAATTTAATTCAATTCACATGTATTTGTAAAGCGATTTTCACAATAAATTTTAAAGCAGCTTTATAGAAAATAAATGTGTCTACATCACAATTTAGCAATTCATACTTCACGCAATCAGGCCATCTACTCTCAGGTACTTATTGAAATTAAGTTGTAGGGCTGAACGATTTTGGAAAAAATCGCATTGCGATTTTTTTTTTAACCAATATTGCGATTGCGATTTAATATGCGATTATTTTTTACTCTTCTCTTTATCTTCTGTATTATTCAACAATACATCATTTAATGGTGGAAATCTTTTGGCACCTCACGATCCGATTCCGATTCTGGAAGTCACGATCCGATTCCAAAACTATTCTTGAACTCTTTTCCTTATTAATTAATCGTATTAATTTATTGAAAACGTCTCGGGTTATGACTATAACCCTTGTTCCCCGAGAAGGGAACGAGACACTGCGTCGTCGAGTGACGACACTCTGGGAACGCCCTCAGCGTTACGCATCTGAAGCATAAATGAAATCAAGCCAATCTGATTGGTGGTGCGTCGTGACGTAGTAGATGACGGCATACCCGGAAGATACAAAAAGGAAGCCGATGCAAACACACACTAGCTCTTTTGCGATGAAGCAAGCGCTCTAGCCGTGATAGGTGTGGCGACGAGACGCAGTGTCTCGTTCCCTTCTCGGGGAACAAGGGTTATAGTCATAACCCGAGACGTTCCCCTTCGAGGGAACTCGCACTGCGTCGTCGAGTGACGACACTCTGGGAACGTTAATACCCACTAGGCCACACCAATCACCCCACGTCCCAGTGAACCCAGGCACACTCAGGACGCAAGAACTCGAGCACCAGGCGTCACCGGGAGGTGCAGACTGTAGAATCTTATGAAGGTGTGCGGGGTGGCCCACTTCAGGCAGCCCCTTCTTGGGTGAGCCAAAGCACACCAACAATTGGTCTGACCTTCTCCAATGGGAAGACTTCTCTAGATAAATACTCAGAGCTCTGACCGGGCAGAGCAGATGAAGTCTCCCCTCTTCCGCCGTCAGGTGGGGAGGGGGATGGAAAGCCTGAAGAACCAGAGACCGGGCTCCCTGAGATGGAACCTTGGGAATGTAACCCGGTCTAGGGTGAAGGATGGCCCTTACTCTGCCGGGGGCAAACTCCAGGCAGGTTGGCGTGACCGCCAAGGCCTGGAGATCTCCCACTCTCCTCAGAGAGGTAATGGTGAGTAGAAAGGCCACCTTCAGGGTCAGGTTCTTAGGCTCAGTCAGCTCCAGTGGCTCGAAGGGGGCCTCAGCCAGCCCTTCCAGAACCACCGCCAGGTCCCAGGTTGGGACTCTGGAGCGAGCTACCGGCCTCATCCTCCGAGCCCCACGGAGGAACTGTACAACCAGGTGGTGCTTCCCCAAGGCTCCATCACCTAGAGGTGCGTGGAAAGCCCCAAGGGCAGCCACGTACACCTTCAGGGTGGACGGGGTAAGACCAGCGGAGAAGCGATCTTGGAGGAACTCCAGCACTGAAGCCACTGGGCAGTTAACTGGGTCCACCTCACGCTCTTTACACCAAGTGGAAAATACATTCCACTTGAGGCTGTACAGTCTCCTGGTAGAAGGAGCCCTGGAGCTGAGTAAGGTCTCAACTACCTCTGCTGACAGGCCCGCCTCTAGGTACTGAGCCCCCTCAGGGGCCAGACCCAGAGGCTCCACAACTCTGGCCGGGGGTGATATATTGTTCCCCCTGCCTGAGAGAGCAGATCGCTCCTCAGAGGAACCTGCCACGGAGAGCCGTCTAGCAGAGCTATGATGTCCGAGAACCATACTCGAGTGGGCCACCGGGGTGCTACTAAGAGCAGGCTGATGCCCTCCCGGCGGACCCGCTCCAGAACTCCCGGGAGCAGAGCGATCGGGGGAAATGCGTACAGACGCAGCCTCGGCCACGTCTGCATCATGGCGTCCAGCCCTAACGGAGCTGGATGCCTGAGAGAAAACCACAGTGGACAGTGGGACGTCTCTCGAGACGCGAAAAGGTCCACTTCCACTGGGCCGAATCTCTCGCACATGGCCTCCACCACCTCTCGGTGGAGTCGCCACTCCCCGGGCCTCAGCCCCTGCCTCGACAGGATGTCTGCTCCCTGATTTTGGTCCCCGGGAATGTATATCGCCCTGAGGGACAATAACTTCCCCTGGGACCACAGGAGGATTTGATGCGCCAGTCTGCATAGAGGGCGCGACATCAAACCCCCCTGGTGATTTAGATATACGCGACAACCGAAGTGTTGTCTGAGCGTATCAGGACATGGTGGCCGCGGAGGTCCGGGTAAAAGCTCCTCAGAGCTTTGTAGACCGCCAGCATCTCCAGGCAGTTGATGTGCCATGATGAATGCCGGGTCTCCCACAGACCTCTCGCAAAACGGCCTTCCATGACCGCGCCCCAACCAGTGAGGGAAGCATCTGTTGTAACGGCTCTCCGGCAACATGATGCTTCCAGCACTGGTCCCTGGGACAGGAACCAAGGTTTCCGCCATATGACGAGGGAACGAAGGCATTTGCGCGTTACCCTGATCATACGAAACGGATTTCCCCGCGTGGAAAACCCCTTGGCCCTCAGCCACCACTGTAGGGATCTCATGTGCAGCAGGCCAAAAGGTATCACGTTGGACGCTGCTGCCATGAGCCCCAGCAGTCTCTGGAACTGCTTCACAGTGAGGCTGCGGCCTGGCTTCACTCTGGAGACCGACGCCAGTATGGATTCCACGCGCGCGGGAGACAAATGTGCCCGCATCGACGTGGAATCCCATACGACTCCCAGGAACGTGGTCCTCTGGGAGGGCGTCAACACGCTCTTCTTCGTGTTGAGTCTCAGCCCCAAGCACCTTATGTGGGCCAGAACGACATCTCGATGCCGAACCGCCACCTCGCGCGACCTGGCCAGGATGAGCCAGTCGTCGATGTAATTCTGGGAGAGTGCCAGGCCAAAGGGAAGAACCCGATATTGGTACGCTTCGCCCCCGAAAGCGAACCTCAGGAACTTCCTGTGGGTTGGAAGGATGGAAATGTGGAAGTATGCATCCTTTAGATCTATCGTGACGAACCAGTCCTCGGACTGAATCTGACTCACGATGGCTGGAATTGTGAGCATCCTGAACCTGAATCTCCTCAGAGACCGATTCAGGAGCCTGAGATCTATTATCGGATGCAACCCACCATCCTTCTTGGGAACTATGAAGTACCGGCTGTAGAACCCGGAGTCCCTGTCCGCCAAAGGAACCCGCTCTATGGCTTCCTTGGCTAACAGGGCTTGTACTTCTTGTTCCATAACCCGAACCTGCTCTGGGCCGACCACAGTCCGGACCACCCCGTTGAAATTCGGGATAGGAGAACCGAACTGCAGCCTCTAGCCCAGCTCTACAGTCTGCAGGACCCATGTAGATACACTCGGAAGGCATGTCCATGCGCCAAGATAATCTACTAAGGGAACCAGCCTCTCGAGGCTGGCCTCGGGTGTCAACCGAGCCTCGTTCCCGACCCCCTGAAGCGGCTGACCGGCAGGGAGAAGTCGGGAACGATTTTCGGTGGGTGCACACGTTTGCTGTCCAGCCGCAAGTCCTGTTGGAGGCGGCGAAGACAGCACGCGCGTGCGGGAGATCAGTGAGGCCCGAAGCGTCAGTGACGGCGGGAACACAGCACTGATCTCCCAAGAGCTCCAGGGGGAGAACGACCTCGGTCGTTCCGCCCCTGGGGGGGCAGCTCTCAGCGATCCAGCTGCAGCTAGGACCGCTTGGTAGCAGCCTTCTTCGCCTGAAGGACGGTCCTCAGATCGGCCTTAGGCTCGGAAGGCTTGCCACGAGAGCGCCGCCTCTTTTGCCAAGCTCCCTCAGGAGGGGCGCGAGAAGCAACGCTCTCCTTCTGCACCTGCCGGTGCGAGGAGCTAGTAGACGGCCGAGGCTGTCCCTTTGAGACAGCCTTCCCCGAGGAGCTGGACCGACGAGGGAGGTATTGTTGGAAGGCCGCCGCCTGTTTTCTCACCTCCTGGAACCTCTCGACGACGGTGTTAACCGCGCCGCCGAAAAGTCCAGAAGGCGAGACCGGGGAGTCTAGGAGAAAGTGTTTCTCTCTCTTCTTCATCCCCGACAGGTTTAACCACAGATGTCTCTCCACACAAACCATGTCCGCCATGGAGCGGCTGATGGAACGGGCCGTCTCCTTGGCAATGCGGAGAGACAAATCGGTGGCCTTCCTTAACTCGAGGACATCGTCCGGAGATGGGCCCTCGCCCTCATCGAGCTCCTTGAGGAGGTCGGCCTGGTAAGCCTGCAACACCGCCATAGTGTGCAGGCAGCTACCAGCCTGCCCAGCCGCCATATATGCCCTACCCACCAGCGCAGATGTATCGAGCGCTGGTTTGGTGGGCAACACCGGGGCCTTCAGGGACGAAGCGGCCTCGGGAGAGAGGTAGCTCGCGAGAGACTCCTCTACCCTCGGCAGCGTCCCATAACCCTGTTCGGCCGCCCCCAGCACGTTACCGTAGTCAAGTACTGGAGGGCTGGTAAGTCTGGCCGAATAGGGTTTGTCCCAAGACCTACACAACTCATTGTGTAGGTCCGGGAAAAAAGGCAGCCCCCGGTGTGGAGGTTGAGGCCTGCGCCTGAAGAACCGTTCATCAATGTTTAGCTTGGCCACGGCGCGGGACAAAACCTCCACTAGCTCCTCTGGAGCGGGTGTGTGAAGTGATGGCTCAGACTCCACTGCACCCGCCTCGATGCTCAGCACATCCGACTCCTCGGGGCGGGAGAACATCGGACTCCTCGGACGAGGATAGGGAAAGTGCCTCAGCAGTCCCGTATCCTGTCACGAGGTCCCGCTGCGAGCCCCATGATCTACGGCGCCGCTGTGCCTCAGCAACAGCGGGCCCAGAACTCTGGGGCTCGCGGGCTTGGCCGGCCTCATTGAACACGGCCAGCCGTGAGCGCAACACTTTGAGCGGCAGCTTTTCACATTCGCCACAGGCGGCTCCCTCGAGAGCCGCCCTAGCGTGCTGCACGCCCAGGCATTGCACACACAAAAGGTGTGTGTCCGTGCCCGAAAGGAATCGCGGACACGGATGCACACACCTCGTGAACTGTTGCCCACTAGCCATACTTTCTGGTAATATATTTGTGACAAACAACACCAAATAGACAGACAAATGACATATAGCGCTTCGCTGAAGAGCAAAAAAGCTAGTGTGTGTTTGCATCGGCTTCCTTTTTGTATCTTCCGGGTATGCCGTCATCTACTACGTCACGACGCACCACCAATCAGATTGGCTTGATTTCATTCATGCTTCAGATGCGTAACGCTGAGGGCGTTCCCAGAGTGTAGTCACTCGAAGACGCAGTGCGAGTTCCCACGAAGGGGAACTTAAAATGTTTTTTATTATGATATATGTAATTATAAGTGTTTTTTAAAATAACACACATTATAACATTTCAATTAAAACAATTGCATGTTAATCATTTTAAATATATAAACTAATATAGCTGCAAAACATAAAAGCTAGTAAATCATAAAGAGGAACAAAAAAACTATGAACAAGCAATGAACAATGAGTGCTTTCAGTATTTAAGAGTATCTGAACCGTGAGGGATTTCTCTCTTTACTGTTGCCTGATTATTAATGACATCATCATAGACAGCGGGAGATCTGCACTCACACTAATGCACAGATCTCTTTTGAAATATAAGATGTGCCCTATCTGATTAATTCATTAAGACATTACTGTCGGTGTTTACATTAATTTAGCGTCATAACAGCATTTTGAGACGCTCAGATGCGTGCGCGAGCACTCTTCATAAAGAGCGGCACGAGCATTTGAAACAGAAAGCCTTCTGTCAGTGAGTTTCTTATTTTTAATATAAGCACTGCATTCCTAACGACATAAATTAAGCCTTCGTAGGGCATTTAGGAAAATACCGGCGGGCGAGAACACACACTGTAAGCGTGACATCAAGCAAAGTTTCTCACAGTGCATATCCTGTGCAATGAAGCCCGCGAATGTCATTGCAATTCGCATCAACCTTTCCCAATGTTATGAAATATTATTTTATGGTTTGTGTGTGTGAGAGAGAGAGAGAGAGAATGGAAGCAATCAGAATACGGGTGTTTCTAAAACACACGCTGCGCCACCGCGCACCTGCATTTAAAATCTAAGCTCAGAATCAATCCAGAATCATTGGAGAGAGAATCTTTTCTCCCTTTTTTTAGAGATACATCTTCAGAGATTTACAGTCGCTCCCAGTAATCAACAAAACTCTCTCTAGAATTTGGATATAAATTGGGGCCCTGTGTCAGAAACCACGTCTATCGGGAGGCCATGTATATGAAAGACGTGATCTACGACAGCCACCGCTGTCTCCTTGGCAGAAGGTAATTTGGGCAAGGGAATAAAATGAGCTGCCTTCGAGAATCGGTCCACGACGGTCAAAACGACCGTTTTGCCCAGGGAGGGCGGGAGGGCGGTAATAAAATCTAGCGCAATGTGGCACCAGGGTCTCGAAGGGACTGGCAGCGGTTGGAGTAACCCATCTGGAGGACGATTGGAAGTCTTATCAATGGCACAAACCGAACAAGCCAAAAAAATTACAGAATGTTATGTTTTGTTTTTACGAATCTTTCTGCAATTTACTGCAGCAACTCTGAACATCCACTCAGAATGTACTCATTTGAACTCGTAGAGTTATTAGTTTTTCCCCAAAGGAAGGGTGCTCTTATTTTTATGTATTATATATGTATTTATATGTATTATGGATGTGTGGGACACTGTTATTTCAGTTTGTGAGCAGCCCGAAGCAAAAGTGTGTTAGAGGGTGTAAAGGCTAATTTTTTAACATGTCCCAAGGAAGGTCTTTTTTTGACGTCTCGACATCCATTGACACTTATTTTGAAGCAAGGCTGGTTGAAGTTGGACTTGTTGGGGTTTTAATAAAGGTCCTTATTAAATGGTCTTTTCAGCTATTTTTTCATGTGTTAATATGTAAGTTTGACTGACCAATGTAGATTCTTTGTAGATATTAGTTTGCTTCAATTTTTGAAATCTAGCAATTAGTACCGCCACCTACCGACTGGATTAAAGATCGGCATAATTAAAATTTTCCATAAATTGTATGCAAACCATACAATCTCATACAATTTAACTAATTTGATCTGATTCGTTCCTCAGCTAGCTATATTTAAACCATATTCATACTGTTAACTGTAATTACTGTCAGAACAGCTGATTATTGATTTGGGATCATATATTTCTATATTAAAGTTCAGCGCCTTCTTCCGCATGTAAATGTGTAGCAGAAGTGAAAGTGGTCTGTTCCAGTCCAGATCCTGTAACCAATCAAAGAGTGAGACTGAAAATCCCATTTGCATTGTCAGGGTGGAGTGATTGTGATCCTCTCAGAATAGAGCAGCTCTGTCTCCAGAGACCATGTTCAAACCCCAAGAGCTTTATTTGACTGATTTACTGCTACATCAACCTTCTGAAAAGCACCTGCATCTTCATCTGTTAGTTGAATGATGTTGTCAGACACAAAGTGAACTTGTTGAGAAGCTTTATTGAATGTTGCAGCAAACACAGCAGATTGAAAGATCACACAGTGCTTTGACACATGCGAGCTCTCTTTCAGTATTGAGTTGTAAATCACTACAGCTGCAGCACTAGACTCATGTGAATCCTGCCTGACACAGGACACTCAGATACGGCTCATCTTCAGGAGAGAAACATCAGCACTCAGAGCTCTTGTGGAACGAGACCTCATGAGGAGCTCCATCATGTGTTACTCTGCAGACGTACACCTCTCCCGCTTCCCAGCGTGCTTTGCTGAGGGTCAGGACGCTACTGCGGCTGTAGCGGCCGTTCTGCTGGCTCTCTGCGCTGGTCAGAACCCCCTCGGTGACCTCTGACCCGTCCAGTGTCCAGCTCACCAGCGCCCCCTGTGGAGAATAAGAGCTGAGCAGGCAGAGCAGTGCGGCTGAGCCTCCAGAGATCTGCAGAGAAGAGGGCGGCAGCAGAGACACTGAGGGCTTCACTGTGGGACCAGCTGCAGGAGACAAACACAACACATTCACAAACACAAAGAAAACACACTGCACTTTCATTCACAGCATTTCAACAGCAGGACAAATCACAATCACAATCTGATCCTTCATGTCCTTCAACATCACTACAGCTGATATATATATACAATATACAAACTACACAATCACTATATACATTTACATCAAACCTCATCAATCAAACTCAACATTGTAATACACCGACTGATTTCATCACAGCAGTTTTTAACTCAGAACATAAAGTTCTTACATTTTACTGAGATATTCAACTCAAAATCAAACTCAATTTCACACAGAATTAAAAGTCACACATAAATTGTGTTTGTATTATAAAGCACTGAATTATAATCACAACATGAGCAAAAGAGATTCAGTATCATTGACTGAACTACAGAAAGTACAACATTTACATTCTGATGTCAAATCTCTTTTCTCCATGTATGATATCTACAATAAAAGATGAACTATATATGAACTCAGTGTAGAAATAAAGGAAGGAAAACAAACCTGTAATAAACTCAATAAACTCATAGTGAGACGCTTTATGGAAATATGTTAAAATTTTGTTGTTGAAAGGAATAATGCCGTTCTTCTGAACGTATAAACATGACAATATCATTGATTTAGATTCAATAATTGAGTCATTCCACGAAACCAGTAGAATTTGAGTCCCTCTGACCTTTTTAAGTGTGTTTTATCTATTGGGTCACCAAAATCTATTTTTAAAAGCTTTTTGTGTAAATTGAAATGTCTCCTTTAATAAAGTTTAAAAAACATGACATCAATTTTATCTTTATATTAGAAATTATCTTGTTTTTTCAGTTGACACCACCTATTTTGTCACGTCCCTCATGGCCTTCTATGAAAGTGTACTTGGGATATGAATAATAAAATGAGAAAAAAGTCCATACATTTTGCCATAACCATAAATATCTATCTTAGCTTTTTAGCTGGTAATGTTTTTTTTCTAAGCAAATATATTATTATTCATTAAAATTACATTATTTAGTTCCGTACCTCAGTAACCCCTCAACCCCGTTACACACATCATTCTCCCCCCATAAAAATAATGAATTGATCCTTTCGTGACATCAACAACTGGAAGTGACATCATATAAGTCTTCTGAACAACATTGTGTGCAGACACAGGTAAATTACCACCTTCTCTTATAATTATAACTTATTTATATTGTGATATTGTGGTTGTCAAGCTTAACGACTCAACCCTGTTACATCAAATAAAGATAGAAAACTATTACTTGTGAAAATGAACTTTGTTATTTTAACAATATACATGATTTCTTAATATCATGCATGCCAAGTGCTCTCCTGTTACTCACTACATGTAGAGCAGTGGCCATTTTTTGCAAAAAATCACAACCCCGTCACACTCAACCCCGTTACTTCTTCGATCATAACGGGGTTGTGAGATTGGGATGGGGTTGTGTTTAACACTTTGGTTCTGAAGTTATCCAATAATTTAAATTAATTATTATATTTGATCAAAAGTCTTTTACCACAGGCATATGTTGAGTGTAGTAATGTCAATGTTAAAGCTGTGTGTGTGTGTGTGTGTGTGTGTGTGTGTGTGTGTGTGTGTGTGTGTGTGTGTGTGTGTGTGTGTGTGTGTGTGTGTGTGTGTGTGTGTGTGTGTGTGTGTGTGCATAATGTGTGTTCTGCCTAGATTTTCACATCTCAATGTTAAGTATTGCTCTGAAAGAATGTTTGATTTAATGATTTAAACATCTACGAGTCTGAGATGGCACCGACAACAGCAGCAGAAAGGCAGAGGCAGTATCGTGCATGCCTAAATGCTGATCCTGAAAAAAGGGAGAAATACCTGAAGAATGAGCGCCAGAGATGGATAAAAAAAATGTAGAGACAGGGAAAAAGAAAGGAATCAATGAGATGAGTGAAAGACAACAGTGGTTGAAGCGTAGAAAGTGGAGTGAAGCTTACAAAAGAAGCAAGGAGAGGAGAGAAGCACTGAAGAACTTAAAGGGTTAGTTCACCCGAAAATGAAAATTCTGTCATTAATGACTGAGCCTCATGTGGTTGGACACCCGTCAGACCTCCGTTCATCTTCAGACACAAATGAAGATATTTTAGTGTAAATCTGATGCTCTGAAAGGCCTCCATTGGCACAATGCACTTTACACTCTCAAGACCCTTAAAAGGCACTAAAGACGTCGTTACAAAGTCCATCTCACTACAGTGGTTCTAAAATAACTTTATGAATCGGCGAGAATAGTTTTTGTGCCCAAAAAAAACCTAAATAACGACTTACATAGTGATGACGATTTCAAAACACGGCCTCATGAAGCTTCGAAGCGTTATGAATCACTGAGTCGTGTTTTGAAATCGTCATCACTATGTAAGTCGTTATTTAGGTTTTTTTTGGGCACAAAATCTATTCTCGCCGATTCATAAAGTTAACTAGGGCCTTGTAAGACACTGATTAGCAGGTTCAGGTGTGTTTATTTGAGGTTGGAGCTAAACTCTGCAGGACAGCGGCCCTCCAGGACCGAGTGTGGAGACCCCTGCTTTAACCACTCCTCCACAAAGTCCAGATCATGCCCCAAGACAGTATCCACAGCCAGAATCTTCAAGGTAGAGCAATGAGCGGTTAAGAGTGTTGGTAAATGACTAGGCTGAGTGATAGAAAGTGTTAGAAAATTAAACGTGTAGTTAAGGGTGCAGTGTGTAAATTTTAACGGCATCTAGTGGTGAGGTTGTGAATTGCAACAGCACACTGCTCACCCCTCCCTTTCGAAGCTCATAGAGAAGGTACGGTGGCGACACAGGACAAAGATGCCGTCACCTGAGACAGCAGAGAGTAGCTAACGCTCTGTAGAGCAGTTTGTCCGTTTAGGGTTACACAGTGCACCTTTAATAAAAGTACTATTAGTTGTTTAGGTTGTATGTTATCGTTTTACTGACTGAAAAACCATCTGATTGATGGCTAATCGTCGTTTTGACAGCCATCCACCAGATTCCTTTTTTCTGGGCCAGACTTTGAATGCCACAAAGCACACGCACACACGCACGCGCACACGCACACGCACACGCACACACACACACACACACACACACACACACACACTATACTATGTTATTGTGTATATTTATTGTTTTCCTGCAGTTGGGTTAAAAAAACTCAGTTCAATTGCAATTTATATCTGTTGTCTTTCTTGGTTACATTATGAAATAGTGTTTGTAGAAAATATTTAATTGAATTTGAGTAACTGAGTAACTATTTATATGTCAAGCTGTATTTGTCTCTTCAACTCCGTTACCACATTCAACCCCGTTACCCCAGTCTCAACCCCGTCACACCTACATTTTTTTTATTTTTTTTATTAAGTGTATAAAAAAGTAAATACATTTTTGTTGAACTCAATCTGAAATGTTCAGAGCAATCATAATACTGATTTTAGTTAAAATTCTGAAGTTAAGATGCATCTTTGATCCAAAATGATGAGGTTCCTGTTGTAACGGGTCCCGGCCAGGGGTCCGCTAGCAGATATATAGACAATCCCAGTCGAAGTGCTCTGGAAAATGTTGTAAATAATCACAGAGAAGTTAAGAGACGCAGGACAACAGTTACTCTTTCTCCATTCAACCGGATTATGATTTATTCATAAAACATTTCAACTTTGTATCTGCAATCATGAATTATTACTGTTATTTGTTGTTGCTCTGTATTAAAACAGGTTATATCCACAATTGGATAACATGAAGTCACAACTTCTTCAAAGTACATTTCCAGATAAATGTATAATCACATATTTCCTCAACATTCACTTTTCACAGTTTGATCTTAAACCATAAACACATTTTCTCTCTAAACCATATTCTGTTCTTTCTCATTAAACAAGTATTTATGTATTCATCATACATTTTTGTAAGTGTTCACTTTTTACAACAGAATAAATCCCATTTGCAGTTAAGTTGAATTATATTTACATTATATGGAGTACAAACTTCACCAATACACATATTTGTCTCATAACTAACACTTTAAACCGAAACTGTGTAATAGTGTAATACTACCACGTGCGTTTGACACTACCATGTGCGTTTCATACTACCATGTGCTTTTCACTCAAAGCTGCATCTGTAAACTGCCTTTACTCTGTACATTAGCTATATATAATACCTGCAATGCATAGTCTCACACAGTTACTTTTCACAAGAAACAAACTAAGAAATATCCCGGAGCCATTAGGAATATATATATAAAAGAAAACATTAATACGAGCGTCGGCTGTCATTTCCTCATCTTTACATCGTTATCATTAGACTTGACTATT
Source organism: Gobio gobio (assembly GCF_949357685.1). Taxonomy (NCBI): domain Eukaryota; kingdom Metazoa; phylum Chordata; class Actinopteri; order Cypriniformes; family Gobionidae; genus Gobio; species Gobio gobio. The sequence continues at coordinate 37,884,212 of NC_137121.1, read as the reverse complement.
TACACTACTCAAACACACATCACCAGGGATTCACATTAGCCTATAAACATTTGCAGTCACACAAAAGATGTCAAACTAACCTGGAAAATGTTGTAAATAATCACAGAGAAGTTAAGAGACGCAGGACAACAGTTACTCTTTCTCCATTCAACCGGATTATGTTCTCGTCTTACTCTGCGCCTCGCTAATGGTGCGTTCACACCGGACGCGATTCGCGCGATTCGCGCGAGTGATTTACATGTTAAGTCAATGCAGAGACGCGAAATGGCATTCTGCGGCGCGATTCGCGCGATTGAGGCGGCGAGAAGGACGCGACTTGAGCGTTTTGAACGCGCGATTCGCGCGAATCGCGTGAATCGCGCGAAACGCTCAAGTTGAAAAATCTGAACTTTGGCGGATATTTCGCGCCGCGTTAACCAATCAGGAGCTTGCTCTGGTAGTGACAACAATGAGGAGAAAATCTGTATATTAATATCTGGTTCAGACAATATGATTATCACTGTGATAACATTAAATGACATGAAACACAACCCAGTCTCTTTTTGTTAAATGCAAGTTTATGTATGTATGTATCAATAATACAAAAGTATAAGTAATGTATAACAAGCTATACATGAAATAAAGCAAACTATGCAGTCAAACATTCAAAGTCAGTGCTAGTAGGCTAACGTTACAACTGCAACTTACAGTTAGCCTAAAAATATAAAGTAATGAAACTTATCTTTGTCCTCAGCCTAAACGATTTGCCAGGGAACAAATTATAGATCCATGAGACCAAAGATCGGCCGTTACAAGACGAATTATAGCTCGAGACACACCACAGAGACGTCAGAGCCAGCGGGAGACGGCAGAAGGACTGGCCGAGGAAAGGTTGCCCTCGCCGGCTTTCACGTGCGCTGAGCGCCGCTGTCCGCTGGAGCTCACAGCTCCGACAACGGCAGATAACATGTTCAAATAGGCACTGTTTATATAAATAAACCACAGATTTGAGCTTTAAACAACTACATTATCGACTGAAAAAGTCTTAAAACTACGTTTTGTCACACATTAACAGTAGATATTAACAACAAAAAAGACATGTAAACACAGCCCATGTCGGCCATTTCTCAACGAGACGAGCTGCTGGCGGAAGCCCCGCCCATGACGCGAATTCGCATCTGTTGTGCAGTGAATGTCACCCGCGACTCGCGCGAATTTCACGCGCGATTCGCGCGAGTAAACTCAAAATGTACACGCGTCCACCTTCGCGCGATTAGCGCGAATTATTCGCGCGAATCGCGTCCGGTGTGAACGCCACATAAGGGTCCCAGAGTGACGCGGCTGAACGGTACTGCCACCTTGTGTCCGTTCTGTGTAACAGCATGTCATAGTGCTCTGGTGCATTCTCTCAATCATTTAATTTATAATAAAAGGAAAGAAAACAAAAGATAATCTCAACAAAACTATTTTTGTGAGTGTCACATCGTTACAAAAAGGGCCCATTTCAGACTTTAGTACAGCAAAAGTATGACATTTTATGCAACTTTTATATTTAAAATTACTGAATTAGCGTGAGGGACATCTGATTAATAGGAAAATGTTGATTTCATTACAAATACATTTTATAATCGCATTCAGAGAGCTCCCATCGTGTCCATAACGGGGTTGAGGATTAATAGTGCCCATAACTTGAAAAAGTAACCAATAATAATAGGGATTTGATGCCTGAGATGGGAAAATATATTTTTCTGCAAGTCAAGTATGTTATTTATGTTGTGGGGTGTTCAGAAAAGTAATACATTTTAGTAAAAAATCTAAAAATGTGTAAGTCCAAATCGTACCGGTTTCGTGGAATGACTCAATTATTCAACAATATCAGAAACATTTAAAGCCTTTATACACAATGCATTATAAAAGTATTTGAATGCATTAATTATGAATTGTTATTCACATTATAATGCATGTGTGATCTCATGAATAATTGTAACCACAGTTATAACACATTATAATATTATCTATTCATTGTTACACCTTTAGAAATTATAATACATTAAAACTCACGACAAACAACCAATTTCAGACGCAACAAGGAATTAGCAAATATTATAATGCATTTTAACTTTGGTTACAGTTATTAATGAAAAGATATAAGGCATTATAATCTCCATTATGAATATCTTTATAATGCATTATACATAAAGGCTTCAAGTAAAGTTTCAGCACAATATCTAATAATTTCAAATTCAAATTCAAATTCAAATTTATTTGTATAGCGCTTTTCACAATACACATTGTTTCAAAGCAGCTTCACAGAAAGTGCATTTCATAAATGTACATTGAAAAATGTTAGAAAGAGAATGTTAAAGAAAAATGTTAGGATAAGTTAATCAATCATGTATTATTTTAGGCCATAACAACGCTGGCGTTGAGTCGTCTCTTCACAGGCGTGGAGTCGTCTCATCACAGATGTTGGGGCATCTGAAGTCTCCATGAGAGGCTGGATACAAACTGGAGCTGACGAACTAGTTACCTCGGGACTAGTGTCCCGAGATAACAACAGAAAAGCAGATGGGAAATAATTAGCATAGCTGCTGTTCAGAATATTAATGCTGTTGGTGCGATTTAACTGTAGTATAAAACTTATTTATAATGTGAATGCTTGGCTAAAGAGATGCGTCTTTAATCTAGTTTTAAACTGGGCCAGCGAGTCTGAACCTCGAACATTATCAGGAAGACTATTCCAGAGTTTAGGAGCTAAATGTGAAAATGCCCTCCCTCCTTTAGTGGACTTAGATATCCTAGGAATGACCAGAAGCCTCGAGTTTAGTGATCTTAAAGAGCGCGATGGATTGTAGGGCGATAAAAGATCAGTTAAATACACTGGAGCTAAACCATTTAGGGCCTTATAGGTCAGTAGCAATACTTTGTAATTGATACGGAACTTAATAGGTAACCAGTGTAGAGATGATAAAATTGGTGTTATATGATCATATTTTCTTGACCTAGTAAGAACTCTAGCAGCTGCGTTTTGGACTAACTGTAGCTTGTTTATTGATGATGCAGGACAACCAGCTAATAAAGCATTACAGTAATCTAGTCTCGAGGTCATGAATGCATGAACTAACTTTTCTGCATCAGAAATAGATAGCATGTTACGTAGCTTGGCAATGTTTCTAAGGTGGAAAAATGTCGTTCTTGTAACATATGAAATATGACTTTCGAAAGACAAGTTGCGGTCTAATATAACACCCAGGTCTCTTACTGTAGTGGATAAAGCGACAGGACATCCTTCCAAGTTAAAGTTGTATTGTGAGAGGTTTTGTGGGCAGTTTTTTGGACCAATAAGTAATACCTCCGTTTTATCTGAATTTAATAGCAGAAAATTACATGTCATCCAGTGTTTAATATCATCAACACACGCTGTCAGTTTAGATAATTTAGCGTTTTCATCTGGACGTGATGAAATATATAATTGAGTGTCATCAGCATAACAGTGGAAATTAATTCCATGTTTTCTTATAATATTACCAAGTGGCAGCATATATATTGAGAATAGCAGAGGGCCTAGCACGGATCCTTGCGGCACCCCATAGTCTACTGATGTTATCTTTGATTTTTCCCCATTTAGACAGACAAAATGGTAGCGGTCTGATAAATACGATCTAAACCAGTTTAATGCCTGTCCCTGAACACCAGTGTAATTTTGAAGTCGATCTAATAGTATTTTATGATCTATAATATCGAACGCAGCACTAAGATCTAGTAGAACTAGTATTGAGATACAGCCTTGGTCAGAAGCTAGAAGTAAATCATTAATAAATCAAATCAAAAAATAATCATTATCATTAATAAATGTTGTTCTTGTTTCAACTGTAAAACACTTTCTGAAATCTAAACTGTATTTTTTTATTAGGTAATTAAATAGACAGACTTACCGATCACCAGTTTGGTTCCTCCACCGAATGTCCACCACAGTGATACAATCTAATGAAACGCTCGTACAAAAACCTCTATTCCACTCGAGTGAACACACACTCCAGCAGAGAGAGAGAAACAACACTTCAACACACTGATATTAGAAGCTCCTCAGCTCTTCTCAACACTCACTCATTCAGATTGACTCAATGATTTCTGATATAACACTGTTTAAAGAAATATATTTGATGAGCTGTGACCTCTGAGGTGACCTTTGACCTCTTTGATCATGGATGATGTTGTGTTTGAGTTTCTCATAATGATGCTTCTGTTCTTCATATGCAGCTCAATCTTCAGGATTGACAGAAAAACCTGCAGCTTCAGACTTCAATCTTCAGTGAAAATCTGCTCAAATCATGAGTTTATTGAATATTATAGCCAAAGTCAAAAGAAAGTGTCAACAATGAAATTATAAAAGGTATTTTGCATGTTCTACACAGTCAAGCATGTTTTCATATTCAAGGTCTGTTCTAAAAGTCTCTGGACTGGTTCTGAATCTCCACACAAGATCATGAAACGTGAACAAGCTCTAATATGTCTCCATCTTTAACAGCCTGTTTCTTCTCCATCTGATGATTTCAGACACACATGAGGCTTCATGATAGATGGAGTGACACCAACTCTGATTAGAGATTCACAATCAGTCCTGATACTTTCTGAACAGACTCATGATTCATGATCTGACTTTAGTGATGGCGCTTCATCTAGTGGAAGTGTAGCAGTGATGATGGTCACATGACTGAATATGGACACAGAGATGGACGTTCATCTGCACATCCTCAGTGTCTCAGGAGTCACAATAAAAATAAAACTACTGAACTAACTCAAATAACACGAGTCAGAATGTAATGATCATTGTGTAACTCTAGTGTGTGTGAGTTTGTTCTGAGCACAAGCTGTTGTAAATCCTGCCCACTTCTTTGCATTGTCAGCACATGCTTCAGTCTGAGAGTGTTTATAGTGCTGTGAGTTTAACACTTCATGACTGAGAGCAGAACAGAACACAATCTTCATCATCACACAAGACACAAGAACAACAATGAACACCATCAACATCTTCATCTGGACTCTCACTCTGTTTGCTCAAGGTTTGTACTCAAATATTCATAAGGATTAATAATTCCTTTAAAAATGTATATATATATATATATATATATATATATATATATATATATATATATATATATATATATATATATATATATATATATATATATATATATATATAATTTTCATTTCTGTTTTCTTTCAGAGTGTAGAGGACAGTACACATTAACTCAGAGTCCATCAATAACAGCTCAACCAGGAGAAGACGTCAGAATAAACTGTAAAACCAGCAGTAGAGTGTATAGTGGTAATCACTTAGCCTGGTACTCACAGAAACCTGGAGAAGCTCCTAAACTCCTCATATATGTGACATCAAACCGTTATACTGGAACTCCATCTAGATTCAGTGGCAGTGGATCTGACAGTGATTTCACTCTGAGCATCAGTGGAGTCCAGACTGAAGATACAGGAGATTATTACTGTCAGAGTTATCTCTGGATCAACAGTAAAAGTGTGTTCACACAGTGATAAAGAGTCGTACAAAAACCTGTGTCAGTCAGACGTCACAGTGACTGCACTGATACAGCTGAGAGATACTGCAGCTGCTGATGGACCATCACACACAACACTGATTTCTGATACTGAAATACTGCTCTGTGTTTGAGTGTAATAATATAAATGAGATGATTAAGTACACACACCACTACTTTAGTGCAGATGAATTTCCCAACATCTGAAACCAGGGCTGCATCACCATAATCTAGACCTCAAGACCTGCATCAGTCTAGGAGAACGTCTCGGCTTACGACTGTAACCCTGGTTCCCTGAGAACAGAGAACGAGACACTGCGTCCCGAGGAGCCCTATCCCACAAAAATGCGTATAAATAATACGAGTGTGCAATGTCGGGGAATGTATACGCCAAAATCCCTGCAATCGTAAGGGGAGTGCATGCAAGAAATGGCTGTGACTAAGCACAAGTAATGGCAGTATCAACAGAATGCCATAAACCACTCACCCCTTCTGGTCCATCACTAGACTGTCAGTGACAGCACTCCCTACGGCCAGTGCCCGAGCTATCAAGCCTCAATGAGGAAGAGCCGCCGTAAAGTAACAGAAGGACTTGTCAAAGGCCACTCAAAGGCTTGGAACCAGCATCTTCACTAGGAAGGGGTTCCTGTAAGGGAGTATGGCCAGGGGGCAGAAAGAAGGGGAGAACTGAAATGAGGGGAGAACTACCTAGGCTCGACCAAGCGGAGTATCAACCAAGCCCTGGGGCCATAGTCATGGAGGCTCCTGTGGACTGCAACATGAACTCAATCTGTGTACTCTGGGGAGCCAGGACACTCAAACTAGCTAGAAGTGCTAGGAATGTAGTGACCAGTGACCAGTAAGACCCGCCTTCTTTGATTTGATTGGCCGTCTCAATCATTTTGACATTGATTAGTTCTGTTCTGGAGTGCAGCAAAGCAGAATCAAGAATATAAATTATTAGGGGGGACAATTTGGCCGTTTGTAATTATTTGTATGTATAAGTATTGTATAATTTTTTAGTATGCATCTACTTCATCAGTTTCTGAGCCTTTCTCCACATTATTCATGAGAATGAACTGGTTTAATCCACAGGGCTCTCAAGTGTCACGCAGGATATGTCCAGGACATACTGAATTTCATTTTTGCTATCTGAAGGTCCGTCCTCCCAAACCTCTCTAAGGACATCCAGCACCCCCCGAGGCTGGCGTCCATAGAGAAGCTCGAAGGGGGAAAACCCCGTGGAGGCTTGGGGGACCTCGCGGACAGCGAACAACAGCGGATCTTGCCACTTATCCCAATTTTTGGCGTCCTCGTGAACAAACTTATGAATCATGGTTTTCAACGTGCGATTAAAATGTTCCACCAGACCGTCTGTTTGTGGGTGGTAGACGCTGGTGCGAATCGATTTAATGCCCAATAATTCGTACAGTTTGCGGATCGTCTGTGACATAAACGCCGTGCCTTGATCGGTGAGAATCTCTTTCGGGATTCCCACCCGGGAGATTAATGAAAATTTGCCGAAATAGTGCGGAGCAGAACTGCTTCCGGGTATCGCGTTGCATAGTCCACCAGAACTAATGCAAAGCGATGCTCTCGTGGTGACCGTTCTAAAGGCCCGATGAGGTACATACCAATTCGTTCGAAGGGGACCTGTATCAGTGGAAGTGGGCACAATGGTGCTTTTGGGGTGGCTGGTGGATTCACCAACTGACATTCACGACAAGACGCACACTCCGCACACCATTTGCGTGAATGCTCGTGAATGCCCGGCCAGAAGAACCGGGCCATGAGACGGTTTAGTGTAGCCGTTTGTCCTAAATGCCCGGCCATCGGATTAGAATGAGCATTTCCCGGCGGCTTTTAGGTACCAACAACTGTCTTGTATCTTGCTTTGACTGGGCGTCTTGGGTCACCCGATACAACATATCTTCTATGAGTGAAAAATAAGGATAGGAGAGCGGCTGATCAGGATGGAGGAGGTGGCCGTCGATGGAATGGACCTGATTAAATGCGTGTTTAAGCGTCTCATCCTGGGACTGTTCCAGGGGAAAGTCATCGCGGTCTGTGAGAACAGGCATCTCCAGCGCGCTCATTTCAGTACCCAGAGGTCCCGGAAACACCTCCCCCAACTGAGCGACCGTCACCTTCCTTTCCAAGCGTTTTCCCCAAGAGGCATCCACACACAAGTGCCCCAATAATTTATTAAACGCTGGCCAATTGGTCCCCAGAATTAGCGGATGCCGAAGGTGAGGGTTAACTGCAACCTCCACACTATGCGTTTCTCCCCTAAATTGAATAGTGACGGGCACTTTTTTCAGAAGCGGGGGTGCTTGCTAACAGGTTAAGTGATACTGGGTCAATCACTCACATGACAGGAAACAGGAAGTAGACCAGCATAAAGGGGGCAGCATGGCATTCAAACAGGGTCACTAACACAACGACCAATTGGTGATCACCAACAACCTGGACTGTGGAGTTACCTCTTGAGGACTTGCCTTTTCAGAAAACACAATGAAGTGGGTAGATGTTTGCCTCTTCTTGTATTATATAATGAACTGGAAATCATAGTTATATTTTATAGAAAGAGAAATGTCAGTTTAAACTACAAAAAGAAAAAAAAGTAGCTGTTTAGATGTCAATAGGCAAATGCTTAACTCTTTCTTTGCAATTTACAGAAATGTACATCATTTATGAGATGACACTTCAGGCACATTCAGGCACATTCAGGCACGTTGACAGAATTTTCTGTCTTTCTGTGTTTTCACTGTTAAACATCAGGGGGCGCTATCCTGAATATTCTGATCAAAACACAAGAGAAGAAGCAGCAGAAACAAGAGATATCATATGAAAGCAGATGCATATGTAAACATTAAACATCATATAAATCAAAACTGCCTAATGTTACTGAATGAAGTGATAGGACTGTGAAGCTTTGGGGTGTTGATGGAGTCGATCTACTCCATCTGTGTTTGATCAACGCTCTGAATCTCATCTGGATGTAGTCTCTCACAAAAACTTGATTTTCTCAGCTTTTTGATCAAAATGTGGGTATTTTTAAGTGTTGATAAAAAAGACAGCATGAAGCTAAAATAAAACTTTTTTTTGTTAGTTTGTTTAAAAGCAGAGGCTCTGTTATTTATTGTGATATATTGCATGTTCAGATATTTATACAAAAAATATTCTCTGTGATCAAAAACGCAGGCATTGCAGTGATTATTATATTTCTAGCATGTTATATATTTGGCAACAGTTCTTCTAACCATAATTGATGGAGTGTGTAGCTTTTCATTTCTTAAACAATCATGTAGGAAGACACATCACGGCCATATTCCAGGATGACAATGTCAAGATTCATCAGTACACATGGTGACCTGGGGGACGCACGACTACGGGAGGGCTGGAGTCATCTCTCTGGTGAGTAACTACTGATTTAATATTTTTCAAGTATTTTAACCTCATAACTTGGGACCCTATTTTTGAGAATTTTCTGAAAACAACAAACCCAAATAAAAATGTCTGCAGCTCTTGAACCCTATGGTCTATATTCATAAACCTGGTCTTATTTTAAACTAGACACTTGAAACTGTGTTACCCAAGAGCCATAGTAACTCAAAGTAGTATAGGAACAGAGTAAAACAAGGTAAAATATACATGTAAGGGTTTTTTTAACCCTTGTATGGTGTTCGGGTCTGTTGGACCCGTTTTCATTTTTTATCAAAAGAAAAATTATACGATTCATTATTTTTTCAAACTGAGACTCATTGGCCGTGGCTCATTTTCTGTGAGGAATATATATCAGAACACATTTTCAATGACCACACACTGTACACCCCCCCCCCCCCCCCCCCCCCCTACACATTTATATTATACACAGGATGTTCGGGTCCACTGGACCCGGGGCTAATAAAAGTGTGGACATTGGATGTCCTGTGTACCTTTACTCTGTCCTCCTCCTGTCAGGGCCTGCTGTTAGTGTGTGTGTGTTCATGTTTAGGGTTTATCAGGAAATATTAATCATATATGCTGTTAATATTGCTTGTAATTGGGATGAAGTAAACATCTGTTGAGTACTTGAACATAACATTTTTGATTGTGTTGAATAAAAAACCCAAAAATGCAGCGGGTCCACCAGACCCACGAACACTGGCTGAATAACAAAAACATGAACACCACACAAGGGTTCATTGAAATTCACTTTGGGAAAATTGATGATACTTTAATGTTAAAGTCCTGATAATAATCTAAATATAAAACTGAATGTCTGATTATGTTTTGATTCAAATTTGAGGATGATTCTCCAAACACTAGTGTCTTATCTGCCAAACATAAATAAAAAATATTTCACAATCATTATGTAAAATTAATCACTAAAAGGTTCAACAACATTATTCTGAAAGTAAACTCTTCTATGTCTAGTGTGTGTGAGTTTGTTCTGAGCACAAGCTGTTGTAAATCCTGCCCACTTCTTTGCATTGTCAGCACATGCTTCAGTCTGAGAGTGTTTATAGTGCTGTGAGTTTAACACTTCATGACTGAGAGCAGAACAGAACACAATCTTCATCATCACACAAGAACAACAATGAACACCATCAACATCTTCATCTGGACTCTCACTCTGTTTGCTCAAGGTTTGTACAAAAATATTCATAAGGATTAATAATTCCTTTAAAAATTTTAATATATATACATAACTTTAATTTTCATTTCTGTTTTCTTTCAGAGTGTAGAGGACGGATCACAGTAACTCAGAGTCCATCAATAACAGCTCAACCAGGAGAAGACGTCAGAATAAACTGTAAAACCAGCAGTAGTGTGTATGGTGGTATTTACTTAGCCTGGTATGGTGATGGTAATGGTGATCATTTAGCCTGGTATCAGCAGAGACCTGGAGAAGCTCCTAAACTCCTCATATATGTGACATCAAACCGTTATACAGGAACTCCATCTAGATTCAGTGGCAGTGGATCTGGCAGTGATTTCACTCTGAGCATCAGTGGAGTCCAGACTGAAGATACAGGAGATTATTACTGTCAGAGTGCACACAGTGGTTGTGTTCACACAGTGATAAAGAGTCGTACAAAAACCTGTGTCAGTCAGACGTCACAGTGACTGCACTGATACAGCTGAGAGATACTGCAGCTGCTGATGGACCATCACACACAACACTATGACACTGTATCAAACCTTTCACACATTTTATTTATTTATTATGACATAAGTAAACATGTAACACAATCTTATATCTCTTACTAATCTGGACTAAAATGTGGAGATAATGTGAGTGGTGAAGAGTTCCCTTTCGAAAGGGAACTCGCGCTGCGTCAGCTTCGACGCTAAGGGGAACGCCTCCAGCATGACTGGTGCCTGAAATCACAATCAAAAAACGTCAATCCTATTGACCGGCGACAGCCTATGATGTCATCAAGGTGCGACCAGGAAGTATATAAGGGCGCCTTGCCAACATGACAGTATCTCTTCGTCTTCAGGGACTGTTTTGCCTGTCTTCACGTGAAACTTCTACAAAGAGGATAGCAATGAAGTGTGCTGAGAAGCAACGCCACTTCTGCAGGTGTGTTTTGAACGTGTACCAGGTAGCTTACGCTTTGGATACACACACACTTTGCTTTTACTGTCTGGGAGAAGAGCATGCATGAGAGGTTCGCGAACCTCTTGTGGAAAGTTTTGTGAGCGTTTTCCTCTGGAACGCTCTGCTCTCGTCTGGACCTCTTCTCGAGGGGAGAGGTTTCAGCATCTGGGAACGACCCTGCTCGAGCTGAGGCTGAGCGGCGTCTAAACATCATGTGGTTCCTAGATAGATCTGGCTCGTCGCTTGGAGACAGATGGGGTTCTCGAGGACGATCAAGATCGCGAGAGGCGGACTTCGGAGGGGGGAAAATAGGATTTATGTGTCTCCTCCTCATCTGCTGCTCTTCCACGCGAGCAGAGGATGGGTGAGTCAGTTTAACATGCTGAAGCTTCTCAAACCATCCTGTCCCATGTACGGGGAGTTGCTGGAGGTCATGGAATGCGCTGCGGGTAGACTGCAGCTGCCTTGGCGGCGCGTAGGAGAAAGGCTGAGCGTCCAAACAGTTCGGAAGATCGGTTTCTCTCCGCCCATGACCCCCCAACTCCTGGGAGTCTTCCATTCCTTCCAGATCTCCGTCTGCAGATCTCGAGGGGATGGAAGAAACCATACTCAGCCCCGCATCTGTCGACATCATCTAGCGAAGTTTCGCTGATGTCGAGGGACTGCCTAGGCTGGGTATGTGTCGGTGCCGCCCGTGGACGAGATGTTATGTTTATCTCGCCTCTGGGCGGCCGGCGGCACTGAGGGCTCCCACCCTGCCGGTTTGACATGGCGTACATGGCAGCGGCTTCGCACACCACAGCGGTGTTGCAGGCTTACTAGGCGGACCTGTTGAGGGACCTCGATCAGAGGGAGGGACCCCTTGAGGCGGTAGTCGAGTCGCGCCGGACCGTGGTTTTTCACTCTCCGGGCCACCGAACAAATAGCGCCGATGGCGGCGACGGTGGCCACGGAGAGACATCTGTGGTTTAACCGTTTGGACATCGGGGAGAAAGAGAAGTCCTTTCTCCTTGATGCCCCGGTTTCGCCATCTGAACTTTTCGGCACCTCCGTGGAGGTGGTGATGGGAAAGTTCGGAGAGGTGGAGGCGTGCTCGGCGGCATTCAGAACATGCATCCCGCTGAGGTCCGGGACCGCGCCCAGGCAGTCGGGTGTCCCCGGCCCGTCCCAGTCTGAGGGCTGGAGACGGGAACAGCGAGCCAGCGTCACCTCTCGAGCGCCCCCACCGCGGAGGACTGGGGCGCAGGGGAGGCAGGACACCCGCAACAGGAAGAGGAAGGAAGCCGGGGCTGGTAATCGGAACCAGCGCAGGCAGCGGACTCCACCCCCCGAGGAGCGCGGAGATGAACTCTGCCTTTTTTCCCTTCCTCTGGTTTTTCCCCCGGGCGCTTTACATCAGGCCGGTGGACCTTTGATGAGCAGAAAATGTGAGATTCTGCTGGCACGCCTGGCTTGTTTTGTTGAGAGCGCCTCCCTCAGGGTGGCGGGCGGATACTAGCTCTATGGCTGGCTTGAAGCACCGCAAGGAGCGATTGGTGAGTCCCCCTCTGTGAGGGCGAAACATTTTCAAAACTATGTTTTTCAGAACTCCTATACCTTCGCTCGCCTGAGAGGTTTTCTGGGAAAATTTGGATCGCCGCTGGATCTTCGCAGGGCCTGCAGCTCCCTGTGAGTAAGCTAAGAACGATCTTCTTTGCAACATTATGTGGTTGTGTGTGAATACCTCACTTTCTGCTAGTAGAGTTTGCTGCCTCTCCGTGCTATGTTTTTCCCCACGATGTGGGTAACTGAATCGCCTGAGGGCTTGTAGTGTAGGAGGCGAGCTGTGTTTTTCCTAGCGTGAAAGTGGGAAGTAGCTGAAGACCGGGTACGCGTTAATGCACGAGCTGTAGTGAGATCTGCGCCCAGCTCTGCGGGGCTTTAGGAAAAGGGTTTTTGGGGCCTCATTGTGTAATATTAGAGGTGATAATATTTCTTTCCCGGGCCCTGAGTAGATCTAGTGCGGACTTATGTCGCACCATTTGGCCTAGGCTTTGTCAAGGATGGGGGCGTTCCCTTTTAATGAAAATGGTTCGCCCCTGGCCAGTCTTTTGATATAAGTACATGGCGGTGTTTATTCATCCTTGTTTCAGCCTCCTCTTGTTACAGAGTCGTCCGGCCAAGGCACGCCCCCTTCTCTGCGTTCTTGGGTCACGAGTAATGCAGATGAGGTGTTACAGGAGACAGCGACTTCGCCAGTGGTCGTGGGGTGGAATTAAGCGTCTTTCGCTGGTTTGCGATTAGACTTTATCTGCTGTTTCCGCCTTTCGGAGCTTGGTGGCCGCCATCTGCTGGCGGCCCCTGGCCTCTTCCCGGAGGACGGTATGGCCGGTGGATTTTCACATGTGTGTGATATTGTTCCCTTCCTTTATGCCTCTGTTTCACCTCCTTTAGGGCCCGGGTCGAGCTGAACATCGGATAAACCTTCTGTTAATGCGGTTCTGGTCGGATGCTCCCTTGAGGCCCGAGCATTGCCAATGGCTGACGCCCTCGCACTTATGGTTGGCCGCTGCATGGAAAGTAAGACAGCCGCCCCGATGCAGGTGACGTAAGTTGTACTCACCTCGCTTTAGAGGGTCTTTGTTTAAGCACTTCCGCTGAGTACACTGCTGTTGGCAATGTGATTAGGTCCATGTTTGTAGGCACTGCCCGAGAGATTGCACTGTCCTGGGGGCCCTAGGACATGGCGAAGCAGGTTGTCCCTAGCTGCCTCTGGGATGGAGCCAGCCCCAGGTGCGGGCATAGTAGCCAGCTGGCTGTTAGTGGCCAGCTTGGGCGGTCTGGGCAGCAGGACTTCAAGACAGGTAGTAGGCATTAACCGGCCTCCTTGCAGGAAAGTCCCGACACCGTGGCCCACGAGTGGGCCTCGGAGGCTTTTCTCCACTGGTGTCGACGTCAGCAGTGACCCGTCATTTAGCCCTGGGGATGAGTCCCCAGGTGTTAATTGGATTTCCAGGCCTTCGTCAGCAGCAGACAGTTGCCGTCAGCCCAGGTAGCAGCAGCCAGCCTTCTTAATGCCAGGCCTCCCTGAGGGGTAGGCTCCCGGTCTGGGTTACCTTCACTCAGGAGTTAGGCCCTGTTGGCCTCCCTGAGAGCCTGCTGTGGTCAGCAGGCGCCGCCTGGTCTCCCCCGAGGGGGCACTATAGGCACTAAGTCCCTCGACGGTTGTACGAGCTACTAAATAGGTGGTAGGCCCTACCGGGCCTCCCTATGGGCCTGCTGTGGGGTAAGCAGGCTCACTCTACCTCCTCTGCGGATGGCGTTCCTGGGCCCCAGTCACTGGATGACTAGCACGAGTGCTAGTGGGTAGTAGGCCTTATCCGGCCTCCCTGAGTGACCTCCCTGGAGGCAAACTCCCGGTTCCAGCCACTGTGGCGTGAGCATGAAGTGCTATGAGTAGTACATTCTGCTAGCAGGCGGTAGGCACTGTGGCCTCCCTGGCAACGAGCTCACGGTTCCCGGTCGCTGTGGTAATGAGTGAAGTGCTACGAGTAGCACGCTCCGCTATCAGGTTGGTAGGCATTGTGGCCTCCCTGAGGGCAAGCTCCCGGTTCCCAGTCGCTGTGGTAATGAGCGTGAAGTGCTACGAGTAGCATGTTCTGCTATCATTTGGTAGGCACGGTTGCCTCCCTGAAAGCAAGCTCCCGATTCTCAGGCACTGAGACGACTAGCGAAACGAAGCGCTATGCGCGGCGTAGTCTGCTATCAGATGGTAGGCACTGTTGCCTCCCTGAAAACGAGCCCCCGTTTCTCAGGCGCGAGAGTGAGACGGTTAGCGAAGCGCTATGGACGGCATGTTCTGCTACCAGATGGAGGCATTGCGCCTCCCTGGAATCGTTCCCCGGTCCCCAGTTTCGGTAACGGATTGTAGCATGGGCTGCTATCAGGCAAAGCTGCACGGGCTTCACTGAGGGGATTCGCTTTGGAGTAGTAGGCCAACGTGGCCTCCTCTGAGGGCACGCTCTGGTCTCGTGGTTCCTGGATAATTCCAGCCACTGAGCAGCCGCTGTGGTGAGTGTAAAGTGCGATGAGTGGCACTTTTTGCTATCAGGTGGTAGGCATGGTACCTCCCTGAAAGCGAGCTCCCGGTCCCCAGCCGTTGTGGTGAGCATGAAGTTCTATGAGTAGCACGTTCAGCTAGGCTGTGAGTGCCCGATGTCTTGCAGTTGGTAGGCCCGCTTGGCCTCCCCGATTAAGCGAGTCCCTGGTCTTCCCAGCTACCTCGAGGGCAAGCACAACTGCGATCAGGTATCAGGCCCGTCTGGCCTTCCTGAGGGCGAGCACTGCTGTTGGATGCGCAAGCAGTCTATACAGGTTACCAGGTGGAGGCCCCTCTCGGCCTCCCTGGGGGACGAGTTCCCCAGGCGGGAACACATAACTGGCTTTACGCTGACAGCTAGTGGTCACCCGCTATCAGGCGCCGGTCTCTGGCCGTTCGCGAGTCCTGAAGGCGATGTTCTTACCCTAGCATGACGAGACGTCACTGCGGCTATGGGGTCCATGCAGGACGGGACCTTCATAGTCTGCCTACGGCATGGTTTCCTACCGGGCGCGCTTATGAGCTCTTCTCAAGTGAGGGTCTGCTATGAGCTTACGGCTGCCTGGCGCTGATTTATGGTTGTAGGCCCTCGGGGCCTCCCTGGTACGACCAGCCTGTAAGGCCTCTAGGCCTCCTAAGCACGTTTTAAACTAAGTGCTTGGTAGATCCGAGGATCAAGCGGCTAGACTCCCCTCACTGGCAAGGGTTTGAAAGCACTTCGCTGAGCGCTGCTCTCCGGGATAACCTGTCTCTGAGGTCCGGCTAGTGGATGACACTGCCTTTCTGGCAGCACCCTAGCGGGATGTCTCTTCGGAGGCGAGTGCCAGATTCACTGTACTGTACAGACAGGGTTGACTGTATTACATGTCCCATAACAGACTGGGTCACCAGGTCAGGTCTCCCTGGTGGCATTCGGTGAGAACCTCCCGAATAGTGACTGGCATAGGGTTCCCTCGTAGTTCCCTTGCCACACTCCCTTAAAGGAACCCCTTCTAAGTCGAATGGGTTGGTTCCAGGCCTTCGAGCAAGGCCTGGGGAGGAACTCATGTGTGTGAAGGTTTCCTTCTCAGGCGATAAGCTTGGGCTATGACCGTAGGGAGCGCTGTCACTGACAGCCTAATGTGACCAGAAGGGGAGTGGTTCAGGCATTTCAGCAGAATTTGCTTGTCTTGACAGTTGTCACTGCCATTGGGCATGCACTCCCGTCGGCATGGCGGCGTGGGTATATCGTTCCCCGTAGCGTTGAGCTGACGCAGCGTGAGTTCCCTTTCGAAAGGGAACGTCTCAGGTTACAAATGTAACCTTTGTTCCCTGAGAACAGGGAACGAGACGCTGCGTCACTTTGCAATGCCGCAGGGTCCGCCTGCCGAAAACAGTCCCTTCAGACGATGAGATACTGTCATGTTGGCAAGGCGCCCTTATATACTTCCTGGTCGCACCTTGATGACATCATAGGCTGTTGCCAGTCAATAGGATTGACGTTTTTTGATTGTGATTTCAGGCATCAGTCACGCTGGAGGCGTTCCCCGTAGCGTCAAGCTGACGCAGCGTCTCGTTCCCTGTTCTCAGGGAACAAAGGTTACATTTGTAACCTAAGACGTTTTATTGATCAACTCTCCAGTGCAGGAGGAAAGAACAGACATAGTGCAGACACACAGAGGTATTACACAGAAATATGAAAGAAAGCACACCAAATACGTTTACCAACTTCATCTATCTGATTTATTTGTAAGTGTGAAATCAATAAACCACAGATTTGAGCTTTAAACAACTACATTATCGCCTGAAATACTCTTAAAACAACATTTCGTGACACAATAACAGTAGTATTTTGTTTTTTATGTGGTAGTATTACGACAAGTATTTTATTTATCAATTATGTGGGCTTTCTCATCTCATCCATCTAGGCGCCACGGTTGAGTTTACTCGACAAGATGCGGCACTGAATAAAACGGCCGATTTTGTCAAATAGGGTGTCAAATTTCGTTTTACCTCCCCTCCACTAGATGGCAGACATGTCATACTTCATCCCCGACTCAAAAAAACGTCATGCTTCTATACAAAATCTTCGAGCAAGAGCGCATTGAATCAGTGCGAACAAACGCGAAGCTATTGTGCGAGTGAGCCACTTTATCAAAGCAATATTGTCAATGTCAGCGAGTATTTGCATTAGATTATTATTTTCTAATGGCATCATCTGCCTTCAGAATATGACGTGATTCTGAAAGTGAAAGTATAGCCCTACACCAAGCACAAACCGTGAATCCTTTGCCCAATGTAGATGGTCCTTTGCCCAGTGTCAGTGGTGGGAACACAGTGGTGTTTCGCGGGGTCGGAGTGTTCATTGTGAAGTTAGCAGGTGTGTTACGCCGGCTTCACACCGCACGCGCGATACACAGTGCGTATGGAGTGCGTGTATTGCAAATACAGTTAGTGGGCAACGTGGAGGCAGGGTGTGTCGCAATGACAGTAGTCCGAACTGTGAACACTCGGCGGGCGTGCATGCGTGCGTCTGTCTCTCGTCTTGTCTCATCTCACTCATGATCTGTGCCTTTCCGTGGCGAGTGAGCTTTTGAACTAAACAGGTCTTGTCTACTTGTGTTTGTGTGTCATATGAATAATATATATGTGCCCCATACATGGAATCAGAGCCTACTGTGTGTAGTAAATGGAAAGTCTCTACAGCAAAAGGCCAACCGTTACATGCATTCGGTTAGTTTCTACCATTTATTAGTAACGATTTACACAGTTTGTTTACTATTTACTATTTACCTGAGCATTCAGTATTGTGCAATATAGCATACAGAAGGTGAGGGACATTTTGGGGGGAAAGAAGTGCTGCATTTATAATTTAAACATGTGACTTTTCATGAAAATTCTATGATCCAAGGAGACCACCACCATATGATGTCATAATATGCAAATTAGATGAGAACGTGTAATCCCTACATAAACTTTGGGTCATCCTTAATATTTCTCTAATTTACAGAAAGTCTCTATCTTTTATCACTTTTAAGATATAGCCTTTTCAAATTAAGATGTCAAAATCAAACGTTTTTGGAAAAAACCTCTGGTGCCTAAAGGGTTAAACGGACTGAATGAGAGGAGGAGGGCGTGTCACTCGCTGTCGGTCAGAGAGGAGAGCGCAGCTGATATATCGATACTGTAGAAAATGAGCATCGTATCGTTTCAGATATTTCAGTATCGATACATAGCGAAATATACATATTTTTGACAACACTAGTAGTAAGCATACACACAAATTCGAAGACTCGTTCTCTCGCCCCTACAGTGCTATTTGGCTAAGTGGTATACATCCGCGCTAAAATATCAAGGTGAAAGTCATCATAGCTTGCGTAGTATAGACCCAGCTCCCAACCCAACTTTAAGAATAGATTAACGACGATATAACGCCCGATAAGAGTCTCACGTTAACACCGATAACGGCCCACCACTAATATATATATATATATATATATATATATATATATATATTCTTTATATACCCACGAACGCTGTGCTAAGTGATGAACTGTGATTTAGAATCTCATATGGTCCGTTGTTTCCGGAAGAAAGCACTGAACGCAACAGAGAAAATAAATAAAAAAATTTTTTTTTTAAACTGAACGCAACAGAGACTAGCGCTTCCAAAGGATACACACTAACGAGATGGCGGATTATTCAACTGTGGCTCGACTTGTCGAGACTGTTTTCCAAGATGGCTCCTGTATACGTGTAATGTACTGTCTTTATAAAGTATCTTCTTATTAAACTGTTTGTACACTTACAAAGTTCTCGGTTGCATGTAGGGACCCTCATTATGCTACCGTGTTAGTGAGGCTATTTTGAGCCTCGCTAGTGGTATTAACTAGTGATTTATTATAGCGTTATAAGCTAATCTGTTCTTAGAGATAAAACTCTTTACATTAAATTTTCATGAAAATGCATCCCAGAGAACGATCTACTCGGTAACCATGTGTTAATTACCACTAGGTTCATTTTTCACTGGAGTTGTCCTTTAAACAACTATATTCTCACCTGAAAAAGTCTTAAAACTACATTTTGTGACACAATAGTAGAATTATTAAATTATGCAGGGTTTCTCATTATGTCACTTTACCACGTGACCGCGGTGAGCAGGCTCCTGATTGGTTAACGCGGCGCGAATTGACGCCAAAGTTCAAATTTTTCAACTCGGCCGTCAGACGCGAAGACGTGAAACCTTATATATACAAAGACACTCATATTACTATGAACGGGTGAAAGTGCAAAGCACAATATGGCGGAATAATTCCCAGGTTCCTCACTGTCGACGAGGACTTGACAGAGCAGCCATCAAGTGTACTCTAGGTCAGGGGTTTTCAAACTGGGGTCCAGGGACCCCCAGGGTGTCACAATACAAGACGCGGAAGCAAAGATGCAAGTAACTCTTATTTAATTAAAGCCAGAAAGACAACACTGTTCAGGGCCTCGGATGGGCTGGTGGCGCAGGGACAAGACGGTCAGCGTGGTGGTGAAGTGAGGTGACGGTGAATTCAGTGCAAGTGAACATCCAGACGAGACAATCCACGAAGACACCGAACAGGAACTGGGAAAGAACACGACTGCAGACTGGAACACGGAGAACACACACTGAGGACACCAACAAACGATCTGACAAAGAGAGGAGAGTGAGAGGAGTCTTTATAGGTGAGTGAATTGGTAACAGCTGGTGCGGGAAATTGAATACAGCTGACGCGTTGATGATCCAAATGAGTGGAAATTTCCACTCACACACACTAAACAACAAATACACGAGACATGAAGAAAAAAGTGAATTCATGAACCGTGACAGTACCCCTCCTCCTAGGAACGCCTCCTGGCGTCCCCAGACTCCCTTACCTGTTGATTGTAATCATCGATAAGGGAGTGATCCAGGATGTCTCTAGCAGGAACCCAACTTCTCTCCTCCGGACCGTAATCTTCCCAGTCCACCAAGTACTGGACACCGCGTCCCCTCCGCCTTGAGTCCAGAATTCGATTAACCGAATAAGTGGGTTCCCCTTCTACGAGTCGCGGCGGTGGGGGAACCGGGACTGGCGGATTAATGCGGGAATAAAACACGGGTTTGATTTTGGATACATGAAAAACAGGATGAATTCTCCTGTACACTGGAGGAAGATTGAGGCGGACTGCCACCGGACTAATGATTTTGGTGACAGAGAACAGGCCAATGAATTTGGGAGCAAGTTTATTAGAAATGGAGCGGAGAGGAATGTTCTTGGTAGAAAGCCACACTTTGGAACCAACGACATATACGGGAGGTCTCGACCGGTGGCGATCGGCCTTGGCCTTGGTGCGCACTCCCACTTGGAGTAGAGTCTCACGGGCTCTAGTCCAAGTGTGATGACACCTCTGGAGGGGACCGCGACTTCGGACTCCAGACTAGGAAAAATTGGTGGCTGGTAACCTAGATTACACTCAAATGGAGATAGGCCCGTAGATGACACTGGTAACGAATTGTGGGCATACTCCACCATTGACAGTTGTTGGCTCCATGAGGAAGGATTCTTGGAGACCAGACATCGCAACGTTCTCTCCAAATCCTGGTTGGCTCTCTTAGTTTGGCCATTGCTCTGGGGATGGAACCCTGAGGACAGACTAACAGTCGCACCCAGTAATCTACAAAACTCTTGCCAAAATTTGGACACGAATTGGGGTCCTCTGTCGGAAACCACGTCCGTCGGGAGGCCATGTAACCGAAAGACGTGGTTAACGACTGTTAACGCTGTCTCTTTGGCTGAGGGTAATTTGGGCAAGGGAATGAAGTGGACCGCCTTCGAGAACCGATCCACCACGGTCAAAACTACCGTGTTACCCTGAGAGGGTGGGAGGGCGGTGACAAAATCTAGAGCGATATGGGACCAGGGTCTCGAAGGGATCGGCAGCGGTTCAAGGAGCCCATCTGGGGGTCGATTGGAAGACTTACCAGTGGCGCAAACTGAGCAAGCCAAAACAAAATTGTGAACCTCGCGAGCCATACGTGGCCACCAAAATCGTTGCTTGACTAAAGATGTAGTGCGACTGACTCCTGGATGACAAGCCACATTGGAACAATGCCCCCACTGAATGACGTCGGACCGTAATCCCTCTGGCACAAATAAACGGTTTGGTGGACAACCGATCGGAGGCGTTACCCCTTCTAAGGCCGTCTTGACCTTCGATTCGACCTCCCATGTGAGTGTGGAGATAATTAGGGTCTCCGGAAAAATGCACTCGGGAGTAGACGGGCGATCGGAACGGTCAAAAATGCACGATAAAGAATCGGGCTTGATGTTTTTGGAGCCCGGGCGGTACGAGAGAGTAAAGTCAAAACGTCCGAAAAAAAGTGCCCACCGAGCCTGCCTGGAGTTCAATCTTTTAGCGGTTCTAATATATTCCAGATTCTTATGATCGGTCCAAACGATAAAAGGTACCCCTGACCCTTCTAACCAGTGACGCCATTCTTCCAATGCTAACTTGACTGCCAACAACTCTCTGTTACCAATGTCATAATTACGTTCGGCAGGAGACAAACGGTGAGACAAAAACGCGCACGGATGCACCCTGTCGTCTGCAGGAGAACGTTGAGATAGCACTGCACCTACCCCCACCTCTGACGCATCGACCTCCACCACGAACTGACGTAATGGATCAGGGGTAACTAAGATGGGGGCTGAAACAAAGCGGCCTTTCAGTTTGGCAAACGCAGCCTCGGCTGCGTCTGACCACCTGAACGTAGTTCTGGGGGAGGTCAAGGCAGTCAGAGGCGAGGCTAGTTCGCTGAAATTGCGAATGAACCGCCGGTAGAAATTGGCGAACCCCAGAAACCTCTGTAGGGCCTTACGGGAATCTGGACTTGGCCAATCCACCACAGCTTTAACCTTCTCAGGATCCATACGCATTCCCTCAGACGACACAATGTACCCTAAGAAAGGAACAGACTGTGCATGAAAAGCGCATTTCTCCGCCTTGACAAAAAGCCCATTCTCTCGCAGCCTCTGAAGCACTCGTCGGACATGCTGCACGTGTTCCTGGAGAGAAGAAGAAAAAATCAATATGTCATCCAGGTAGACATATATGAACTGATCGACCATATCTCGCAGCACGTCGTTGACGAGTGCCTGGAAGACTGCTGGGGAGTTGGACAAGCCGAAAGGCATGACCAAGTATTCAAAGTGCCCCCTGGGGGTGTTAAAAGCAGTCTTCCATTCATCCCCCTTCCTGATGCGGACCAAATGATAAGCATTACGCAAGTCCAGTTTAGTGAAGATCGACGCTCCCTGCAACCTCTCGAAGGCTGAAGACATCAGCGGCAAAGGATAAGTATTCTTTACCGTGATGTTGTTCAGCCCCCGGTAATCAATACAAGGTCGCAGGGATCCGTCCTTCTTCCCCACAAAAAAGAACCCCGCCCCCGCTGGAGAAGAGGATGGACGGATGAACCCCGCTGCTAGAGAATCAGAAATATATTTCTCCATAGCCTCTCTTTCTGGGAAAGAAAGTGAATATAACTTGCCCTTGGGCGGAGACGTACCTGGCAGCAACTCTATAGCACAGTCATAGGGACGATGCGGAGGGAGAGAAGCAGCACGAGACTTACTGAACACCTCCTTCAGGTCTTGATACTCCGTGGGCACGTTTGACAAATCCACTGCCTCCTCCTGAAACACAGAAACAGAAACAGACGGACAAGCAGACACAAGACAGGACTCATGACATTTACTGCTCCACTCCGACACTGATCTCTGCTGCCAGTCAACCTTGGGGTTGTGTTTGATGAGCCAGGGGTGTCCTAAAACTATGGGTGCTAGAGGGGAGTCCAGAATGTAAAAGGAAATGGTTTCAGTGTGGTTGCCAGATACGATGAGTGTGATGGGTCCAGTGGTGAATGAAATAGTGGGAAGAGCTTGACCGTTGAGGGCATGAACTGCGATAGTCCGGGTGAGGGGTAAAAGGGGAGCCTGAATCTTGAGTGCGAATGAGTAGTCCATGAAATTACCTTCTGCCCCCCGAGTCCAACAGTGCTTGACAATCATGAGTGTGGGCTGACCATCTTAGTCTTACCGGGAGGAGTGTAGATGTTGATGAGGTCTTCTCAGCGGAGATCCCACCCGTCAGTAGCCTCAGATTTACTGCCGGGCTTGACCTTTTACCGGACAGTTATATGCAAAGTGTCCCGCTGCACCACAGTAAAGGCAAAGGCCCTGGGATCTCCGCCTCTCCTTCTCCTCCCGGGAAAGCCGAGCTCGCCCGACCTGCATGGGTTCGTGATCGTAGACGGGACTGACCGCGTCCCCTCCACTGTCTCGTGGAGTCCCTGCTGCTCCAGAAGCCCGAGTTGGTGGCATCCGGCGTTCGACTCGGGAAAGTCGGGAATCCACGCGAAGTGCCAGTTCGATCAACTTGTTGAGTGTAGTGGGTAAGTCCAGAGCATAAATCTCTCTCTGGACGCGGTCAGCCAGCCCATGCAGGAACATATCCCACTGCGCCTCCTCGTTCCACTGACACTCTGCCGCCAAAGTCCAGAACTCGATAGAGTAGTCAGAAACAGATCTTTCGCCTTGCTTGAGGTCCGCAAGAATCCGAGCCGCCTCTCTTCCTGCGACCGCACGGTCAAAAATCTCTTCATCTCGGCGGAGAGTGTCTGGAACGAGGCACAGCATGGATCTTGGTTCTCCCACACCGCTGTCCCCCATATCGCCGCCCTCCCAGTCAGTAGCGTGAGCACAAACGCCACTTTGCTTTGCTCGTTAGTGAAGGTCCTGGGCTGCAGAGAAAAGTGCATCGAACAGCGTGTTAGAAATGCTCTGCAGTAATTAGGCTCACCGTTGTATGACTCAGGAACAGGTAGGCGGGGCTCTGACTGGGAGACGTTCTTTGGTGGTACGGGGGGAGCAGGCGGTGTGGGTGGCGAAGTGGGAGCTCGCAGATGTTGTAATTGCTGGGTGAGCTCGGACACCTGCACCACGAGAGCTTGAATAGCCCGGCCCGACTCGTTCATGTTCCTCTCCTGGGTATCCATCCGAGAAATGCTGGACTTGATGAAATCCTCCAGGGACGAAGAGGATCCACTTGCTGCTTCCATTGCTTGGTCAGATCGTTCTGTCACAATACAAGACGCGGAAGCAAAGATGCAAGTAACTCTTATTTAATTAAAGCCAGAAAGACAACACTGTTCAGGGCCTCGGATGGGCTGGTGGCGCAGGGACAAGACGGTCAGCGTGGTGGTGAAGTGAGGTGACGGTGAATCCAGTGCAAGTGAACATCCAGACGAGACAATCCACAAAGACACCGAACAGGAACTGGGAAAGAACACGACTGCAGACTGGAACACGGAGAACACACACTGAGGACACCAACAAACGATCTGACAAAGAGAGGAGAGTGAGATGAGTCTTTATAGGTGAGTGAATTGGTAACAGCTGGTGCGGGAAATTGAATACAGCTGACGCGCTGATGATCCAAATGAGTGAAAATTTCCACTCACACACACCCACACACACTAAACAACAAATACACGAGACATGAAGAAAACAGTGAATTCATGAACCGTGACACAGGGGTCCTCCAGAAGCTTCTAAGGGGTCCCCAGAAATTTCAGAGAATAAAAAGGCAAAGCAAAAATAGATAAAGTCTACCGAATATTCTGTTTCATTTCCAAATGTTTCTCTCCTTTCTTGCCATATTCATTCCAGAATTGTTTATGATTGCTTTGTATCTTTCTAGTGAGTTTTTCTCACTATAGTCCCCTTTATCTTGCTCACTGGGGTTGTAAGGCACTTTATACAAATATTAATATATTAAGTTGCTTATACAAATAATAATATATTAATATATTAAGTTGCTTATACAAATAATTTTTAATTGAAAATGTTCTTCTTCAGGTTTATGTATCCAACATGAATAGCCAATTTAAGTTGGGAAACAATATGTTGTATTTCTAATGTCACGCTTACTATTTATCTAACAGTTTAAATGTTTTTTCGTACATAAAAAGAGATTGATTTTAGGAAGGGGGTTCCTCATAAAGGTTCAACATATTTGGGGGTCCTTGGCATCATAAAGTTTGAAAACCCCGGCTCTAGGTTACTACGTGCAGAGGTTTTTGGTCCAATAATTTAAAACTTTAACAGCCTGTCATCATTAACAGCCTGTTTCTTCTCCATCTGATGATTTCAGACACACATGATGGACTGACACCATCAACTCTGATTAGAGATGTCAAAAAGTATTTAGAAAAAAATGTATTTATTTTTGACACATCTAATTATCCACTGACCCTTGACCACCCTAAAGTTATGAAAAAATACATTAGAATGTAATGATCATTGTGTAACTCTAGTGTGTGTGAGTTTGTTCTGAGCACAAGCTGTTGTAAATCCTGCCCACTTCTTTGCATTGTCAGCACATGCTTCAGTCTGAGAGTGTTTATAGTGCTGTGAGTTTAACACTTCATGACTGAGAGCAGAACAGAACACAATCTTCATCATCACACAAGACACAAGAACAACAATGAACACCATCAACATCTTCATCTGGACTCTCACTCTGTTTGCTCAAGGTTTGTACTAAAATATTCATATGGATTAATAATTCCTTTAAAAATTTAAATATATATATATATATATATATATATATATATATATATATATATATATATATATATATATATATATATATATATATATATATATAAATAATTTTCATTTCTGTTTTCTCTCAGAGTGTAGAGGACAGATCACAGTAACACAGTAAAACCAGCAGTGCAATGAATGCCTGCTGTTGTGGAGGGACTTCATGTATTCACTGGTATCTACAAAAACCTGGAGAAGCTCCTAAACTCCTGATTTATGGCATGAACCGCCTCCAGTCAGGAACTCCATCTAGATTCAGTGGCAGTGGATCTGGCAGTGATTTCACTCTGAGCATCAGTGGAGTCCAGACTGAAGATACAGGAGATTATTACTGTCAGAGTTATCACAGTAGTGATGTGTTCACACAGTGATAAAGAGTCGTACAAAAACCTGTGTCAGTCAGACGTCACAGTGACTGCACTGATACAGCTGAGAGATACTGCAGCTGCTGATGGACCATCACACACAACACAATGCTGTATCAAACCTTTCACACACTTCATTGATTTATTATGATGTAAGTAAACATGTAACACAATCTTATATCTCTTACTAATCTGGACTAAAATGTGGAGATAATGTGAGTGGTGAAGAGTTTTATAGATCAACTCTCCTGTGCAGGAGGAAAGTACAGACATAGTGCAGACATACAGAGGTATTACACAGAAATGAAATATAACACAATAATAATATTATAAGTAATAGAAATATAGAAATAAAATATTGACCTAGTTCTGCCATGGACCCATAACTCATATAGAAGCGATCGCATCATCATCTGCACAGCGCAGCTGATTGGTTAACTGAGTCGGGCTGACACTAGCAAAACACACTGGCGTCTCGTCTGGCGTCTTATTAAAAATACATGTTAGTGTACAGAATATACAATATTAAATTAAATACTTAAATGATGGCATGAAATGAACAGATTAGATGGACCTGTAACAAGATAATAATAAATGTATTAACATTAACCCCTAGAGGTCGACAATCACACCGGCGCAATCTACTCGCTTTTTTTCTTATCAGTGTGAAAGAGACTCAAAATACTCCGCATTCCTTTGAGAAAGTTCTGCAGTGGCGGCTGGACACCAGCGTTGTTTTCAAGGAAAGTTCTCCGCGTTATCTGGGTGAGCCGGAATTATGCAGATCATTCCTTACCAAGTGCTCCATGTTTTTCTCCTTAAAGCCTTGATGTTCACCACGGAGGAATCCAAAGTGGCGTTGATGTTACCCTACTCTTGGGACGCGCGGCTCAGTGGAGAACGGCGGTGTGGGAGAATAGACAACCTTGCTGCTCCTCATTCCTGGCACTCACGCAAGAGATGAGACCGGTCTTTGACCAGGCTATTGTGGGCCGCGAGGCGGCTCGCAGATTAGCATAACTTCATTAAGGATGAAAAAAGGATAGACCCGTCTCCGACTACACCATCGAATTTCGAACCCTAGCGGCCGAGTGCAAGTGGAATGAGGAGTCGCATTGGGACATTTACCTGCATGGGCTGGCTGACCGTGTTCAAGGAGAGATATACACCTTGGAATTGCCCAAGTGCCTTGATGAGTTGATGGAGCTGGCGGAGCGCGTGGAAAACGCCAGACTGTTTTCGGAGTTTCCAGAGCCTTCCAGGGTGAACACGGTCAGTCCCCCATTTGATCATGAGCCCATGCAGGTGTGGAGAGCTCGGCTTTCCCGGGAGGAGAGAGAACACAGCCGATCAAGAGGACTCTGCCTTTACTGCGGAGTGGCGGGACATTTTCTGAACACCTGCCCAGCAAAAGACCAAGCACGACAGTAGGTAGGAGGTTACTGTTGGGTGGGTCTCTGCTGGGTAAATCCTTGTCCACCACTCTCCTCCCGGTAAGACTGCAATGGGCAACCAGATCTCATCGTTGTCAGGCTTTAGTGAACTCAGGAGCGGAAGGTAATTTCATGGACAAGACTTTTGCACTTCACCATTACATTCCGATTACACCACTTCATCACAAGATTTCAGTCAGTGCACTCAACGGACAAGAACTCCCTGACATTTCATTCACCAAGGCTCAAGCTGATCGCCACCGGTCTAAGCCTCCCGCCTACGTCGTAGGTCAAAAGGTGTGGCTTTCATCTAAGAATATTCTTCTCTGCTCCGTATGTAATAAGCTTGCTCATTCATTCAATTCATTGGCCCGTTTCCTGTCACCAAGTCCGGTAGCAGTCCGTCTCAAACTACCTCCAGCGTATGGTAGGATTCACCCCGTGTTCCATGTGTCCAAATTAAAACCTGTGCTTCATTCGGCATTAACCAGCCTTCTCCGGTTCCCCACCCGCCGCGACTCGTAGATGGGGAGCCTACCTATTCGGTCAATCGTATTCTGGACTCGAGGCAGAGGGGACACGGGTTCCAGTACTTGGTGGACGGGGAAGGTTACGGTCTGGAGGAGCGAAGTTGGGTTCCTGCTAGGAACATATCCCTTATTGATGATTACAATCAATGGGTAGGTTCTCCTGGGAGCACCAGGAGGCGCTCTTAGGGGGAGGGGTAATGTCACGATTCATGAATTCACTTTCTCATTCTCTCTCTGTGTGTGTGTGTGGTTGTGTTGGAGGCGGGGTCACTGATTATCACCGCTCATTATCACAGGCAGCTGCACCGCATTTCACCTGCCTATTTATTGTCTCATCACCCATTCCTGTTTGTCAGATCGTCATTTCCTGTCTGGAGTTCCAGTGTCTGTGTGTGTGGTTTTGGGCCGCTCTCGAGTCACTTCCCAGTTCCTGTTCCTGGATCTCATCGGCTGTGGTTTGCCCATTGCGTCCCTGCGCCACTCGGCCTCTGCCTCTTTGTCTGTTCCGTGGACTACCTGCCGGATTGGACGCTTGTCTATTCCTGCGCTGTGGATCTCCGTGCTCTGTCCCAACGCTGTGGTTTCTGTGCTCTTTACTCTTGTGTTTTGAGAATAAATATACCTTTTTTTAGATTAGATTAGATTCAACTTTATTGTCATTACACAAGTACAAGTACAAGGCAATGAACTGCAGTTTAGGTCTAACCTTTTGACTCGCTACTGGATCCTTTGCAGTTATTACCACTCAGCAGGCTGACAATCTCATGTTTACCCACTAGATTTGAGCTTTCAACAACTACATTCTCACCTGAAATACTCTTAAAACTACATTTTGTGACAATAACAGTAGTATTTCAAAATTATGCGGGCTTTCTCATTCGCTATTGACGCTTGCTGATTGGGACAAGATGCATTCTGGGATATCTGTCTGTCTGAAGTCCACACAAGTCTCCTCTCGATGCGTCCTCAATAAAAGGGCCGGATCAAGAACACATCTGGGGATTTGGACTGTACTTGGCCAGATGTGAACTTTGAATAGGAACAGGACTTGGGCAGCGACTGATGACGATTCACAAGATCACCAGAACACGAGTCCAGACAAGAACACATATTGAGAAACGGCCACTGACTCCACCCATGTGTGTGTCGACTTCATCAGAAGTTCAGATCCAACACACTTTAAACACTGAAATATCAACCTATGCAGAAGGACAAATTCATTTCATTACCGATAAATTAATCATCTGAGTTAAGGGTCCTATGATTGATTCTTTATGATTTAAAGAAATATATAGAATCTAATCCATATGTATCTCTAGCTCTAGAGTTTTTAAGATGATTAATTATTCTGTCAACTTTTGCATTGGACACCTGCTTAAGAGTGAATGTAGGTAGGGCCGTATCAGGCATTGTGAAACATGGGATCTCTGGACAAAGAGAGTTTGTGAGAACTCCTGATGATGTTCGAGGCTCAGAAACACTTTCTCTGTTTCAATCTAGATTAAAGACACATCTCTTTAGCCAAGCATTCACACACTGCTGCTCATAAACTTACTACAATTATACTGTATCTGATGAAATGTCATGGTCGTCACATGATCATCTTCTGCTTTCAGTTAAAACAGCTCAAACATGAGTTTTAGTCTGGGACTAGATTAAGCCTCGTCTGTGGAAACTGACTTTTCCCTCCAGCGCTGTGTGTGTGTGTGTGTGTGTGTGTGTGTGTGTGTGTGTGTGTGTGTGTGTGTGTGTGTGTGTGTGTGTGTGTGTGTTATCAGCTTAAGCACATTGTGTGTGTCTATTGTTGTGACTGAGATGAGGATCAGATCACATTTGATGGCAAATTACTGCTGAAAACCAGTTCATACCAAGAGTTCACACACTTGTTCTTGCCACTGTATGATCCCTGTCAATCAAACTGAACAGACTGCATTCAGTCACTTCTGCTGTCTGGACGAGATGCTTTCCATTTGACCCACAGAAAGATTTACATTCTTACACAATTACTGTCACAACGGCTTATTCTTGATTTGGGATCATGTTTTTGAATGATTATGGTATTTTTCTATATTAAAGTTCAGCCCCTTCTTCCGCATGTAAATGTGTAGCAGAAGTGAAAGTGGTCTGTTCCAGTCCAGATCCTGTAACCAATCAAAGAGTGAGACTGAAAATCCCATTTGCATTGTCAGGGTGGAGTGATTGTGATCCTCTCAGAATAGAGCAGCTCTGTCTCCAGAGACCATGTTCAAACCCCAAGAGCTTTATTTGACTGATTTACTGCTACATCAACCTTCTGAAAAGCACCTGCATCTTCATCTGTTAGTTGAATGATGTTGTCAGACACAAAGTGAACTTGTTGAGAAGCTTTATTGAATGTTGCAGCAAACACAGCAGATTGAAAGATCACACAGTGCTTTGACATATGCAAACTTTCCTCCTGCACTGGAGAGTTGATCAATAAAACTCTTCACCACTCAGATTATCTCCACATTATAGTAAGAGATATAAGATTGTGTTACATGTTTACTTACATCATAATAAATAAATAAAGTGTGTGAAAGGTTTGATACACCATTGTGTTGTGTGTGATGGTCCATCAGCAGCTGCAGTATCTCTCAGCTGTATCAGTGCAGTCACTGTGACGTCTGACTGACACAGGTTTTTGTACGACTCTTTATCACTGTGTGAACACATACTGACTGTTTGGAATGTGTAAACTCTGACAGTAATAATCTCCTGTATCTTCAGTCTGGACTCCACCTATGCTCAGAGCCGGTGCGACCTACTCGCTTTATTTCTCATCAGTGTGAAAGAGACTCAAAATACTCCGTCGTCCTTTGGGGGGGGGATATGCCAATAAGCGCATATCTGGCACTAGATGTTTGTGTGTAAAGAGTGTCACGGCCACCCTAAAATGTTATTGCTGCCCCCATTAGTTCCCTCACACTATTGGATCAGAGATCTGTCAATCTGACGATTCCTATATGCCATCAGATCAGAGTAGGCTACTGTCAAAAAAGTTTGCGTTTGGAGCGCTCAACCACACCATTAGGTCAATGAACTCGGTCAATGCTTTGGAAGGGTAACACTTTTTTAACCATAAAATAAAGCTAAATTCAAACTAAAGGCCAATTAAAATAACAGGTACAAATCTGTATTTTGTTAGGGCAGTATTTGTGGCAGTCTAGAAATCACGCTGTGAAATGGGCAGATAGCATTGCTCGGTGTGTATGTTAGAGGCAAAATACAACTGCACACTTCACTTCAGCATTTCATGATGAAGTGAGTGTGCAATTATATTTTGACTCTATAAAGCTTTCTTCTCTTAATTGCAACTCCAAAAGGCTTTTGGGCCAATGCATTGTTGAAAGAATCAGTGTGTTTTGTAATTGTCCCATATAAAACTTTAGCAGCCAATTTAAAAATGGTATAATGAAATGTGCAAATTCACAACATGAATACATCCTTTATTAAATCACGTTGACGAATTTAACGTATCTTTACGGATGGTGTTGATTCATTCAGTTCTGATAGTGCTTAATGCAAGCAGCGTCGTACACACAGAGGGCAAAGTGTTGCGTTATTTAAAGGGGAAGTTCACGCATCAATGAGTAACAAAAACCACACTGAATCAGTCTTTATTCTTATACTTTCATGTGAAATGTACTAATAACACATAATAATTATGTAGTTATGTCTGAGAACAATTTCTTAGCAACTAGGGACTGCACAAATATAGGCTATATATTATAGGCCTAGGGCTATACAGGCATCTGCCTATTCATTTGAATCCTTATTAACAAATACTGTATATACAAATATAATTTGGTATGCATGTATTTGTTCATTAATACCAGTAATACCAATGATGCTTTTTAAAATTTGACTGGGGGCACCAATAAGGATTTCGCCTAGGGCGTCAGAATGGCTAGAAACGGCCCTGCATTTGACCCACAGAAAGATTTACATTCTTACACACACTGCATGAAAAGTGGGATTTTCGACCCCGTAAACGCCTGTAGACTCCCGGAAATCTCCCAAATTTTCGGCAGTTTTCGACAATTTAGAGGCAGCGAACGTCGCGTTCGTCTGTGCCACAAATTGTCGTAAACGAACCATGACGTAGGTGGAGAGCCCCCCGCTGAGAGAGCCCGCGGAGGTGCGACGCCTCTAATTAGCATATGAATAGCAGCGAAACCAGAGAGTCAACGGCCTGACTTGAATTTTCTCACTCACTATTGGCTGAAGCCACTACATTTAAAAAAGAAAAATCCCTCGTGATTGGTTGGCAGATCACTGCAAACCAATCATTATTGGTCACCCTGGCTCATTATAAATGTAAACCCCAATAATAATAATAAATATATAATTTACGTTGTAATAATTTGTTTTATATTAATGTTATTGTGCTATGAAGTATTCATACCATCAAGAAATATATGGGAAAATTATACGGACCGTGCCGTTTATTCAAAGAAAGAGCTTCATTTATAAGCATACAGCTGTTCATTCAAAGAAAGGGCTTCATTTATAAAACACAGCGGTTTACTCAAAGAAAGAGCTTTATTGTTAAACACACAACTATGTACAGTGCAGCAGTAAAGTCTCGTAATGTAATGTAGAGTTCGGAGAGCTCCAGGCTGCGAGAGGGCGGTGGCCGCACAATCCATCCAGACACCCCGTAAACAAAGCCGTCTTCCTCGTCAAACATGAGTTCAATGGTCGCGGACTTCCAAATGTCCACCTCATCCAGCACACTCTCGCTTCCAGCAACTGTAATACAATCCATAAAGACAATAAGCAACCTGAAAAATACTCACATTGACAAAAAACGGATCTAATATAATAAATCTTACCCTTTTTCTTCTTGATCGACTCCGAGCTAAACTTCGCAGTTTCCGCCTGCGATGTAAGTTCAGGTTGTTTGTATCTGAAGCTCCGGCGTGTCGATTCATAATACGTCTTACAGGCAGCTGGAAAACAATTACATGAGACTGGTATTAATAAAAACAGTCACGGTAAAATTAAACAAGGAATGAGAAAAGTTACACACAATGTCTTCATGTTCAGCGGTTAAATCAGGACTCTTGGAAATCTCTCCAAGCAGATAAGAGCTCACGGCTTCGTTATGAGGCGAGGATAGTCTGTGTAAACAAAATGTGCAGTTTTAAGCTCGGATCTATTAACGCATCCATTTCCTTATACAGCTGAATAAAAGCATATTCTTTAAATCGTAACGTTACATTACCCATGCTGTGGTTCATAGCGCCTGCAGTTTGCCTCAGAGTTGTGAAGACGAAGACAGCCTCCTGAAAATGAGTCCAAAAAGTTGGTCGCGTCCATGCAGAGTTGAAGACGGCGTCCTGTCATAGTTGATCACGAAAAAGGAAAGCAGCAAAAAAACATAGGAAATGTAAAAAAACAACACTTCTACACGTCATGGCCATGACCTCGACCTCGCACGTCATTGGACTAGGGCTCTACTATGGAATGCGCCCGGGGACAAATCTCTTTATACGAAACGCGTGACTTGTGACCGTGTCAACACGCACTGTTTTCCGCGTCAACGCAGCAATTTTTTACGTGTTTCTTTTGTATGTGTAGACACGCACATTCTGGTTGTGTAACAGGCATACACACACAGTCGACGCACAGTTTAAACATGTTAAGAAGACACATTTGAACGTGTTTCTTAACACGCACATACTGTACATGTCGAAGTGTAATATTTTTTTTTTTTTTAAAGCAGACTTACCTTTAGATGTAGCCTAGGCTACATACATATTAATATAAGATATTAATTAATTGCTTAACTGACTACTGTGCTAGAGTAAAGTAGCCTAATGTTACAATGTATATTAAGTAAATGCTTAATATTATACAATTATTATAATTTATCTATATGGGTTGTTGTTTGTTTTTTAAAGTTAGGCTATATATAATTTCTAAAAGTATATATAGGCTAATTTACACAGCACATATTTATAACTGAAATCACACACACACACAACTTTATTCACTTTCACATAATAATGTTTTTGTAATTTGGTGTTTAGTTTGTTGTATAGTTTGTTTATACTGTTCTGTCTCTGTTTTGTTTCCAGGAACATCTGATGAGTGCTATAATAAAATGACTTCATTACATTTAAAATATGTTTTGATATACATTTTATTTATATTATTAATATTTTATTTACCCATAAACGTGTCTTTAGGAAGCCATAAGTTATAGAGGCAAGAATGACTTTTGCCATTTAAATGCCACATTAATTTACTGAGGACCCATACAGCCAATGATCATGTGTGAAAACACATACATAAATTGATCACTTAGAAATTAAAACTAAGGTTTGAGAAAGAAAGAATATGCATACAACAAAATATATTGTTTCAGCAGCTTCAGTAACACGTTCAAAACAAATTCTGCTGTAAACCGGCTCTAACAAGCCAATATAGTGTCAATATTCAGCTCAAGTGACTTCAGTGTTGATTCAGTTCAGCTGATTTCAGTTCAACTGTAAAATTCCTCAGTTGTGCATATTTGTGTGTATTTAGATATATGCAAAAACAACATTTTTGGAAGAGTTAAAATAGTTTTGCACAAAGTGTTGCTTTTGCAAGCGATGTCTGATGTTTTGCATGTTGTGTGTTTTGTGTGTAGAGTTGCAAGAAATGGAGCCATATTTTCAGAAATTGTGTGTAAGCAATTAGATAAAACTGTAAATGAATCCAGTTTATTTTAGTTCAGGACTCATAGTCCAGGTGTTAGTAATCTGTGCTTAATCTTTGTTCCAGGCAACAATTTTTTAACTCACGATTAAATAGATTAAGGCCTACTCTTGGCATAATTTAAACCCTGTCCAGGAAACCACCTCTTGAAAATCTGCATTGATAATTCATAAAATGTGGTGTGAGCTCAATTTAAATGACAATTACAGAAAAACACAATCTGACTTAACTATAAACACACAAACTTGTACTTTTCACATTTATGATTAATAGCCATTTAAAAAATCATTCACAGTGCAGGGTGGAAAAATTAATGTTGGTATGTAAACTGTATGCTTTACTTGATTTATTTGTGTGCTTTGGTTCATTGTCTTGTTGCATCACATAACCTCTCTAAAGGTTGAAGACATGAACTGCTGTCCTGTATTATTTTTTATTTTTTTTACATAACATTGGTTATTGCTAATGACATATAGAGTAATTAATCTACACTGTGAGCCCGGACAAGTTGAATCTACTTAAAAAATTGGAGCAAACTGGTTGCCCTAAAAATGTAGTAATGTGAACTAAAACGAGTACATTTAACTTAAATTTAAGTTAACATTTTAACTTAAACTTTAAACTTGTTTTAGTTAAAAAAATTCAGAACCTAGATAAAACTCCCCCTGCTGCTACTCTGATTTGCATTTGTGTAGCTCACAGCATGTTCATTTACATGATAAAGCATCCTCTAGAATTAAGGGGAGGGGGGGTCATGGGGGGAAAACTGCCAAGCAAGGCCCACATCAATTTCCGACAATTTACGTCAGTTTTCGGTGTTGCCTGCAAATTGCTGTGCACAGTCGTAAACCTGAAGTTCCACGACAATCTACAGTGCCACATACTGACGAAAATCCCACTTTTCATGCAGTGAAACTGATGAACATGAACAAACCTCATCTCTCCATTAGTCCAACTCTTCTGACTCATTTCAGAGAATAAAGTGTCAGACAGTGAAACTCATATTTGCATCATCAGGTGATTGTGTTCCTCTCAGAATAGAGCAGCTCCATCAGCAGATGTTCAGCGTCCTCACAGGAGCTTCATGTTACTGGAATCCACTACTTCTCTTCTTTCTGGAAATATACTGGCCTTACAAACTAGACGATAAAGTCTAATGTTTCTGTAGAAGACACACAATTACTGACATTCATCTCCTTCCATAGAACATTACAAATAATGGCATTTTGCTGAGAGTCATGAAAAACGAGAAATTGAAACATAATTAAAAGCAGATCACGTTACAGTAAGGATGTGTTTGTTGTGTTAGATTAAGTTGTTTATTACCTCAATGAAGGACAATGTACTGTTTATCTGTTTCATATCCTCTTCTTTCTTTTTCTTCTCTTCTTCCTTTTGTTTCTCGATGTTCTCTTGTGCCTCGTTATACACACCAAAGTTCAGGAAAACCTGCATGCTCCCAAAGCGGTTGTGGAAATGACTGAAGCACTTCTGATAAAAACCTGCACAGATACACATTTGTTTACACTTTTATATTTGTTTGTGAGTTTTGTTTATGAGTGTGACTTTTAATATGGCACTTTGATGTTAGTTAATTTAGTGTTTCATGAAAACGACATGAATTTTTAATTTCTGTGTGTTATTTTGTGTCTGGCATTCACTGCATGGTCGACATGAAATCCACTGTGAATTCTATAAACAGATGATTTCTCTGTTCATAACGGCAGCAGATGAACTAAAACACGGATGAAGGTGAGACTATTAAGCCGCTCTGCGCATTAACAATCACAGACAGATGTCTATCTGAACACACACACACACACTGAGCTGGAACATTGGAAGGATTTGAGTGCACACTAATGTTTAAATGCAGAACAATGTCTTACCATGAAGTGTAAGTAGAAGCGCTCACCATAGTGAGAAAGTGCCAGAAGCACGTGAGGTCTCCGGTCATAAGTCATACTGATCCGCTCCCCAGAAAAGATCCTGATCTGAAAGCTCTGGATGAGGGTCTTTCAACGCTCCACTGTTGCCCAACCCAAACAAGGACTTTAGGCAGCTGCCAGTCCGCTAGATGTGTGTGAACGAACAGACGGCTCTCCTTCTGTTAGGGTTTCTGATCCGGTGTTTTGTACCTCTGCATCTGCAGTGCCATTTACCAGTTTTACTATCAAAGGCGCAGAGAGTTCTTCAGACCTTACAAAAATTGTCCTTTTGGCCTGTATACACAGAAAAGTGTATATATGTATATATCACTCAGAGATGCCTTGCTCAACCCAGAAAACAGGAAAGACACAGTCAACATCCTCAGAGAAAGCCTTCTGGTTTAATGCTGTGCATTCTTCTTGTCTTGATTTTGAACAAAGTCCTTTCTCCAGCATCTGCTGCAAGGACTCATGGCTCAGTGCTTCTATATGATGTTGCTGTCTTGGTCTTTTCTAAGTGAAGATATTCTTTCCCTGGGTTTCCACTGTTTGCAGATATGCTCATGAAATCCATGTCTCCACGTCACAGGCTAAATATTTCATAACTGAAGACTTTTGCACATGTACAGGTAGTCTCAACCCATGGGATTCTTCTGTTGTCACATATATTACATTCACAAATCATCGATGCATATCATTGGTTCCTGACGGCCATGCTGTTGTCTCTCATGTCTTTTGTAGCTGGATGTGTTTGTGAAATGAATCCCACATTTCTTTGAGAATAGGTTCCCCTTCTGAACTGGATCATGGGTGGTTTCCTGGCAGGGCTCTCCATCATCTAAGAAATTATCACGATACATGGAATTATTACATTTCCCACTTTATTTCAGTTACATTGATGTAGTATAACTGTGTGATGGTTATGTATTATGTGCTGACCTGAGGGTTCTTCAGTAACCATCAGACCTGCAGCCACACCACAAAAACAAACTAAAGTCAATGACCGAAGATAAAATTAAGCATCTAAAAATCAAGAGTGCAAATTTCACAACTGAAAGTAAAGGTACCATTTTTTTAAAGTGCCACTTAAAATCAAATGATCTAAGAATATATATATATATATATATATATATATATATATATATATATATATATATATATATATATATATATATATATATATATATATATATATATAAATCAATTAAAAATCTAACTCAAAAATTGATTTCTGGTCAAAATGACCCGAAGTAAGGATGAAGGTTAAGCGTGCAGGGCAACTACTCAATAATCTAGCTTTGAGGTCATGAACGCATGAACTAACTGTCCCACATTTGTCATTAAAGCATGTGTCATAGTATGAATGCGGTTTTACTAGAAATGTGGCTTTCAAATGAACAATGTTGTGGTATCAAAGAGCACACCCAGGTTCCTCACTGACGATGAGGACTTGACAGAGCAGCCATCAGTTATTCTAGGTTACTACGTGCAGAGGTTTTTGGTCCAATTATTAAATTCTTTAAAATCCTCTCATCTTTAACAGCCTGTTTCTTCTCCATCTGATGATTTCAGACACACATGAGGCTTCATGATAGATGGAGTGACACCATCAACTCTGAATAGAGATTCACAATCAGTCCTGATACTTTCTGAACAGACTCATGATTCATGATCTGACTTTAGTGATGGCGCTTCATCTAGTGGAAGTGTAGCAGTGATGATGGTCACATGACTGAATATGGACACAGAGATGGACGTTCATCTGCACATCCTCAGTGTCTCAGGAGTCACAATACAAATAAAACTACTGAACTAACTCAAATAACATGAGTCAGAATGTAATGATCATTGTGTAACTCTAGTGTGTGTGAGTTTGTTCTGAGCACAAGCTGTTGTAAATCCTGCCCACTTCTTTGCATTGTCAGCACATGCTTCAGTCTGAGAGTGTTTATAGTGCTGTGAGTTTAACACTTCATGACTGAGAGCAGAACAGAACACAATCTTCATCATCACACAAGACACAAGAACAACAATGAACACCATCAACATCTTCATCTGGACTCTCACTCTGATTGCTCAAGGTTTGTACTAAAATATTCATAAGGATTAATAATTCCTTTACAATTTTAAATATATATATATATAATTTTCATTTCTGTTTTCTTTCAGAGTGTAGAGGACAGATCACAGTAACTCAGAGTCCATCAATAACAGCTCAACCAGGACAAGACGTCAGAATAAACTGTAAAACCAGCAGTAGTGTGTATAATAATGATAATTTAGCCTGGTACTCACAGAAACCTGGAGAAGCTCCTAAACTCCTCATATATCGTGCAACAACCCTTTATACTGGAACTCCATCTAAATTCAGTGGCAGTGGATCTGGCAGTGATTTCACTCTGAGCATCAGTGGAGTCCAGACTGAAGATACAGGAGATTATTACTGTCAGAGTGCACACAGTGGTTATGTGTTCACACAGTGATAAAGAGTCGTACAAAAACCTGTGTCAGTCAGACGTCACAGTGACTGCACTCATACAGCTGAGAGATACTGCAGCTGCTGATGGACCATCACA
The DNA here is from genome assembly GCF_949357685.1 of Gobio gobio. Classification (NCBI taxonomy): domain Eukaryota; kingdom Metazoa; phylum Chordata; class Actinopteri; order Cypriniformes; family Gobionidae; genus Gobio; species Gobio gobio. The sequence goes on along the minus strand of NC_137121.1, from coordinate 37,844,800 downwards.
CACAACACAATGGTGTATCAAACCTTTCACACACTTTATTCATTTATTATGATGTAAGTAAACATGTAACACAATCTTATATCTCTTACTATAATGTGGAGAAAATGTGAGTGGTGCTTGTCCCTGCAAAACTTTCCACTACAATATTATCTATATTATTTACTGTAGGAAAGTCAATCCCTTTAATTGCACTTCCACACTTCACCACTAGAGGGTCACATGTCTTTACATCATTGAGATATACACACCTTTCCTTTAAAGGGTAACTAACATAGATATCCATCATAAAGGCTAGATGTCTTACGGCAGAGTCTCTAACGTCATCAGCGGCGGCCATCTTGTCGCAGGCAGGGCTCTGTGGCTCCTGATGATCTGCATGAACACAAATACTCTTATCTCACTGAAATCTTGACGGATTTACAAATGATTTGGTTTCTTACAAACGTTATTAACGTGGCTATAATTATGGATGCTTGAACAAATTATGAATATTTTTTCATAAGTATGCAGTGCCATAACTACATCTCTGACGTTTATAACAAACCAAACAGTTTGAAAATCGGTAGAAAATTGAGCAAGTTATGGTTATTTTAAAAGTGCAAGCACCCATGAAAACAATGTTATGAGTGAGCGAGCTGACTGTGCCAAGATGGCCGCCAGGTGCGGACGTCGACCTCCATTGGCCAGCAGCGCGCACGAGACATCTAGCCTTTATTATGGATATCTATGGTAACTAAACCCCAGCTCAGAGCTTAACTCCACCCACCGGCAATTTTTGAAAAATGCTGGAAAAGTGGGCAGAGCCCAGCGGAGACCGAGGGACGAACCGAGGGCGGGGCTGAGCGGAGGGCGTGCACCTGAGACCCGCAGTGACGGATTGATTGACAGCTGTCTGACTCGCGAGTCGCAAAGATGGAGAATGACTGGAATGACGGCAGTAGCTTTACAACAAGGGTTGCCACCCGTCCCGTAAAATACGGAATCGTCCCGTATTTACAAGCAAAATGACTCGTCCCGTTTCAAACCAATAAGTGACGCAAATTGTCCCGTATTTTACATAGGTCCACACAGTTCAATAAACACATTATTGCAGTGTGGAGAATACTGATAGCAAATACAAAGAAATCAATTTCACAATAAGTAGTACAGGAGCTCATGTGTGCGTGATTGCGTTTTAGCGGCTTTGTTGCCATAGCGACGGAGTCTCGAGAACATTCGCTGTGCCAGTGTGCATGTAAACTTGCGTGGTTTTTTAAAAACATGTCGAGCTCGCGTCGCGTCCACCGTTTGAATGTAAGAGGATCTCCAGATATAGAGCTGAATATCAAAAAGGTATCAATGGGTCTGTCCTGTAACTCATGATGAACTTCAGGCAAACTGCACAATTTATGAGAAGCATTTCAGTGTCTCAGACTGACTGACCTAAAGCAGCAGCACTGACAGACACATCTGTGCTTCTGAAGGTATAGGCCTATAGTTTTTTTTTATGGATAATATATTAATATAATATCCCATACATTATCAGAGCTTGGCAGAGAGAATTATTTTAGACAGGGTAATTAATAGATTATAGCCTAATAAATGTTATTATTAATTTATAATTTAGCTAGGCTATATTAAAAATACATAATTGTTACAAGCAGAGGTGACACGGAGAACAAAGGCAGGTGAAAGCAGAGTTTATTGCTGAACCAGGAAGTGAGCGGGTGTGGTGAGAGTCAGAGTGAGAGTTTCTGGTTGATGCTGGATACGCTGGTGATACGATACGATTTGTGGATCTTGAACACAGGAACAATGGAACGAAGGAGACGAGGACCAGGAGACAGGACGAGACGAGGAGACACTCAGGGTTCGTAGGAGATCAGGTGAGTCCGAGGAAGCAAGCATGTAGGGTCATGTGCAAACGTTACCGGACAGTGACTGAGTGTGATCGTGGTGCTTAAGTGCAGGTGGTGATTGCTGTGGTGATGACGTGCAGGTGTGTGTGCTCAGTACTCTGGTGATTGGGATCTTTGTGGTTGTGAGAGGGTTCATCTCCTGAGGGCCGAGGACCCCGACGCTGTGGTGGTCGACCTCTACCCCGAGGTGCCGGTCGATCAGGGCGGGTAGCGTGGAACGTCTCCAGTAGATTCGGGTCAAGGATTTCATGCCTGGGTACCCAAGATCTTTCTTCAGGGCTGTACTCCTCCCAGTCTACCAGGTACTGGAGTTGACCACCACGACGCCGGGAGTCCAAGATGTCCTGGACCTGATATGCTGCGCCGTCATCAACGAGAAGTGGAGGGGGAGGCTCCGGAGTAACGCCAGGCTCTGGGGAAACAGAAACAGAAGGGTAGTGAGGTTTCAGGAGAGACACGTGGAAAGTGGGGTGAATCCGGTACTGAGGGGGTAGTTGAACGTCGGAGGGTTCCCCAGACCAGGGAAAGAGGGGCGGCTGATAGCCGAGTACGCACTGGAACGGAGTCAGGCCGGTGGTGGGTTGTCGAAGTGAGTTCTGTGCGTACTCGGCCCATCCTAGGAACTGGTTCCAGGAGTCCTGGTGGCCGTGACAGAAGGTACGGAGGAAACGGCCAATCTCCTGGATCTTTCTTTCTGTCTGCCCGTTCATCTGAGGATGGTATCCGGACGTGAGGCTTACGGTCACACCTAGGAGTGCGAAGAAAGCCTTCCATACCTTGGAAATGAATTGAGGACCTCTGTCAGATACAATGTCTTCGGGAATGCCATAATACCCGGAAAACGTGGTTAAACATGGCTTCCGCGGTCTCCAGGGCTGTGGGAAGTCCTCGTAGTGGGAGCAGCCGACAGGACTTCGAGAAGCGATTCAGCACTACGAGGATACAGGTAAAGTTCTCAGAATTGGGCAGGTCTGTAATGAAGTCCACCCCTAGGTGTGACCACCGACGGTTGGGAACGGGCAGAGGCAGGAGTTTCCCAGCTGGCAGGTGTCGAGGGCTTTTCGCCATGGCGCATTCCCGGCCTCCCCGCACGTACCTTCTGACATCAGCTGGCATGTGTGGCCACCAGAAGCGCTGGCGTAGCAGCGAGAGGGTTTCATTGACCCCAGGGTGACCAGTGCCCAGTGATGTGTGCGAGGAGTGAATAAGAGGGATGCGTTGTGCTCGAGTGATATATTGCAAGCCCGGAGGACAGCCTGGCGGCACGTTGATGGAGGCATTGGTAGAGGGCAGGGTCTCTTCTGACCATGTGATGGGACTGAGGAAGAGCTTTGTGGGGAGAATGGGTTCCACTTCTTCCTCGGAAAGTTCCTCTGGGCTGTGGATGCGGGAAAGGGCATCCGCCTTGATGTTCTTGGCCCCAGGCCGGTAGGAAATGTGGAAGTCGAACCTCGTGAAGAAGAGTGCCCAGCGAGCCTGTCGGGGGTTAAGTCGTCTTGCCTCTCGGAGATATCCTAGGTTCTTATGATCAGTAAGGACCAGGAACGGATGTTTGGAGCCCTCTAACCAGTGCCTCCACTCCTCCAGTGTGAGCTTGATGGCAAGGAGCTCTCGGTTGCCGATGTCGTAGTTAACCTCCACCGGGCTGAGCTTGCGGGAGAAGAAGGCACATGGATGGAGACGGCTGGGGTTCCCCTGCTGCTGAGATAGGACCCCACCCACCCCGGTGGTTGAGGCGTCCACCTCCACGACAAAGGGAATCTCGGGATCAGGATGGACCAGGAGGGGGGCTGTTGTGAAGGTATCCTTCAGGGTCTGGAAGGCTTGGGTGGCGGATGGGGTCCATGACAGAGGCTTGTTGCGGAGAAGGCTGGTGAGGGGACTGGCGATGGAGCTGTAGTTCTGAATGAAGCGTTGGTAGAAATTTGCAAAACCCAGGCATCATTGCAGTTCCTTCACAGAAGTGGGAGTTGGCCCGGACCGGATGGCCTCCACCTTCCTCTCATCCATCCGGATGCCACTGTGATCGATGTTGTACCCGAGGAACTGCACAGAGGGCTGGTGGAAGGAGCACTTCTCGGCCTTGAGGTAGAGCTGGTAGTTCCTCAGGCGTTGTAGGACCTCCGCAACGTGACGGCGATGGTCGGCCATGCTCCGGGAGTAGATCAAGATGTCATCTATGTATACCAGCACGAACCTGTGGAGACACTCCCGGAGCACCTCGTGGATGAAGTCCTGGAATACGGAGGGGGCGTTGGCGAGTCCATGTGGCATCACCAGATACTCGTAGTGACCAGTGGGCGTGACAAAGGCGGTCTTCCACTCGTCCCCCTCACGTATCCGGATGAGGTTGTATGCGCTGCGGAGGTCCAACTTCGTGAACACAGTGGCACCACGGAGATGTTCCAGGGCAGCTGGGACAAGAGGAAGGGGGTATCGGAACTTGACAGTTATGTTGTTTAGTGACCGGTAGTCGATACAAGGCCGCAAGCCTCCGTCCTTCATTGTCACGAAGAAGAAGCTCGAAGCAGCAGGGGAGGTGGATAGACGGATGTAGCCTTGCTCCAGCGCCTCCTTGATGTACTCCTCCATGGCCTTCTCCTCCGGAAGAGAAAGGGGATAGATTTCCCCCCTGGGCACTGGTTCACCTGGCAGCAGATCGATGGTGCAGTCCCATGGCCGATGGGGAGGCAGCTTGGAGGCCCGTTGGGGACAGAAGACGTCTCTGAAGGGGGCGTAACAGGAAGGGACATCCACCGATCGTCTCTCTACCGGACTCTCGATGGACGTGGCACAGACAGGGAGATCTTGGGGACGCGGAGAGGGACGAATCGGTGGAGATGGGAAGCAGTCCGGGAAGCAGCTGTCGCCCCACTTCAGGACTTCTCCCGTCTTCCAGGAGATGACTGGGTTGTGCTGCTCTAACCATGGGCGCCCTAGGATGATGTCAGCGGTGGACTCCTCCAGAACCAGCAGGTGTAGTCACTCCATGTGGAGGATTCCGACTTGCACTCCGATGGGACCCACGGAGCGACTAACCTGCCTCCGACTGAGTGGTCTGCCCGTTATCGACTGGACTTGGTAGGTCATCGTAGTTGCAGACGTGCGGAGCTTGAGCTGACGGCAGAGGGTTCCCGAGATGAAGTTCCCGGCTGACCCAGAATCGAGGAGGGCAGTAACTGAAAGGGAAATTCCAGCAGCAGTAAGGTTCACAGTTGTGGTGGGTGGCTTCATCTTAGAGAGAGAAGGGATGATTGCACTCACCATGGGTCGAGGAGGACGGACTGGGCATTCAGAAATGTAATGCCCAGGTAGACGGCAGTATAGGCAGAGATTCTGGGTCAGCCGTCTCTGCCGTTCAGCCGATGTCAGTCGGGTGTGCTCCAGTTGCATGGGCTCGGGGTTGGGTTCTGGAGTGCTGACATCACCTGGTCGGCGGAGGTACAATGACGACTGGCCCTGGTGTTCTTCAATGCACGACTGCATACGAGTGGCAAAGCGAATGGATAGTTGGATGAAGCGTTCTAGCCCGATGGTATCCTCGTATGCAGTGAGATGCAGCCGCACCCGAGGATCCAGACCCTGTCGGTAGGTCGTAATCAAGGACTGCTCGTTCCATCCGCTAGCAGCAGCGAGGGTTCTAAACTGTAGAGCATACTCATTAACAGTGGAGGTACCTTGTTTCAGATGATATAACTGTTCTCCGATCGACGAATCCCATGATGGTTTCCCAAAGACCTCCTTGAAGTGAGACATGAACCCCGACAGGGTCTGGATCACTGGACTGTCTGTGGACCACATGGATTCCGCCCAACGGAGCGCTTTACAGGAGAGTTGAGATGTGATGAACGCTAACTTAGCGCGATCGTTGGGGTATAGGCGCGGCTGCATCTCCAGGACCAGCGAACATTGCAGAAGGAATCCGTTGCAATCCTCCGCCGAACCAGAGAAGGGCGCCGGTCTGGCCATGGGACTGGCGTACTCAGGGGGCGAAGAAGTGGTGGTGTTGATCCCGGAAGTGCTCGCCGGTGTAGGTGCAGATGCGCTGGTGGGAAGAGCTCGCCGGACGGCGTCAACGAGCTCTTGGAAGGAATCCGGGGTGCTCGTCCTGGTGCGCTGTGTGGGTCCGGTAATCTGTTACAAACAGAGGTGACACGGAGAACAAAGGCAGGTGAAAGCAGAGTTTATTGCTGAACCAGGAAGTGAGCGGGTGTGGTGAGAGTCAGTGTGAGAGTTTCTGGTTGATGCTGGATATGCTGGTGATACAATACGTTTCGTGGATCTTGAACACAGGAACAATGGAACGAAGGAGACGAGGACCAGGAGACAGGACGAGACCAGGAGACACTCAGGGTTCGTAGGAGATCAGGTAGGTTATCAGGTGAGTCTGAGGAAGCAAGCATGTAGGGTCATGTGCAAACGTTACCAGACAGTGACTGAGTGTGATCGTGGTGCTTAAGTGCAGGTGGTGATTGCTGTGGTGATGACGTGCAGGTGTGTGTCCTCAGTGTAAATGACCATTAAATCCCCAATCACTTAAGTGGGCTGTCACCTTTACCTCCTCCCATAGAGGGCAGTGTTGCATTGAATACTTGAGGAAGGCTTTTACTAGAAAGGACTTTAATATTAAACTTTAGCCATATGTTATAAAATAACTTTTTATTTTCATGTTTTGGTTGTCAAATGATGCGTGAGATGGAGTACAATGTCCACATTAAGTATTTCTTGTTTTTCAAGAGTGTTTATTTTAGGGATGCACCGAATATTCGGCCACCGAACATTTTCGGCCGAAAATGGCCCAAAAGTGCATTTTCGGTTTTCGGCCGAAATACTTTTATCACCGAAACAACACGGCCGAAATGTTGTGATGACGCAAACAGAAACCGCGACCTGCACGTGCTTGTCTGAAGCAGTATATTTGAGAAACACCCACGTCAGCTCCATGTACAAGCACTGACAGCCAGAGCTCATGTTCTCGATGAGAAGAGGAACAGACTTCACTGTGAGTTCCCACACAAACATCGATCAACATGTATCACGAAATTCAAACGATAAATGCCGTTTTGACGCTCTTTAATGTGGCATCACTGATCACATCACAGTTCAAGCCGCGGCGCGCGCGCGTGTGCGCGTGATCATCTGTGAGCGCGATCGATCATCTCTTCCTTAAGAATAAACATGAATGAACATCTAAGGTATGTTGAGGATACATTAACACTTACTGTCACGTATCATATGTGGTGTAATCGCTCAATCAGTGTTTCAACAGCGAAAAGACGTCAATATAACTGCTTGTAAACTAGCCTAAACAATGTCATGCAACTTTAGCATCACATTTACCTCAGGCAGTCATTCAGTGTCCACAGAATTTTATTCACTAGAGTAAATCAACTCTTTCACTAAATATATGACCTATATTAGCCGTTATATTCATTATATTCTACTTAACCTGTTAATGATATCTTTATTATTTCCTGTATGTTTAAATAAACCTGTCATGAAAATGACAGACACTGTGTATAAATGATTATATTTCAACAACGAATTGGAGAAAAAACAATTTTATTATTAGATTATTTGTTATTGCAAAAACTGCCTAATGTGAAGTTTGCATGTTATTTGAGTGTTGATTATCAGACCTAAAAATAAATAGCAACTGAATTTAGGCTAATAGGTTGGGCTCTGTTGTTAACCTTTAATATTAATGTGCAAGTAAGGGCTCCCTATATAGTTTACAGCAATATCTTCAATACACTTTTAGTTATAATTTAATTCATTTAAGAACAGATACTTTTTTTTCCAGTAAACCAATAAAAATAAATAAAAAGTCATTTTGTAAAACTGCTGTACCGAACCGTCAGTTTTGTGTACCGTTACACCCCTATTCTACAGTTAACATATGGGCTATGGCAGTCTTTGCTTTGATACACTATGTTGAAGGCCTACAGAGAAAATAGTTTTATCTTTAAGCAGTTGCACTTTTTCTGAATGCACTTCCTTGTAGTAGTCCTACAGAGAAAAAGTTTAAATGCACTAGACCTAAATGTACTTTGTTTTTATGAGAGAACATTTAATTTTAAAATCTTTCTGTAGGCCTGTACATTATTATTTAATGCACAAATGAGTGGGGTCAAGTTAAACATTTTAGTTTGAATTTTATTTTACTGTGCATTGTTGCAATGTGCTAAATAAATATTGGCATAATTTGGAATTGATTTATTCTTTGAAACTTTAATATTAATTTATGCAATTACAAAGCCTTGATTTTAGTAAAGTTAGTAAACAGTCATAACCATAAATGCTGTAGGTGCCAGCAACAGTGCGATGTCTCTTATTTTGAAATAGTCTTTTATTTTGAAATTGTTCTTTTCTGTTTGGGTAACTTCACTTAGGGTGTAGGTGCTTATATTACCTGTTCATTGTGAATGGCAGACAGGGAGGGGGTGAGTAGCTGGGACGCTCACTTTCTGTTGACCGTTTTCGTACCATATATTTTTGTATTGTTATTTTGTTTATTTTATGTTTTCTGCTTTATTATCATTATACAACACTTGTCTGTTCCTTTAATTAAACTATCTTAATTTGAAACGAAACGCGTCAGAGATGTTAATCCCACTGCTTAGCCTCTCAGCGGCAACTGGCGGCCGCTATATTTAGTCAACAGAAAACCGCTACCGTTGGATTGGAGCCAGTGGATCATCGGAAAGGATTCCATTGCCGCATGTGAAACACAGCCACACACACTGAAGAGAAACAACACGCTTCTGTATCCCGACGACAGAAGAGGTATGTGAAGCGGTTTGCTATGTTTGGATACAGCACTGCTGTTTATTGAGTGAGATGGCGAATGGATCGCGGTTGTGGATTGAAGTACAAGTTGGCGTGCTTGGTATCGCTCGATGGTGCTGCGCTCATTCATGAATTGGTGGCGTGATTAATGCACGTTGAATACGGCGTTGGAGTACTGGGCTCGCGCTGTGTGTGAAATGGACGACGATGATTCTGAGCGTGCTGCTGAGAGCAGTAAAAGAGAGCCTAAGCTTACGGCAAAGGCATTGGCACTGAAAATTGAAACACTGCAAAAGGATCGTAAAGCTAAAGTGAATCACATGAAGAGCTTGATTTTATCCATGAAAGATCTCATGAAATGTGATGAGAATGATTTAAAGGTGTCTTCAATGTTGGGATCTTTGAAGTGTTTGAAAGATGATGCATCTGGGTTGCACAAAGAATTACTTCCTTTCTTACCTCCGGATGAACAAAACAAACAAAATGAGTGGTTTGGTTCGATTTCTAAGCACAATGATGGGTTCATGGAAGATGTCGATCAATGGTTGAATGAAGCTGAGAGTCTGAGGCAAAATGCTCAAATAACAGAATCTACGCAAGGTTATGGAAATGTACCATCACTTTCTGGTGTTCATGATGCAATGACAATGGATAACTCTGTGGAACCTCGGTTGACTTGTGATTCAAAAATTCCATCGTCAGCTGGACCAGTTTCATCTTCTCGTAACATGAATGTTCCAAGTGAATGTCAAAACAGCGACTATGGTGATGTGCAAAGTCAAGTACAACCAACAGACAGTATTTCTAATGTGAGCAGGAAAACTCATGGATCTCGATCAAGTCGATCTTCTATTGTATCTGCTCATCTCAAGATCAAGGCTGAAATGGCTGCTTTGTTGACACATCAAAAAATGTTACAACGCAAACATGCATTACAGCAAGAAGAGGATGATCTGAAGAGGAAAAAGGAACAAATGGAGCTTGATTCTAAAATTGCTGTGTCTATGGCCAAGATGAAAGTATATAGTGATGCAAGATCAGAGGCGAGTGAGTTTACTAATCGTCCTGATACCAATGCATTGAGGATGAAACCTACTGAAACCCGTTCTCTTAACCCTAATGTGAATTCATTTGTACCTTCAAGTTCACATTCAATATCACAACAACCACCTGTATCTTATTCAACGACTCGAGCAACACAAGATTCAAGGCGTCTTCCAACTCAGTCAACTCAACAACAACAGCAACCAATTGTAAGACCTAAAACAAGTTTGACACCCTCTGCTTTGCCCAGTATCAGTCATGATGGTGTATATGGACCTGGATTGCAAGGTGCACATGGATCAAGTGTACAGGATGGTTTGGAAGGAGGAAGTATTCTTAAGCTGATTGACAAGCAAAATGAAATTGCTGCTTTGTTAGTTCAACAACAGAATTTGTCTTCACTTCCACCAAGGGACGTCCCATTCTTTGATGGAGATCCATTGCGTTATCACGACTTTATGAGAACGTTTGAAGAGGTTGTAGAAAAGAAAACTAGTGGCGGTGCAGATTCATTGCATTTCCTTGAACAGTACACCAGAGGGCAACCTAAGGAGCTGGTTAGGAGCTGTCAGCACATGATCCCATCGCAAGGGTACATAAGGGCTAAAGCTTTGCTCAAGGAACACTTCGGCAATGAGGTGAGGATAGGCTCTGCTTACATGGAAAAGGCGCTGTCATGGAGAACAATAAAGTCTGAGGATGCTAAGGCTCTGCAGGACTACAGCTTATTTCTCAGAAGTTGTTGCAATGCTATGCAGAATATTTGTTACATGAATGAGTTAAATCTTGCTTCTAATATGCAAATTGTTCTTGCAAAACTTCCTTATAAGCTCAGAGAAAGATGGAGAGGAGTAGCTTATGATCTACAGGAAAGACGTAACCATCCAGCTTGCTTTTCTGATATTGTGAACTTCATAGAAAGACAAGTGAAAATAGTCACTGATCCGGTATTTGGAAACATTCAAGATGTTCTTCCTAGTGGAGGTAGAAACTTGAATATCAAACCACCTCATTCAAAACCCAGAAGCAGTTTTGCCACTACAGTCAGTGAAACTGGTGCAAAGGGGTATAGTGGGAAGATTGTGAACAACATCTGTCTTTTCTGTGAAGGAGAACATGCTTTGGATTCCTGTAAAAGGATTGCTGAAAAGCCTCATGGCGAAAAGATGAATTTCTTGAAGAAGAAGGGGATTTGTTTCGGTTGTTTATGTACAGGACATATCAGTCGTGATTGTAAGGAGAGACGCATATGTAAGATATGCCACCTCAAACACCCTAGCATTCTTCATATTCTTTCATCAGAGAAAAGGGGCATTCAGTACAAAAAGGATGAGTCAAAAACTACAGTGGGAAGTGCTTTGGTCTCACTCCAGTCCAGTGCTCTTACTGGGGCTGGTAAAGATAATTGTGCATTGTCCATTGTTCCTGTATGTGTGAAATCGCAGAAAGGAAGTGAAGTTGTGACCACCTATGCTTTCCTGGACTCTGGGAGCTCAGCATCTTTCTGCACCGAGAGTTTGATGTCCAAGCTTAATCTCTCTGCAAAGAAAATCAACATTCTAATGAGAACCATGAGTCAGGACAAATCAGTTTTCTGTTATGTTCTTAAGGATTTGGAAGTGTCTGGACTGAATCAAGAGCATTACTGTGCTTTACCAGAAGTATACACGCAGAAGAATATGCCTGTAAGTAAAACTAACATCGCTACACAAAACGATCTTGCATTGTGGCCTCATTTAAGTCATCTATGTTTGCCTTCAATTGATGCTGATGTTGAGTTGTTGATTGGTGCTAATGTTCCAGAGGCATTGGAGCCGTGGCAGATTATTCGCAGTCAAGACAATGGCCCATATGCTATTAAGACCATGTTTGGGTGGGCAGTTAATGGACCAATTAAGCATCAGGAAGAGGATGCTGTTGAGGACCATCCTCACATGACTGTTAACAGGATCACAGTTATGAAACTTGATGATTTGTGGGAGCAACAGTTTAGGGTTGACTTCCCTGAGTGTGTTCAGGAGGAACAGCAAGGATTGTCAAAGGATGATCATCAATTCTTGGATTTTGTTTCAGGCTCGGCAAGACTGATCAACGGACATTACTACATTGGTCTTCCACTTAAAACTGAAAAGGTAGTCATGCCAAAGAATAGATCACTTGTGGAACAACGTGCTCTGAATCTCCAACGAAGGTTTCAACGAAACACTGCTTTTCATGCTGATTATACTACCTTTATGGAGAGTGTCATTGCTAAAGGCCATGCTGAAAGGGTTCCCACAGCTGAATTGGAAAGACTGGATGGACGCTTATGGTACATACCGCACCACGGTGTGTATCATCCTAAGAAACAAAAGATCAGAGTTGTGTTTGATTGCGGAGCATCCTACCAAGGAACATCATTGAATGAACATCTTTTACAAGGTCCAGATTTAACAAGTTCATTGGTGAGTGTTCTGGTGAGATTCAGAATGGAGTATGTTGCCATGATGGCTGACATAGAATCAATGTTTCATCAAGTCAAGGTGCATCCTGATGATTGCGATCTTTTGAGGTTTCTCTGGTGGCCAGGAGGAAAGCTTGATGGCAGTCTGCAAGAATACAGAATGGCTGTACATTTGTTTGGAGCGACATCATCTCCAAGTTGCTCTAGCTATGCACTGAGAAAGTGTGCAGAGGACCACAAGGATCTGTATGATGCTAAGACTGTAGACATTGTCTTTAAAAACTTCTATGTAGACGACTGTCTTGTATCTGTGTCTACAGATTCAGATGCTGTACTATTGTACCAGAAGCTCACGGAGTTGTGCGCCAAAGGTGGATTCCGATTAACAAAATGGATAACTAACAGCCGCACTGTGTTAAGTGCTATCCCTGAGGAAGACAAAGACACGAAAGTAAAGAGCTTGGATTTGGAACATGACACGCTACCTTTGGAAAGAGCATTGGGTGTTCAATGGTGTGCGGAGTCGGATGTTTTCAAGTTCAAGGTGACCATCAAGGATAGACCTCTTACCAGAAGAGGTATTCTTTCTATCATTAGTTCTATATATGACCCTCTTGGCTTTCTGTCTCCTGTGATTCTACGTGCCAAAATTATACTTCAGGATCTGTGTAGAGAGAAAATTGGATGGGACAGCACGATTCCTACAGTGTACATTCAGCGATGGACAAGTTGGTTGGAGGAACTTCATGAATTGGAGAAATTCAAGGTTCGCAGATGTCTGAAACCTGAAAACTTTGGTGAAGCTCTGTCTGCCCAATTGCATCACTTTTCAGACGCCAGTGAGAAGGGTTATGGCATGGTGTCCTATTTACTACTTCAAAATGATCAACGACTTGCCCATTCCTTTCTTCTAATGAGTAAAGCAAGAGTGACGCCTTTAAGATCTATTACTATCCCTCGTCTGGAGCTTACAGCTGCCACACTGGCTAGTCGCATGGACATGCTGTGGAAAAAGGAGCTGAACATACAATGTCAGGATTCTGTTTTTTGGACAGATAGCACCTCAGTGCTTAAGTACATTCGAAATGAGACTTCAAGATTCAAATGCTTTGTAGCAAACAGAGTTGCTGAAATTCAAAGGGTTTCTGAAGTCACACAATGGAGGTATGTGAATTCATCCAACAATCCAGCTGACCTAGCATCCAGAGGTTTGAATGTAAATTCATTCTTGAAAAACCAGATATGGATTTCTGGTCCTCCATTTCTTATTCAACCACAAGAGTTGTGGCCCATGGATCCTACTGATGTAGATGTGATGTCCACTTGTGACCCAGAAGTGAAAGGGAGTGTTCTGGTAAATGTGGTACAGGTTCATCAAGAGTATGATTTTATGCCATTCTTTAAGTATTACTCTTCATGGATGGGATTGAAAAGGGGTGTGGCTTGGATCCTTCGATTCAGAAACATTCTGATTGATCTCAGCAAGAAAAGAAAAGGGTTGATGACTACTTACTCTGACATAGACAAGTTCCAACAAGAGATTGTTGTCAATCAAGAGATGCAAAAATTCAGATCCAATATGCCTTCGAATTTGTTGTCTTCAGAGGAGCTGGAAAGGGCTGAATTGGAGATTATCCGTCTTTGCCAAAGGAAAAGGTATTCTGAGGAACTGACTAGTCTTCGGAAAGATGGATTGGTAAAACGGAGTAGTGAACTCTACAGACTGAACCCTGTGCTTCACTCAGATATCATCAGAGTGGGTGGACGTTTGGACAAGGCTATGATGCCTGAGGAAGTGAAACATCCAGTAATACTAGCCAAGGATCTACCCATTTCAGATTTGATTCTGTTGCAAATTCATCATGACATTGGACATTGTGGACGGAATTATATGCTGGCTAAACTGAGGCAGAGATATTGGATCCCTGGTGCTTGCACGGCTATAAGAAGAATTTTGTCTAAATGTGTAGTCTGTAGACGTCTTCACGGAGCTACAGGTCATCAGCAGATGGCAGATTTGCCACAAGACAGAATTACACCTGACAAACCACCATTTACGCATGTTGGAGTAGACTACTTTGGTCCCTTTGAAGTAAAACGGGGAAGGAGCGTTGTAAAACGTTATGGAGTAATCTTCACATGTTTGACTATGAGAGCTGTTCACCTTGAAATAGCTGCTTCACTTGATACGGACTCTTTCATCCATGCATTAAGGCGATTTATTGCACGTAGAGGACAAGTAGTCGAGATCCGTTCAGACAATGGAACTAACTTTGTTGGTGCCCAACGTGAACTGCAGGAGGCTATAAAAAACTGGAATCATAATCAGATCAATTCAGTTCTGCTGCAGAAAGGAATTAAGTGGAACTTTAATCCCCCGGCTGGTTCGCACTTTGGCGGAATCTGGGAAAGGCTGATAAGGTCAGTAAGGAAGATTCTAAATTCTATCCTTAGAGGACAAAGTTTGGACGAGGAGGGTCTCTACACACTCTTTTGTGAAGTTGAATCCATCCTAAACAATCGTCCTATATCCAGAGCATCTATGGATGTTAATGATTTAGAAGCACTTACTCCTAACCATCTCATCCTGCTAAAAACACAGCCATCTTTACCATCTGGACTGTTTAATAAGGACGATCTGTATTCACAACGAAGGTGGCGTCAGGTCCAATATATGGCGGATTTATTTTGGAAGAGATGGATCGGGGAGTACCTACTTCAACTACAAGAACGTCAGAAGTGGCTGGTGAAGAAACGCAATTTTCAATTGGGTGATATTGTGCTTGTAGTGGATGAGACTGCCCCAAGGAGCTCATGGATTATGGGCAAAATCATTGAAATCATACAGGATAAAAGAGGATTGACACGTCAAGTAAGAATCAAGACAAAGAGCACCTGCTTGACCCGACCCATTACTAAGATTTGTCTTCTCCTTGAAACAGAAGACTTCTAACTGTTCTATGACTGACCGACCGACCGACCGACTGACTGACTGACTGATTGACCGACTTATGAGAGCTCTCAAATGACTTACTGGATACTTTGACTATAGACTGTTTGATGGACTTATTGACTTTGATGGATTTGCAGGACATTGTTCACACATTGAAGAACTGGACATTTGCACACATACACATGTTTTTGTATACACTGTTTATTTGTAAAATTCATGTTTTACATGCTTACAGGTAAATATTTGTGATTTATATGTACTTTGATTGTATTGTATTGTGATTATTACTATTTTGGGGTGTAATAATCAGGGGCTGGAATGTAGGTGCCAGCAACAGTGCGATGTCTCTTATTTTGAAATAGTCTTTTATTTTGAAATTGTTCTTTTCTGTTTGGGTAACTTCACTTAGGGTGTAGGTGCTTATATTACCTGTTCATTGTGAATGGCAGACAGGGAGGGGGTGAGTAGCTGGGACGCTCACTTTCTGTTGACCGTTTTCGTACCATATATTTTTGTATTGTTATTTTGTTTATTTTATGTTTTCTGCTTTATTATCATTATACAACACTTGTCTGTTCCTTTAATTAAACTATCTTAATTTGAAACGAAACGCGTCAGAGATGTTAATCCCACTGCTTAGCCTCTCAGCGGCAACTGGCGGCCGCTATAAATGCAATGGTACTAATAATTGACATAATTTATTTCGGTGTTTCGGTTTTCGGCCTTGGTTTCCTCTTTTTCGGTTTTCGGTTTCGGCCAAGAATTTTCATTTCGGTGCATCCCTAGTTTATTTCTTACCTCTCATACCTTTATTTTGAAGTGTGGTTAAGGAAGTGCAGCGGCGCGTTGTGTGTATGTTGGCGCACTTTCTACATGTATCGTCATTCTGATTAGCGCTACCAGAGAAGAAAGGTTAATTTTGGGCACTCACCGTTTATATGTTTAAAAGGTTTCTTTCTACCACTTAGCTCCTGGCTGATGAAGGGCACAAGGTACTGTTTTAATTTGATTCTGTGTGGTAAACTTTGAGAGACTTTGAAGTATTTATATTTTCTATCTGTAACAGTTAGTGGATGGTTTCTCTTGGTTTGCACTCCAGGATGATTGTTTACAGTAATTCAAGTCTCCTTTTGGTCATTTTATATATATTTTATGTTTTCTCTAAATTGAGATTGTCAGCCAAAATGTATTCATTGTTAGCTCATGTGTTTCATTTAGTTCATATTGCACTCTAAAGGGAGATTGTTGTAACAAAAGCAATTCATATAGGTCATTCAGGCACTTTAAAAGAAGTTTGTCAATTGTGCATTAAAGATTGCTACTGTCAATGTTACAATAATTTAGTCAGGCTTACTACAGAACAGTAATGCAAAGTTATTACATAGCCTGTATATTAAAAATATGCTTATTGTCACACTATTTATGGTGTAGGCCATCTAGATTGCAAATGTGTATTTATTAGTGTATAGGTTTATGGACATTTGTATACATTTGCGCAGATGTCTAATGTGTGTTTGTTTGTTTGTTTTATTCAGCTCTTACGGTGTTTTTTTTATGGAAATTAAACCCTTTACAAACATCAGTTCCTGAGAGTAATTGCATCTGTTCAGCCGGGAATGCTACACTCAGTACTCTGGTGATTGGGATCGTTGTGGTTGTGAGAGGGTGGAGCCTGGCGTGCGCTTGTAACAATAATGAATAATCCTGTCATATAAAGTTTATGACATTTAAAAAAATATTTAGATCAAAATGGGACAAATAATTACATGATAATATAGTCATAATTTATGTAAATTCATAAAAAAATAAACATTTTTGAAATTCAAAAAAGTGATTACTGGTTCAGAATGACTGCTTAAAGGGACAGTTCACCCAAAAATGAATCTTCTGTCATAATTTACTCTCCCTCAAGTTGTTCCAAACATGTACACATTTCTTTGTTATGTTGAAGATTACTATGGTAGTCAATGGTGCTCCCAAAGCAGCCTGGTTACAAACTTTCCTCTAAATATCTTCTTTTGTGTTCAGCAGAACAAATAAACTAATTTGGTTTGGAACATCACGAGGGCGAGTAAATGTAGACAGAATGTTTTAGTTTTGGGTGAACTATCCCTTTAAAGTGCACCAAATAGGCTACTAAAGAGTTCTTTAGAAATAAATAAAATAATCAAATGTAAAATAATATAAAATGTGTTCTGTTGCAAGTTCACATACTTGATCTCATGTTTTCTTATGGTTTATTATTGATCTGTCAAGTTGTCAATGTTGAAATAATCATTTCATGACGAATTCTTTATTTCTGTCCTTTATGCAATTTTTGTTTTAATTGGGTGGGAGGGTGAATTGTCTGTAGACACAGACCCAGAGCCTTATCAATGCGAACCGCTGGCTCAAACTGTGTTAACTCCCGATGCCGACGATGATAGTGAAGCAGCAGCGCAAGAGAACTGACCTAATCTATGAACAGTCAAATCCTTACACTGGATGCCACTAAAAATAGATCAGATATCTGATATACATACAATGTATTTTCATTCAAATTAACTGAATCAATAAGCAGCGCAGGACCAATAAGTTCAGACCTAATAGCCTATTATATATGGCTGGGAATCAATTCCAAAAAGAATCGATTCCTTGATTCCAAGGTGTTGGGAATCGAGAGTCAATTCCAAAGTTTAGAATTGATTCCATCGAGGGTAATCGACTCCTCTTTAAAGCCCCTTTCAGTTCAACAGAGTTTAGCATTAATTTGTCTCTCGCTCACTAATAATGATCGGCAGTCCATATAATTTCTGCAAAAGGTTCTTTCGGACAGTTGAAATGAACCAGTTAAAAATAAAGCAATTCAGCGGTTCATTTGCGTCATCGCGTAATGACGTGCCATAGTTTTACGCCGGAATGCTGAAACATTCAGATAAAGCCATAGGCTACGTGAACGCTTATCGCTGATTATTAGCCAACCTTCTAGGTTAATGATGTTTATTGTCATTGTTTCCTTCTGTGATCCTGCAGCTTGGACAAGTTCACTATGTTTTGCACCCAAAAACATAATTTTAGCTTAAATCGTGAAAAGGTTATGTTGTCCACAACGGTAGGTTTTGAGAGCTGCTTGGTCTATGATAACAGATGGAGATGTGAGGGTCGTATTTTCATTTGAAATAACACTGCATGAAAAGTGGGATTTTCGACCCCGTAAACGCCTGTAGACTCCCGGAAATCTCCCTAATTTTCGGCAGTTTTCGACAATTTAGAGGCGACAATTTGTGCCACAAATTGTCGTAAACGAACCATGACGTAGGTGGAGAGCCCCCGCTGAGAGACAGCGCGGAGGTGCGACGCCTCTAATTAGCATATTAATAGCAGCGAAACCAGAGAGTCAACGGCCAGACTTGAATTTTCTCACTCAGTATTGGCTGAGGCCACTACATTTAAACAAGAAAAATCCCTCGTGATTGGTTGGCAGATCACTGCAAACCAATCATTATTGGTCACCCTGGCTCATTATAAATGTAAACCCCAATAATAATAATAAATATATAATTTATGTTGTAATAATTTATGTTTTATAGTAATGTTATTGTGCCATGAACTACTCTATTCATACCATCAAGGAATATATGGGAAAATTTGCCGGTACCGTGAAGTTTATTCAAAGAAAGAGCTTATAAACACACAGCTGTTTATTCAAAGAAAGAGCTTTATTGTCAAACACACAACTATGTACAGTGCAGCAGTAATGTCTCTTATGTTGTCCTCCAAAAACGTCAAAAAGAAGCGCCCAAAACATTCGGGAAACACAGGCGTATATGGCGGTGGCCGCACAATCCATCCAGACACCCCGTCAACAATGCCGTCTTCCTCATCAGATATGAGTTCAATGGTCGCGCACTTCCATAAGTAAGTAACTAATAAGTAACCTGAAAAATACTCACATTGACAAAAAACGGATCTAATATAATAAATCTTACCCTTTTTCTTCTTGATCGACTCCGAGCTAAACTTCGCAGTTTCCGCCTGCTATGTAAGTTCAGGTTGTTTGTATCTGAAGCTCCGGCGTGTCGATTCATAATACGTCTTACAGGCAGCTGGAAAAATATTACATGAGACTGGTATTAATAAAAACAGTCACGGTAAAATTAAACAAGGAATGAGAAAAACATTGGAAGTTAACGTATACTTACACACAATGTCATCATGGTCATACTCAGCGGTTAAATCTGGACTCGCGGAAATCGCTCCAATCAGATAAGAGCTCACGGCTTCGTTATGAGGCGAGGATAGTCTGTGTAAACAAAATGTGCAGTTTTAAGCTCGGATCTATTAACGCATCCACTTCCTTATACAGCTGAATAAAAGCATATTCTTTAAATCGTAACGTTACATTACCCATGCTGTGGTTCATAGCGCCTGCAGTTTGCCTCAGAGTTGTGAAGACGAAGACAGCCTCCTGAAAATGAGTCCAAAAAGTTGGCCGCGTCCATGCAGAGTTGAAGACGGCGTCCTTTCATTGTTGATCACGAAAAAGGAAAGTAGGGCTCTACTGTGGAACGCGCCCGGGGCTATAGACGCGTGACTATGACCGTGTCAACACGCACTGTTTGTCCGCGTCAAGCAGCAATTTTTTACGTGTTTCTTTTGTATGTGTAGACACGCACATTCTGGTCGTGTAACAGGCATACACGCACAGTCGACGCACAGTTTTAACATGTTAAGAAGACACATTTGAACGTGTTTCTTAACGCGCACATTCTGTACATGTCGAAGTGTAATTTTTTTTTTTTTAAAGCAGACTTACCTTTAGATGTAGCCTAGGCTACATACATATTAATATAAGATATTAATTAATTGCTTAACTGACTACTGTGCTAGAGTAAAGTAGCCTAATGTTACAATGTATATTAAGTAAATGCTTAATATTATACAATTATTATAATTTATTTATATGGGTTATTGTTTGTTTTTTAAAGTTAGGCTATATATAATTTCTAAAAGTATATATAGGCTAATTTACACAGCACATATTTATAACTGAAAACACACACACACACACACAACTTTATTCACTTTCACATAATAATGTTTTTGTAATTTGGTGTTTAGTTTGTTGTATAGTTTGTTTATACTGTCCTGTCTCTGTTTTGTTTCCAGGAACATCTGATGAGTGCTATAATAAAATGACTTCATTATATTTAAAATATGTGTAACCGGGTGGTAAATACCCTTAACGTTTGTTTCTCTCTTTGTATGTTTAAAACTGTTATTTTATTGTTCTTGACTGTGTTCAGTGAATTAAGTCATGTTAAACTGTGCTTCTCTGTATTTTCCTGGAGTCGTCAGCAGGTGGCACTGTGTGTGTTGAGTGCAAGACAATGCGCATGCGTTCTCTCACCGTGATCATTTTGTTAGACGTGCGGCGAGCAGTGTGAGAGAGACGCACACTCTCTGGAAATTGTGGGGGTTTTGTAATCATCCATGGGTAAATACAATGTTTTATGTTTATATCCTGGATAAATAACAATTGTGGATGTTTAATTTGTTGTGTTCTTTCGGAGAACTGTCATATTTGAAAAAGTTATGTCGTGTATAATGTCTGCGATGATATGACGTCACTCCATGCGGTGTAGGCCTGGTCATTTGGTGTTAAGAAATATTATATACTTAATTTTCCCAAATATTCCATGTGATTTTACTTTGATGTGATTGTTTTACACAGTGTACAACATAATGTTGGTGAGTTCAGCCCTTGTGAAGTGATTGTGGTGGTGAATAGGAGCTGATCGTGAGATGTGAGTGTTATTTTCTTACATTTCACTCCAATGATGTGTAAGTGGGTAATATAAAAATGTACTTATGATGTTTTGTTCTTTTTGTACAGTATTCCCACTGCCGTATTGTATTGTACACATTTTGATATTGTTACATTGCTGATTTTTGATTTTCTAAATTTTTGCATTGAGTTGTAGTAATTTTTCCTCTTTTGTGCATTGTATAAAGCATTTCACTCGCAGTAGTGTGGAGCTGTGAGAAGGTTTATTTTGAGTCACCAGCTCTGTGAAAGCTCTCATTTTGTTTATCTAAATTTTGTTTTGCTTTTCTTGTTCATTTTGTGAACTTCTGTCTCAATGAAAATTGAAAAGCCATTTTTGATGGTGAATAATTTTCTTGATAAAACAGTATATGAATAAACTACAAAGTAAATAGAATCCCTCAATGTGTTCCTGGTGGTGAATTTAAATCCCCGGTCACACATTTTGGTACCAGGAGTGGGGTTGTTTATTCAATCTGAATCTTTTTTTTTTGTCGTCAAGCGTTATAGTTGAGTTAGACAA
This sequence comes from Gobio gobio, assembly GCF_949357685.1. Taxonomy (NCBI): domain Eukaryota; kingdom Metazoa; phylum Chordata; class Actinopteri; order Cypriniformes; family Gobionidae; genus Gobio; species Gobio gobio. The sequence goes on along the minus strand of NC_137121.1, from coordinate 37,823,344 downwards.
TACGGCAGTGGTGAATATTTTGCAGAGGACATCCGGAGTGTGGACGATCGTGGTTGCGGACGAGATGGCCAGCGCTGGACCGATCGGTGTCCAGTCTGTTGGGCGTAACAGCTGCTGAGGAGACTGGTCCGGCTTAACGGGGTTCCTGCTGTCGACGCGTTGGATTCCATGGCTGCATCCCAGGAACTGTGCATTAGTGTGAGGGTGTGTCTGAGGTACTGAAAAAGACTGAGAAAGCGGGACGAGTTTCACACCAAGGACAGAGTTAATGCTTTTTGGCCTACTTTTGTAGAAAATGTCTGACTCTGAAGAACTGCCTGAAGAGAGGGTACACGTCCCTGACGCTGGGGCTGTAGGGAATGATGTCCTAGAGCAAATGAGGGGTCAAATTCAAGAGTTAAGCGATTGGAGGAACGATACTCTGGCCAATAGGGCTGTTGGTGGGGGTAACACAACCCGCTCTTACATGTATGTCCCTCGTGAACGCCAGATTCAACCTTTTAGCGGGGAGTATAACAAAGATGGAAGGTCTGTAGAAGAGTTTATTGAGGAGGTGGTAAGGGTTCTACGGGCCAGAGACCAGACACAAGAAGAACAGCTGGACTTTATCATCTCACTTTTGCGGGGGCCCGCACTGGAAGAGGTGCTTTTATGTGTGGGAAACCACTCCAGACAGGCCAATGATTTGTTCACTTTCCTGCAGGAAGCATTTGGGGAACAGCGTAGTGGGACTCAATTGATGCAAATGTTTTACAATCGCAGACAATTGGAAGGGGAAGATCTCCGAAACTACTCTCATGCTGTTAAGTTCCATTGTAAAGCAGTCCCCAAATGGTTTGGCGAATGAGCAGGGTATTTTGTGCGATCAGTTCGTGGAGGGTGTGCGAGATGCCACATTGAGGCGAGAGCTGCGTAAAATAATCAGGGAAAAGCCCCACCTGACCCTGCTTGAGATTCGTAATGAGGCCATTCTTTGGTCCATGGAAGAGAGCAGGCCAACCAGAGTAGTGAATAGTCGACCGGTCCATTCAGAAGTGTTAAGAGAAACTGAAAGTGTTTCTGTCGGGTTTGAGAATCAAAACTCTTCTGTGTTGAATGATATTTTACAGGTAATTTCCCGGCAAGACAAGCGAATAAGTGAGCAAGAGCAGACTATTTCAGAGCTCACTAAGGTGGTCAAAGAGTTGACTGTGCAGCGGTCAGGGTCGGTTCTGCACAATTTCACGCCCTCATCAAAATCTCCTCCCAGGTTTACAGAAGAGGGAGAACCTATCTGTTTTAGGTGCAACGGGGTTGGGCACATCGCTAGACGCTGCACTGTAAGACGGGGCGGGAGACCTAAGAGTGCTACCCAGGCCACTGAAGGTCAAGAAAAACAAGGTCCGTCTGTTGCGCTGAGTCAGGCTGCACAAGGGGTAGTTTCTGGTTTACCGTCCAAGGGAACTAGCCGAGACCGCTTCCTGGAAAGGGCAGTTGGGACATGCCCAATGGTAGACATGAAAATCAAGGGTGTTCCAGTATCTTGCTTGCTCGACACAGGTAGTCAGGTCAGTACTATTACTGAAGAGTTTTTCCGAGAGCATCTGTTTGGGGAGGAGAGTGATGTATTGTCTACTTCTGGCTGGCTGAAGATCACGGCAGCCAACGGTTTAGACATTCCCTATTTGGGTTACATGGAGCTGGATGTTGAGGTTATGGGAATGACCCTGCCCGAGTGTGGGTTCTTGATCGTGAAAGAAGCTCCTAGCTCTTCATCCGTGGCCGTGCTCATCGGAATGAACATAATCAGTAAGTGCCGACAGATTGTTCATGCTGAATTTGACACCACGCTGGGTGGTAGGCTGGATTCTGACTGGAGGGCAGTCTTCCAGCAGGCACAGTCAGTGGAGGTAGTTGAGCGAGTTTCATGTGCTCGGGTCGTGGGTAAGACTCCTGCTCATGTGCCAGCTTGGTCGGCAGCCACTGTCCTGATTAAGGGGGTTGAAAGCAGTAAAAAGGATGGTTCGGTGTGGTTGGTAGAACCTGCAAATTTGCCCTTACCAGAAGGTTTAGTTGTAGTACCTACCTTGGTCCCGTCGGAGTTACCCGTGTGTCCAGTCAGAGTACTTAACCTGTCTCAGGAAGACCTTTGGCTTCAGCCTAGGACCCGGTTGGGTTTGTTGTCCCCGGTAGATGGTAACAGTGCGGGTTCGTCTTGCGAAGTAAGGTTTCAGCGAATCTCTTGGCCACAGGGATAGGGCCAAGACAGCGTTTACCACACCTTTTGGTTTATTTGAGTACCGGCGGATGCCATTTGGGGTCTGCAATGGACCGTCAACCTTTCAGCGGTTGATGCAGGCTGTTATGAGCGATCTTATCTTTCAGGTGTTGATAGTGTACCTAGATGACATTTTGCTGTTTTCACAGACATTTGAGGAACATCTGGAAAGATTAGAGGTGGTGCTGAAACGGTTGGCAGAGACTGGTTTAAAGGTCAAATTGACGAAGTGCCGTTTTCTCCAAGTCTCAGTGCGTTTCCTTGGTCACCAGGTGTCAGCGCAAGGGATTTCTCCTGACCCAGACAAGGTCAAGGCGGTCAGTAATTGGAAGACCCCAGAAACTGTCAAGGAGTTGAGATCATTTCTAGGGTTTTGTAGCTATTATAGGAAGTTTGTGGAGGGCTTCTCGAAGAGAGCTGGACCCTTACATGACCTGGTAAATGCTTGCTTGCGTGTAGGCAGAGGTGCAAGGAATGGTCGTCACTATAGTTCTGGCTGGTCTGAGGAGTGTGATCGCGTATTCAATCAGTTAAAGAGGAAGCTGACAGAAGCACCTGTGCTCGGTTTTGCAGACTTCACGTGTCCTTTCATCCTCGAAACTGATGCAAGCAATAATGGCTTAGGAGCTGTCCTATTCCAGAAACAGGGGGATGAGAAGAGGGTCATTGTGTACGCCAGCCGTAGGTTACGTAATGCAGAGCGAAATGACAGAAATTACAGTAGCATGAAGCTTGAGCTACTGGCCCTTATGTGGGCTGTAGTCGAGAAATTTCGTGGCTACTTACTTGGGTCTTGGTTCGAGGTGATTACGGATAATAATCCACTCTGTCACTTGCAAACTGCCAAGTTAGGCGCGATCGAACAGAGGTGGGTAGCACAGCTGTCAGTTTTTAACTTTGAGGTGAAGTACAGACCAGGCAAGAGTAACGCTGCAGCTGATGTTATGTCTAGGCAGGAGTTTGCAGGGGAGCCTGAACCTGATCCAGATGCTGATTGGGATGAGTGTGTAGCAATTTGCGGGATGATAGGGCGAGGTACCACCTTGGAACCTGAACTTGCATTGAAGGGTCTTGAGTGTAGCAGGTTGAGGCAAATTCGTGCGTTGGAGGCTGGAGAAGAAGCTATCACTACTCTCCAAGGTAACACTTATACACTTCCCGGTTACACCAGGGAACAGTTGGTTGAGTTTCAGAAAAGTGACCCTGTTCTGCAGGTGTTTCGAGGGTTCTGGGATGAGAAAAAGAAACCAGTTCACCTGGAAAGAAAGTCTCTGTCCAGGTCTGTGAAATGCCTTCTGAAACAGTGGAGCCTCATAAAAGAATGAAATGGGTTGCTGTATCGAGTAGTAGTTGAACCTTCTGAGGAGAGCTGCTGGCAACTGCTGTTGCCCGGGTGTTTAACCTCTTAACAAGCGCCCCATTTTTGTGGAATTTTTTGAAAACGATATACCCAAATGAAAATGTCTGCAGCTCTTAAACCCTATGGTCTATATTCATAAACCTGGTCTTATTTTAAACTAGACACTTGAAATATTGCTACCCAAGAGTCATAATAACTCAAAGTAATATGGGAACAGAGTAATATACATGTAAATATACATGTAAGTGACTCACGTTTTTTGTTTTTTGTTTTCAATTAGGGAAAAAAATATTATAATTTAATGTTAAGAGCCTGAAAATAACTTAAATATAAAACTGAATGTCTAATCATGTCATGATTCAAATATGAGGATGATTCTCTCAGTAATGTAGCTTCTGTGAGCTTTTATGTCAAGAAAAGTCTAGGCGTCATTTCAAAAAGGCCATTTATTTCAGAACATTTGCTATTGTAAAGAGTAGTTTTTCATTCAAATAAATCTGCAATAAACTGCAATATACTACTAATTATAATGGATAAACAGTTACTGAAAAACTAAAGCAACTATTTACAGAGATTACAAAGTGTAAAAAACTCATTTAGCTGATGGGAAGCGTCAGTGAGAGACAGCGCGCTCTCCACTGCAGTTGCGCCATGGAGAACGTGCAGCCAGCGCGCAAACAGTATTCACCAAAGCCTACTTATGCAAACTGCGCAAGATAATGCCTTTTGATTGGTTACTAAGTCCATCAATCAAACCTTTGTTGAAAAGGCATTGGTTGGGCACCGAGTGCCTTTATCCAACGAAAACCATGGGCGCAATGATTGACAGCTCACCAAGCCTGTAAGGCACTTCCTCTATATGATGCATCCCAGAAGAGTCTCTGATTGAAGGAGAGAGACGGGGGAGGGTTTAAAATACGTGGGAGAAGCCATTCTAGCAGGGGGAGTTTGCCAGACACGGAATAGAATCGATATTTCATTGAAAATGGACATGATTGATCACGCTAACTCAAAACTCTCTTGCAAACAACGGAGGATTTTTAGTTTTTTCCCTATTTTTTCGTTGTTTTGGATTAAAAAGTGGGATGCATTTTGAAGAATGGACTCTTACACAGAGATGTATGCGGGTGTTTATTGGATTCGTCCGATCTGATCTGAACGACAGGAGATGAAAGATGAGTAACGCTGATATTTTTCTAATGTTTACATGGCCGGTCCTTTAGTGTTTCATTTAACCCTTTCCTCTCTGGTGTATTTATTGCAAAAACAAGTTCAGAACATGAATCTTGAGTGTTTTAGCTTTCAAATGATGCATAGTTTGTGATAGTTGATTGAATATTTTGTATAAAACAAAAGTAAATAAAAGTACACACCCCCCCACTTCCGTCAACCCCCCCGTCCACGAACCGATGCGGGTTAAGAAGTTAAGGGAACAAGTGTTGCAAAGTGTTCACAATGATCTGGGGCACCAGGGCATTGAACGGACGTGTTTTTGGTCCGGTATGTATGAGGATGTCGAGGAATGGGTGAAGTGTCAACGGTGCATCCTCACAAAGATGCCTCAGCCCAAAGTTCTTCCCCCTGTGAGAGCATTTTTGGCTTCCAGGCCTCTGGAAGTGATTGCGGTGGATTTCACAGTCTTAGAACCTGCTTCTGACGGGCGTGAAAATGTTTTGGTTGTTACCGACGTTTTCACAAAGTTTACACAGGCGTTTCCCACAAAAGATCAAAAGGCCGACACCACAGCAAAGGTCTTATTAAAGGAGTGGTTTATGAAGTATGGAGTCCCTGAGAGGTTGCACTCTGATCAAGGTCGAAACTTCGAGAGTGAGGTAATTGCTGAGCTGTGCAGACTCTATGGGGTGAAGAAGACCCGTACAACCCCTTATAGGCCACAGGGAAATGCCCAATGTGAACGGTACAACCGAACACTTCACAACCTGTTGCGTACGTTACCGCCAGAACGTAAGCGCCGTTGGCCTGAGTACTTGCCGGAATTAGTCCACGCATACAATATGACCCCGCATGCAACTACAGGGTTTTCCCCTTATTATCTTCTGTTTGGGGTAAAACCACATCTTCCCATTGATGCGTTGTTAGGTGGTGAGGAAGTCACTGAGGGGAATCGAGACTGGTTGTCTGTTCATCAAGAGCGGTTGAGATATGCTCATGAGAAGGCTAGGGAGTATTCAGAAGAAAAAGCTCTAGAGCGAGTGACTCGTCTGAATGAAAAGACATTTTGTCCCCAGGTCAATGTGGGCGAGTTGGTATATCTGCGCAAGCGGCCTCCAGGCAGGAACAAAATTCAAGATGCCTGGAGCCCAACGGTGTACCGAGTTGTGGAAATAGTAGGCACAACTTACACTGTGGAACCTTTAGAGGGAGGGCCCTCGAAGAGGGTTCACAGGTCGGAGTTACGTCCAGGTGCCGTGCCCACTCCTAGGCCTAGGAGTAAAGCGAAATTTCTGCCAGATACACAGCCTGTCATCATGGAAGAGAATGTGAAATCTCTGCCAGAGTTTGTGGTGGTAGAGGAGGTTGAGCAACCCTCCGTGAGGGTGGCCGCAAACACTCCAATGATCCCAGAGACTCCAGTTACTTCGGAGTTGAGAGGTGACCGCTCTCAAGGTAACCAGGTACGAGTGTCAGCGGATACTGGTAGAGACACTGCAGTATCTGATGATGTGGTCCTGAATGCAGAGGCTCCAGAAGAATGTGACCAGTTGCAGGGGCTAGAGCCTGATGACATGCGTAACTCTGATTGTAGAGATGTACCAGTTCCAGCAGTACGCAGAAGCAAGCGATCAACTGCGGGTGTTCACACAAATCCTTTTCATGCACCCAGGTCTGCTTGTCATGCAGTGAGCGTCAGCACAGATATGGTGTCTCAAGTATTGGCTAGTATTGGCACTGCATTGTTCGAGAAGGCATTACAAGGTGCCATGAATGCCGAAATTGGTGATTGAGTGAGTCATCGAGGACGCTGACTTATTGCAGGGGAGAATGTAACCGGGTGGTAAATACCCTTAACGTTTGTTTCTCTCTTTGTATGTTTAAAACTGTTATTTTATTGTTCTTGACTGTGTTCAGTGAATTAAGTCATGTTAAACTGTGCTTCTCTGTATTTTCCTGGAGTCGTCAGCAGGTGGCACTGTGTGTTGCGTGCAAGACAATGCGCATGCGTTCTCTCACCGTGATCATTTTGTCAGACGTGCGGCGAGCAGTGTGAGAGAGACCAACGCTATCTCACGACCAATTCGTACATATTTTACGAGGTGGCTAATTCGTACGAATTTGTACGACCTCACTCGTACGAATTTGTACGTTTTGTCTAAACCCCAGTGACGGGTAGGTTTAGGGGCGGGGTTTGAGGTAGGTCATTCGTAAGAATTCATACGAATTTGTCAACTCGTCAAATATGTACGAATTAGCAAAAATCGTACACATTCGTACGAGTGAGGTCGTACAAATTCGTACGAATTAGCCACCTCGTAAAATATGTACGAATTGCCGTGAGATCGGGTTGGAGAGACGCACACTCTCGGGAAATTGTGGGGGTTTTGTAATCATCCATGGGTAAATACAATGTTTTATGTTTATATCCTGGATAAATAACAATTGTGGATTATTATATTATTATATACTTAATTTTCCCAAATGTTCCATGTGATTTTACTTTGATGTGATTGTTTTACAGTGTACAACATAATGTTGGTGAGTTCAGCCCTTGTGAAGTGATTGTGGTGGTGTATAGGAGCTGATCGTGAGATGTGAGTGTTATTTTCTTACATTTCACTCCAATGATGTGTAAGTGGGTAATATAAAAATGTACTTATGATGTTTTGTTCTTTTTGTACAGTATACCCACTGCCGTATTGTATTGTACACATTTTGATATTGTTACATTGCTGATTTTTGATTTTCTAAATTTTTGCATTGAGTTGTAGTAATTTTTCCTCTTTTGTGCATTGTATAAAGCATTTCACTCGCAGTAGTGTGGAGCTGTGAGAAGGTTTATTTTGAGTCACCAGCTCTGTGAAAGCTCTCATTCTGTTTATCTAAATTTTGTTTTGCTTTTCTTGTTCATTTTGTGAACTTCTGTCTCAATGAAAATTGAAAAGCCATTTTTGATGGTGAATCATTTTCTTGATAAATCAGTATATGAATAAACTACAAAGTAAATAGAACCCCTCAATGTGTTCCTGGTGGTGAATTTAAATCCCCGCTCACATATGTTTTGATATTCATTTTATTTATATTATTAATATTTTATTTACCCATAAACGTGTCTTTAGGAAGCCATAAGTTATAGAGACAAGAATAACTTTTGCCATTTAAATGCCACATTAATTTACTCTGAGGACCCATACAGCCAATGATCATGTGTGAAAACACTTATACATACATTGATCACTTAGAAATCAAAACTAAGGTTTGAGAAAGAAAGAATATGCATACAACAAAATATATTGTTTCATAGCAGCTTCAGTAACCAGTTCAAAACAAATTCTGCTGTAAACCGGCTCTAACAGGCCAATATAGTGTCAATATTCAGCTCAAGTGACTTCAGTGTTGATTCAGTTCAGCTGATTTCAGTTCAAATGTAAAATTCCTCAGTTGTGCATATTTGTGTGTAGTTAGATATATGCAAAAACAACATTTTTGGAAGAGTTAAAATAGTTTTGCACAAAGTGTTGCTTTTGCAAGAGATGTCTGATGTTTTGTGTGTTTTGTGTGTAGAGTTACAAGAAATGGAGCCATATTTTCAGAAATTGTGTGTAAGCAATTAGATAAAACTGTAAATGAATCCAGTTTATTTTAGTTCAGGACTCATAGTCCAGGTGTTAGTAATCTGTGCTTAATCTTTGTTCCAGGCAACAATTTTTTAACTCACGATTAAATAGATTAAGGCCTACTCTTGGCATAATTTAAACCCTGTCCAGGAAACCACCTCTTGAAAATCTGCATTGATAATTCATAAAATGAGGTGTGAGCTCAATTTAAATGACAATTACAGAAAAACACAATCTGACTTAACTATTAACACACAAACTTGTACTTTTCACATTTATGATTAATAGCCATTTAGAAATCATTCACAGTGCAGGGTGGAAAAATTAATTTTGGTATGTAAACTGTATGCTTTACTTGATTTATTTGTGTGCTTTGGTTCATTGTCTTGTTGCATCACATAACCTCTCTAAAGGTTGAAGACATGAACTGCTGTCCTGGGGTGCGTTTCCCAAAACCATAGTTGCTAACTAAGTTAGCAACTTTGGTGGTTGCAATGCAATTTCCCATTGCCAACGACCTAAGTTGCTAACAGGTTAGCAACTATGGTTTTGGGAAACGCACCCCTGTATTTTTTTTTTTACATAACATTGGTTATTGCTAATGACATACAGAGTAATTAATCTACACTGTGAGCCCGGACAAGTTGAATCTACTTAAAAAATTGGAGCAAACTGGTTGCCCTAAAAATGTAGTAATGTGAACTAAAACGAGTACATTTAACTTAAATTTAAGTTAACATTTTATCTTAAACTTTAATCTTGTTTTAGTTAAAAAAATTCAGAACCTAGATAAAACTCCCCCTGCTGCTACTCTGATTTGCATTTGTGTAGCTCACAGCATGTTCATTTACATGATAAAGCCTCCCCTAGAATTAAGGGGAGGGGGGGTCATGGGGGGACAACGGCCAAGCAAGGCCCACATCAATTTCCGACAATTTACGGCAGTTTTCGGTGTTGCCTGCAAATTGCCGTGCACAGTCGTAAACCTGAAGTTCCACAGCAATCTACAGTGCCACATACTGACGAAAATCCCACTTTTCATGCAGTGAAATTCAGTTTGTGCATGATTACATGATATAACAAATTTTTTAATACTGTATCCTGAATTGTGGATAATTAAGCTAAATATCATATGCTGAAGTACATTTCTGGAGTGTTAACGATTAAAAGAAAAAACAACAACAAGAACCATACAGAACCGAAAACCGTGACCCTCAAACCGTGATACGAACCGTGGGTTTTGTGAACCGTGCCGCCTCTCATATGCACCTGAAACACAATCATCCGTTGCAGTTTTCATCCATTTTATTTATTGTTTTTGGTATTTATTCAAGTGCATTTTTTGTTAACAGACTGAGAGTCCATTGCTTTTATTGTTTTCGGTTGTTTTGTTCATTTATTGTGGATATTTAAAATGTTTTCCATTTTCAGTGTTAAAGTCTTTAGACATTAAAGTTTATTGATCTTTGAAAAGGTGTACCTGCATTATTATGCAATTGTCATTATTTTAGATGAAAATGGTCTCAGAACGACAATATTATCGTTTATCGCAATAATTTCTTGGCCAATTAATCGTCCAGCTAAATTTGTTATCGTGACAGGCCTATTGATATCGATGACGTGTCTATGAAAATGCACACAAGAAGCACGTGTAGTGTTTTAACAAGAACTGGAGTATGTCAGAAATTTGTAGAAAATTTACCCATTTAAACTTTTTTTCATTTATTCAGTTTGGGTGAAAGTATGGCTATGATTATAAAAAATACATAAAGTAAATGTTGCGGCATAATGATTATTTTGTATGGATATATGTAAATCAATCTTCTTATATAATAAAATGTTCCCTTACAATTCCTCCCTTTTTATCACTCATTGATAAATCAAAATAAAGAAACATTTAAGAGTGTGTAAATATAGTGGTAATCAAAATGTGTAAATATGAATAGTGATTAAAAAATGTAATTTAAAATGTGTAAATACAATGTGAATAATAATAGTAATAATAAAAGCAAATTCAAACTCTCTCATCACTTATACTCTTCATCTCTGATTTTCGTATAAACAATCACTCATTTTTGGAAAGGAAGAAAATATGCAAAGGCTATTTTTGTGGATAAAGTCCCTTTTCACTGCAAGCAAAACAAGTTTATAAGTATTTAGATATCTGAGGCCTCTCTAAAGACTGCCCAGATTGAAAGTAAGAAAACCAAATCCCCTAATTTGTGTCATTCTGGTCCCCGCTAGTCGTATCATCAGAATCATCTTCCCCCTCATTACAGTCATCTAAACACCCAGTTTAAAAGACCCATCAATATAAGCACTATTATTGCAAACATTGGCAACACAGTAAAACATATCTTAACAAAAAATCAGATAGTTAGGGATGCCAGGAATGGTTGTTGCTTTTTTCTTTTCTCATATTCTCTAAAAAGAAACAGAGCAGAGAAGCACAGTTATTTAAATCCGGATATCCTAAACTGTTCACCAACAAAACTATCACACAGAAAATGTTGAAATCAAATTATGGTTAAATGTGACTTTAAGATTACATACAACATTTTATTTCCTGATGTTTCTTCAGTGAAATGTTAAAACATAATCCAGATTGAAGAACAAATGTCAAAAAATAGAATTAAATCAATATTATCATCTGGTGCTTACCGATGTAAAACTGGAAAACACACATTTCTTCAGTGCATTCTCTCAGCAGTATGATGCTTCGTCTTCCTCACTGAATCCAGATTTTATAGCCTCTTGAATAGTCTTGATATTCTCTGGAGGAGCAGCGGGCAGAATGGCAAGCAACTCTCGATCGATCTTTTCTATTCTTTCAGTGCTCTTCCTCTCAAACTCCTTTTTATTCTGCAAGACACGCATTAAGATGCCTTTCTGTGCCTCATCACAGCCATTCCGGAGCTGTTGTTGCTCAAGCTTAAACTCTGGTTTACTCGTGTCCATGGTCATCAGTTTGCTCAGTGAACTGACACGGTCCATCAGGTACGTGCTGGAAATTTCTGTGTATGTTCCAGAGATCATATGGACCAGACTAGCAATGTTACAGGCTTGAAAGGCTTGAGTGTACAGCAGATCTTTTGAGAACAGCTTTGCGTTGTAGGAGAGCTTCTGTGTTTTCTCAGACGTTTGTACAAAGTCTTTAAGAGTTTTGCTCAGGGTAATTTTCACAATGTTGGAAACCATCTGAAAGAACTGAACCATCTTCCGCCACTGCACCTGCACTCTCCCCATGGCTTCCATTCCTTTGAACAGCATCTCTATGGTAGTTTTGAAGTCTATCTCTTTCAGTTCGCAGTTTCTCATTGTGCTCAGGATTTCATCTAGTTCCTTCTGGTTGTTCTCTAGTTTATCCAAACACTTCTCATAGGTATCTCTTGCCTTGTCCAGCTGAGCTCGGTTCTGCTCAACTTTGAATCGTGCATCATCTGCTGCCCTCTGAGAATAACCTGTGTTCATAGACTTGTTTTCTTCTTTTTGCAAAATTGGTGGCTTTGCAGAAATGGCTGGAGAATTTGTTAAGTTTTTGCTTTTGCAATCAAAACTACGAGCTGAATTGATCAGACCCAAGACCTTACCTATTATCTCATTGCTTTTGTTTTTGTCACATTTGCCAGATGGTGCATATTCTGCCAGCTGGTTGCATATGTCTATGCCATTTTTGCACATGTCCAGAGCTTGATTCTTTGCTGGGCTGTCAGGGTATTTCTCTAGATCATCTTTGATTCTTTTGAACTGTTGATTCATTAATTCACTTTTTGTACAGTTCTTCTTCTGATCAAACAGATTTTTCCAGGCAATTTCATCATTCTCACGATTCACCTTCATTAGCTCCTGGATATCCTGGACATATTTTAGAATTTCTTCAGACTTACTGTATGTATTTATCTCACTAACGGAATCTCTTTCACTTTCTTGATCTTTAATGTCATTATGAGTGTTAACATTAGCATCATGTGGTTTTGGTGAAGCTGGTTGTCCCTCAGCACTTGAAATATAAGCACTTGTCATTCTATTAAGATTGCCAATAGCTCCCTGCGCAACCCCGCCCATAATATCCATGCCAACCATTTCCCATCCAGTAGGGATTGAATCCAGAGCTTGCTGATATCTGTCAGTAGCCTCACTCATTTCCTTCTCCATGGCTCTCATTAGCTTATCGGTCCTTTCCTTGGCTTGTTGAGCTGACTTCTCTTTCCGTTTGGTCTCTTCTAGTTTCTTCATGTTTTCTTCCTTCTCTCCCTCATATGAGTTATGTGCACTCGTACACACTTCTAGCAGCTCTCCGATGGTTTTTATGACACGAGTGAAACTCTTTTCAGTTGCATCAGACAACTGCAGACATTCATCTGCAATGACTCTGATATTGTGCAGCTGATCAGGAAGAAGTGCTTTGACAACCTCATCATCACCTTGGAACAGAATCTTCACAGCTGCCTTCATGTAATCTGGAACTTGAGCAGTTTGGAGGCGAATCTGATCCATGTTCTTATGGGCCTCATTAAATGCCTCCCAACCCAGGTTACACACTTGCATGAGGCAAGCACGAAAGGAATCAGGGTATTTGATGAATTTATAGCCTCCTTCAGGGGGATTTTTATTGATAGAGAAATCTGTTGAGGACGAGATGAACACCAGCTCTCCCAGGATGGCTATAGATAGAGGTGCTGGAGTCAGATACTCTTCCCAGTTGGCATAGGGCTGCATCATGAGTTTGGTTTGGTTCCTCATGTCCTCAGCAGTGGTAAGGCTTTGAGTTACCTTTGAAATGGTACTCATGGCTTCCATTTCTGCTAAAACACAACAAAACAAAATTATATAAGGAAATATCTCAGTTTCATAGGCCAGAGGCAGGGGAAAGTGCTCTGGATAGACACACACACACTCACAATGACACACAAGCAATTTTGACTCTCCAATTGACCTAACATGCGTTTCTTTGGACTGTGGGGGAACCTGGAGTACCCAGAAGAAACCCTGGCAATATATATGTAGGTTACCGGTGCTGGCAAAAGGAGTTGGAATGACACGGGCTAATTTTATAATTTTATATACACTGTAAAAAAAAAATTTTGGGGAAAAATTGTGAAAATTGATCATTACATTTTGGCCCAATAAATTACTTCCAAATAATGATCCCCATGCAAAAATATGCATTGTACTAATCATAGCTTAAGGTCTTCACTCGAAATTAAAATTGTATATTCACTGAACATATTTAATTGTGCTCAGTCAATCTATGAAGTCGAAGTGAAAAATCCATGTTGGCTGAACAAGTCCCACGTCCAGAAAACGGTATACGCATGAGCAAAATGCGCTTGAAGAAAACCGTTCGTGTGGAGATTTCAAACGCGGAGCGCGGGAGCGCGAGCGGAGCCGAACCAGCAGGTGCTGAAGACCGAAACAGACATTCCCAAGAGAATAGAGATATTCATCATCACAAGACGTTGCTGAGTATTGAGCTCTGATATTATTCTCCAGAGTTTTGCTTCATGACCCGGTAAGAAGTTTAAAAGACATTTTGTAGAATCACAAGTTCATGCATTCATTGGTTTCATGCGTGTGTTCTCATTTACCACATAATTATGTAATGGTAGCCAATAGTTTTATTTTCCTCATGTCTTATATGTCTAAAATAATAGGTAATTAGCTGCAGCAGTTTTGGGCACAGGCGGCATTTTTTCATGACACATGGGGGGCGGCACGAGCAGTTAAAAAAATAAAAAAACTGCGCCGCGAAGCGGTTTTCTATCTTTCATTTCACTGAGCGGGGAATTGGTAAATTGACGCCCTCTGCACAGACTGCAGCTGCCCCTGCTTGCTGAGAAGGTGCCGTGCACTTTGGTTGTGTGTGTGTTTGTGTGTGTGTGTGTGTGTGTGTGTGTGTGTGTGTGTGTGTGTGTGTGTGTGTGTGTGTGTGTGTGTGTGTGTGAGAAGGGGGGAGGGGGCGTGGGGGACAGTTCACCTCTCCCAGAAGCAGAGGTGTGTGTGTTCATCTGAGCCTCATTGGTCTGTCACCACTCGTCAATGTCAAAATATTTGAGAAAACTAATCAAATCAGAGTAGGCGGGCTTTATGTTCACACAGAAGCTGATGAGGCGCGGATTTTAGCAGCGCATCTCGTCTCGACACATTTGATCTCCTTATTCAAGTCAGAAATGTTGAACAAATTACAAAAATATTCTGGCAAATGAATAAACTTTTGTCTAATTTTGCCATTTTTAATTGAAAATAGGCCTATGTAATGTGATTCTTAATGTAATTAACAAACAAAGAAATATTAACAAACTAACAATTACTAACAAAGCTAGATTAAAGATCAACAATGAATGTGTACATTGTAAATTAATATCATTCCATTTGTAGCATTCAGTAAATAAAAAAGCTCATTTTTTTCAGCTTGTATTGGGCTTAAGATTAGTATTGAATGTCTGCATATTGTGAATTAATTTAATAAACTTAGTTACCTAGCTTTCCTGGTAGCCTTCAGTAAATTAAAAATGATACTTTTCTTCACTGATGACAATGAAAATGTCTGCCCACTGACATGGTTTTCAATCTATTGTTATCAAATGTTTTGGCCTTCAGAACATCTTAAAATGCACACAAGTAGATCACAGAAATAAATAAAGTACCCTCGAAGGAGGTCTTGCCCAGGGTGCAATTCAATGTATAACTGCCACTGGTAATAAGTAAATTAAGTCATTTGTGTGATATGTGCGGCATGTGACAATTGAACACAGTGCTGTTAGATTGTGTTTGGCGTCGGCCTCTTTCAGGGCTTGAGTTATTGCCTTTTAATATCAAACACGTAAAGCTCATGATTTTCTTATTTGTCCATTAATTCATATCATTCTCATTATATAATTAGGCTAAGTAACTTTGGTTCTGTCATTTGCCACATGTGATGCAGGGGAACTTTGTCATTAATGCTAGTTTTTTTTTTTTATTTGCAGGTTTTTAGCCTTTGCCGCATTTTCTTCACCACATTAAGACATTCTGCAAAAAGAGTTTTTTTCCTTATTGAAATAAGGTATTTTCACCAAATATCCCGTGTTGGAATTGACTTGTTAATAAAGTAATGTGATAAAATGTCAACCCTGTTGTCTGTGTTCATTTTGCTTAATATATTTATGTTTTTAGTCATTTTTGTCTTTTGGGACAGTGAGAAATAAACAATTTTTACTATAATTTTAAATATTTAATTGGAAAAACATTTGTCCAATTTAAAATGTTCTAGTGACTGGTGACTGGTGAATTTCTGTGAATTAAATTGTATCGATTTAGAAAATTTTAAATTGGAGAGGCCTGACATTTTTTACAGTGTTGGTAAATTACATTTTTCCATTGGCTCAACAGATTATTTCTAATTGAGGCCATGTTAACAGACTGTTGCCACAATGGATAAAATTCAATTCACAGAAATTCAATTTGGCCAATTGAAAAATTTTGATGTGATCGCTCACTAGAAAATTTTGAATTGGAGAGGCCTTACATTTTTTACAGTGTATATATATATATATATATATATATATATATGTATATTAGTAAGGAAAATAAGTATTTGAACACCCTGCTATTTTGCAAGTTCTCCCACTTAGAAATCATGGAGGGGTCTGAAATTGTCATCGTAGATGCATGTCCACTGTGAGAGACATAATCTTAAAAAAAAAAATCCAGAAATCACAATGTATGATTTTTTTAAACTATTTATTTGTATGATACAGCTGCAAATAAGTATTTGAACACCTGAGAAAATCAATGTTAATATTTGGTACAGTAGCCTTTGTTTGCAATTACAGAGGTCAAACGTTTCCTCTAGTTTTTCACCAGGTTTGCACTGCAGGAGGGATTTTGGCCCACTCCTTCGCACAGATCTTCTCCAGATCAGTCAGGTTTCTGGCCTGAGTTTGAGCTCCCTCCAAAGATTCTCTATTGGGTTTAGGTCTGGAGACTGGTTAGGCCACGCCAGAACCTTGATATTCTTCTTACAGAGCCACTCCTTGGTTCTCCTGGCTGTGTGCTTCGGGTCATTGTCATGTTGGAAGACCCAGCCTCGACCCATCTTCAATGCTCTGACTGAGGGAAGGAGGTTGTTCCCCAAAATCTCATCCTCTCCTTAATACAGTGCAGTCGCCCTGTCCCATGTGCAGAAAAACACCCCCAAAGCATGATGCTACCACCCCCATGCTTCACAGTAGGGATGGTGTTCTTGGGATGGTACTCATCATTCTTCTTCCTCCAAACACGTTTAGTGGAATTATGACCAAAAAGTTCTATTTTGGTCTCATCTGACCACATGACTTTCTCCCATGACTCCTCTGGATCATCCAAATGGTCATTGGCAAACTTAAGACGGGCCTGGACATGTGCTGGTTTAAGCAGGGGAACCTTCCCTGCCAAGCATGATTTCAAACCATGACGTCTTAGTGTATTACCAACAGTAACCTTGGAAACGGTGGTCCCAGCTCTTTTCAGGTCATTGAGCAGCTCCTCTTGTAGTTCTGGGCTGATTTCTCACCTTTCTTAGGATCATTGAGACCCCACAAGGTGAGATCTTGCATGGAGCCCCAGTCCGAGGGAGATTGACAGTCATGTTTAGCTTCTTCCATTTTCTAATGATTGCTCCAACAGTGGAGCTTTTTTCACCAAGCTGCTTGGCAATTTCCCCGTAGCTCTTTCCAGCCTTGTGGAGGTGTACAATTTTGTCTCTAGTGTCTTTGGACAGCTCTTTGGTCTTGGCCATGTTAGTAGTTGGATTCTTACTGATTGTATGAGGTGGACAGGTGTCTTTATGCAGCTAACGACCTCAAACAGGTGCATCTAATTTAGGAAAATAAATGGAGTGGAGGTGGACATTTTAAAGGCAGACTAACAGGTCTTTGAGGGTCAGAATTCTAGCTGATAGACAGGTGTTCAAATACTTATTTGCAGCTGTATCATACAAATAAATAGTTTAAAAATCATACATTATGATTTCTGGATTTTTTTTTTAGATTATGTCTCTCACTGTGGTCATGCACCTACGATGACAATTTCAGACCCCTCCATGATTTCTAAGTGGGAGAACTTGCAAAATAGCAGGGTGTTCAAATTGTTATTTTCCTCACAAAATATATATATATATATATATATATATATATATATATATATATATATATATATATATATATATATATATATATATATATATATATATATATAATTTTTTTTTTTTTTTTTTTTTTTTTTTTTATGTAATTAATCATGATTAATCAAAAAAAATTCTAAAATTAATCGTGATTAATTGCAAGTTTTTCATATTTTTGGAGTTTTTAATATTATGATATTATATTAATTTCAGTTACTCTCCAAATTAATGAAGAAACAATTTAAAGACCGCATATTTTAAATATTTGTTGTAATGTCATGTTTTTATGAATGAAGGCCAGTATCTCTGATACTGATGAGACATTAATGACTTTACATACAGTATAACTGAAAGATACCAATTTCAACATTTATTAGGCTTTAAAAAAACAACTTTTAATTTAAATGAACTTAAAACATTCTTTACATAACCCCATTATAATAAATGTTATATTCACCTGTGGCCTTCCCTGTTAGACTTATACAGAAATGTAATAGTTATCAACACCTTTCTTAACTGCATAAATAATAAATTAATCATCATTAAAGCTACACTTTCCTCTGTTCCCGTTGTTCTTTGATGAACATTAATGACAGGCATCATCAGTGCTGCTGTCACTTTAAGATCGTCCGCTGACGAACATGACGCGGATCTGACGCGCTGTCACGCGCATCTCATTATCTCACGTTCATTTAAAGGTGCTCTAAGCGATCCTGCGTGGAGTTACTTCTTGTTGATGTTTGAAGTGTTGTCAAACAAAACAGAGGCTAGCTAGACCCTCCCTCCTCCTCCCCCTCCCCTCAGTGCTTCCTGATTGGAAGCCCTTCTGCCGAATTCTCACCACCTTTCGAAGGCTTTTCCGATGTAAATTCGGGACTTTGCGCGTTCCTTCTCCTTTTTTCCTTTTCGTTGCAAGTTGTTCATCAGAACGTCGTCTCTTTGGTCGTGTGTCGGCCATATCAAAATCATATAATTCGAACTTCCCTCTTTATGTTTCTCTCTTATACACACCCCCCTTCATGTGCACGCGCACTAACCCCAAACCTCCACCCCCAAATCATTCTTGTTGTTTATTGGCTGGAGCACTATTTATTATGTTTCGTTGTCCAGACTGGCCAAGTTTGTTTTTGTTGTCGTTTGTGGAGCTTGTGCTGACTGCAGAGACCGCATCTTTTTACTGTGTGTTCAGGGAACAGGCAGCTAGCGGATAGTGTGGAGATGTTTGCTGTATGTGACAAAAAATGTTTTGGCCTAAAAGACACATGAAATCACTTATAGCACCTTTAAGACGTTATTTAACTCATTTAAGACTCCTATTATGAGACTATGAGACTCCTAATACTCTACAAAACTGGCGTTTTGGCAACATTCTGTATTGTTGTTATTGTTTGTTCAAGAGTGAAAGAGTGAAAGAGAACTCAATGTGTGCACGAGACTGGCGCAAATCTTTCTGTGTGTGTGTGTGTGTGCTCCCTATCTTCCTAGGTGGTGAATCAGTATATCGTGTAACTTACATGAGTGTGGCCGACTCCCTGATCAGTGCCCTGACTACTCAACTAGGGATCTGATTGAGTCGCAGCCACACACACACACACACACACACACACATGCACACGCACACACACAAACACACAGCGTGTTGTCTTGTGTTTTGTAGCGCTTCGATTGTTTAACCCTCTCGAGGCGGCGGTCGTGCCGGCGCGATCGGCTCACTTTTTTCTTATCAGTGCCAAAGAGACTCAAATAACTCTGTTGTTTTTTATCATTCAGGCAAGTGTTATACATCATTATAGTCTGTTAAATTTCTTTTTTTTTTTGTGTACAGTCACAATAAAAACTAAATGTTTAGCTTTTTGCAAAATAAAGAAATCAAACATGATGCGCAATCTGCAGACGTTCATTCAGATAGTCTTCAGAAAATGACCTCTAGCTTATGCCTAGTTCTGACTGCACGATTTTCAAACTGGTGGGATCTCTGCTCTTTTCACACTGCATGACTGTACAAGAGGAATAATCGCCGACAACTCTGTCCCGTCCGCAAATTACGTTTCACAACAAAACACGTGAGAAGTGAGAAGGAAACAACGTGAGATCACACAAGCGTCAGACCAGAGTTCTCGCGTGAGACTGGAATTGTTATTAAAAATATAGACTGCAGTGCAGAAACTTGCGGTCCAAATTGTCTGTGCACTGATTTGCAGCAAAAGGGAGAAAATAAAAAAGATTATGGTGGAGGAAATGGTTGGGGAGACACAGGGAGCAATGATTGTGTTCTGAGTGAAGAGAGTTTGAGGTAAATAAATAATATTGCAATGTGCTACTGTTGCATATATATATATATATATATATATATATATAATATATATATACTGTATAAAACATTAATTTCCAATCCTTTATTCAAAAACAGAACTGACAGTGCAAATTCACAGTGCAAATAATCTTCAGAAAGTGCACAGGTTGCTACAATAAATCTATAAATCTTTTTATCTTTTTTTTTATATAAAGAAAAATACTAATCAGAAAACTTAACAGGATGTTAGAACTTTTTCTCTACACTACACTCAGACGCACACACTCACAAACAAAATTGAATGGGTTAATGCATTAAGAATTTCTCTAAAATGTCCAAACCCATTATATACTCCTGGAGAAAATGTCACGCTCCTCACTTCCAAACGGAACAAAAGTGGGATTTTGTAGTGACTTAACGTTACCCTGCTGTTGAACTCCCTTCCTCCTCATCAAGGACTCGTTTTAGGTGCTGAATCACTTCCGTGGTGCTCCCGTGCCATGTCGCGTCGCTTTTGCTGCAATTAACACACTTTTTCGATTTATTAATGCCGCTTTTCGACTGGTACGGGTCGGTTTGCTTTTCCGCTGCATGGTACGACGGGTACAGCACGGCTCGCCCGCTTCCACTCTGCTTTGCGCTCAACCGTGCTTTTTTTATACTCAAACATCTCTGTGTCTTATTGAGGGGCATAATAGTCGCGTGACACAACGAATCGATGCCAACTCTTTTAATTATCGAATTTTATCGATTCGCTGTTGCAGCCCTAATAATATATATATGAACTAGGGCTGCACGATTTGGGGAAAATATCGAATTGCGATTATTCTGGTTAAAATATTACTATTACAATAACATTTCCATTATTAAAAATAATCTATTTAAGAATAAATATAACAATATACTACTACTAATAAGAATAAGAATTCTATTTTACAGAAAACTTATTTTACAAAAACTGTTAATATGCAGACAGTCTATGACTAAAAATCATAAGAAAGGTCTAAGGATTTATTGTAAAAGTATTATTATAAAAATCTGTGCTTTTTATCTGTGATATCAATTTCTTAAAGGCTATGTCTTTAATATAAAATATGAGCCTCTTATGCATCCACTGTGGGGAAGAAACTCCTGTCTTATGGAAGA
Organism: Gobio gobio; assembly: GCF_949357685.1. Classification (NCBI taxonomy): domain Eukaryota; kingdom Metazoa; phylum Chordata; class Actinopteri; order Cypriniformes; family Gobionidae; genus Gobio; species Gobio gobio. The sequence continues at coordinate 37,802,353 of NC_137121.1, read as the reverse complement.
AAAACATATGGATTGTCATATAAATTTATTTAGAGAGAAGTATTATTTTTCTAATTTGTTACCAAAAAGTTTAATTCATACTGGAGGCCAGAGGGCGCCCTCGAGCAGGAACTCCACATTTGCCTCCGGAAATCCCTATGGGAAATCTGCTCGGGTTATGTATATAACCCTTGTTCCCTGAGAAGGGGAACGAGCACTGCATCGGGACGACGCTTTGGGGATGCTCCCTTAGCATCAGCGAATCTGAAACCAGAATGCCAACTAGGCCAATCCGATTGGCGTGCGTGATGACGTCATTGTGACGGCATACCCGGAAGTATAAAAGGGGAGCTGGAACGTAATGGCGGTAGTAATTGCTCTGAAGCATGCGCTCCAGGCGCGCCGAGGTGTGGCGTCGGGATGCAGTGCTCGTTCCCCTTCTCAGGGAACAAGGGTTATATACATAACCCGAGCAGTTCCCTTTCGAGGGAACTCGCACTGCATCGGGACGACGCTTTGGGGAACGAGTACCCACTAGGCCACACCGAAGGGTAGCGCCTGCCCTAGTGTGGAGCCGGAAACCGGGCACAGCTAGGACTGGAGCACCCTAGCACCAGGCGTCGTAGGGAGATCCAGGCTATAAAACCTGATAAAAGTGTGTGGGGTAGCCCACCCGGCCGCCTCGCAGATATCCTGCAAGGGGACCCCAGAAAGAAGGGCCACCGAAGAGGCCATGCCTCTGGTGGAATGAGCCCTCACGGCCACAGGTGAAGGCAAACTGCGCACCTGATAGGCCATGGTAATCGCCTGGACAATCCAATTACTGATTGTCTGAGTAGACGCAGGCAATCCCTTCTTAGGTGAGCCAAAACACACCAACAGTTGTTGTGATCTCCTCCACTGTGCAGACTTCGCCAAATAAACTCTGAGCGCCCTAACCGGGCAGAGTAGGTGAAGTCTCCCCTCTTCCGCCGTCACATGAGGCGGAGGATGAAATGCCTGCAGGACCAATGACCTGACCACCCTTGATGGCACCTTAGGCACGTAGCCCGGCCTAGGGTGTAAGATGGCTTTTACTCCTCCCGGGGCAAACTCCAGGCAGGTCGGCGTTACCGCCAAGGCCTGGAGATCTCCCACTCTCCTGAGAGAGGTAATGGCAAGGAGAAAAGCCACCCTAAGGGTCAGATCCTTTGGTCCAGCCGACTCCAATGGTTCGAAGGGGGCCTCAGCCAATCCTTCGAGAACCACTGCCAGGTCCCAGGTTGGAACTCTGGACCGAGCCGCAGGCCTCATCCTCCGAGCCCCACGGAGGAATTGTACAACCAGCTGGTGCCTACCCAGAGGCCCATCACCCAAAGGAGTGTGGAAAGCCGCAATGGCAGCCACGTACACCTTGAGTGTGGACGGGGTAAGCCCTGCAGAGAAACGATCTTGGAGGAACTCCAGCACTGAAGCCACTGGGCAGTTAACTGGGTCCACCTCACGTTCTCTGCACCAAGTGGAAAATACATTCCACTTGAAGCTGTACAGTCTCCTCGTAGACGGAGCCCTGGAGCTGATTAAGGTCTCTATCACGTCTGCCGATAGGCCAGCCTCTATGAACCTGGTCCCCTCAGGGGCCAGACCCACAGGTTCCAAATCTCCGGGCGGGGGTAAAATATCGTACCCGCCGCCTGAGATAGGAGATCCCTCCTCAGAGGAATCTCCCACGGCTGACCTGCTAGCAGAGCTATGATATCCGAGAACCAAACTCGAGTCGGCCAACGGGGTGCTACCAGAAGTAGACTGACCCCCTGTCGACGGACCCTTTCCAGGACTCCCGGGAGCAGAGCAATCGGGGGAAATGCGTACAGACGCAGCCTCGGCCACGTCTGCACCATGGCATCCAGCCCCAGCGGAGCTGGATGCGTGAGGGAAAACCACAGTGGACAGTGGGACGTCTCTCGAGACGCAAACAGATCCACTTCCACTGGGCCGAACCTCTTGCATATGGCCTCCACCACCTCTGGGTGGAGTCGCCACTCCCCGGGCCTCAGCCCCTGCCTCGACAGAATGTCTGCTCCCTGATTTTGGACCCCCGGGACATACATTGCCCTGATGGACAACAGTTTCCCTTGGGACCACAGGAGGATGTGATGCGCCAGTCTGCAAAGAGGGCGCAACCTCAAACCCCCCTGCCGTGCCCCAACCAGTGAGGGAGGCGTCTGTTGAAACGGATTCCCGGCAACAGGACGCTCCCAACACTGGCCCTTGGGACAGAAACCAAGGTTTCTTCCATATGACTAGGGAACGAAGGCCACTGCGCGTTACCCTGATCATACAGAATGGATTTCCCCTCAAGGAAAGCCACCTGGTTTACCTCCGTATCAGTACATGGTGGCCGCGGAGGTCCGGGAAAAAGCTCCTCAGAGCTTTGTAGACCGCCAGCATTTCCAGGCAGTAGATGTGCCAGGAGAAATGCCTGGTCTCCCACAGACCTCTCGCAAAGCGGCCGCCATGACCACGTCACAGCCAGTGAGGGAGGCATCTGTTGAAACGGATTCCCGGCAACAGAACGCTCCCAACACTGGCCCTTGGGACAGAAACCAAGGTTTCTTCCATATGACTAGGGAACGAAGGCATCTGCGCGTTACCCTGATCATACAGAATGGATTTCCCCTCAAGGAAAGCCACCTGGTTTACTTCCCATAACCACGTCCCAGCCAGTGAGGGAGGCGCCTGTTGAAACGGATTACCGGCAACAGAACGCTCCCAACACTGGCCCCTGGGACAGAAACCAAGGTTTCTTCCATATGACTAGGGAACGAAGGCATCTGCGCGTTACCCTGATCATACAGAATGGTTTTCCCCCCCGAGGAAAACCCCTTGATTCCCAGCTACCACTGTAAGGGTCTCATGCAGCAGGCCAAGAGATATTCTGTTGGACGCAGCCGCAATGAGCCCCAGCAGCCTTAAACTGCTTCACAGTGATGCTGTGGCCTAGCTTCATTTTAGAGACCAGGCCGCCTGGAAGAACCCGATATTGGTACGCTTTGCCCCAAAAAGCGAACCTCAGGAACTTCCTGTGACACAGAAGGATGGATACAGGGAAGTATGCGTCCTCTTCAGACCCATCGTGACAGACCAGTCCTCAGACTGGATCTGAATCACAATGGAGGAAATGCTAAGCATCTTGAATCTGAATCTCCTCAGAGAACGATTCAAGTACCTCCGGTCTAAAGTTGGATGCAACTCGCCATCCCTCTTAGGAACTATGAAGTACTGGCTGTAGAACCCGGACTCCCTGTCTGGCGGAGGAGCACATTCTGTGGCCTCCTTACCAACAGGGAGTGAACTTCCTGTTCCATTACCCGAACCTTGCCCAGGGACCACTGCCGTCCAGACCACCCCACTGAACTTCAGGGGAAGGTAACCGGACTGCAGTCTGTATGCCCCTTCCTACAGTCGCAGGCCCCAAGCTGATATATTCGGAGGCATAACCATGCGCCGAGATAATCTGCTAAGGGAACCAGCCTCTCGAGGCCGGTCTCGGGTGTCAACCGAGCCTCCTCCCCGACCCCCTGAAGCGGCTTACCGGCAGGGCGAAATCGAGGAAGATTTTCGGTGTGCGTACGCGTTTGCTGGACCACCGCAAGTCTTGCTAGAGGCGGCTGGTGCAGCACGCGTGCACGGGGAAACGATGTGGCCCGAAGCGTACTAGACGGCGGGAACACAGCATCGATTCCCGAAAACTCCACAGGGGAGGCGACCTCGATCGCTCCTACCCGGGAGAGGGGGCTGGCCAGCAGGGGGCCTCATCTAAGGGAGCAGCTCAACAGGGCCACAACCCTAGAGCGGACACTGCGATTAGCTATTGCCTGAAACTGATGTGTCCCGCAGGCCACAAGGCGGCGAGAACGACATCAACTTCAGGAGGGCTCCATCTTAGATGAATATCCAGTTCACAAGTTAAACACGCTTGGGTGACAGAATTAAAGTATCCAACTTATCAAAGTCGGATAACATGACACTCAATTCCTCGGAATTAAATGCCATCATAATCACCAAACCCGTGCAACCTGATCTGAATAATAGGCTGAATAAAAAATATATCTAACTCCTCAAAGTCAGATAATATTTTAATTTAATTCCTCAGAATTAAATGCAGCCACAATAAGGTGAAACATAGTCTGAATGATAGGCTGAATATCTAACTCCTCAAAGTTAGATTATATTTAATTTTAATTCCTTAGAATTAAATGTAGCCGTAATTAATCAGACGACACTGTTTTATTTGTACGGACTCATAGACCCCGCGTTGCCTCAGCAACGTGGTTCAAGCCGTCATAATACAATTGGCTTTCATCCCTCGAGAAAAAAGCCAAACAGTGTCACACAATACAGTGAAACATGGTCTGAAATGACTGAATATCTAACTCCACAGAGTCAGATAATATCTCATTTAAATCCTCAGACTTAAATGCAGCCATATCAGACAAATACTGATTTATTTTACTATACGGACTTGTCCGTTAAGCCAACCAGTATCTCATGCACACCGATCGCGTGTGTTCACATTAATTGCAGACCCATAACCTGCGCGCTGCCTTTTTTTTCCTTTTTTTTTTTTCCAGCAATCGCGTGGATGGAATCTTGCATATTTAAGAAGTGCTTATGACTTTGACTGCCTCGATGCTGAGTACGTCTAATTCCTCAGAATCAGACCTCTCACACATCGCGTCCTCCGCCCCGGGGGAAGAAGCCGCAGCGCGGGCTTCCACACGGGGAAGGAGAACATCTGAACTGTCAGATAAAGACTGGGAAAATGCCTCAGCAGTCCCAGTCCCGCTGACAGTCCCTCCGTGAGCCCCATGACCAGCCTCGCCGCACCGCCTCGGCGGATGCGGGACCGATCCACGGGGCTCACGCCGAGAGCGGAGCACTCTGAGCGTCAGCTTTCATAATGCTCACAAGCGGCTCCCTCGAGAGCCGCTCGAGCATGCTGAACGCCCAGGCAGTGCACACACAGCAGGTGTGTATCCGAGCCCGACATGTAGCGAGGGCAAGGATGCACACACTGCTTGAACTCTCTCACTTTTTCACACTTCATTTCAATCACACACTTTCACTGACATACAACAGTAAATAGACAGACAGTTTGACAGATAGCGCTTGCTGAAGAGCAATAACTACCGCCATTACGTTCCAGCTCCCCTTTTATACTTCCGGGTATGCCGTCACAATGACGTCATCACGCACGCCAATCGGATTGGCCTAGTTGGCATTCTGGTTTCAGATTCGCTGATGCTAAGGGAGCATCCCCAAAGCGTCGTCCCGATGCAGTGCGAGTTCCCTCGAAAGGGAACCCTAATGCTGGGTACACACCAAAAGATAATCGGGCTGATTTTGGGCCGATTTCCCCCCTCCCGACAATCCTAGCTTTGTCCCGATTATCTTGATGGTTCTAAAGATTATCTTATCAGATTTTCCTGTGGTGTGAAGTGTGTTAAGAGTGTCCAAACCTGCTCGGAAGAACGTCGGAGCCGTCCCGATCGTGAATCGTAAATATTCAACATGTTGAATATTTACGATCAGAAATCCTGATGTGTGGGGGGAACCCCGAGGACAAACGCGCACACACTCACGTGAAACGAAATAATATTCAATCCGAAAGCACGCTGAGAGATGAAATAGTCATGAACTGACTATAACTCCGACTATAAAAACTATTTAAAGTTTATTTAATAAGGCAATTTCAAAGAGAATAATATATATTTTCCAAGAGACATCTGAGGACAACAATTATAAAAAAAAAACATAGCAGTATGATTTTTTTTTACTCACCTCTAGCTCACTCTGTAACATCAGTGTTTCCCACACATTGACTAATTAGTGGCGGTGCGCCACAGAATCAACCGGCCACCACATATTGCGCGTTGTTATTCATTAACTTTTTAACGTTATTTAAAACACGCAGCGTATTCGTTCATTTCCTTTCCCTGCTCTCTCTCTCCATCTCTCTGTCACTCATGCGTCTCTTTCTCTCGACCCTGCTTTTGATACGAAACTTGAAAGTCTAAGCTTTTAAAATTGAATACGAAATTCAAACAATAAATATAGCGTTTTGGCGCTAATGTGGCATAAAAGTTAAAACCAGAGGCGTGGAAAAACAGAGTTGCGACATGCTCTCATTTCCCGGCGGCGCGCACTCTCACGTACGTGGTTCACGGAGCGCTCAATAGTTCCACACAAAGCTGCGCTGATACATTTGAATGCACAACAGCTTCATATCACTATACAGGTGTTTGCAGCAAGTTTTACCCTCAGGTATTCCTAATTGGTCGCACTCATACTCATTGGTCATCAAATGTGACCATAAACCTTTTTACATTATTTTTCAATTAAATAAATGTTCTATATTTTAGTTTAATAATATTTATTGAATATTTTGAGGATATATTTTGGTACTATATAGGCCTATTTGTGCAATAATTATGGTCAATTAATGACCACTTAAAATATATATATATATTGTATTATTTATATTACATTAGTGTAGTAATTAAGGTTAAAATAGAGAATTCCAATGCAAAGAGGCAAATTAGAGTCATTTTGTGGCTGGAAAAATTATTTTTATTTGTAATGTCATTACCCACCAGGTGGATGGCTCTTTAATACAGTAAAGAACAAGAATAAGTATTGCAGATCATAACTGCTTACTTATTTTTAGGTTTTGCATTTAAATACATATTTATGATCAAACACTAGATTTCATTAAATGTGAAATTTTAAAATGTTAACAATTCACATCCTAATATTTTTAATGATACTTATATAAGCATACACAAGTGAATATTAATGAATGCAAGCAAATATAATTTACCCAAGAAAAGTTTAAAATAGTGCTAAAAAAGGCAAACTTTCCTTATATGTACAGTAGGCTATATGAATTGATATTGAATCGAGATCGAAATCGATATTTGTGCCAATCACCGCCATGCTTATTCTGAAGTCTCGCGAGATTTTGCAAGATTTCCTGTGTTTACAGTCGGGACTCTGGTTGAAAATCTGTTTGTGTGTGGTGTGCTGTCTTTGTCACATCAAGGCACACCACACACTATAGGAGCAAAACGGTCAAATCTAGGATTATTTGTCCTCATGTGTGTGGTCTATCACATTTTGAAAATCTTATAAGATGTAAAAAATCTTTTGGTGTGTACCCAGCATAATGTGAAGCTAAACTCATGCTGCAGGCTGAATAAAAGGAGGATAGAAACGCTCTGACTGATTAAACATGAGGACAATAAACACACGACTGCATCAAATATAGTGTATTTGCGTTCAAGCCTTCTCTGGTATTTTCATAATAATAAAGTATGCAGTGCTGATTGACATAGACTTTATTGTATGGAATACTATAGAATAATTCATTGTCTGCCTCATTCTGTGATAAGAAGCCACAGCAGCGCACAAACACTCAACTGACGATATGAAGTGAGTTAAAACATGTTATTAAACGTATTTTGTTTGACAACCGGTTTATGAATGCTTTGCATTACTAGTTTGTGAAGATGTTTGACACGTGTAGTTTTTTCAAATGCAAGTTATAAGCGACTCAAACTCGCAGTGCTTTCAGACGGAGCAGCGTTTACTCCTGATCACAGAGCCGCTCTTCACTGACACGCTGGGCATTTATTTATTTCATTACAATCTTTACTTTATGCTTTCATAATCGCACATAAGGCAAATCGCGATTGCGGTTCAATTTTGATTAATTGTGCAGCCCTAATATGAACAAACTCATCTGGAAAATAAAACGGTAAAGTTTGGTGTATGTATTTGATAGTGAAGTGGAGATTTCTGACTTGAAAAAAAGGCCTTTAAAGAGATGTATTGTAATTGAAATCCACAGACGCAAATTGATAAAGTGCTATAAAAGATACACTTACAATTATCATTTTGGATGTTTCCTTTCCACTAATCTAAAAAAAACAACACTTTAAATGCCAAAAAAAACACAAAATCTCAAATTGAACAGATGCATGAATTAAATTTGTGCCTGTAGTGTATCGCCTTAAATAGTGAAATAACATTCCTTTCTTGATGTGCGTTGTTCACTCTCTTGACTTGATATTTGAAGGAAAAATACAATTGCGGAAGTTTTGAACTTGCTGATTTGTCTGAGGTGAAGTTTTGCTGATGCACATACTTGGCCTGTGGGTGTGTGCGTGTGTGTGTTAGTGATGTGGTTCACGGTTCGGTCCTGCCAAGTAATAAAAAATAAAATTTCAATGAATTGCAGATGGATGAGAGATGAATAATAGAGTTTGTGTGATAAAGACATTTTGCGAGCCCTGAGGATGAATCATTCTGGTTGCCGTTTCTCCACATTGGAAGTTAAGAAGGTTCTGACTGCAGAGCCGCAGCGCCAGTTTTACCCCACAGCAGTTTTGCCCGTGCACGCGCATTTCATCGTGAGAGTATTGTCATCTATGCATGTTACAGAAGGGAATAATTTCATGATTTACCATAACTTACCAGGATTTACCATAGTTTACCATGATTTACCACATTCTCGATTCACCACGTTCTAGTATGATTTACCATAGTTTACCATGCTTTACAATGATTTACCAGATTCTAGCATGATTTACCATGTTTCTAGCATGATTTACCATAGCTTACAATGATTTACCACATTCACGATTTACCACGTTCTAGCATGATTTACCATAGTTCCCTTTCAAGAGAACTCGAGCTACGTCACCGCTGTGGGAACGTCTCTGCGTGATTGCGTCCTGAAGCACGTATGTAACCAGTCCAATAGAGTGACAGAACGTCATAGGCGGGTGACGTCATAGACCCGGAAACTATGAAGCACCCGTAAACACAAACAGAAACTCAATTCTGTGCCTTCGGTAGCGTTCCCCGCGACTCAGGTCCCGTTGCTGCCGAGGCAGAGCAGTTGGAGACGGGCATCGCTCTTTCTCTAACTTCACCTGCCAGGTCTAGTGTTTCATCTCAGGGTTGAAAGCACGCTTTGCGGTTTCTTCCGCCCCGAGTGAAGCGCAGAGGCAGTAATCCTATGTATGTGCGTCAGCTCTCGTTGGGCTGACATTGTTCATTCATAATTTCCCATATGTGTAGGATAAGCACATAGTGAATCACGCGTTTGCTGCAGGCAACGCGTAGATTACAGTCTGCAGTAAAGAATCTATGGCTCAGTTTGCGGGTTTGCCGAGGCTGCGTGTAGATTACAGTCTGCAATAAAGAATCTATGGCTCAGTTTGCGCGTTTGCCGAGGCTGCGTGTAGATTGCAGTCTGCTATTAAGAATCTATGGCTCAGATCGCGCGTTTGCAGAGCCAGCGCGTTGATTACGCTCTGTAGTAAGGAATCAATGGTTTGGATCTCGCGTGGTCGAGGCAACGCGTAGATTATGTAACCGCAATTTATTATAAGCGGAGGGAACTGAGCTCGATATGTTCATGTCATGATTCTTTTTGCATTTTAGATTCTAATATAAATATTCAGCCTGTCTGGTTGGTTTTGAATGTTTAATTTTGAGAAATTAAATCATATATCTTTTTGGCTTGAAAAAAATGTAAATGCCTATGTGAAATACATTTTCTAAAACCCATGTTTATGTTAAGGGCACGCGGCGAGTGCTTTGTGCCCTTTCTAATTCCAAATTGTGGAAGCAGAGCGAAGTCCTCTAAGGGCAAGGTGGATCTGAGGACCGTTATTGTCACAAAGAGGGCTTCGTCAAATAAAAAGTCCTGACGCCATCAATGTCAGGCTTCTGAGGGTAGTCCCCTCCGTAGGAAGGCGGTGTTCACCTCTTTATACAGTGCCCGTCTCCCTTCGGTGCCCTCAGGGGACCTTTCTGCCAACCCCGCCGCAATGCCGGGGCATAGAGGGTCCTCGCGAGAGGGTAGCTCGCCCCCTCCAAGGAGGGCTTTAGAGCAGTCAAGCCAGTTGTTCCCTGCCGGTTGGCCTTTTCAGGCACTGCGCTTGCTGTTCGTGGTATACCTGAGGCCAGTCTCGAGAGACTGGTACCCTTAGTAGTTTCTGACGATATCAATGTCAGGTTTCTAAGGGTCCCCTCCATAGAAAGGCGGTGTCCACCTCATTATACGGTGCCAGTCTCCCTTCAGTGCCCGCAGAAGGCCATTCTGCCAACCCCACCGCAATGCCGGGGCGTAGAAGGGTCTCGCGAACCACCCGAGGACACTTCTATCAAATATATATTGGTCGGTCCTGCGGAAGCAGGCTCTGGTTTTGACACAGGAAGTAGAGACTCTTCTGCGAAAGGAGGCTATAAAAAGGGGCTCCTCCTCCCAGCAGGGAGTCAGGGTTTTACAGCCGTTACTTCCTTGTGCCAAAGAAGGATGGAGGTCCCTGAGGTTCGCTTTCGGGGGAGAAGCATACCAATATCGGGTACTTCCCTTCGGTCTAGTTTTGTAACCCTATTTTCACGGAGTGTGTGGAGGCTGCAGTACCGCCGCGGCCTGCAGGGCAACCACATACACATTTACATTTGCTCAGTAACAGAGCATATGGCGGTTCATCATTGAGATGTTGTCCTTGCTCATATGGAAAAGTTGGGGTGGAGGCTTAACGCGAAGAAAAGTGTGCTTTCTCCAGTACAGAGAACCACTTATCTGGGTGTGGTATGGGATTCGGTGGTGATGCAGGATCATCTGTCGCCTGTACGTGTTGAATTGATTCTCTCAGCAGTAAAGGAACCTAAGCTAGGCCAGCCACTCACTGTCAAACAGTTAGGTCTTATGGCAGCTGCGTCCAACGGGATACCTTTTGGCCTGCTGAGCATAAGACAGTGGCAGTGGTGGCTAAAAACCAAGGGGTTTCCCTGAGGAGATACCCGCTCCACATGATCAAAGTCACGTGGCGATGCCTTTGTGCTTTAGTCATGTAAAAAGATCGTTGGTGTATGTCTCAAAGGCTGGTGTTGGGGACACATGTTCGTTGCGTTATGCTAACGACAGAGACTTCCCTCGCTGGCTGAGGAGCGTTCATGAGTGGTCGCTCAACTCAGGGTCTGTGGCAGGTCCATCAGCTCTCATGGCACATAATAGCATAGAAATGATGGCGGTGTTTCAGGCTCTGAAGCACTTCCTGCCAGACCTCATGGGCCAACGTGTGCTTGTTCGTTAAAGATAACGACAACACATCTGTGGTCGCATATATAAATCATCAGGGGGGGGCGTCTTTGGAAGTGCCCCTTATACAAGTGGCACACCAGATCCTCCTGTGGGCCCAAGGGAGACTGCTTCCATCAGGGCAGTTTTCATCCCTGGGTACCTGACCCAGGAAGCGGAAATCCTGTCGAGGCAGGGGCTGAGCCCAGGGGAATGGAGACTCCACACAGAGGTGGCGGAGCTGCCTGTGGTTATCCAGCCCCTCCGGGACTGGACGCAATGGCACAGGAGTGGCCGAGGCTACTCCTGTACACCTTTACCTGATTGCTCTGCTTCCGGGAGTTCTGGAGAGAGTTCGCCGGGACGGGGCACGTTATTAGTAGCCCTGTACTGGCTGTACTTGGTGTCTCTCCTAGACGGCTCTCTACTGGAGATTACGATTAGGGGGGACTCACTCTCTCAGGCAAGTGGGTTGATTCTTCACCCCCGCCAAGCATGGTGGAAACTGTGGGCTTGGCTGAGGGTGCCCAGCTCATAAGTTTAAGTCTCTCAACCAAGGTTGTTGAGACCATCCTCTACTCCAGAGCTCCCTCCAAGAGGAAACTTTATGCCCTGAAGTGGAAACTTTTAACTTGGTGCGGAAATCACCTGTGGGACCCAGTTAACAAGGGACGGTGGGTGCAGTGCTGGTTTTCCTGCAGGAAAGATTCTCCGCAGGGTTAGCCCCTCCACAATTAAGGTGTATGTGGCGGCCTTAGCTGCTTACCACACTCTTCTGGGTGGTGTATCTTTCGGGCGAAACCCACTAATTAAGCGTTTCCTTCGTGGCACTTTGAGGTTAAGACCTGCAGTTCGCACTAGGGGGGCCATTATGGGGCCATTATGTACAGGGCCTTTCAGAGGCTCCTTTCAAGCTTATTGAAGAAGTTCCTGAGAAGTTTCTCAGGCAAAATTATCTTTTTGCCTGCTATTTCGTCCCTTGAGACATTCAACCTCGTCAGTGGCATCCTCGTACTTGGAATTTGCGCCCGGTATAGTTAACCCCTAGGAGTCTGAGCTGTTTTGGGGCCCTTTTATACGTTTTGACATGCTCTGACATTTGTGCTTTTTTCAGTTGCTTATAAACACATTAATGGCAAAAGTGTAATAACACTGTATTAAGCACAAAACTGGGCTACCATAATATGTGAGCAACATGTATGTACATACTTGTATTTTTGAGAGAAAAATGTTTATGCATGGTTTTTGAAAAAAACTAAATATTTTTTTTTTTTAAATAAGGCCTCAAAACACACAATAGATATGTGTCCACAAGACTTTTGACTAATGGGTGTCGTTGCCTCAAGTTTTTGCTTAAAACTGATGTGAGAATCATTGAGCCTACTCATTCACATAAAACAATAAACCGATTGAAAATTTGTAAGACAGTTTTTCTTCACAAAGCCAGTATGCGAGGAGGCGTGAAAGCTAATGAATAATGATTAGTATCCCCTGAGAGGACAAAAGAATATAATAGCCCGCATAATGACCTGCATAATGACCTGGTTTGCCTCCTGCCTGCCTTGCTACAGTGTTTGTAGCTCTGTACAGCTTTGCTTTTGAATCTCTATTTAATATATTTTCTTTGTTGTATATACTGCTAAATTTAACTTACTCATCACCATATATTGTTTAATATTGCCTATCACGTTAAATTTGACATCACTAGCTTTTAATCTCAATCACAATTGCACATTAGCATTTCGCTAGCCTGTTAGCTTACCATCTCTGCACCCGGTCTCCTGTTTTCTGAGTTCCTCAAACAACTGTGGTGAGTTGGATTAATCAACAAAGACGGTAAACCATGGCATCTCCTGTCATTGTCACTTGCACTGCTTGCTGCATGTTTAGTATAGGCTTCTCCATTGGTGAACAGGGCTTCACATGTGAGAAATGTAAGGAAATAGTCAGGCTGATGGAGAAGATTTCAGAATTAGAAACACGCATTCCATACTTTATCTGAGAGTAGTGAGGATTTAACAGCTTTAGACACTGATTTTGTATGCGAATAGCTTAGTGAACTCTGTATATTCTTCGGTTCCGGCTTTAGAGCCCCCGCAGCAGGGAAACTGGGTAACGGTGAGACGGCATAGTCGCAGATCTAAAAACTGCTCTTCCGTTCCGATTAGAACATCAAACAGGTTCTCCCCACTCAGTGATGCACTCACTGAGAATCCTGTTGAAAGTGCCCTAGTTATTGACGATTCTATTACACAGAACGTGAAAATAGAGACACCAGCCACCATAGTCACATGTTTACCGGGAGCCAAAGCGCCTGACATCAAAGCAAATTTAAGTGCTGGCTAAAGCTAATCGTAAATTTCTAAGATTATTATTCACGTCGGCACTAATGATGTTCGACTTTGCCAGTCGAAGATCACCAAAATTAACATTAAAGAGGTGTGTGAACTCGCTAGTACGATGTCAAATGTAGTTTTTTGCTCTGGACCCCTCCCCGTTAAAAGGAGTGATGAGATAGTTAGCAGACTATCATCACTCAATGGCAGGTTGTCTAAGTGGTGTCCGCAAAATAACAGGGTTCATAGACAATTGGAAAAGCTTTTGGGGCAGACCTGACCTGTTGAAGAAGGATGGCATCCATCCCTCTTGGTGTGGTGACGCTCTTCTCTCTAGTAATTTGGCACTAGGGGTGGGAATCTTTTACCATCTCACGATTCAATTCGATTCCGATTCTTGAGGCCACGATTCGATTCATAATCGATTTTCGATTCAAAAAGATTTTCGATTCAAAACGATTCGATTTTATCCATAATGATTTCTAATCGGGTTTCTGATCATGATCTACTCTCATCTGCTTTGCTATACAGAATGACAAACGAAGACATTAAAGTGTCTTTTTCACATTTATTAAGTTCAATTCTCAGGAAAGTGCCTTTTATCAAAAATATTGTCTGGTTCTCAATTGCTACTCATTAGTAGCTAGCTATAAAATAAGTTGGAACAAAAATAGTGCTTCTTCAAAATACAAAATGGTTGAAAATAGATGCATTTCCCAGGAAAGTTGCAGTTTACCACAAATATCATGTAGAACACAACCGGTGAATACAAAAAAAATCTATATTTCTCAGTCAGACAAAGTAACTTAAAGAATAACAAGTTATGAAAATAAAGTGCTGGGAGTTTCGTGAAACACTGCAGTGTGCATTGGTCTGCAGCTGGCGGCTGACTCTGCTCCGTGTCGCTGAGCTCCGGGTGATGCCTAGTGATATGAGCCCGCGCATTTGTTGTGCTACCGAAGTACTTGGTCTTCATTTTGCAAAGCTTGCACACTGTGTGTGTCATGTCCAGCGCAGTGCTTCCAGGCATTTGGTAAAAACCGAAATGACGCCAAACTTTAGCTTTAAGTGAAGACCGGGCTGGTTGGATCTCCCTCTCATCCATATTTGCTTCCTCTCTGTTTTAGTGATTTGCCGCTCGTGTTAAAAAACTGTCTGCGTGGTGATGACGTCCGGACGTCGCGTATAGGCTAGTTACAAAATGGAGGCGAACAGCCAGCTGATTTTATTAATTTATTAAATCGATTCTTGGACATTTCAGATCGATTCTGAATCGTTGCAAATGAGAATCTAGATTCTTCTGTGAATCGATTTTTTGGCACACCCCTATTTGGCACATAGTCTTAGAGCTAAACCTTGACTCACTAGGGCCCAGGTCAGGAAGCAGACAAACTGGCTAAACCGACCGTCTGCTAGCTGTCTCACGTCACCGGAGTCAGATAAATCCCAGCGCATAGAGACTATTATCACATAGAGACTGTGTCTGTTCCCCGAATTAGTAAATACAAAAAAACCCATCAAAACCATTCAACAGTAAAAATTGAATTGATGTCCAACAAATAAACAACAGATATAATACAGATGAACAATAAAGCTTGGGTTGCTGAATATTCGATCCATTTCCCCAAAAGCACTTATTGTTAATGATATAATTACAGACAATAATGTAGATGTGCTGTGTTTGACAGAAACCTGGCTAAAACCTGATGACTACATTACTTTGAATGAGTCCACCCCCAAGATTACTGTTATAAACACGAGCCGCGTCTGAAAGGTAAAGGGGGAGGGGTTGCTGTAATTTATAATAATATCTTCAGTATTACTCAGAAGTCTAGTTTCAAATATAATTCCTTCGAAGTTTTGGTCTTTTATGTAACGTTATGTAGTGTACATGATAAACCCCGTTTAACATTTGTGTTAGCTACTGTATACAGGCCACCAGGGCATAATACCGACTTTACCAAAGAATTTGGTGATTTTCTATCAGAGTTAGTACTGGCTGCAGATAAAGTACTAATTGTTGGTGATTTTAATATCCATGTAGACAATGAAAAAGACGCATTGGGAGTAGCATTTAAAGACATTCTAAACTCTATTGGAGTTAGGCAACATGTGTCAGGACCCACTCATTGCCATAATCATACTTTAGACCTAATAATGTCACATGGAATAAATGTTGATACCGTTGAAATTCTGCAGCAGAGCGATGACATCTCAGATCATTACCTAGTATCATGTACATTTAATTTAGCTAAGGCTGCAAAACTGTCCCCTCGCTTCAAATATGGCAGGACAATCACTGCCGCCACTAAAGATTGCTTTTTAAATAATCTTCCTCATCAGTATCATCTCCTCATTATCCCAGATAGCTTAGAAGAACTCGATGTTGCAACAGAAACTATTGACTCTCTCTTTTCCAGCACTTTAGACACAGTTGCTCCCCTGCGCTTAAAGAAGATTAAAGAAAATAGTCCAATACCGTGGTACAACGAGCACACTCAGGCCCTTAAAACAGCAGCCAGAAAAATGGAGCGCTGCTGGAAGAAAATAAAACTAGAGCTTTTCGCAATTCGTGGAAAGAGAGCATGATCGCATACAGAAAGGCTGTAAAAACTGCTAGATCTGCTTATTTCTTGACTCTCTTAGAAGAAAACAAACACAACCCTAGTTCCCTTTCGAAAGGGAACTCGCGCTGCGTCAGCTTGATGTTACGGGGAACGCCTCCAGCGTGACAGGTGTCTGAACTACTATCGAATCACGGCAATCCTATTGACCGGCGACAGCCTATGATGTCATCAAGGTGCGACCAGGAAGTATATAAGGGCGCCTCACAAACATGACACCGCTTTTCCGTCTTCAGGGACTGTTTTGTCTGAATTGCTTCAGGTAAGGTAATCCAAATTCATTATTATATACACACGAGCTGTGTGTTTCTGCCTGGGATCAAGAGCATGCACAGTCAGCTTTTATCAAGCTGTTTGTTTGTTTGTATAATGTGAGCGTTTGTCAATCCGAGATCGCTCTGCTCTCGTCTGATTCTCTTCCTGAGGGAAGAGGGTCTGGCATCCGAGACCGATGATGCAGTCCCGCTCATGCCGAGGCTGTGCGCGGACGCACGTCATGGGTTTCCCGGATAGAGCTCGCTAAATCGTCACGGGAAGGCATTCTTTCCTTTGACGATCTGGCGGCTGACGAGACTTGTTTGCAAGTGCTCTAGGGATGGCTGTGAGAAGGAGGATTAATCTTCTCAGCCATCCCGACTGTGTATGCTGAGCCGATGAATGTTATGAAACGCGCTGCAGGCGGGCTGTGGCCGCCATGTTGCCGCATTAGAGGAGAGGTCGCTCGTATTGGATTAAACGATCGATTTCTCCCCAGCAATAATCATCGGCTCAGTTGGGCTTTCTTTTCTTCCTGATCTTCCTATTTAGATCGAGGGGGCATGGAATAACCTATATTCGGCTCATATTCACTGACATCAGCGGTATGTCGCTGATGGCAGGAGGATAGGAAAAGGAGAATCCCTTTGTGTATGTGTCGTCGCCACCGGTTAACGGGATGTTTTCAATCTCGCATCTGGGAAGCTGAGAGCTCCAACCCTGCCACCTAAACGATGTGTCACTTTAATGGCAGGGCATACACGGCAGCAGGTCAGCCTGGTGAAACTTCTTACACCATGGCAGTGTTTCATATGCTCCAGGCCGGTTTGCTGAGGGATCTCGATCAGGGGATGTTTCCCTGATGCGGTGGTTGCGCAGCAGGCGGAGACTGGGCCCGAGGGCCAGCATCGCGGAGGAATAGCGCATTTGGCAGCGTCTGAGGACCTGCATACCACTGAGATCCGGGTCCCAGCCAGGCGGGAGGCGTCACGGTCCGAGGACCGGTGACGGGGCCCGAGGGCCAGTATTGCCTCTCGCGCGCCCCCCCACAGTCGAGGGTAGGGCACAGAGAGGCGGACTCCCGGCAGAAGTAGGAGCTGTGAATCACAAAACGCAGTCAGCGTTCATGATGGGTCTCCTCCCTGAGGGTGAGTTAAGAATGATATTGACCCTCACTCGTCTTCTTCATCTCTCCCCAGTCGCTTCTTACATCCGGCCTAGGTGGGTCCGTGATGATGTGCTGAGGCCCGCCTGGCTGGTCTGTGAGTGCGCCCCCTCTGGCCCATGGTAGTGGTACACCTAAGCATTCATGTGAATTAAGCTTGTGGGTGGATATCATGGCGCGCCGCAGGTGAGCGGGTAAGCCCCCTATAAGAGGGAAAAGAGCCTTGGCTTTCTAGGGATTACGGAGGCGTCCGCTAAATGCGTTGGCGCCCCGGGTAGCTATTCAATAAGTGAATTAGTTTTTTAATATCCCTAATGTAAGCCTCTTCTCATGTAGAGTCGCCCGGTCAAGGCCCGCCCCCTTCTCTGCGTTCTGGGGTTTTTCACTAGTAATGCAGGTTGGTGCTGTGCAGAATTGATAGCGACTTAGCCAGTGGTCGTGGGGCAGGGTTAGGCCATCTTTCTTTCAAGTACGAAGAGACTGTATGCGTAGCTCAACCCTGCCCTCCAGAGCTAGTTTCTTAAAAGCCGCCAGTTTTTGGCAGGCTCTGGCCCTGTTTATATGTCCTGGCCAGGTGGCAGTACTCCTCTGATAAGGCAGGGTAGATTTGAGTATCCCACTCCTAGCTCTGTATCATTCTGCCTCACCCATGGCTCGGGTTGAGCAGCACTTCGTAACCTTTGTCATATGTTGGTTTGGTAGTGAGCTCCCTTGAAGCCAGAGCATTGCCATGGCTGACGCCCTTGCAGTAATGGTAGACCGCTTTTAAGCTAGGTCCTTCATGAGGTAGGTGGCGTACATGGTACCCCCCCCCCCCCTGCTTAGGGGGCCAGGGCGTTGTTTTTGCCGAGTACCCTGTCATGAGTAATGTAATTAGGTTCCAGAGCTTGTAGGCGCTGCTGGTAAGACTGCACTGTCATACAGTAGGCCCTAAAGTAGGCCGCTGGGATGGATTAGGATTGTGAGCAGCCAACTCGGGCAGTCGACTCCGGGTCAGGTGGTAGGCCTCAGTAGGTCTCCTTGCGAGTGAGTCCCGACGTTGGGGAGGTTAGCGATTAATAGCTGCAACCTAGATAGGAAGTCAGCCTTGGAAAGTAGGCCTTTTGCAAAGTCGGCCCCTTTTGATTGCTATGTGTTTACTCCCCAACGATGTCGGCATCAAGTAGCAGAATTACCAACTAATAACCTTTCTTTGTTATCTTGTCAGCCAGCATAGAAGCCGCTGTCAGTCCAGGAGTTATAGCAGCCAGTTTTTCATGCCTGCCACAACAGGAAGCCGTCCCCGCAGGTTTGGTGTAAGGTAGTAGGCCCCGACAGGCCTCCCTGAAGATGGGCTCCACGGTCGCCAGTCACCAGTCGACCGTGACAGTCAGCGTGGATTGCGAGCAGGCAGCAGGCCCCTTCCAGGCCTCCCTGTGGCTCGCCACCGGGTAGTAGGCCTCACCAGGCCTCCCCTAGATGTGAGTTCCTGACCGTCCCTAGGGGTGAGCCCCGGGACCAGGATGCCTTTGGCAGCAGGCATGTGGGATTGCCAGGTAGTAGGCCTCACCAGGCCTCCCAGAAGGTTTGCCATGGGTAGCAGGCCTCAAGCCGGGCCTCCCCTGATGGCACGTCCCAAGGTTTCAGTCATGTGGACTAGCATGGACTGTTGGCAGGTGGTAGGCCTCACTCAGCCTCCCTGTGAGCTCGTTACCGGGCGATAGGCCTCACTAGGCCTCCCTGAGGGGGAGTTCCCGAGTCAGGATGCTCGGGCAGCTAGCATGGCCTGCTATTAGGTAGTAGGCCTCTCCAGGCCTCCCTGAGGAGACGAGCTTCTGTTTTCCAGCTACTTTGACAGTGGGTTTCGACTGCTATCAGGTAGCAGGCCTCACGAGGCCTCCCTTCAGCCGAGTTTCCGAGTTTGGTTTCTCGAGCATTTGGCATGTACTGCTATCATGTAATAGGCCTCACTAGGCCTCCCTGAGGGGTTGGGTTCTCAGTTCAAGAACTGTTTACTGGCATATGTTGACAGATAGTGGGATCTGCCCCTTATTTGGCAGCATCTGAGGATGGTCTTACCCTAGCACGACTGAGGTCGCTTCTGCTACTTGGTTCCCATGGGAGGGAATTTAGCCTACAACCTGGCTTACCTACCGGGCAGCCCCTTTTTAAGCTCCCCTCTCTTCGAGGGTCGTCTGTGAGCCCGAAGCTGCTTGGGCCTGATCAGATGGTCGTAGGCCCCTCGCGAGGCCTCCCAATTAGATCAGCTTATAGGCCAGTCTGGCCTCCTGAGTGTTTCTACTTGATAATAGCTCAGGAGATTCTAGGATCGAGCAGATTAACTCCCATCGCTGGCAAGGGTAGAAAGCGCTATGCTGAGTGCTGCTCTCCGGGATTCCCGTCTCTGAGATCCGGTCTGAGGAGGACACTGCCATTCTGCAGTCCCTTGGACTGGATGCCTCTTCAGGAGGCGAGTATCCAGAGGCTCTGTTCTCGAACAGACAAGGATGGCCCGGCCGAAGTGCCCGTTGAAAAAGGCACCAAACTAGGACTCCTTGGCGGCGTTAGTGGCTGGCTGGGGCGCCCTAGGGCCCCACTAGCAACATTCCCTTAAAGGTGCCCCCTTCCTTTGAATGGGTTGGATCCAGGCCTTTGAGCGGCCTGAATAGGACCTTGTGCAGCCGCACTAAGGTTCCTGACAAGGCTTATAGCTTGGCCTATGACCATAGGGAATGCTGTCACTGAGGGGGAGTGGTTCAGGCATTTCTTTTGAATTTGCTTGTCCTGACAGTTGTCACTGCCAGTGGGCATGCACTCCCCTCGGCATGGCGGCGTTGGTATTTCGTTCCCCGTAGCGTCAAGCTGACGCTGCGCGAGTTCCCTTTCGAAAGGGAACGTCTCCGGTTGCGTATGTAACCTTGGTTCCCTGAGAACAGGGAACGAGACGCTGCGTCGCTTTGCCATGCCTCAGGGCCTGCCTGCCAAACAGTCCCTTCAGACGAAAAAGCGGTGTCATGTTTGTGAGGCGCCCTTATATACTTCCTGGTTGCACCTTGATGACATCATAGGCTGTCGCCGGTCAATAGGATTGCCGTGATTCGATAGTAGTTCAGACACCTGTCACGCTGGAGGCGTTCCCCGTAGCGTCAAGCTGACGCAGCGTCTCGTTCCCTGTTCTCAGGGAACCTAGGTTACATACGTAACCGGAGACGGTTTTTATTCGACACAGTGGCTAAATTAACCAAAAATAAAGCTTCAGCTTCTGATGGTTGTAAACAGCACAGTAGTAATAACTTTATGAACTTCTTTATGTGTAAGATTGACAATACAGAGCATTGTAGTGTCACTGAGGAAAAATTACACTCATTCACTGCTATAGGAGAAGAATTGGCTAAACTCGTTAAATCATCAAAATCAACAACATGTATGCTTGACCCTATACCGACTAGGCTATTAAAAGAGATGCTACCAGAGGTCATAGATCCTCTTCTTAATCATTAATTCATATTTGTCATTAGGAGATGTACCGAAAACTTTTAAGTTGGCTATTATTAAACTACTTATTAAAAAAAACCCAACTTGATACTACAGAATTAGTCAATTACAGGCCAATCTCGAATCTACCCTTTCCGTCAAAAATACTTGAAAAGTCAGTGTTTTCACAATTGTGCTCCTTTTTAGAAAGAAATGGTACCTGTGAGAACTTCCAGTCAGGATTTAGACCATATCATAGTACTGAGACTGCTCTCATTCGAGTTAAAAATGATTTACTCTTATCATCCGATCGTGGCTATATCTCTCTATTAGTGTTACTCGATCTTAGTGCTGCATTTGATAGTATTGACCAAAACATTCTTCTGAATAGAATTATGTTGGAATTAGTGGAACTGCATTGGCATGGTTTAAATCATACTTATCTTACTGTTATTAGTTTGTAGCAGTAAATGAAGAGATGTCCCACCGATCACAAGTTCAGTATGGAGTACCACAGGGCTCAGTGCTAGGACCGTTGCTCTTTACCCTGTACATGCTACCACTGGGAGATATCATTAGGAAACATGGCGTTAGTTTTTACTGTTATGCTGACGATACTCAGCTCTATATTTCTTCATGCCCTGACAAAATTACCAATTCACAAGATTAACCCTTTAGGCGCCAGAGGTTTTTTCCTAAAACGTTAGATTTTGACATCTTAATTTCAAAAGGCTATATCTTAAAAGTGATAAAAGATAGACTTTCTGTGAATTATAGAAATATTAAGGATGACCCAAAGTTTATGTAGGGATTACATTTTCCCATCTAATTTGCATATTATGACTTCATATGGTGGTGGTCACCTTGGATTATGGAATTTTCATGAAAAGTCACATATTTAAATGATAAAAGGCAGCACTTCTTTCCCCCCAAAATGTCCCTCACCTTCTGTATGCTATATTGCACAATACTGAATGCTCAGGTAAATTGTAAATAGTAAACAAACTGTGTAAATCGTTACTAATAAATGGTAGAAACAAACCGAATGCATGTAACGGTTGGCCTTTTGCTGTAGAGACTTTCCATTTATACAGTAGGCACTCTGATTCCATGTATGGAGCACATGTATATTATTCATATGACACACAAACACAAGTAGACAAGACCTGTTTAGTTCAAAAGATCACTTGCCATGGCAAGGCAGAGATCATGAGTGACATGATGAGACAAGACGAGAGACAGACGGGCGCGCGCGAGCCCGCCGCAGTGTGGACAGTTCGGACTACTGTCATTGTCATTGCGACTCCCCAGCCTGCCTCCACGTTACCCCTAACTGTATTTGCAATACACGATTCGTGGTTCAGCTGCGCGAGACAAACGCTGCCAGTGTGAATGCTAGGGATGAAACGATTACCGGTTTCACGATAAACCACAAATAAAATGTAGTGACGGTTAGTAATATCGTATAAAATTTTATTATCATTAAAACCGCGTGTGATTATCACGATTGTGAAAACTCGCAGACAGCGTCAGTCTGGCGCAACGCACCGCTGTTTTTTGATTGAGAATAAATGGCAGAAGGCATTGACAGCACTCGGGGGATTGTTCAGCCTCTAAAAGGACCAAATCTGAGGTGTGGTCATATTTTGGCTTTTACAAAAGTCCTGAGGGAAACTTAATCGTAGATGGTCACCCTGTCTGCAGAACATGCCAGAAGAAAGTCGCTGTAATAAGGGGAACACTTCAAAACTACGAACGCAAGGCAAGTGGACTTTGACCTCAATACCAAAACTACGTCTGGCAAATTATAACGTGAAGCGAATGAACAAATTCAGACAAGAATAGGGTGACATTTAAGGGATAATACTCAGGGCTTGACATTAAAGGGTTAGTTCACCCAAAAATGAAAATTCTGTCATTAATTCCTCACCCTCATGTCGTTCGACACCCGTAAGACCTCCGTTCATATTCGGAACACAAATGAAGATATTTTTGTTGAAAGCTGAAGGCTGAGAAAGGCTTCAGATAGGCCTCCATTGGCATTCAGTACATTTACACTCACAAGACCCATAAAAGGCACTTAAAATGTCGTTACAAAGTCCATCTCACCACAGTGACTCTACAATAATTTTACGATGCGACGACAATAGTTTTTGTGCGCAAAAAAAAATCAAAATAACAACTTTATCCAACTTGTTCTTGTCTTCCGTGTGTGCCTCCACGACGCATGCACGAGAATATGAGCAGATCCGGCGTTCGGACACATGACCCAGAAGAGATTTGTTTACGAGCAGAGGAAGACGCACGTATCTAAGCTGTTGAATTCTACATTGATCGTGCTTTAGGTCTCAGCGTAGTTCTCAAAATGGGGTTAAAGTGTGCATTTCATGGATTCCCGAACCCCGGCGCTACGTCATATTCTCGCGCATGCGTCGTGGAGGCACACACGGAAGACAAGAACAAGTTGGATAAAGGTGTTATTTTGATTTTTTTTTGCGCACAAAAACTGTTGTCGTCGCATCGTAAAATTATTGTAGAGCCACTGTGGTGAGATGGACTTTGTAACGACGTTTTAAGTGCCTTTTATGGGTCTTGTGAGTGTAAATGTACTGAATGCCAATGGAGGCCTTTCTCAGCCATCAGCTTTCAACAAAAATATCTTCATTTGTGTCTGAAGATAAACGGAGGTCTTACGGGTGTCGAACGACATGAGGGTGAGTAATTAATGACAGAATTTTCATTTTTGGGTGAACTAACCCTTTAACAACCGCCATTTGCGGGTGTAGCGTTATTTCGGCTGCACACTAGTCACTCTGGCTGTAGAACTTATTATAGTCTTCTCAAAAGCCATCTCTTATAATTGCGTTGCGCATTATAACCACTCACACGTGTTTCTATTGAGTTTATGAATGCTATGTCTCATAATCAGAGGCGTTCAGATTCGCCAGAGTTTCGTTCAGAGCGCGCGCTCAACTCTACACTCAAAGCAGAATAAACGTGTGCTGTATGCAGGAGATTCACTCATCATACAGTGGTGTACTGTTTTTGTTCTATTTCAGCAGCGAAAATGGTTTTTAAAAAAAACAGCAGAACCACAGCGCATCTGATATGACTGGCATAACGCTGGTGAATTTAGGGACCGCCTCTAAAGTTACATACAACATTGGTAATGTTATACACGTTTCAAACTTCACTAGCATTTGAAGAGAATGACAGTCATAAAACTGACTGTAAAGTGTTCATCTAGGTGTCAGGTATGATGCACACATTTTGATATTTAATAAAATAAACTGTCAAATCATATGAAAATATGGATGCATTATTTCACTAGGATACTGTTTGGGCTCTAACACAAAATATGCTAGATTTAAATGCATCATTTCTGAACACTGATGAGAATATTGCTTGAGAATATATTTACAGAGATAATATTAGAGATTATATTTACGAAAAATTATTATTATTTATGCGTTATGCGTTGCTATTGACGACGACCATTAAGGAAGGAAATCCCACAGAATCTAGCTTAAAAAAGTGCTTAGAGCTGCTTTAGTTATTTGTTGTTTGTTGAATTTCAAATATAAAACTTGTTGAAATGTTTTAAGTGTGTGCATTTGAACAAAACCGTGATAATATTGATAACCGTAATTTGGGTCACTATAATCGTGATGTTAAATTTTCATACCGTTTCATCCCTAATATATATATATATATATATATATATATATATATATATATATATATATATATATATATATATATATATATATATATATATATATATATATATATATATATATATATATATATATATATATATATATATATATATATATATATATATATATATATATATATATATATATATATATATATATATTATTCGTTATTAACAAAACAAATAAGCAAATGACATACACCGCCTTATAACACATAAATGAAATAATAGCCTACCATGAATTTCCCCCTCAAACGAATGCTTTTGTTCATTACCATTTTTAATGAAAACTCAACAACAAAAAATTTGTACAGTGAAAAAAATCTGCGTAGGCTATTCAACTTTATACTATATATATATATATTTATAATAATAATACGGATGACATAAAATACTCACACTATAACAAATAAATAAAATATCTTTGGAAATTCCCCTTTAAAACCAATGCTCAGTTTGTGGCAGGGAGCCATGAGTTCCTCTTGAATGTTTTAACTGGGGTTAGGGCCTTAAATTGGAGTAAATAAATAAATCTAGGACAGGGACAACTAATGATGGATATTATCGAATTTACTGCAAATGCAGATAACAAACATAATATTGCACTTTTGTCACACAGAAATGCACTTGACAGTAATCCACTGATTTTGAGCTAGGATACATTAAAGTGAATTTACTGCTTTTGAAATCTGTCATCATTTACTCACTCTCATGTTGTTCCAAACCTGTATGACTTTCTCTCTTCCGTGAAACATAAAAGAAGATATTTTGAAGAATGTTGGCAACCAAACCATAGGCTATACCATTGAATAGCCTATTGTATGGACAAAAAAAGATTTTCTTTTATGTTACACACACTGTAAAAAATTTTTTTTTTACAGTTTTTGCCAATACATTTTACAGTGTTTTCCCTGTTTTTTTAAATGACAGAAATGTTTTATTAAAATTACAACAAAAAACTGTTTATTGACATGTGTAACATAATTTAACAAAGAAATTCTGTATAAATAGAATAAACTACATATCTGTTTTTAACAGATTTTAAATGACAATTTTAACAAAACTAACCATAAAAATAAAGTTTTTTTATTATTAACCTGCTGGCCTCTTTCAACACATGAAATACTGTAACAACTGTGTCAATTTCTGACACCCCTTAGCTTGTCACAGATTATCAGAGATGTGTTAAAAAGAGAGATATCCTAGTTGAAAGTATATTTACTTTAATCCGTTAATCCGTACAGGTAGTTGCCAAGGGACCATTCAAATAAAGTGTAACCAGTCCATGTGCTATGACTACAACTGCTTTGTGGACTAACAAGGTTTTCTTTTCTTTTTTGCATGGACAGTCCATGTTGTTTACAATTGTTTATGTTCCTGATCATTACCATACCAATTTTTGTTTTCAGAATGCCCTATTCTCAGTTTATAGAATAAACTGACAGAATTAATATACAATATTTAGCTAGTCTCTTTGCCTTCAGTATGCATTATAACTTTGTAACTTAAGATTTTAAAACAAGTAAAAAAAATAAATAAATAATGGACCGTTGCAATTAAAATAATAACATCCGAAAACCAATGCAAAATAAATATTACAAACTTCTGTGTTCAGCAAATAATTTTCAGGGCAAGAATTTTTTAAGCCAATCAGAATTGACACCTCTGCTAAGTGGGGAGAACGCTATGGGTGGACGCAGAAAGAAGCACGCTACGTGAAAGAAGTAGAAGGCGGCAAGCTGGTGAACTAATCCTGCTGTGTCCGAGGAAGCAACACGTGTGAGAGGTAACGTCAAAACTATTTACTGACGCATTCAAACATCCAACGCAATACTGACACTTAGCTAGAGTGTACATTAAGATTGACGACCGAAAACGTAATCAGATGTTACTTTAAGCTTAAATTGATCTGCAACCTAACTAGTGTTAACGTTACCTAAACGCTGTTTCACGTAGCATTTCTAAGGACATTATATTTGTGTTAGCTTGTATTTTTGTGGCCGTGTCTATGTGAGGCACGTGGCTGCTAACTAAAGTTGACCACTTGTTAGCAACAGCTTTAAAATATGCCGCGCTAATACTTGTTAAGTGCATTAACTGGCCCAATACATCGTCAAAAATGTAACGCCGGATCTGCGTCATATTCTCGCGCATGCGTCGTGGAGGCACACACGGAAGACAAGAACAAGCTGGATAAAGGTGTTATTTTGATTTTTTTTTTTTTTTAGACAATAGACCTAAAACTATTGTCGTCGCATCGTAAAATTATTGTAGAGTCACTGTGGTGAGATGGACTTTGTAACAACGTTTTAAGTGCCTTTTATGGGTCTTGTGAGTGTGAATGTACTGAATGCCAATGGAGGCCTATCTGAAGCCTTTCTCAGCATCAGCTTTACACTAAAATATCTTCATTTGTGTTCCGAAGATGAACGGAGGTCTTACGGGTGTCGAACGAAATGAGGGTGAGTAATTAATGACAGAATTTTCATTTTTGGGTGAACTAACCCTTTAACACTGTTTGTCGAAACACATCACAGCCATTGTACACACACTTGCTTAATGGGAGATACTTAAAGGGAGAGTTCACCCCAAAATAAAATTGTCATTGTTTACTCATACTCATGTTGTTCCAAACTTGTATGAATTTCTTCTGTTGAACACAAAATAAGATATTTTGAAGAATATTTGTAACCAAACAGTTGATGGAATGACTTCCATAGTATTTCTTATAATATTTATTTTTTTCTCCATACTACCGAAGTCAATGGGGTCCATCAACTGTTTGGTTACAAACATTCTTCAAAATATTTTTTGTGTTCAACAGAAGAAATGAATGAATACAGGTTTTTTGAACAACTTAAGGGTGAGTAAATGATGATCATTTTATTTTGGGTTGAGCTATCCCTTTAGATGTGTTCGTGTCACATCTCTTGCTGTTTAAATACTTTTTATATGGTTTAAAAATATTATGAAAAATGTTTGTAGCACTATATTCAAGTGTATTTCTGTCTTCACAGATGCCTTTTCAGGATAAATCCAGATAGGGGGACCAAAGTGGAGAAGAAGCCATCTAAAAAAAACAGCAGTCCTTAAATCCTAAGGTTCTTTCATTGATTACAAATATTGCAAACTTTGAATGGAGAGAGTAGACAGCATCTCACATACCTGCTTCTTTCTGTTTCATACACATCCAATTTGCTTGTATACTATTCTGTAATGTTTATAGGGTTCTTTCTGCTTGCATTTTTTTGTGGCTGACTGTTATCTTGAGTGAGTGAGCGAGCGAGCGAGCGAGCAGTATATTGGGTGGTGTTTTAATGTTTTTTTATTTATTTATGCAAATTGTGTAAATTTCAAAGTACTTTATACATGGTTTAAAAAAAGCTGTCATTCTCACTGTAAAGACTGTTATGGAAAAGTTGGTTAGTTTTAACCAAATTAAGCAATGGAGAAAACCAGTTACATTTAAAAATAAATAAATGCTGCTAACAATGCTAAGTGCTTTGTTAAATGTTGATCACAGGATGTACAGTATTTGCAGACAACAAATAAAACAAAACAAAAAAGATTACTGGTTTTGTTTGTTTTTTTAAAACAAATCTTAGTTATTTTTTGCAGTTTAACAGTATAAACTGCAAAAAAAGTTTAAGTACTGTTATAAAAACAGTGTGTGTATATATATATATATATATATATATATATATATATATGTATGTGTGTGTAAGTATCTGTTCTTAAACTTTTTTTATCATTCTTTAAAGAGATTTTTCTGTGTTTTAGAGGTGTAGGACTGTATTGTAACAATTAAAGTATGCTAAAAGTAAAAGATTTCATGGTATTATGAGGAGATTTTTGTGTAGAATAACAGTAATAAACTTTACTTATAGGATAAGAAATTACTGTTTTTTTACAGTTTATCTATGTTTTTTTCCTGACAGTATTTTTCTGTTTTTAAACAGACATTTTCTGGCGCCCCTGCTGCCAGAAAATTACCGTTTTTATACAGGTTTTTTTTTTACAGTGAAATTCATTGAGGTTTGGAATGACATTAGGGTGAGTAAACGTTCACATGTTTTGGGTGAACTATACCCCTTTAAAAACAATAAAAAATGTTCGAGAGTTAACACCTAATTTATATAACACACTGATATGATATCTATCTTTCATGAGGTTCTCATTGAAATAACATTTTGTTAAATTTCATTCGATCTATTAAAAAGTTCATAAAACATTTACAGAGAAAAAAGCTTTGTCCTTAAAGGGATAGTTCACCCAAAAATGAAAATTGTGTCATCATTTACTCACCCTCAAGTTGTTCCAAACCTGTATGAGTTTCTTTGTTCTGCTGAACACAAAAGAAGATAGAGTGAAGAATGTTTGTAACAAAGCAGATAGAGCAACCATTGACTACCATAGTATTTTTTTTTACTACTATGGTAGTCAATAGTTGATCTATCTGCTTGGTTAGAATGTTACAAGTGTGAAACTTGTGTCTGGGTCTTAAAGGGATAGTTCACTTTAAAATGAAAATTCTGTCATCATATACTCACCCTCAATTTGTTTCAAGCCTGTATGAATTTCTTCTGCTGCACACAAAGCAAGATATTTTGAAGAATGTCAGTAACCAAACAGTTAACTGGTCCCATTGACTTCCATAGTAAGAAAAAATATATATACTATGGAGGTCAATGGGACCAGTTAACTGTTTGGTTACTGACATCCTTCAAAATATCTTGCTTTGTGTTTAGCAGAAGAAAGAAATTCATACAGGCTTGAAACAAATTGAGGGTGAGTATGTGATGACAGAATTTTCATTTTAAAGTGAACTATCTCTTTAAGCGCACATTTTAATGCACATCGTCTCAAACAAAATCAGCACAATGGACAGCTCTGTGATCAATGAACGACAACGCTTTTTGTTCACGGAGCGCATAACACATAACAGTCAACTGCATTGAAGGCATGTTATCAGATCAAAGAGATTTGCATTACAATTTTTTTTTCAGCCACATACAAGATTTGTATGTGGCTAAAATGATTTAAAATCATACATTCAGATTTAAACAATAAACAAAACTTATTTAAACATTCACGTCATTTGAATATTAATTTTGAACTTTGAATAACCGCCCATATCAGTGGGAACAATGAGGACGCGCTTTTGACGCGCAGAGGTGTTCGATGCGGGGCTGCACTGCAGAGAGAAATAAACGCAAGTCGTCCTCCACCTGCAGCCTTGATCTGTATTTATTTTTAATCATGGTCAGTGCGGAAAACCCACACTCACTCAAGTAAGTGGAGGTGAAGGGGATTAGGACTTGCATAGCCTTAGTGGAGATCTGAGGGAACTCGCTCTCCACAGACAACCAGAAACTTGTAATCGGCATTTAGTCTCTGCTTCAAGTCCACATTCGAGCTGAATAAAATTTAAAATAAAAAAGTTCGATTTCGTGCATTGATTTGTATTAGTAGGCCTACACTAGTCTTTTCTGTCTGTGTCAGCTGCAGAAATTAAGTTGAAGATCGCCATCTCCGTATTGAAGACGCCTAGCCTACAGAGAGAAATGCACATCATGGATTACATTGAGTAACGTTAGCTAGCCTATTTCTTTTCGTTTTGAATAGTTTCGTTTAAAGAAATGTAAAGCTTTCTTAAATATGTTTCATGTCTATGAGGCATAAACTGAGTTTCGATTAATTTATAATAAAAAATTAAAGAGATATGAGATATAAATTTATGATGCGCTCCAGTTCACGCGTGCAATGTAATTGATCGCGGCTATATTTGCTTCTTATTTATTCAATCCAGGCAATTTGTTGAATAAACATTTATTAAAATTAAGATACAATTTATACAAAACGAAATTCACTTTAAACTAAACGAAATTCACTTTAAACTAAAAGTCTTTTTTACAAAACGAAACTTAATGAAGTGGTCAATCATGTCTGACCCACTCCATGTCCCCGATGCATCCTATCTTACTTATGGTGTTCACTTTTCATAATCAACATATAGATGGAAAAAAATAACCTAATATTTTAACATATGAAACTAAATGCGCTTATTTAATGGCTACAACACATATAGGCTATTAGGCACATTCAAGTTCATTCTCCAATTAATTTTAAAATGATTAAAAAAAATAAACATAGTCAACACCTCAAAAAAATTATTGTAGGCCTATTGCAGTTTTTTCTAAGTACAAGAAACACTCTTTCTGCGTAGAGTGTTTGTGTTGAAAACAGGTGCCATTCATAAAATCCTTCAGTCTCGTTTGTACCACGACGCAAGAATCCCGCGTAGCTTTTACCCAGACAGTATACCGCGACGCGAGTATATGGTTTATTTTTATTTTTTCTTCACGTCGCGCCTCACCTATTGAAAACCGCTGGGCTATAGTAAACTCTCCGTGGAAGTTGAGAAAATAGTTTAAAAGGCTAAGGACGACTTTTTTTTCACACGAAGTGCCATAGTTTTTATTGTTAATAACTACTAATCTGGGCATCGGGAGCAGTGGGCAAAACGGTGGCGCTAGGATACTTGTTTCACCTGCTGCTATGTATCTTATTTGTTAAGAAATAAAACACAGCATACATGAGAAATCTGCACATTTTACCCCATGAATACATTACACTTTAACCCTTTTTTGTTCAAAACAGTCAGTAACTAAACTGAAGGAAACAGTATCAGAGGGTACAAAATACTTCATAAACACAGTTCAAGAGAATATAATGAGCAAAACTCACTCTTATTGAAACTCTGAAGCACACAGAAAAAGCTCAGGTGGTAGCCGGCGATCTCACTTATCGCTGTTCTCCCCTCTAACACAGTATAAAGAACAACAATTACTGCATGTTCCATTATATATATATATATATATATATATATATATATATATATATATATATATACATATATATATATATATATATATATATATATATATATATATATATATATATATATATATATATATATATATATATACGTATATATATATATATATATATATATATATATATATATATATATATATATATATATATATATGTGTATATATATATATATATATATATATATATATATGTGTATATATATATATATATATATATATATATGTATATATATATATATATATATATATATATATATATATATATATATATATATATATATATATATATATATATATATATGTATATATATGTGTATATATATATATATATATATATATATATATATATATATATATATATATATATATATATATATATATATATATATATATATATATATATGTGTATATATATATGTGTATATATATATGTATATATATATATATATATATATATATATATATATATATATATATGTATATATATATATATATATATGTATATATATATAAAAACAGTGTTTGTTTTTTTAACCTTTTAACAACTTTCATAACATTTTACATTAACTCACGCTCAATCTCCGTTGATGTGGACTGAATTCCCTCCCGACTGGAGATCTCTCAATGCAGGAACACAACACTTGTATAACGGCGATTTACACAATCACACGATTGTCGTCACCACAGGTATACAAGTCAACATTAAACTGGAAATGTTCTCTCTTTAACAGTTTTATCAACTATTCTTCCTCTGTGTAACTGGCGTTTCTCACTGCGCTCTCTCAGTCTGACACTCGCTCACTCTCTCTTCCCTTTTATCAACACATTCTCACACCCAACTCGTCACATATGGACGCTTGACCCGGACCCCTTGTCGTCACTTTTCAACGAACTGGGCGTACCTTTATCGTCAATTTTCGACGTGCAGGGTAGTCCGATAGACTTCTATACAGGGCTGGACTGGTAATCTGGCATACCGGGCATTTTCCCGGTGGGCCGACGCACTTTGGGGCCGATACAAGGTTATTTATTTATTTAATTTTTTTGCCACGGACTGGCCCATCATGCAGGGACAGCGTCCCATTGGTTTGTCTTCTGAATTGACAGGCCAAAGCGAGAGAGACCTTCCCTCCTCCATAGACTGTGTCCATATTAGGCGATGTTTAAAAATTTGGGCGCATGAAACTGCAAAAGGCGAATATCCGCGCAACAGCGCTGCCGCGGCCGAACGTGCGCTGCGTTTCTGCTGCTCTATGAAGTGATGAACCGGCACTTTGACTCCGAATGTTGTTTTATACAATCGTGTGATATGGGAACATTAAAGGTTCTGTGGTGAATCAGCTGAAAACAGCCGCGACCATGTAAATACATCACGAGGTAAATTGGAAAACAGCAATACACACAACTACAAACTTGTCACTCTAGCACAACCAAATTCAATAGTTTATTATTATTTATTTTTGAAACCATATAGGCTACCTATGATTATGAGGAGCACGATTTTACCTGTGACTACCATGCCCATACAGTTAAATGAAACTGACCTACAGTTAAACTTAGTTAAAATGTCATTACACTCAAAAAAAAAAAGGTTCTATATGGCACCAAAAATGGTTCTTGGCTCATAATCAGAGGGGAACCTTTTTTAGTGCTATATAGCACCAATTTTGGTGCTTCAGTGGTTCTTCAGAAGTTCTTCACCAGTTCTTTGACTAAGGTGCTATATAGAACCTCTGAAGAACCGCTGAAGAACCACATGAACACATAGCACTAAAAAAGGTTCCCCTATCATTACGAGCCAAGAACCATTTTTGGTGCCATATAGAACCTTTTTTTTTTTTTTTAGAGTGTAGTGTAATTAAATTATAATTCAACAAAACAGCTTTAAAGCCTGGATCCCATGCATTAAAGGGATAGTTCACCCAAAAATGAAAATGATGTCATCATTTACTCACCCTCAAGTTGTTCCAAACCTGTATGAGTTTCTTTGTTCTGCTGAACACAAAAGAAGATATTCAGAAGAATGTTTGTAACCAAGCAGAGAGAGCAACCATTGACTACCATAGTAGGAAAAAAAATACTATGGTAGTCAATGGTTGCTCTCTCTGCTTTGTTACAAACATTCTTCACTCTATCTTCTTTTGTGTTCAGCAGAACAAAGAAACTCATACAGGTTTGGAACAACTTGAGGGTGAGTAAATGATGACACAATTTTCATTTTTGGGTGAACTATCCCTTTAAGGACAAAGCTTTTTTCTCTGTAAATGTTTTATGAACTTTTTAATAGATCTAATGAAATTTAACAAAATGTTATTTCAATGAGAACCTCATGAAATATAGATATCATATCAGTGTGTTACATAAATTAGGTGTTAACTCTCGAACATTTTTATTGTATTTAAAGGGGTAGTTCACCTAAAACATGTGAACGTTTACTCACCCTAATGTCATTCCAAACCTCAATGAATTTCTGTCTGTGTAACATAAAAGAAAATCATTTGAGTCTTTTTTTGTCCATACAATAGGCTATTCAATGGTATAGCCTATGGTTTGGTTGCCAACATTCTTCAAAATATCTTCTTTTATGTTTCACGGATGAGAGAAAGTCATACAGGTTTGGAACAACTTGAGAGTGAGTAAATGATTTTAAAAGCAGTAAATTCACTTTAATGTATCCTAGCTCAAAATCAGTGGATTACGGTCAAGTGCAGTTCTGTGTGACAAAAGGGCAATATTACGTTTGTTATCTGCATTTGCAGTAAATTCGATAATATCCATCATTAGTTGTCCCTGTCCTAGATTTATTTATTTACTCCAATTTAAGGCCCTAACCCCAGTTAAAACATTCAAGAGGAACTCATGGGCCGGATGGGCTGGATTTGCCAGGGCCGAATTTTAGCCCCAGTCCAGCCCTGTTTACCTCACACTGCATTTTGATGAGCTCCCTTAAGAAACATTTGAATATTCTGAGCTGGAATGTGCGTGGTTTAAATTATGTTGTTAAACGATCTAAAGTCTTCGCGCATTTGAATTATTTACACGCAGATATACTGTTTCTACAAGAGACTCATATTAAGCATTCCTGTGCTCACAGACTTAGATGTAGATGGATAGGCCAAATGTACCACTCTACTTTCTCTTCAAAGGCCTGTGGAGTGTCTATATTAATTCGCAAGAATATTCCCTTTCAACATTTGACCACTTAACAGGATAGCAATGGTCGTTATCTTATTGTGACTGGCACTATTTCAGAAAAACATGTTACATTTGTGAATTTATACGCTCCTAATTTCGATGATCCACATTTTTTCGGATCTGTTTTTAATATGATACCTGATGTTGACTCCACTCATCTTATTATTGGAGGGCACTTTAATTGCATCTTGGACCCTTTTATGAATAGGCACTCCCCCAACCCTCCTAAACCTTCTAATTCTGCTACTGTTCTTAATAATCTAATTAATTCACTGAATATACTTGATATTTGGAGACTTCAACACCCTACTGACAAAGACTATTCTTTTTTTCTAATGTCCATAACTCGTATACAAGGATTGACTACTTTTTAACTGATTTTAAATTAACCTCCAAAATCGTAACTTCTAAATACCATAATATTCTAATATCTGATCACTCCCCTGTCTCTATAACAGTAGACTTTGGGATGGAATCCTCCCCCTATTCTTGGCATTTTAATCCCACTCTGTTAAATGAGGACGGTTTTAAAGAATCTTTTGCCACCCATATCGCCGAATTTCTTACTCTGAATGATAAGAGGGACGTGTCTGATTCAACTTTATGGGAAGCTCTTAAAGCTGTCATTAGAGGCCAGATTATAGCTTTTCAAGTAGAACTAAAAAAGCAGAGGGGCAAAAGACTTTCAGAAATAGAAATAGATCTGCCAGTGCTAGAGGATCATTTCAAACTTACATCGTCCAATTTAACTCTGTCAAGTATTATGAAGCTCAAATATGAATATAATACACTGTTATCTGAACAAGTTAGCTCCCTTTTATTAAAAATAAAACAGAAACGATTTGAATTAAGTGACAAACCCAATCGCTTGCTGGCTCGTCAACTTAGGGGCATACAAGCTAGTAGAGCCATAAAAACCATTAAGTTAAAATCCAGGGCCTTGACCAATAAACAAACAGAAATAAACAACGTATTCCAGGAATTTTATCAGGAATTGTACTCCTCTCA
This sequence comes from Gobio gobio, assembly GCF_949357685.1. Taxonomy (NCBI): domain Eukaryota; kingdom Metazoa; phylum Chordata; class Actinopteri; order Cypriniformes; family Gobionidae; genus Gobio; species Gobio gobio. The sequence goes on along the minus strand of NC_137121.1, from coordinate 37,766,584 downwards.
AAGTAAAGTAGACTCATTGGATATTACAAAATTCCTTCGCTCCCTTGGACTTCCTAAAATCAGTGAGGATGCAAGGGAAAACTTAAATTCAGACATTACATTGGAAGAAGTCTCTACAGCTATTAGAAGTTTTCCCAATGGTAAAGCATCTGGCCCAGACGGTTTCTGCATAGAATTTTATAAAGCTTTTTCTAATCAAATTGGCCCCTTGATATTAAGAATGTTTAAAAATTTTATTGAAAACAAAAAATTACCAGAAACACTTTATTCAGCAAATATTGCATTGATCTTAAAGAAAGATAAAGATAATACAGATCCTTCCTCTTACAGACCCATCTCCCTTCTTGGTAATGATCTTAAAATATTTACTAAAATCCTAGCAAATAGGTTAAGTAAATGTATCAGTTCAATCAGGGCCGTGCACAGACCTTTTGAGGGGCATGTGCTGAAACTGAAAAAGGGCACCCCCTCTGTTCACCCGCCCCTAAAGGCCTTTGCACACTGAGTCCGAAATTTTCGCATGCGTTTTTTCGTATTCATGATCCGAAAAATTCGTCACGCACAGAGACCTTGCACACGGAGTCCGATGCGTATTAATGAATGCGTTAAGGCCTGTACACACCGGGACGAATATCGCGCGCGCGCTTATCGCCAGCGTTTTTCGTGCCGTTTTTCGGCGCGTCTTGAGTGTTCACACCCAAGCGATTTTCACTGGCGCTGCGCCGAGTGAACGTGCACATTCAGTTGATGCGCTCCCGGTACACAAGATGGTGCTGCGGCACTTTAAGCCTCTGACACTCGCTTGTCACACAGAAGGAGAAGAGAGACAGTATTTACGTGCTTGCCAAAACCATAGACATATTATGTATATGGACAAAACCATTCACACACTTTTTGCTAACTGGCAAGCAGCATTAGCAGTTCATCTTCTTCTTTGTCTACTTACTACTTCTTCGTCGTATCAATGTGTGCTCGGTAAGAGCGTTTTGTGCTTGAGCGCCACCAAGTCGTGTTTTACTGTCACTTCAGCAGCTCCAGGCACGTGAACAAAAGCGCCGATCTCATTGGTCGGCCAGTTTTTTACGCGCCGCGTCAAAATAAAAAAACGAACCCGAGGCGTTTTTTTTAAAATTACGCTTTTACGCCTGCCGTTTTGCGCGTCAGTGTGAACACTCACATTGGCGCCCATTGTTTAGTCCCGAGGCGTTAAACGTCGGCAATAAACGTGTGCGAAAATCGTCCCGGTGTGAACAGGCCTTTACGGAAAAAAACGTAAAACAACCCAAAATGCCGTCTTCCACCTCCTTATCAAGGAGCTGCGGATTATCCAGACCGATTCAAAGTTGAATGTCAGTGGCTCCGTTTGATGCTTTGCTAGCGATACTGGAGCCACATATTAAAAAGAAGACCAGCAATTTCCAATCCTGAACAGAGACAGGCAGTATGTCTAGGATCCGCGCGCGCGCACACACACACACACACACACACACACACCGCGCGCGCGGTTTACAGGGAGTTGGTGTGCTATAATTATAGCTGTGATATTGTAGTATTTTTGATACAATAATATTTGTATATTTAATTGTATCTGAGGAGCACTGGCGATTCATTGCCAGCAGTTTTAGGTTGGGCATCGGCTCTGTAGATGGGAAAACGGATGCGAAAAACGCAGAAAATCGAACCTGTTCCGATTTTTTTTTTGACGGACGAAAGTTTCAGAGGCGGTGTGCAAGCGTGATTGACATAACGTGAGGTCGAATTTATTTTTTGACGTGCAAAAATTTCGCATGGGAATTTCGGATTCAGTGTGCAAAGGCCTTTAACACTTTATTATCAAACACACATGACATGCTTTATTTACATTTTTTGAAGATTTTCACTATTTTTATTGGGGGGAAAAATGCCTTTTTGAATTTCTGTGTGATGGGAAAATGATGTCCTGATCAACAAACTGATAACGTGCTTTCTCTCATTGAGAGGGGAACAGACAATATAGTACAATAGTATTCATACAATTCTTTAGGGTTTCAGTAAAAGGAAATATAGAATAAAAAAAAAAAAAAAAAAAATGAAAGACAAATCCATATTTAATCTCTGGAAGCCGGGCTAAATGAGCAATCTCTGTTGCTGCATTCCCATCAAGTTAGAGGTGTGTGATGCCTCTAAAATCTGAACACATGACTGAAATTTGCAAGGTTAAAATGACCAGAATGATCTCAGCTGACCCTTGAATGCCAATCTTTAAGGTGTTTCCTGGCTCTCAATTATGCGGTATTTGGTGAGCGGTATAGAGGGGCCAATATTAGGGCAGGGGCTGCTGTGTCCAGTCTCGACCTTGGCCCCTACGAAACACAGCTTCCCCTCCCACAGTGATGCTGCTGGCCTCACAGACATCTGCCTCACCTCTCATACACACCTCACATAAAAACACCCCCCCTTCTTGGAGGTGCCCCAATGGCGGTGACCCCCATTGGCTTAGGTTGTCCTCCGCTGGCCAAAAGAAGAGCGTACCCGTCATCGGCGAATCACCTCATGCTCATTGGTCATCGCAGATCTTTGACCCTCAACAGGATCCGATATTCTCTGGAACCTTTTGGAAAGTGCATTCAAGAGTCAGCAGAGCCCCGGGTCTGATTTCAAATTAGTAAAAACATGGAGACAGTTTAATAATAGTTCCTGATCACACAGTTTTCCTGATACGAGTGTTCTCGTCAGACATCACACACGCCTAGGACAGACCCTCAGTCACCACTCAGAGAGCAGATACAAACTTTAGAAAATATAAAGGAAGAAACAAAATCATACCTAGGGAGGATCATTCAATTCATGATAATAATATAGAAAGATAAATATTGACTGAGTCTTTGATTATAAATTTAATTAAGATATATATATATACAATTATATTGGAGAGGCAGTGGATTTTAGAACCCACCCTTTAAGTTTCTCCTGAGGCCAAAGTGGGGGTATTAATGGTCTACCAATTTAGGCTGGTTCCTAATTTCAAAACAGACCTTTTCAGGTATAAAACTCAATAGTGGCCTGAAATAAAATAAATAAATAAATAAATAAAAATAAAAATAAAAAGTAAATAAATAAAAATAAACAACAAGTAGTCCATCCAATTGCATTCAGTCTTATATAGCATGCGCCACATCAGAAAAATAGAAAATAAAAGAAAACATTCATCTCATTCATCTCAATCCATCTTATTATTTCCACTTAAAACATAAACTTGTTCCTAATTTTTACTCAAGAACCCTTTTGCTAAATTTACTTTTCCCGACAGACCCATTTTCACTCATCATAGCCCACATAATCTTTAACCATAAATGAACATAACCAAAAACAAAATAAACAAATAAATAGTTAATGTTAAAACCTTTTCATCAAAATGACTTCAGCTTGTTTACTCATCTTTATCATGTTGACATTATGCTTAAATATACCTAATACCAAATTATTAATCACCATGTGATTAGTAAAACATTTAAGATCATTCATCATGGTTTTCCTTAAAGTACCCTTTTTTTAATTTTCTTTTATTCTCAATGTCTTGTCCATTAAAACTCTTCAGGTGTAAGCTCCAAATGTCCAAAATCTTAAACCTCTTAATTCATGTCACTTGGTAGTGATACTTCATCAAATCCTCACTAGCCTTATCTTGCCACTTACACCCAAACGTGTCATAACTTTACAAAGAACTTACAGATTTCATAATTTCCCATATTACTTTAAATTTGGACTATAAGTAATCGTCAATTTCTTTAAAGCTGTTTTTCCATTTAACTTTACGGGTGTTCCTAAATTCTATTTCACAACATTAATCTTTGGGCTATTTCTCATTATTCTTCTATCAATCTGCAGATGCCAATGAAACCAAAATATTATATTCCTCTTATCTCAATCCCAGTCACACAGAAAGACTTAAAGTCACTTGCTTCTTTAACATTAATTGTGGTTCTCTATATAAATCAAAATATCATAAGAAAATTAAAATAAAGTAAAAATAAAACTTTTCATCTTTAGAAGTTATCTCTTTGGTCGCCCTCCGGCCTTTCAGAATCTTGAGGGGGTCTATAATTTAGATAGTGACTTCAGCCAATTTGTCACTTTGTCTCTGCCGTCAAGTCTATAACATTTACGCTTACCATTTTTAATCAATTGACATTATTTAAATTTAAGCCCTCAGTTGAATTTAGACAATGGTTTTAACCCATGATGGACGGCAATCTTTAACTTTACAATTCCACTTGAACTAATCCAGAGAGTAATTCAAATCAACATCATAAATGACAAAAGTCGTCATAACAGACAGAGCTGGATAACAATCCCTTTAAAGCTCGTCGCGTGTTCTGGATCATCTTTTCACCAGATTCCTTCAAAATTATCAGTTTCTCTAAAGGTTGTCGTTTACCTTAACCCATCTGTAATGGTCAAATACTCATTCCAGAGGTTAATGACACCCAATTAGAACAGAACAGTTCTAGGAACACATACAACATAAAGTGCAGTCACACCCACACACACATTAAACATTAATTGCTCATCCGCAAATTTTACTTTTAGTGTTTACTCAAATTATTATTTAAACTCAGCTTTTACGTATGCTCATTATTAATTTGTCTCTACAAAAGTCAGCTGGGTTGTTTTGGTTCTGATATCATTTTCTTTGTTTTGTTTCAGCTTTAGCAGGGCGATAACAAATTGCACCATCCCTGCTTCCACAAGCAGTCTCTCTCTCTCTCTCTCTCTCTCTCTCTCTCTCTAACCTTTTTAACAGTCTTCTAAGACTTTAACTTCAATGTGAAATTCATCTCATACCTTTTTAAACACTGTTTTCCCTAAAACATGTCTTATTATTTTCAAGTGATGCCATGTGCTTTTACTCATCAATATCTTCTATCATCTGTGGCACAGGCTCAGATATCAGCCTTGAGCTGGTTTCGAAAGAGAGAGACTTCTATGCATTCAGTACTGGTACTGCATTTTCATAAACTTTTAACTTGTCAATCTAGCACAGCATAAGACTTGGCTAGAGATCACATTTATCTTCCAATAAACATCAGACTTCACACTATCTCAGCGTAAGACCTGGCTAGAAATTAAAATTGTTTTCAAATAAGTGACAGACTTTTTCCTTTTAACTCTATCTTTTGCCAGAATTGACGGTTCCAAATAACCATAATTTTATATTTGTCTTTTGCCCAAACAATAAATTTAAACTTCAAACATCTAAATTGAGTCTGAGTTACTCTTCCAATTTTAGCCACAGCACCAGAAATGACATGGTGGGGCAGATTCAGATAAGCGAATTGTTTTATTACAGCTCAGCAGGAGCTTATCTTTTGAAACCAAAACATCAGCTTCTAGGGTTTTTTTAGCTTTTAACCATATTCTCCTACAGTGTTTTTACCAACATCCAGTCAAATAAACTTTATCAGAATTTTTCACGAATCATTTTAACATTTTTATCATTTAAACCCTCTATGTCTCTAATTATATAGTTACTGCCATTAATTTTTAACCTCATAATTTATTTTAAAATGATCATGGATCTTTCCTTTAAAAGGAATTCCTTAAGACGTCAATATATGAACTTATTACTTATTTCCTTATTTTCAATCTGTGTACTCTGTTTAAAATCCCTCAGTGTCCGTGACTATATCTGCTTTTTCCTTTTTTCTTTTCAAAAACAACTTCAAGTCCTTTTACTCTGACTACACAAACCAAATCCTACATAATTTTTCTGCCAATTTATCTCACAAACAGTTAGGGGTTAAAATTTTTCCAGTCTTTTAGCTTTTAGCCAGTCAAGTTTCTGATTAACTTTTCAAATTAGAATTAAAACCTTTGCTGCCCATTTACTTAATAATTCTTTCAAATTTCTTTGACGTCAGGGCTTCAGAGCAGCGCTGCTTACAGCGTTTGCTGTCTTTCGTCTCAAAATCTTTATCTGGACTGATCATGTCACTCAAATTGTTAGCCATCATTTTAGTCAAAGTTCATACTCACCTGAAATTATACCAGCAGAGATGGAGGCGGCGATCTTTAACCAACACAGCTGTGGCTTCTGCGTGATGAAACTGCAAAGTACACTTATACGAAAAAGTCACTTACTGGTCCATTCCAATTTGGGTCATACCTTACATTTTACTCGGGATCGTTCCTGATGCATCCCTGGCAAACAACCCTGAATCTATTTTTATTTTGTTTAACTAATAACTTAATCCCTAACTGTCTATTGTCCTAAATTCGGGGATCCCCTATCTGAGTTGGAAGAGACGGAGAAGGTTTGCGGTGATGCACTGGCCCCCTTTGTCCAGTGCCGCATGCCCCTTTTAGGAGTGGTATCCTTACCTTAGCCCTTAATCAGCTCTCTCCCCTTTAAGCATGCCTACGTTGCACCCCGTTTCCAAATTATTGGCCTACTGGAGCGACTTCTTATACCCCTTGTGTGTTTCTCAAAAAGCTCTCGACTTACTCAGAGTAGCCAAAACACAATCCTTAGTATAATTATTCCCTATTTCCCATTGAAATAAAGCTCTCCCGTTCCCCTAACCCAGTCTCTTCCAGTCAGACAAGTCTAATAATAAAAATATACTACCTTATCTACTTGTTTGCCAGAGGTGTACCAAGGAATGATTGCTCGCCAAATCTCCACCATAAACTGTTGGGGTAACAGCTTAGGACCCAGGACCAGTAGTGAAAAATGAAGACCAGGAGTCAGGAGTCAGATTAATTAAAGAAAATTTTACTGAAGAATAGTTTGCAGTTTCATCAGCAGAAGCCAGCTTCAAGAGGAGTTCGTAGGCCGCACTCCCTCCAACAGTCTCCCCGTCTCCGTCTAACGTACATACAATTTTCTGAACAGTTATACGGTTTTCAAGGTCTAGACACGTCATTACTGCCATGTGGAATGATTCTGATTCGTTCTAACAACATGCAATGTAAGCAACTTTCCACACGTAGACAGATAGGAGCATATATCACTAAAAATGCGTAGACTTGATGTCGCCCAGGCCCAGATTAGTCCCCAGTGACCTCGGAGGTCATAGAAAAGACGCCTCCAAGTCTAGAATCGTCTGCCGAAAGGACCATCTCCAATACTGGATCTGCACAAATCATACAACGCACACACACAATACTCCAGAGAATACCAGTTTCCATCAAGGTCGGGACATCTTAACTAACTATCAACAAAGCTGAATCTGCAAAACATGCTGATACTACATTTAGAACAGAAGTGACTTTATTCTATTCTATAAAGAAAGAAAAGTATATCAGAGAGGTACATTTCTGTTACATTTTGAGTCCCCAAAAGAGTCCCATAGCTGTAACATAGATGACCCCGGGGGTCGCTTTAGGAAGACATACAGTTAACACATGCTGAGCTCTTCTCACTTCAAACACCAAGGACATTTGCCTGTCAGCACATCTTGACACAGACATCAGAGCTGGATTCAAAAGCACAGAGCAACTAAAACACTACAATATTCAAAATCACTCCTTGAATATAGAGAACTGATTTATCAAATGTAGGACACTGTTATAACTTGATTATCATTCCTTCTTATTTTAATATTGAACATAAAATCATTCTTGAAGGATATGTGTCTGATGAAGAGACAAGTGATGTTTGGCTTGACCCTTGACCCTTCAATGAAGTAGAGCAAGTTCGGCAAAACGCGGATTCGAACCGTGATCAATTTGCGTCAAAACTTTAAGCCATGCGCTTTACCCCTGCACTATCACGGATATCATTTACATGGTGTCTTCTGCAATTCTGACTGACCCAACCAGACCTTCTGTGAAAAAGACGGCCTATTTGCACTTAATGTAACGACAACATTACTGTAACCATCTTTTACTACACATGTGAAAACGAGAGAGTATAGAGATTCAAAAATTAGAGAATATGTATGGAATAATATGGAGTATTGGGTATTACAAGGTTATTTATTTATTTAATTTTTTTGCCACGGACTGGCCCATCATGCAGGGACAGCGGCCCATTGGTTTGTCTTCTGAATTGACAGGCCTAAGCGAGAGAGACCTTCCCTCCTCCATAGACTGTGTCCATATTAGGCGATGTTTAAAAATTTGGGCGGAAGAAACTGCAAAAGGCGAATATCCGCGCAACAGCGCTGCCACGGCCGAACGTGCGCTGCGTTTCTGCTGCTCTATGAAGTGATGAACCGGCACTTTGACTCCGAATGTTGTTTTATACAATCGTGTGATATGGGAACATTAAAGGTTCTGTGGTGAATCAGCTGAAAACAGCCGCGACCATGTAAATACATCACGAGGTAAATTGGAAAACAGCAATACACACAACTACAAACTTGTCACTCTAGCACAACCAAATTCAATAGATTATTATTATTTATTTTCGAAACCATATACCTGTGGTAATGAGGAGCATGATTTTACCTGTGACTACCATGCCCATACAGTTAAATGAAACTGACCTACAGTTAAACTTAGTTAAAATGTCATTACACTAAAAAAAAAAAAGGTTCTATATGGCACCAAAAATGGTTCTTGGCTCATAATCAGAGGGGAACCTTTTTTAGTGCTATATAGCACCAATTTTGGTGCTTCAGTGGTTCTTCAGAAGTTCTTCACCAGTTCTTTGACTAAGGTGCTATATAGAACCTCTGAAGAACCGCTGAAGAACCACATGAACACATAGCACTAAAAAAGGTTCCCCTATCATTACGAGCCAAGAACCATTTTTGGTGCCATATAGAACCTTTTTTTTTTTTTAGAGTGTAGTGTAATTAAATTATAATTCAACAAAACAGCTTTAAAGCCTGGATCCCATGCATTAAAGGGATAGTTCACCCAAAAATGAAAATTGTCATCATTTACTCACCCTCAAGTTGTTCCAAACCTGTATGAGTTTCTTTGTTCTGCTGAACACAAAAGAAGATATTTTGAAGAATGTTTGTAACCAAGCAGATAGATCAACTATTGACTACCATAGTAGGAAAAAAAATACTATGGTAGTCAATGGTTGCTCTCTCTGCTTTGTTACAAACATTCTTCAAAATATCTTCTCTTGTGTTCAGTAGAACAAAGAAACTCATACAGGTTTGGAACAACTTGAGGGTGAGTAAATGATGACACAATTTTCATTTTTGGGTGAACTATCCCTTTAAGGACGAAGCTTTTTTCTCTGTAAATGTTTTATGAACTTTTTAATAGATCGAATGAAATTTAACAAAATGTTATTTCAATGAGAACCTCATGAAAGATAGATATCATATCAGTGTGTTACATAAATTAGGTGTTAACTCTCGAACATTTTTTATTGTTTTTAAAGGGGTATAGTTCACCCAAAACATGTGAACGTTTACTCACCCTAATGTCATTCCAAACCTCAATGAATTTCTGTCTGTGTAACATAAAAGAAAATCATTTGAGTCTTTTTTTGTCCATACAATAGGCTATTCAATGGAATAGCCTATGGTTTGGTTGCCAACATTCTTCAAAATATCTTCTTTTATGTTTCACGGATGAGAGAAAGTCATACAGGTTTGGAACAACTTGAGAGTGAGTAAATGATTTTAAAAGCAGTAAATTCACTTTAATGTATCCTAGATCAAAATCAGTGGTTTACTGTCAAGTGCATTTCTGTGTGACAAAAGTGCAATATTACGTTTGTTATCTGCATTTGCACTAAATTCGATAATATCCATCATTAGTTGTCCCTGTCCTAGATTTATTTATTTACTCCAATTTAAGGCCCTAACCCCAGTTAAAACATTCAAGAGGAACTCATGGGCCGGATGGGCTGGATTTGCCAGGGCCGAATTTTAGCCCCAGTCCAGCCCTGCTTCTATAGAACTCTGAACTGGAGCCTGTGGCGTTGAAATTTGACGTATTGGGTAAGCACACCGCAGCCCGTTGTCTGTGGTGAATGGGTCGAGACTACAATAAATAAAAATTAAAAGGAATAGGCTACAATAAATGATCTATGCCAGGGCTAGTCAAAAGGCAGCCGGGTCATTCCTAGCATTCGGTGCCATTTGAGTCCCCATGACATAATGTGGTATATTTTGAGTAAAAATGGGCTAATAATTGTATTTAAAGGCTCATTTTACACAGTTAATCCCCCTTTACCATACAACACAATAATATGTACCCAGGATTAATTAATTAAAAATAATTACTCTGATTTTAGTGCAAGTATGCTAAACTGCCATGTCCCCAAGTAAGTTTGCCTAACTTCAGCCACAAATATAAGTAATAAAAATCAAACAAATTCCAAATTTTTCAATATTGTTGTATATTTTTATTTATAATATTCCTCACCAATATATATTTTTTGTTATTAAAACATTTTTAATGCTTAAAGTCTGTAAAATATGTTGTGTCCCTGAACGGAATGTCCCCCCTGTTACTCTGATGGAAAATCCATCTGAACACACCCCTTGACTGTTCCTCTAATCACATGATTCTCAGGAAGTAGAATACCTTTTGGCGGCAAACTATCTACAAGAATCAAAGTAAGGCTCTCTCCTTAATTTACACTTTTTTTCAATGTATTACAACGATTCATTCATGTGGTAAAGCATAACATGTCCACCCTGTTATGCTTATTTATAGTGGAAACTGATAATTGATTGTAATTTTGAAAATATGGTTAATAAACATGTTAAAAATCTTCCTCAGTGATCACTGCGCACTAGCTTGTTGTTCATCAAATAAGTAGCAATGGCTAACTTTAGCATAAAATGTCCCTCCTGTTACTGTCCACCCTGTTACTTTTTTGCAGTAACAGGGTGGACATATTGTAACAGAGTGGACATAATACCTAGATAAATAAGTGTTTATAGCATTTATTTGCATTTATAATCAATTTATAAGGAATTTATTTTAATAATAATTTATATAATCTCAAGAAATAGTAGCTTAAATAGTATGCATGTATTTGTCAGGAAATGGCGCTGCTGTCTGCTGCAGAAAAGCAGCGACGCTACAGGGAATGTCGTGATGCAGACCCAGAAAGAAGGCAGATATACCACAATAAAGAGAAAGAGAGGTGGAGAAAGGACAGAGAGGAAGGAATAAAATAGGGAGTGGCAGGGTAAATTAGTTGATTTGTGGTGTGATGTCCTGTTGTTCAGTGCCGTGATGTCCACTCTGTTATGTCCTGTCCACCCTGTTACCTCTGTTTTTTTATGTTAATAAAATAAGTTCAACAAATGTCATGCATATCTTTGTGGTTACTTGTAGAAAATTAAATGTTATATTATATATTTAAGATGGGGACAAAATTCCGATGAAATGTATTTTTATTCTAAAAGAAATATGTTGAAATTACCATTGTGCCTTAAAAAAAAAAACTTTTCTCAAGATAATGCTTGTTTATGAACACTTTGTTAAAACATTTGCAGGGTAGAGTGAGGGACATTTTAGCTCTTAGAATATGTAAATATTACAATAATTATGCATTTAAAACAAGTATTAATTGAGATGAGAATGTCCGGTAACAGGGTGGACATTTGGCCTTTGCATGTGTGAAGAATTTGGTCAAAATTATTAAACAATAATATCCTGAGCTGGACCAATATATTTTTACTGTAGTGTAACAAGCCATTCTTCAGATAAAATTATAAAATCATAGACATTTTTTAATTTTTGAATAGAAAGTTACCAAGCTGAAAAGGCACCAAATAGTAAGAATGACCCAGCCACCAGATCATATTTATTTGGCCCTCCAACTGGTTTTTGATGTTCAAAACCCCTCGCAATCTGATCAAAGTGCCCTCTGCGCAAAGGTTTAGCTCGTTCATAGGCAACCGCATTCAGCGGTGAGTTTAACAACGCTGACGTCACTGTGGGGCGACCCCAAGGACCATTGCGATTTTCCACTCGGTAAGTAGAAGAGTTCATTAATAGAGGTGGATACTATTCTTAAATTTACACATCAAAAACTGTTGAATCAGGGCACTTAGTTGTGTTTAGAACCTTTAGACGTGTAAGGTGGTAATTTCTATTGACGCTAAATGATATAGAAGACATTATTAAAAAATATATAGGCCTAGCTTTCCTACACCTACAGGCTAGCAAAGTTAGCTAATCAAATACTGAAAGTTCATTTTTGTCGTACACTGTAAAAAATGAAATTACCATTCGTCCAGCATACTGTGCTTTTTGAATCCCATATATTAGGAATTGTGAATAACTGTGACTCTACATAAAAATACCTGTTAGTCCAACAAAATTCTCCAAAATGTCACTGCTACATGTTAAACAAAGTTTTCTGGACAAACATTTTTCTGTTGAGCAGCAACACTAAGATCTATAGTTTGCGCATGCGTGATGAGGCAGAAAATCGCGCCGAATGCACAGGGTTTCCTTCTCCATTTTGTGCGGTAACGCCTCATTTTCTCTGTGCCATGTGGAAGTTTGCTCATCCTGCTTCTTTGAGGATCTAATATTGCCATACGGCTGTAAGTAAGTATTAATATTACTTTTAATTTTATGCATGCAACGAATTTTATACTCCCAAGCTGACACTGTGTTATTAGACATAAGAATTGTTGTTTGAGGTTAAAAATGCTAATTGTTAAACTGCGGATACGCCATGTATAGTCTTAACTAAGTCTTTAATTCATATGTTGGCGTAATTATAATTATACATTAAAATAATATCATAGAAGCACCGTTGCCATCAACAGAAATGTTTTTTTTGTAGGCTAAATGCAGAAAAAAACGTTGTGTAGCCTAACTTTTTTTATGTTTGTCACTGGTCAGAAAAAAATTAGCTCATTAAAGTTCTTTAGACAAAGATTACGGTAAATTAGATAATTCATTTTAAGCATTTCAATTAAGTTATCAGGATCCCAGCGCGAATTCAGTACATCCTACTCATATTACGTGGCAATACCAAGTAAATAATAAAATAATTGTAACGTTACACATAATAAAAGTTTCAATACAATAGCCAAGAAAAAGGAAACTGAAATTAACGAGTAACATGTCTGTTTACCATACAATGATTCAAGTTATTTGTTGTTAGTTAAGGTTGGTTCTTTTTTTTTTTTTTGTCTCTAGATGGCGCTAATTTGCTGATTGTGTATCTGCACATTTGTAATAGAGAAAGACAGCGGAAATGTACGTGGAAATATTTAACCAGTGAGGTACGTTAGAACGTATAATGTGTAAATGTTTAATCTGCCTCACATACACAATGTATGGATAGATAAACTTGTATGCAACTGTATTTTAGCCGTTTCTATGTGCTGTTTCATCGTTATTTGTCACACGCATGTGTATACATGTAACGTTATGTCTGTGTATAGAGCAGATCATTCTTTAAAAAAAACATTCAGAGATCTTCTTTGTACATCATGATTTTAAATATTTGGACAAAGATAAAATGTGTTCTAAAAGTGTAGAATATGACTCTTAAATGCATTGCATTTTAACTTTATTTTTGTATAATAATTTTAATTAAAATAAGGTTGTGATTTGTACAATATAAGGTTCTAACCGATAATTTTCTATTTTTCAGGATGATCCAATGACTTAATGCAGTGTAAACACTGCAAATTCAGCAGTTCAAATGAAGATGTTCTTCTGAAGCACCAAAGACTTTCCAACTGGCCTTGCATTCATACGGATTGCGTTTGTATTTTCAGAACTGCAGGTGCTTTAAGATCCCACCTATCTAAATCACACCCCATCAGTGACCTGCTTTTATCAAGAACAGGTAATTATTTTTTTTTGTTGCTTTCTTAATCTGTGTTCAGATCACAGTAAATAAAGTGTACTCATTTATACAATTGAATTGTTTATGAACAGATTTGTGAGGAGTTTTTTAGAATCCTTCTGGGAGTCTTCATGACAGCCATTGACATGTACACACCGAAGCTCCTGAAACTTTACAGAGCCAGAAAAGGAGCTTTCGGACAGGACATGGATGTGCTCCTAGAAAGACTTGAAGACATGGTAAGTTCAATGTTTTGATGGTTTGATCTATCTATCTAAATACAGTTAATCTATCTAAATACAGTTTGCATACTGTATAAAACACTAACAACTTTAATTCTAAACTAAAATATATTCTTATTGTGTTTGTGTCACAGGAAACTGAAGATGGGACAAAAGGGGTCTCTGTTGGCATTCTCTATGTGTTGGAAGATAACACCCAAACAACAACACCAATGATCCAGAACATTGCTGTTGTACTGGAGGAGGTTGTTGTTCTGGAAGATCTCCCTGATCGGTCTACTGCTCTGGCATACCTGTTTGGCCTTCTCTATGCTCTCAACTTTTCCTATCCCAAAAACCTCAAGTACACTTTTGATACGATTCAGAATGTGTTCATGGAGCTTGGGTCTGGATGCACGAAACGCGTGCTTTCTCTTAAAAACAAACTATTATAAGTAAAAACGGAACTGTGTGGTGGCATACCTTGTCACCAACAAAGAGCTTTTTTTTTCTGTTAGAAAAATTGTTGTTGGTGAGGCATAGTTGGACCAGTGTTTCCAGTTTGAATTTTTTTGAAAAGTTTGTCAAGACATTAAGAATACAAAAAAGCATTGAAGTTTTATAAAGACTGTTTAAATGGACAGTTTACTCAGTTTGTTACTCAGTTTTACTGTATGAAAACGGCTCGTGTTATGTATATAACCCTTGTTCCCTGAGAAAGGGAACGAGCACTGCATCGGTAACGACGAATTTGGGGACACTCCCTAAGCAACAGCGCGTCTGAAGTATGAATGAAATCAGGCCAATCCTGATTGGTGTTGCGTCATGACGTAACTATGACGGCATACCCGGAAGATACATAAGGGGAGCCCAGGCATAGTAATGGCAGTTATCGCGATGAAGCATGCGCTCCAGGCCTGCCGAGGTGTGGCGACGAGATGCAGTGCTCGTTCCCTTTCTCAGGGAACAAGGGTTATATACATAACCCGAGCCGTTCCCTTTCGAGGGAACTCCCACTGCATCAGTAACGACGAATTTGGGGAACGAGTACCCACTAGGCCACACCGACGGTAGCACCAGTCCTAGTGTGAAGCCGGAGACCGGGCACAGCTAGGACTGGAGTACCCTAGCACCGGGCGTCGCAGGGAGGTGCAGACTATAAAATCTAATAAAAGTGTGTGGAGTAGCCCATCCGGCCGCCTCGCAAATGTCCTGCAAAGGGACCCCAGAAAGGAGGGCCACCGAAGAGGCCATGCCCCTGGTGGAATGTGCCCTCACGGCCATAGGTGAAGGCAGGTTGCGCACCTGATAGGCCGTGGCTATTGCCTGGACAATCCAGTTACTGATAGTCTGGGTTGACGCAGGCAGCCCCTTCCTAGATGAACCAAAACACACTAATAGCTGCTCAGATTTCCTCCACTGCGCAGACTTCTCCACATACAATTTAAGGGCTCTGACCGGGCAGAGCAGGTGAAGCCTCCCTTCTTCCACCGTCACGTGAGGCGGAGGATGAAATGCCTGAAGAACCAAAGGCCTGACCACGCTTGATGGCACCTTGGGCACATAACCGGCCCTAGGGTGTAAGATGGCCTTCACTTCGCCAGGGGCAAACTCCAGGCAAGTCGGCGTAAGCGCCAAGGCCTGAAGGTCCCCCACTCTCCTCAGAGAAGTGATGGCTAAGAGAAAGGCCATCTTAAGGGTCAAGCTCTTTGGGTCTGCTGACTCTAGTGGCTCGAAGGGGGCCTCAGCCAATCCCTCGAGAACCACTGCCAGGTCCCAGGTTGGGACTCTGGAACGAGCCGCAGGCCTCATCCTCCGAGCCCCACGGAGGAACCGTACAACCAACTGGTGCCTACCCAAAGGCCCATCACCCAACGGTGTGTGGAAAGCCCCAATGGCAGCCACGTACACCTTGAGTGTGGACGGGGTAAGCCCTGCAGAGAAATGATGTTGGAGGAACTCCAGCACTGAAGCCACTGGGCAGTTAACTGGGTCCACCTCACACTCTCTACACTAAGTGGAAAATACATTCCACTTGAGGCTGTACAGTCTCCTTATAGACGGAGCCCTGGAACTGAGCAAGGTCTCATCCACATCTGCCGGCAGGCCAGCCTCTAGGTATCTGGCCCCCTCAGGAGCCAGACCCAAAGGTTCCATATCTCTGGCCGGGGGTGAAATATTGTGCCCCCTGCTTGAGACAGGAGATCCCTCCTCAGAGGAATCTCCCACGGCTGACCCGCTAGCAGAGCTATGATGTCTGAGAACCAAACTTGAGTAGGCCAACGTGGCGCCGCCAGAAGCAGGCTGGCGCCTTGTCGACGGACCCGCTCCAGGACTCCCGGGAGCAGAGCGATCGGGGGAAAGGCGTACAGACGCAGCCTTGGCCACGTCTACACCATGGCATCCAGCCCCAGTGGGGCCGGATGCGTGAGAGAAAACCACAGTGGACAGTGGGTCGTCTCTCGAGACGCGAATAAATCCACTTCCACTGGGCCGAACCTCTCGCACATGGCCTCCACCACCTCAGGGTGGAGTCGCCACTCCCCGTGCCTCAGCCCCTGCCTCGACAGGATGTCTGCTCCCTGATTTTGGACCCCTGGGACATACATTGCCCTGATGGACAACAGTTTCCCTTGGGACCACAGGAGGATGTGATGCGCCAGTCTGCATAGAGGGCGCGACCTCAACCCCCCTGATGCCGTGCCCCAACCAGTGAGGGAGGCGTCTGTTGAAACGGATTTTCCGGCAACAGGACGCTCCCAACACTGGCACCTGGGACAGAAACCAAGGTGTCTTCCATATGACTAGGGAACGAAGGCCACTGCGCGTTACCCTGATCATACAGAATGGATTTCCCCTCAAGGAAAGCCACCTGGTTTACTTCCGTATTAGGGCATGGTGGCCGCGGAGGTCCGGGAAAAAGCTCCTTAGAGCTTTGTAGACCGCCAGCATTTCCAGGCAAAAGATGTGCCAGGAGAAATGCCGGGTCTCCCACAGACCTCTCGCAAGGCGGCCGCCATGACCACGTCCCAGCCAGTGAGGGAGGCGTCTGTTGAAACGGATTCCCGGCAACAGGACGCTCCCAACACTGGCACCTGGGACAGAGACCAAGGCTACTTCCATATGACTAGGGAACGAAGGCCACTGCGCGTTACCCTGATCATACAGAATGGATTTCCCCTTAAGGAAAGCCACCTGGTTTACTTCCGTATCAGGACATGGTGGCCGCGGAGGTCCGGGAAAAAGCTCCTCAGAGCTTTGTAGACCGCCAGCATTTCCAGGCAATAGATGTGCCAGGAGAAATGCCGGGTCTCCCACAGACCTCTCGCAAGCGCTGCCATGACCACGTCCCAGCCAGTGAGGGAGGCGTCTGTTGAAACGGAATCCCGGCAACAGGACGCTCCTAACACTGGCCCTTGGGACAGAAACCAAGGTTCTTCCATATGACTAGGGAACGAAGGCATCTGCGCGTTACCCTGATCATACAGAATGGTTTTCCCCTCGAGGAAAACCCCTTGATTCCCAGCCATCACTGTAAGGATCTCATGCAGCAGGCCAAGAGATATTCTGTTGGACACAGCCGCAATGAGCCCCAGCAGTCCTTAAACTGCTTCACAGTGATGCTCTCGATACGTGCGGGAGACAATTGTGCCCCCAACGTAGAGAATCCCATACGACTCCCAGGAACACAGTTCTCTGAGAAGGCGTCAACGCGCAACTACTTGTAGAGTCTCAAAGGGCTAGGCCGCCTGGAAGAACCCGATATTGGTACGCTTTGCCCCCAAAAAGCGAACCTCAGGAACTTCCTGTGACACAGAAGGATGGATACAGGGAAGTATGCGTCCTCTTCAGATCCATCGTGACAGACCAGTCCTCAGACTGGATCTGAATCACAATGGAGGAATTGCTAAGCATCTTGAATCTGAATCTCCTCAGAGAACGATTCAAGTACCTCAGGTCTAAAGTTGGACACAACTCGCCATCCCTCTTAGGAACTATGAAGTACCGGCATTAGAATCCGGACTTCCTGTTTGCCAGAGGGACCCGTTCTATGGCCTCCTTGGCTAACAGGGCTGTACTTCTTGTTCCATAACCCAAACCTGCCCTGGGCAGACCACAGTCCGGACCACCCCTTTGAACTTCGGGGGAGGAGAACCGAACTGAAGCCTGTAACCCAGCTCTACAGTCTGCAGGACCCACGTAGACACACTCGGAAGGCATGACCATGCGCCGAGATAATCTACTAAGGGAACCAGCCTCTCGAGGCTGGCCTCGGGTGTCAATCTACTAAGGGAACCAGCCTCTCGAGGCTGGCCTCGGGTGTCAACCGAAACTCATTCCCCACCCCCTGAAGCGGCTAACCGGCAGGGAGCAGTCGAGAACGTTTTTCGTTTGGCGCACACGTTCGCTGCCCAGTCGCAAGTCCTACTGGAGGCGACAACGGCGGCGTGCGTGCGCGGGAAATCAGTGAGGCCCGAAGCGTCTTTGACGGCGGGAACACAGCACTGATTTCCCGAGAGCTCCTGGGGGAAAACGACCTCGGTCGCTCCTACCCGGGAGAGGGGGCTGGCCAGCAGGGGCCTCATCTAAGGGAGCAGCTCGACAGGGCCGCAACACTAGGACGGACACTGCGATTAGCCCTTGCCTAAACCTGATGTGTCCCGCAGGCCACAAGGCGGCGAGAACGACATCACTTCAGGAGGGCTCCATCTTAGATGAATATCCAGTTCACAAGTTAAACACGCTTGGGTGACAGAATTAAAGTATCCAATTTATCAAAGTCGGATAACACGACACTCAATTCCTCGGAATTAAATGCCATCATAATCACCAACCCCGTGCCAACTGAACTGAATGACAGGCTGAATAAAAATACATCTAACTCCTCAAAGTCAGATAATATTTTAATTTAATTCCTCAGAATTAAATGCAGCCAAAATAAGGTGAAACAAAGTCTGAATGATAGGCTGAATATCTAACTCCTCAAAGTCAGATTATATTTTATTTAATTCCTCAGAATTAAATGTGGCCGTAATCATCAGACAAACTGTTTATTTGTATATGGACTCATAAAAGGTTCAAGCCGTCATAATACAATTGGCTTTCATCCCTCGAGAAAAAAAGCCAAACAGTTTCAAACAATACGGTGAAACATGGTCTGAATGACAGGCTGAATATCTAACTCCTCAGAGTCAGCTCATATTTCATTTAAATCCTCAGATTTAAATGCAGCCATCATCAGACGATACTGTTTTATCGTACTATACGGACTCGTAACCCACACGTTGCCTCAGCAACGTGGCTCAAGCCGTTAAGCCAACCAGTATCTCATGCACACCGATCGCGTGTGTTCACTTTAATTTTGCATATATAAGGAGTGCTTCATGACTTTGACTGCCTCGATGCTGAGCGCGTCTAATTCCTCAGAATCAGACCGCTGAAGCATCAGGTCCTCCGCCCCGGGGGAAGAAGCCGCAGCGCGGGCTTCCACACGGGGAAGGAGAACATGTCAGACAAAGACTGGGAAGATGCCTCAGCAGTCCCAAGTCCCGCTGACAGTCCATCCGTGAGCCCCATGACCGGCCTCGCCGCACCGCCTCGGCGGATGCGGGACCGATCCACAGGGCTCACGAGGCTGGCTGGTCACTGAACACGGCCAGCCGAGAGCGGAGCAGCCTGAGTGTCAGCTTTCATAACGCTCGTAAGCGGCTCCCTCGAGAGCCGCCCGAGTATGCTGAACGCCCAAACACTGCACACACAGCAGGTGTGCATCCGAGCCTGACATGTAACGGGGACACGGATGCACACACTGCTTAAACTCTCTCACTTTCCAGTCGCCATTTCACACACACTTTCACTTTTTGACAAACAACAATAAATAGACAGACAGATTTCACACAGAGCGCTATGCTGAAGAGCGATAACTGCCATTACTATGCCTGGGCTCCCCTTATGTATCTTCCGGGTATGCCGTCATAGTTACGTCATGACGCAACACCAATCAGGATTGGCCTGATTTCATTCATACTTCAGACGCGCTGTTGCTTAGGGAGTGTCCCCAAATTCGTCGTTACCGATGCAGTGGGAGTTCCCTCGAAAGGGGACTGTGCCTTGCAGTGTTGTGGATACTTTTTTGTGCTGTTTTTCATTTCAGTTAAACAGATTTCAAGCTCTTTTACAATGTAACACTCTGTCTGCACTCACATATTGATACTCCTTTTTTTTTTCTTGTCAACAAGTTCCAAAAAAAGATCTCAAGTGCAGTTTAATATTGTTGAATGCATCTGGCATTGAGTGACCTGTTTGTATATGCTTTGTGCTTTGGACAAGTGTTCCCTTGTCTACATTTTAGTTTAAATTGTTAATTAAAGGGATAGTTTGGCTAAAAATGAAACATTTGTCATCATTTTCTCACCAGCATGTTGTTTCAAACTTGTATGAGTGTCTTTCTTCTGTTGAACACTGAAGATATTTTGAACAATGTTGGTAACCAGACAGTTGACAGTAGCTATTGACTTGCTGTACATGGTATTTTTTTTCCTACTATGGAAGTCAATGGGTGCCGTCAACTGATTGGTTACCAACATTCTTTTAATTATCATAATTTGTGTATAACAGAAGAAAGACATACATACAAGTTTGGAACAATATGAGGGTAAGTAAATTATGACAAATTTTTCACTTTTGGGTGAACTACACTGTAAAAAGTAAAACATTGCTGTTTTTCGTTTGATATATTTTTTTTCATTCCAATAGCCTAAAATTATTAGATTGTTAAGTAAAATTACATTTTTGAATTTGTATGTGTCTTTCAATCTTTTTTCTTAGATCGATACAATATAAAATTATAACATAACAATGAAATTTAAATTATACATTCGATCAAACAACTTTTATTAGATTAAGCATGGTTTGCGCATGCGCACATGAAAACTCGAAAGAAAGTTCTGGAGAAGTCGGAGGAGGCTGGCTGCTGCTGAACAGCGCGACTCGAACAAGACACGTTTGTCAGGTAAGGGAGGAATTAACCAAAATTGCACGTCTGCGTTATCTTTGCCCTTTATTTCATTATAATTTTTATAAGGTAACTAGTTCAGTTTTTATAAGGTGACTTCCTTGGCACTGTTTTACTGATAGCCAGGCTAGCGTGACCTATCTAGCATAACGTTAATGTAATAAGGAAACTCATCCAGCATTAAATAGTTGAATAGCATTAATGTCATATCATTTTAACAAACAGACACGCAGATTAGAAGTTATTATAATGTTAAGTTTGACATTAGCGGTAACGTTATAGCGTTAACATTGCGCCATTTTACAGCTAACGATTTTCCTGGTGAAATCCAAGAACTTAATATTATATAGACCGATTGAACGGATATTATGAAAGGAAAAAAATATTTTCTCGCTCTGAATGTTGTAAAAATAATTTTTATTCATGACTAAGGCTTGAGTATATTGCATTTCTTTGCCGAAAGAAATGAATCACCTCATGCGAGTGACGTGTAACGTTTCTCGCTCAGAGTTTAGGCTAACTGACTCTGCTCAGGGCGCTCAATGCCAATATGAACGCAGATTTTATGTGTTTTATGTTTTAAATTTGCGAAGGCAGGAAATGAATGTGAGGAAAATTAATTTACACTTTGAAACTGTAAAACTAAATCGGATTAATGTTTGGATTAGAATTTTAGGAAAGCTGCTGCTTGGTAGGCCTAGTTCCTGGTGCCAGTTTTGGTTGTCTTTCAAGTCTTCGCTGACACTGGTAAGTTGTTTTTGCCATGGAGGGGAGGGGGTTGGGGTCAGTAAGTTAGGTGATTCGTGCATTACCATGCGTTCACACCGCCGCCGGCGAGAGCGTCAACATTCGCCTTGGCCGCCCTGCCAACAACGCTGTACTGTTCGGTCAAACCGCCGCCGGCGGGAGGGTCAAAGTAAATGACAAATTGCGGTAACCAATCGAAATCCTCTCAAGCGAGGACCTCTACATTCCGCTTGGTTGCCAACGAACCGCGTCATAGCTCATTACCTCGACGCTCTCACCGTCCAAGACGCGCCGCTCTCGCCGGAGTGTTTTCCTGTCACTTTGACGCTCTCGCCGCCGGCGGTGTGAACACACAGTAACAATCAATACTGATTTATAGCACTGAGCATGATGCCCCTAACACTAATATTGTGAGCCTTTTGCACATATAGGCTAAAGGTATGTATAGGGTGTATCTCACACACTCAACTGGGTCTGGTCAGCACTCTTTATTCATTACTATGTATTGTCTTGCCAGGATATGCCAGGTGATGGACTGGAGCAAACAATGGCCGTCTTAATCAGTGAGACAGACACCAGGGTTCTCATTGAGTCCACAGAGGTCCTCAGAAACGTGCCCTCAACCGCAGCTGCTGTAGCAATGCTGTTTGGACTGACATATGTGCTAAACCTCAAGTATCCAAAAGAACTGAAATTCACTTTTGAGTTTTTTCAGAAAGTTTTTATGGAACTTGACACAAGAAAAATGACCCCCAAAATATGTTGCCTCTGCACTCTGCTGCATAGTCAATGACTTGATGAACATAGGATGGCAGAAATTCTTTCACCCCAGTCTCCACTACATCGAATAAGTAGTTCAGTAGTTGTTTGTTGTTTACTGGATGTGGCAATATCTATGTTGTGTATTTGATTTACATTTAATTCTTCTGCCAAAAATGTTAATTCCTGAGAGAAGCAGACCAACTGTTTTTAGGTATTTGTTCTTATTTCTTATTCTTGTTCTTATTGCTCTTATGATATATTCACGTTTTAATACTGCTATGAATTCAACTTGAAATGAACTGATCACTTGATCTTTCTTAGAATTACATTTGTATTTGTAAAACAATGTTTGTTTTGCCAAAAAAGTCTAATCTTAAAAACAGTGATTTTTTCCTACAAGATTTAATAAAGATTGTCAATTGTGAAGCCTTTTATATTACTTGCAATGAATACATATTTCAGATTGAAGAAAATTCAATTTAGATCAAGTTTCTTAAAAACCTTTTTTTTTTTATTTAAGCCAATTTAAAATATTGATTTACACCAAACTCAGAAAAGAGTTTGCAGGAAATCAAGTCTGTTAAAAAACATATTTTTTTAATTTAAGCCAATTTAAAATATTGATTTACACCAAATTCAGAAAAGAGTTTGCATGAAATGCAGAAAATTAGTTTGAACTGAATGGTTTCTGAACATTAGGTCAATGTAAAATCTTTATTGTGAATGGTTACTTCAATTTTATTAAGTTAATCCAATGTTTCACTTTTTACAGTGTATGCCTTTAAGAATTCTAACATTTCACTAAATAATACAGTTGTTACAATGTATGTGCTTTTTACAACTGAATAAACTGATAAAGGAATTCATTTTTTGTCATTTGTAAATTATTTAAAATCACTAAAATAATTGTAGAAAGGATAGTGAGGTCTTTATTTTACTAATAATTTTTTTTCCATCAAGGAAACAGAAAAAAATAAATTAGCTCAACAACAGTAATTGTTGTTTCAGTTGCTGTGACAATAATTTTTTTATTAGCAAAATACGACAATCAACATTGCATGAACAAACAAATTTACGTTGGCTAAACAAAAAAAAATTTTCTGGGAAGAATTCAAAATTAATTGTTGAGACAACACAAAAGTCTTACTGCATCAAGTTGCCTTACATTTTTACGTTTTCTCAACTATTTTTTTTTTACAGTGTATATAATCATGCAAGGTACAATCATAGGGAAATGTAAGATTTACAGTATTACATTAGCCCACAACTTTTATCCAACATTATAAATGTTCAGATGAAGAACGGTGTTGACAGATTGTTTTTTTTACAGCCCAGTATTTGTTTAAAATCCACACAAAATTTTATAATAAACACCCACATAAATCTATAATAAACTTTACAAATTAATTCATAACTACAACATTGTGCCTCATCACAAGTTTTCAATATGAAATAAAACAATTAATGTGTATAATTAATGTAATAAGTAATGCTGTCATAACTTATTGACTGATTCATATATATATAATTTAAAAGTTCTGCTGTGGGTTTGTTTTTGTTTTTTTGGGAGAAATAGAGCAAAACTTACATTATTATTTTTTTTGTCTAAAATGTAATTAACAATAGTAACGTGTGTATTGAACTGTATAAAATCAATATCACATACACTCTAGCCCTTTCTGGCAGCACAGATGAAGAGAATACTGGTGTAATGTTCAAATCTGTTTTTCTTTTTTTTCTTTAGGTCCTTCAAATTTGGCAGCATCAATTTCATTTTATTCTACCCCCCACCACATAAACATACACACACACACACACACACACACACACACACACACACACACACACACACACACACACACACACACACATGTTTGTTTTTGTGAAATGTGAGGACATTCCATAGGCGTAATGGTTTTTATACCGTACAAACCGTATTTTCTATCCCCTTACACTGCCCCTGCCCCTAAACCTAGCCCTCACAGGAGACTGTGCAGTTCACTTTCTGTGAAAAAAAACTTGTTCTGTGTGATTTATAAGCATTTTGAAAAGTGAGGACATGGGGAACGTCCTCATATTTCACCCTCTTTTTGTAATACCTATGTCATACCCATGTCATTATACACATTTGTGTCCTGATATTTCACGAAAACATGCCCACACACACACACACACACACACACACACACACACACAAACAAAGGCACTTTTAAGAGCCGCGTCCGTCCGTCCGTTAACTTTGTTGACCTGTAATCAGTCTCTCTCTCTCTCTCTCTCTCTCTCTCTCTCTCTCTCTCTCTCTCTCTCTCTCTCTCTCTCTGTTTACATCTACCGGTATATTTGTTTTATCTGTCCATCTCTTCGTTGTGAGTCTTTCTGTCTGTTTGTGTTTCTGTCCATCACAATGTACCAATGTAGAACATTATATAGAAACTGTGTCTGAACATAACTGTGTAGAACATTATATAGAAACTGTGTCTATTCCTCGTTTAGTGAGGTCAAACATTAAATCTACTGTAGGATCTAGGAAAAATCTAATTGTGATTAAACCAGAAAATCTCAATATTAGTGAACAAAAACAATTTCTAAAACTAGGTCTTCTAAACATTAGATCGCTCACACCTAAGGCGGTTATTGTAAATGAAATGGTCACAGATAATAGTTTCGATGTACTTTGCCTTACTGAAACCTGGCTTAAGCCAAATGATTATTTCGGTCTAAATGAGTCTACTCCACCAGGATACTGTTATAAGCATGAGCCCCGTCTGATTGGTCGTGGCGGCGGTGTTGCAACAATCTATAGAGATATTCTTAATGTTACTCATAAAACAGGTCACAGGTTTAATTCGTTTGAAGTACTAGTGCTAAATGTTACGCTCTTAAATGTAAGAAAGAAATCCGTATTATCTCTAGCCTTGGCTACTGTGTATAGACCTCCAGGGCCCTATGCTGATTTCTTAAAAGAGTTTGCAGACTTTCTCTCAGATCTATTGGTCAACGTCGATAAAGCATTAATTGTTGGAGATTTTAACATACACGTAGATAACACAAATGATGCATTAGGGGCTGCATTTACAGATCTATTAAACTCCTTTGGGGTTAAGCAAAACGTCACTGGTCCCACTCATCATCTTAATCACACACTAGATTTAATTATATCACATGGAACCAACCCAACCGATATAGATATTATACCGCAAAGTGATGATGTCACTGACCATTACATGGTAACTTGCATACTGTGTACTGCTGAAATCTGTCATGTTGCGCCACGTTATCGACCAGGCAGAACAATCCTTCCAACCACTATAGATAGATTCTCAAATAGCTTACCTGATCTGGCTCAGCTGCTCAGTGAACCCAAACAAACAGATGAACTAGAGGAAATGGTTAGCAGTATGAGCACGATTTTATCTAGCACATTAGAAATTGTTGCACCAATTAGATTAAAAAAGGTTAGAGAGAAACCTAAAGCACTATGGTACAACAGTGCTACACATGTTATCAAGAGAGAAACTCGTAACTTAGAGCGTAAATGGAAACAAACAAATTTAGAGGTCTTTAGAATCGCGTAGAAAGATAGTATGTCACGTTATAAAAAGGCCCTAAAAGCAGCCAGGGCTGAGCATCTCCGCAAACTAATAGAAAATAACCAAAATAATCCAAGGTTTTTATTTAACACCGTGGCTAGACTAACAAATAAACAAACATCGCCTGAGCAAAATATTCTGTTACAGTTTAGTAGTAATGATTTTATGAATTTCTTCACTGAGAAAATAGAAAGCATCAGAAACAAAATTGTAAATGTACAATCTTTAATGATGTCTTATGATTCAACCGCAACTATCGCCCGTCAAGAACTACTACACCGCTTTACAACTATAGGACAGGAAGAGCTAAATAAACTTATCATTGCATCTAAACCAACAACATGTTTATTAGATCCAATACCCACTAAACTACTGAACGAGTTGTTACCTGTAGTGGAAGAGCCTCTTCTCAATATTATTAACTCATCTTTATCTTTAGGTCATGATCCAAGAATATTCAAGTTGGCAGTCATAAAACCTCTCATTAAGAAGCCACAATTAGATCATAATAACCTAGCAAATTACAGACCAATTTCAAATCTTCCATTTATGTCTAAAATACTAGAAAAAGTTGTGTCCGCTCAATTGTGCTCTTTCTTGCAAGAAAATGATATCTATGAAAAATTTCAATCAGGATTCAGGCCGCATCATAGCACAGAAACTGCACTCGTTAAAATCACAAATGATTTACTTCTAGCTTCTGACCAAGGCTGTATCTCAATACTAGTTCTACTAGATCTTAGTGCTGCGTTCGATACTATAGATCATAAAATACTATTAGATCGACTTCAAAATTATACTGGTGTTCAGGGACAGGCATTAAACTGGTTTAGATCGTACTTATCAGACCGCTACCATTTTGTCTGTCTAAATGGGGAAAAATCAAAGATGACGTCAGTAGACTATGGGGTGCCGCAAGGATCCGTGTTAGGCCCTCTGCTATTCTCAATATATATGCTGCCACTTGGTAATATTATAAGAAAACATGGAATTAATTTCCACTGTTATGCTGATGACACTCAATTATATATTTCATCACGACCAGATGAAAACGCTAAATTATCTAAACTGACAGCGTGTGTTGAAGATATTAAATACTGGATGACGTGTAATTTTCTGCTATTAAATTCAGATAAAACGGAGGTGTTACTTATTGGTCCAAAAAACTGCCCACAAAACCTCTCGCAATACAATTTTACCTTGGAAGGATGTCCTGTCACTTTATCCACTACAGTAAAAGACCTGGGTGTTATATTAGACCGCAACCTGACATTCGAAAATCATATTTCATATGTTACAAGAACGGCATTTTTCCATCTTAGAAACATTGCTAAGCTACGTAACATGCTATCTATTTCTGATGCAGGAAAGTTAGTTCATGCATTCATGACCTCGAGATTAGATTACTGTAATGCTTTATTAGCTGGTTGTCCTGCATCCTCAATAAAAAAACTACAGTTAGTCCAAAACGCAGCTGCTAGAGTTCTTACTAGGTCAAGAAAATATGATCATATAACACCAATTTTATCATCTCTACACTGGTTACCTGTGAAGTTCCGTATCAATTACAAAGTATTGCTACTGACCTATAAGGCCCTAAATGGTTTAGCTCCAGTGTATCTAACGGATCTTCTATCGCCCTACAATCCATCGCGCTCTTTAAGATCTCTAAACTCTAGGCTTCTGGTCATTCCAAGGATATCTAAGTCCACTAAAGGAGGGAGGGCTTTTTCACATTTAGCTCAAAAACTCTGGAATAGTCTTCCTGATATTGTTCGAGGTTCAAACTCGCTGTCCCAGTTTAAAACTAGATTAAAGACGCATCTCTTTAGCCAAGCATTCACATTATAATTATCTTTTTATACTACAGTTAAATCGGATCAAAAGCATTAATATAATATTCTGAACAGCAGCTACGCTAATCATTTCCCATCTGCTTTTCTGTTGTTATCTCGGGACACTAGTCCCGAGGTAAATAGTTTGTCAGCTCCAGTTTGTATCCAGCCTCTCATGGAGACTTCGGATGCCCCGACACCTGTGATGAGACGACTCCACGCCTGTGAAGAGACGACTCAACGCCAGCGTTGTTATGGCCTAAATTAATACACGATTGACTAACTTTTTCGAACATTATTCTTTAACATTGTCTTTCTAACATTTTTACTGTACATCTATGAAATGCACTTTCTGTAAAGCTGCTTTGAAACAATGTGTATTGTAAAAAGCGCTATACAAATAAATTTGAATTGAAAATTTAATTGAATAGTGGAGG
The DNA here is from genome assembly GCF_949357685.1 of Gobio gobio. Classification (NCBI taxonomy): domain Eukaryota; kingdom Metazoa; phylum Chordata; class Actinopteri; order Cypriniformes; family Gobionidae; genus Gobio; species Gobio gobio. The sequence continues at coordinate 37,738,251 of NC_137121.1, read as the reverse complement.
ATTCTGAACAAGTACTAGATGATAGAGGAGCTCTAATCCGTATTTGGGCAGATGGTCTTATAGCTGAGTACAGATCAGCCTTGCCATTCCTACATGTTACATGGGCTAACGAAACTCTCAGAAGTAACCTAGACAGGTTAGCAACATGGGAAAGGGATGCTGATGTTAAAACCCAAGTGAGAATAGCAGCAGCTACGTTTAACCCAACGAAACAAGACAATAGATGGACTTAAAACGAAAGTACATGCCACTACTGTGGAAAATTAGGGCATTGGGAGAAAGAATGTAGGAAGAAGTGGCATGATAATAAAATAAATAGAATGCATAATTCTGCTCCTTCTCAGCCGGCTTACAACCCTGATGTAGTTCCACAAGTATCCACTGAAACTTTAGGACAGCTCGTTCAGGCTCTTCTAAGAGCACAACAAGACCAGGAAAAAAACTAATTGTTGGGGCTGTGAGTAGCTACCTTTCCCCGGTAATCCATCACCATGACCAAATAATTTTTGTGAAAGGTAGCATACAAGGGAACGAGACCCTCACAGCCCCGAACATTGTTTTACAGCGTGCACCAGTCACAAACCCATCCTCATGTATGATGTCAGCAATGACTGAAGTTTTGTTAGAGGATGAAATGACTCATGATTGTGTTACGGTTACATACGCAACTACGAATGAAATAGCAGAAACTCCCATTGAGAATGCAGAATTGGAGTTGTTTGTTGATGGTTCAGCTCAAGTGATTGAAGGTAACATTACAGCAGCTGCAGTTTTGTGTCAGGGAAGGAAAACCTGGAGTCATGTGTCACACTATAAAGTTGTTCCCCCACCAACAGGGATAGGGTAGGACACGAATCAGTGAGGAGCCCACGATTTCAAAACACGGCCTCATGAAGCTTCGAAGCGTTATGAATCAGTGAGTCGATTCATGATTCGGATCGCGTGTCAAACCGCCAAACTGCTGTAATTTGGCGATCCAAACCGCTGAATTGACTCACTGATTCATAACGCTTCGAAGCTTCATGATGCCGTGTTTTGAAATCCTCATCACTATGTAAGTCGTTATTTAGGGTTTTTTTGCGCACAAAAACTATTCTCGCCGATTCATAAAGTTATTGTAAAACCACTGTAGTGAGATGGACTTTGTAACGACGTCTTTAGTGTCTTTTAAGGGTCTTGAGAGTGAACCGTGCCATTGTGCCAATGGAGGCCTTTCAGAGCCATCAGATTTACACTAAAATATCTTCATTTGTGTCTGAAGATGAACGGAGGTCTGATGGGTGTCGAACGACATGAGGGTCAGTCATTAATGACAGAACTTTCATTTTTGGGTGAACTAACCCTTTAACAAAAGTTATCTTGCGCTTGCCTCCGCTATCGTCCTGTCAATCATCTCGCTCGCTGTCTCTCTCTCTAAATAATGGTTATGACTGCTGTATTTACACTTGACTGAACATTGGTCTGTGCTTCACACCCGCACGGCTCTTCGCGATAGCGCAGCTTCACCACACAGGTTTAACTCCACACAGCTAAATAAATCAGGCTGAGTGCAGATTAATATTTCATATTTCTGCCATATATGTAACCGGGTCAGGAATACCCTGGTATTTGACCGTTCACCAGTAATTTACTCTCATGTGCGCATGAGCAGCTGCGCGCTGTCCCCTTTAAGAGTTTGTGCATGAAAAATTTATAAAAGGGAAGAGAGAGTGAGCGAGTGTCAGACTGAGGGAGCGCAGTGAGAAATGCCAGAGTTACACAGAGGAAGAATAGTTGATAAAACTGTTAAAGAGAGAACATTTCCAGTTTAATGTTGACTTGTATACCTGTGGTGACGACAATCGTGTGATTGTGTAAATCACCGTTATACAAGTGTTGTGTTCCTGCATTGAGAGATCTCCAGTCGGGGAGGGAATTCAGTCCACATCAACGGAGATTGAGCGTGAGTTAATGTAAAATGTTATGAAAGATGTTAAAAGGTTAAAAAAACAAACACTGTTTATCATATATATATATATATATATATATATATATATATATATATATATATATATATATATATATATATATATATATATATATATATATATATATATATATATTTATTTATTTATTTATTAATGGAACATGCAGTAATTGTTGTTCTTTATACTGTGTTAGAGGGGAGAACAGCGATAAGTGAGATCGCCGGCTACCACCTGAGCTTTTTCTGTGTGCTTCAGAGTTTCAATAAGAGTGAGTTTTGCTCATTATATTCTCTTGAAGTGTGTTTATGAAGTATTTTGTACCCTCTGATAAGTGTATACTGTTTCCTTCAGTTTAGTTACTGACTGTTTTGAACAAAAAAGGGTTAAAGTGTAATGTATTCATGGGGTAAAATGTGCAGATTTCTCATGTATGCTGTTTTATTTCTTAACAAATAAGATACAAAGCAGCAGGTGAAACAAGTATCCTAGCTTAGGCCACCGTTTTGCCCACTGCTCCAGATGGCCAGATTTAGTACAGTTATTAACAATAAAAACTATGGCACTTCGTGTGAAAAAAAAGTCGTCCTTAGCCTTTTAAACTATATTCTCAACTTCCATGGAGAGTTTACTACGCAGCCCGGCACGTCACCTATAGGACAAAAACAATCAATCCGTGCCGACGGTTTTGCAATCCGTTCCCTCAGTTTATAAACCGTGATCACGAATTATTAAACTGTTCCCTCGGTTTAACAAATCGTGCCCACGGATTAATAAACTATATGTTACGGTGACAAATTGCTGCCACATACATATTATTTTTTTCACTCAATTATGTCGTAATAAAGAGATCTTATGTCGTTAAAACGACATATTTTTCTTGTTAAAACCACATATATTTTCTCCTAATAAGGACATGTGTTGTACGGTGATGTCTACAACATATGCCTGTATCCACATTAGAGAATTCATATAGCCCATGTGCATTTGTCACACTTCCATGTCTGAAAAGCAGAAGCAAGCTCAGAGAAAAATAGGCTCATCCGCTGCCTGTACCAATGGCAGTGCCCATAGCACGAAAGTATTGTAATTTATTGATGTAACCTACAGTTCTTAACAGCCACGGGTAGCAGGTGCCATGCCAACTTTAACCTAGAAATCACAGACCCCGGTGCACAAATATCATAACTATCTATAATAGGCCTACAGTAATATATTGTACGTTATACTGTAATACATATATTCTAGAAATGTATTAAAAAGAGAGACGCTTTCAGCCTTACTCAAAGGCCGCGGAAACAGGCCAGTGGGTTCGTTACGCACGTCAATCCGTTCCCGGCGTTCTTATTTTGCTGCTTATTTATTAAATATAGGCTACAGGCAATTAGTTTATGAAACCTTGATCAAAATTAAAATACAATTTATAGAAAACGAAATTCACTTTAAAGAAATGATTTCTGCAAAACAACACTCAATAAAAATCATGTCTGACCCACTCCATGTCTCCAGACATATCGTTACGAAAATGAATGTTGACAAATACAAACATCACATGTCTATGAAAACATGAACATATGACTAGAAAAAAAATAACTGCTAGATTATGATGTATAAATGGTTATTTTGTTTTTAGATGTTTTAAAGGTCCCATGGCATGGCATTTTTCTATTATTTTATAATGTTTCCTGAGGTGTACTTATATTGTTAGTATGATTTTTACATCATAAAATGTCATAATTTAGAAATAAAAGGCATTTTTTCAATACTGATGTTTGCCCTGTGGCTGAATGCCCTGTTTCAAGAGGCGTGTCTGCTGTGAGACTTCAGTAAAAACGCCCACTGTTGTGATTGGCTGACATCTTTGCATTTGAAATGAGCGGAGGGGGCGTGGTTTAACGAGGTCTACGACGCACGAGCTGCTGCCAGAGAGACGGATGGACCTGAGTTCACTTCTCATCAGTTCTCTCAGCACGTCTCAGTTCAGTGAACTGTTGTAGTTACTAAATAACTTTAGTAAAGTATGGATCAGCGCTGACTCGAGACGCGAACCGTTTAGAACGTTTCAGTCCGATTTGCTGAACTGATTCGGTTCACTAAAAAGAACCGGTTCAAAAGAAAGATTGTTCGCGAACCGGACATCACTAATGTACCAGAGACAGAGCGATTGCTAACAAAGTTATTTATAGTAACTACTGAGTTGTGAGAGCGCTGGCAGCGCAAGTTTATTGTGTTTGTATCTGAGAGTGTTGAATAAACACGAGTCCCAGTCACGCCGAGTCCGTCTTCATCATTATTCTACTAACTTTGTAACACATGTAATGTACCATTACAGCTGTCGAGATGAACGAGTTAGTAAGTGTTGATTATAGCATTATTTTTAGATATGTTCCTATCATATGAAAAGTGTCAGTGACGCGCATTGAGTTCATAGCGCAAACAAAGACAAAACAGCAGTAATCGAATGTAATCCAGTTTATTGTGGGCTAGGCTGGCTAGCCTACCCCCCTTCTGCTTAATCTCTGGCCGCGTTTGGCGTCTCCGCTGTGGGCCAGATGCAGTACTGGGGGTCGGGATGTTGAAGGCCGACCGATCAGTGCAGCCCCAGCCTCGGCTTGCGTGAGGTTTATCTCTAAAGAGATGTGAGTCTGCTGATGTTGAGCATAAACGACTGCATGCACATTTTAGAACAGATAAACGCGATGAGGACATACAAAACACTGACTAACAAGATAGAAAACACGATAACACCGTTCTGTCTGGAGAGAGAGAAGCCACAGCGTGTGCACGAATAATAAATAATTAGCTACACATCAGAAATCACTGATCACAGATCAGAAGGAACTGAAAAAAGACTTCTGTTTTCATTTGTACATCCAAACACTGAGAAACTGCCAGCATTCACTCGTTCACAAGCCATGATCTCTCAAGCGTTTGCATGGGCGTGCCAGATTCTCTGGGTGGAGGAAAGGGAGGTAACCGTTCCTGTTTGGACGTCAAAACAGGAGACTTCAGGATTGGCTAGTCTGGGCTGTCATTTTCTCAAAGGCAGAGAAAGACAGCCAGAACTCGGTTTACACCGATCAACATTTCTATCCACTTGGGGACAATATTCAGGCTAGGGGAACTCATATTAATTTTGAAATACCTCATAAAATGAAAATTTCATGCCATGGGACCTTTAAAAAAAAAAAAACATCTCAAATAACCCAATCAATCATATCATTGTAATTGAACTGAAACTGTGAATAAACAGCACCCTACATAGCTTTGCTAGCAGGTTAATAAACTCAACCGAACGCATTCTATATTAATCAGTGTACCTTGCATCAGCAAAAAAGGACGCGAATGTGAACTTGGCCGTGCTAGTTTTTACACATTTTGAATGCGCTATTAACAAAACTATTACAATTGTGTTCTCATTATAATGTTATGGACAGATTGGCTCTGCACATCTTGCACTTAATTTTATTTTTCCTGATCAAAGTGACAGACATCACTGCGCGTTTTTGAAGGCATAATAAGAAACAACTTTAAATAAAACATAGGCTAGGTCTACTGTTAAAAAATATGAGAACGAAATAACTTTGCTGCATTAATATCATCAATGCTTTTGAAAGAGCCTATCTAAAAAGAATATAACCGTCTCAATAACCCAGAGTCGATAATGTCGGGCATTGCATGTGAGCTGAAATAGAAGAGAATGAACACCAGTTGATAACGGCAGCGCTTTACTAGCTGGTTATTAAACTCAACCAAACGTGTCCATATGAGAGCAATCAGATATAGACAACATAAAAGTAATCTTACTACTTGCATCTGCAGAAAAAGGACGCGGACGCGCACATGAACTTCACAGCGCTTGTGGATTTCCTTTAACAGCTGATACACAGGGAATTAAGCTCAGATCATTTACAACATTCTATTACAATCTTGTTCTCATTATAATGCGATGTATATGACAGATTAGCGCTGCACATCTTGCACTTAACTGTATTTCATGATCACAGTGATTCCAGGCATCACTGCAGTGCGCACTTCAGTTTCATTTTATTTCGCCGGTCTGGAAGGCGTGCTGTCTAACGCTAACCAATCAAACCTCAGTTACTGCCAAAAATGCTGCAATAACCAATCAGAAAAATAGACAAATATATTTTTTAAAGTCAGGGCGATCTTCGTTTTCATGATCGATCATCGCTGTGACGTTCGAGTACTCGAGTACTCGAGTACTCGATCACTGTTGCCCATCTCTAATATATACAGTGAGGAAAATAAATATTTGAACACCCTGCTATTTTGCAAGTTCTTCCACTTAGAAATCATGGAGGGGTCTGAAATTGTCATCGTAGGTGCATGTCCACTGTGAGAGACATAATCTAAAAAAAAAAAATCCAGAAATCACAATGTATGATTTTTGTAACTATTTATTTGTATGATACAGTTGCAAATAAGTATTTGAAGACCTGAGAAAAGTTTCCTGTAGTTTTTCACCAGGTTTGCACACACTGCAGGAGGGATTTTGGCCCACTCCTCTACACAGATCTTCTCTAGATCAGTCAGGTTTCTGGCCTGTCACTGAGAAACACGGAGTTTGAGCTCCCTCCAAAGATTCTCTATTGGGTTTAGGTCTGGAGACTGGTTAGGCCACGCCAGAACCTTGATATGCTTCTTACAGAGCCACTCCTTGGTTATCCTGGCTGTGTGCTTCGGGTCATTGTCATGTTGGAAGACCCAGCCTCGACCCATCTTCAATGCTCTAACTGAGGGAAGGAGGTTGTTCCCCAAAATCTGGCAATACATGGCCCCGGTCATCCTCTCCTTAATACAGTGCAGTCGCCCTGTCCCATGTGCAGAAAAACACCCCCAAAGCATGATGCTACCACCCCCATGCTTCACAGTAGGGATGGTGTTCTTGGGATGGTACTCATCATTCTTCTTCCTCCAAACACGTTTAGTGGAATTATGACCAAAAAGTTATATTTTGGTCTCATCTGACCACATAACTTTCTCCCATGACTCCTCTGGATCATCCAAATGGTCATTGGCAAACTTAAGACTGTGCTGGTTTAAGCAGGGGAACCTTCCCTGCCATGCATGATTTCAAACCATGACGTCTTAGTGTATTACCAACAGTAACCTTGGAAACGGTGGTCCCAGCTCTTTTCAGGTCATTGACCAGCTCCTCCCGTGTAGTTCTGGCTGATTTCTCACCTTTCTTAGGATCATTGAGACCCCATGAGGTGAGATCTTGCATGGAGCCCCAGTCCGAGGGAGATTGACAGTCATGTTTAGCTTCTTCCATTTTCTAATGATTGCTCCAACAGTGGACCTTTTTTCACCAAGCTGCTTGGCAATTTCGCCGTAGCCCTTTCCAGCCTTGTGGAGGTGTACAATTTTGTCTCTAGTGTCTTTGGATAGCTCTTTGGTCTTGGCCATGTTAGTGAAACGAAAGAGAGGCGCTCGAGATATACCTTTCTGACTCGCTCAACGCCGGTACTATCGTTCCCTCCTCATCTCCAGCGGGAGCCAGCTTCTTCTTTGTGAAGAAGAAGGACGGCTCCCTGCGTCCCTGTATAGACTATCGGGGTTTAAATGACATCACTGTCAAGAATCGTTATCCATTGCCACTGGTGTCATCTGCCTTCGAAGTCTTGCAGGTAGCAAGGGTTTTTACGAAGCTCGATTTACGTAACGCCTATCACCTGGTGCGTATAAGGGAGGGGGATGAATTGAAGACCGCGTTTAACAGGCACTTTGAATGCCGGGTCCTTCCTTTTGTGTTAGTAAACGCCCCTTGGTTTTTCAAGCCTTAGTCGTGTTCGTCTACCTTGACGACATTTTGATCTTTTCACCATCACTCCAGGTGCACGTCCAACATGTTTGTCGTGTCCTTCAGCGTCTACTGGAGAATCGACTTTATGAAAAAGTCGTGTATGGCCAAACTAATGGCCAAGCAGAACGGACCAATCAAATTGTCGCCCGCATTCTTCGCAGTCTCACCCATCAGAATCCCGCGTCCTGGTCTCAGCATCTTTCCTGGGCTCAATACGGCCATAATTCGCTTCCGTCCTCTGCTACCGGTCTTTCACCCTTCCATTGCTGTCTCGGCTATCAACCTCCGTTATTTGCGTCCCAAGACTCTGAGTCTAATGTTCCATCTGTACAAGCTTTTATTAGCCGTTGCAAACGCAACTGGAGGAGAGTGCGGTCTGCTCTCTGTCGAGCTAGAAGACGCATGACAGTTGCGGCCAATAAGCGCAGAGTTAAGAGTCCTTGCTACGTTTGCGTTTTTTTATTTTTTTATTTACCTCTCCAGTCCGGTTCACGTAAATTGTCTCCCCGTTTCGTTGGACCATTCCGCATTGTAAGAGTCATAAGTCTTGTCGCAGTTAAACTTCACCTTCCGCCTAATTTACGCTCATCCCGTGTTTCATGTCTCCTGCATCAAGCCAGTCATCCGTCCCCCTTCTCGCCCGGTTCGCGCTCCTATTCTTGTCAATGATACCCCTATCTACAGGGTTCGTTGAATTCTCGACAAGTGCCGTCGGGGACGCGGCCATCAGTATCTCGTCGACTAGAGGGGTATGGTCCTGAAGAGAGAAGCTGGGTTCCTTCCCGGGACGTCCTGGATCCTTCACTCATCGCTGATTTCCTCCGGTCTTGCCAATTGCCCTCAGAAGCGCCGTTGAGAGAGGGGTACTGTCATGATCCTGGGTTTTCTTCCCCTTTTCTCTGTCTCCCTCTTGTTGTCACACACTCACTCGCTCACTCACTCACTCACACAATCACGCACACCCATCTTCTCCTCCGCTCATTATATCTTACAGCTGTTTCCCGAATAGTATCTTCAGACACCTGTCACACTGAGGCGTTCCCCGTATGCTTTCTAGGACGCAGTGCGACTTCCCTTTCTAAAGGGAACCGGATTTACAGACAGTAAAAGTCGAAGCATTCATTCATCTCCCCATTCAGCATTACAATATCTTGTGACCTGAAGAACTGCTCTCACTTTTGGACAGGGTCAGGCAATTGCATTTAGGATCATTTGATCGAATATGCTATTAATGGTAGTCATATGAATTTCTCTTTATATAGCCTGGATGCCAGCCGAACTTAGCCCCGCCCACAACATTTTTATTCGGGCAGTTCGGTCTGGATTTGATCCATAGAGAAGTAATTATGCCCGAACAGAAACTGTTCGGACCAATGAAATTGTCAGGGCGGGCTTTAGACGATGATGGACAGATGATCAACATTAACGTAATCATCCACGTCATCAAAGGCGCTTGGGTTGAGTTTGTTCTAATCCTAAACGGAGAACTTGTTCGTATATGCATTCACCTTTACTATTTCTTTCAGAAATGATGATCGTGTTGGTAAGTACTCTGTGTATCCTTAAATTCTTTTTTTACAACACCGGCAAAGATTGTTTACACTCATCTTTTTCTTCTAACGTTAGGCTACTTATTCCAGTGTGCGTGCAGACAGGGTTGCCAAGTTTTTACAACAAAACCCGCCCAATTGCTAACGTTCCTCAAAACTAGCCAAAAACAAGCCCAATAGCTTTCCAGGGGGTGTTCTCCGGGAAAAAAGGCATTTGGGGGGTAAAATATGTGTTATTTTGGCAGGGCTGGCAGCTAAAAATCGCATTCCTGGGTCTGTATATCACATAATTGCGGTCGCTTCAATCCGCGGACATGGTAACACAGTGCAGTTGTTCTGTTGACATTTGATAACTAACGTTATGCGCCGCTCCGTTGCTCTGATTGGTTGTAGGTCTATCCAATTGAGGTCTTTCCTGGATCGGTTGAAACACGCCCCATAATCACAGCCCAACGGAGCAATATCAGACTCATATTCTGACTAGAATTGAGTATGACGACGTCAGGCTACTCTTTATATATAATTTTGAAAAATCACTTGTTTAATTTAAGTGTTTATGTTATTTCTACAATATACAAACTTAATTGTACTGAAATTATTTAATTTTCACTAAAATATAAAATATACAGACTGAATTGAATTGATTAGTATGATTTTAGGTGGCAAAAGTATTATTTAAGATCAATAAATCAAGTAAATAAATTACTGTAGATAAGTGGTTCTCAACTCTGGTCACGGGGACCCACCGCTCAGCACATTTTGTATGTCTCTCTTATCTGACACGCTCCTAGCGAGCTGATTAACTGAATTCCATTTGCCAAATAAGGAGGAATTACAAAGCAGCGGATCCCCAGGACCAGAGTTGAGAATCACTGCTGTAGATCACACTATCAGGAAGGAATAGCTCAATTTTTAAAGTGTCTTAACTAAAGTTTTTTTAACTAAAGTTCTAAGGTCTATAAACTTAATAAACTCGCTTGCCATATAAAGATCTAAACTGTACTGAGATGAGGAATTGAACCTTACCCATTACATTATTATATATTTTATGATATATCATTGTCAAAATATATAGATACTTACTTTAGTTTTTTTTTGTAACAGGAAACCAATTCTACAGACCCAAGAGACACAAGTAATTTTTTTTTTTAAAAATCTCATCTGCAAACATAATATTGAAATAGTTTTATTACAAATTATGATGTGCAAGTACTTTAATATATTTTAAATGCAAGGTAAAATTAACCATCCCACTGTATATAACATTAAAAGGTTTTCTTTCTTTCTTTCTTTCTTTCTTTCTTTCTTTCTTTCTTTCTTTCTTTCTTTCTTTCTTTCTTTCTTTCTTTCTTTCTTTCTTTCTTTCTTTCTTTTTAGGTTACCTTTAGTACACACAGTGTTATGGATTTGCAGTTGAAGTCAGCTTCTGGGTCTCTAAATGAAGGAATTGTCTCTCTCAGTAACATCTGCAAGTCCCTCTTGGATGCACATGTAGATCCCATCACTGGCATGTGCTCCAATTACAAACAGATCAGGGAACATATTGAATACTCAGAACAGTGCATGAAAAATGCAGAAACAATGATTAAAGAAAAGCTGGTACATTTGAATGAACGCATGGAGCAACTTACTCTAGAGAAACAAAATGTTGAGCAGCAGAAGAAACAAACATCCATGGCCATGGATAAATTACACATAGAGAAGAAGTCTGCTGAGGAATCATTACAGAATTACAAATCAGCTTTGGCACAGGCTGAAAAAAACCTAGAATCAGCTAAATATGCTCTCAGAGTAGCACAAGATAGGAGGAACACTGGTGAAGAAGTTGCAACTGCAGGTGGGGCACTGCTTGTAATACCAATTGCCGGATGGATTGCTGGTGAGAAATTAACTTTTATCATCCTCCTGAACACTTATGCATTTATTCAAGACATTTCTGATTAGATAAGATTTCTTTCTTTGTTTGCCTCTAGGTTCAATAATGCTAAGTGAGGGAATACAGGCAATAAACGAGGCTTCAGCTGCCACCAGTGCTGCTGAAAATGAGCAACAAACATCTGAATGGAAAGTGAAGGAGAGCAACAATAAAGTGGATGAATACAATAAAAACATACGTTGTGCACAGGATGAAATTGAGAAGACCAGTGAAACACTGAAGAGGATTGAGGAAGTGATCAAAGATGTTCAAAAGCATCTAGAGGAGGCTGGCAGTGTTCAGGAAAAGGTCAGGACAGCTGTGAGCCTTCTGGGTGTCCTTCATGGAAGAGTCACTGTACTGGAGACGCAAAGTAAACGTTTCATCCTCTGGGAGCCTGTGGTAAAGGTCATGGAAGATGTTATGACGGCAGTAGTAAACATTGCAGAGAATCAGCTTTTCTATAGTGATGGTGTACCAAGCCTCATAAAAGCTTTGAGGGAGAATGTTGGAGGACTACAGGCTTTATGCAACTCTCCCAGTAATTCCGGACATGACAGCTATTACTGATTAACGTGTAACTTGTATAACAGAATTATAAAGGAAAAAAAAGTTGATTTGATATTTTAGATACCACTCAAGTAACCACTTCAGCAAAGAGTGACATATCTGGCAAAACAGAGAAAGTATAACATCTGACATGTATTATTCAACTATACTGGCAAATTGTATTGTATATGAACAAAATAATAAATAAATGCTGATTTTAATCACAATGCAAATGAGTTCAAATCTTATCATGTATGATGAAATGTTTGTTATAGAAAACTTAATTGTAAATTATTACAAAGTGCACTTAAGTGTGTTATGAAATATTGTCATGAAAGAGTACTTTTCAGATGTGAAGAACACAAAAATGATACTTTCAATACAATTAATTACACTTCTTTTTCACAACAGCGCGACCATGCTTGAACTTGAAGTGAACAAAATGTGGTTCTGTAGTGGCGGCATTCACACGTTCCCAGTTCCCTGCCCTGAGCAACCTGGCAAGATAAAGTTTCATTTCCCATTACATCGGGAACATCTTCCAAAATACAAATAAACAAAAACTATGGAGTCAAAATAACGCCGCATAGATTTGCAAAAGAATAAAGTATTGCAAAAGAAAATAAAGTTTTGCAAACAAAAATAAAGAATTGCAAAAGAAATATTAAGTATTGAGAGAACAAAATAAGTTTTGCAAAAGGAAAATAAAGTGGTTATTTTTGTAATTAGCCTTTTGCCGGCCCCTCCCCCGAAACGGCCATTGTCCAATCACACATCATAGCAACCGTTACTATGTGAGCAGGTCCGACAAACATTGCTCAGTATCATTACTAACGTTAGGCTATGTACATACTAGACTAAATATTTCAGATGATTAAGGAAAGATACCATAATCACAGAGGTATAAATATTAATAAAAGTAATTAAACACCGTGGGTAATGTTACTTAACCAATTTGAAGCAGTTGTTGAACTTTTTATATATATATATATATATATATATAGGCTATATAACTTACGAGAAACAGAGAGAAATATCGACACGTCTTCTCCAGCAGCTTGAATGTTCCCCGTTGCAATGGCAACTCTCAACGGCCACCAGGACTTATACAGTTTCATAAAAGCTGTTTATTATTTGTTGTAAAGTGTAAGAATCTAAATTGAAGCCTAGGACAAACGCTGACAAGATGAGATGCTGTAGCCAGGCTATGTCTGTGTCATTATTACAACATTATGTTTATAACTTGTTATGAAATAAAAAAAAGTTTAATACCTCAGAAAAATGCACTTTCCTCTCTTGTCAACATTAGCCTGGTGTGCGCGTGGCGCGTGCTCTTCAGTTGTGGAGGCGTGCGCGCTGTATATCACATCACAGAAAGACGCACACTCACAGTAATCGGATCAGGTCGTTTACATGGTGGAATTTTCTGTTATGCACCTTTTAAGCCAAAGCAATTTTCTATTTGTGAATTCTTTTCATCAACAATGGAAATAAAACATTCTGATTCTGATTCTCAAAACGGCTATTCTCAAAACAACAGAGAAATGTTAGTTAGATTTGAATGGCTTTGACGCACATGTAGGTATAGCTAGCTAGCATACCCTTGTATTTGAACAAAATAGCTACTCGCAACAGACAATAATAGACCATACCATATGAAAGAAAACTTACCTGGCAGTGCAAGAGCATGACTGGTCCACAAGGCTGTGCTTGTTGCATTTAAGGTTAAGGTCATGGGGTTTCTCAGATTTTGCTTAAGACCGGTAAGCATTAGCCTCGATAGTAGTCATGTCTCCTTCATTGCGTATTTTTATATTTTGAATATATCCATCCACTGCATACTGTAACCCCTTTTGCCTCGATCTGAAGGTATTGCTCCAAAAAAGGTTACTGACACGCACAGGTATACCTCTTCCCGTCATGTAAATATGTTGCGCTGGTCGTGTTTGACCATTTGTTTGTCGGATGTAGCAACAGTAACTAAGGGGGGCGGGGCGGGGCTCGGCGAAATGCTAATTGTGGTAGTAGGGGATTTTATTTCCTTTTTTTCCCGTTCATAATCCTTATATGGGAATGGGTGGATGAGGTACTTAGGAGGAGTATTTAAGTGTTTAGGCAGGAAGCCCTCGGACGTAGACGTAGACTGTCATACCCCTTCCGGTTACCGGTGTCACTCTAGCCGAGGGATTGCTGTAGTCGTCGTGATGTGCCCTGGGAGTTGCGTCAAGCGCTCATTGAAAGCTTTAAGGTATGTCGGCTATCATAATGTGTTGTGTTTTGGGTTCTATTTTTAGTTGAGTTTAATGGGGGTTAATGTGTGTTTTAGCGGAATATTCGCGAGTGCATCCTGACGCTGTGGTATGTATGATTCAGTGAATGTTTGTATTCCTTGATTAGAGCAAATCCTTGTCTGATTGTTGTGTTTTGTTTTGCAGTCTCTCGCGTACCACATGATTTAATTCAGGTCGCGCTGCTGTTTTTCGTGACGATTTGGGCAGTGTAACTTAGTGTAACTATCTAGTAGCTTGTAGGTGACCATCAGTGATGCCAGTAACACGTTACTATTTCCAAACCAGTAATCAGATTAAAGTAATTTACCCAAGTCACTGTGAGTTACTATTTTTGTAATTTTCCTTAGTAAAAATATATATTTTTGCTTTCTTGTTGAGTCTCACATGGTTTTTCCTGCATAGAGAATTATGAGCCGGCCGCCTCCATCAAATTTCGTGCCGCCTCCGTCTGTCGACAAAACTCAAGACAGGCAGACACTTGCTCAGATTAGGCCTGTCGTGATAATTAAATAATCATCAGAAATATATATTGTCACATGATCCTTCAGCAATCATTATTAGTATATTATGATTTGCTAGTACAAAGTCATCTAAAGCCATTCCATAGCTGAATGTCTTTCCTCTGCTGTAGCTGTCAATCATTCTCTGTTCAGCATTCAAACTGCGCATCGCGCTCGGTTAGTCAGCAGCAGCACGGTAAAGCTCACTCCAATATGATATATTACCGTTATAATACTTGATATGTAGATAAAATTATTTTCTCATCTTCCTGCCGTTTATCTAGCGGTTTCTGAATGATGTTGTGCTCGCTACTAGGGTGACAACACAAGGACTATTAATTAGCATCACACGCACAATAACCGGAATTTCAAACTGTGAAGAAACAAATAATCAGTGAACCTTTGGACAGATATACATAGTAGACTAGGATTTGTGCGCTCAACGCTCATCTTCTCTTTATGCCGTGAACTTTTCAATGTGCACTCGCGCTGCACTGCACACACTGATTCCATGTTGCTTTAAGCGCATCATTCTGCACCCGAGATGCGCATAAGGGCTTTGTTGCCGCTCTGTTTTGAAGCGTTTCATATATTTTCATAGTTTTGTGCACTTAAATATTAATAAAAAAATATCTTGTTCTCATGTATCTATCATATATTTGTTGTCCCTTTACAGAGTTGCACATTACGTTTGCAATAAACAACAAATCTTGTAGTTTTATATTATTTGTGTAGGCCCATATAATTATTTACATTCATATATAAATATAAATTAAAAATGTTATAAATTGTTTTTCATAAATTTATTTAATAAGAACACAAAGTAATTTGTACCTTTTCATTAACATGTTTAGATTTTATAAAATTAGTCTAAAGATTTTTTTTTCAAGAATTACTTTTTGTAATTGCAATTTTTTTAACTATCCACTCAAGTGAAGTCAAGAAAGACCGTGATTTTATTAAAACAAGTTTTTTTTTTCAGGAAGTATTTTTTAATTTCAATTTAAAATGTCAGGAGATGCATTGTTGACGTTACTGTTAAAAATGCTCTTCCAATAAAGTGAGTGTTGGCAAAAACGGTTGTCATTTTTATGTTGAGGCTGCAGGGGTGTAACTAATAAAGTAACTTGTAATCTAATTTAGTTACTTTTAAAATCAAGTAATCTGTAAAGTAACTAAGCTACTTTTTAAAGGAGTAATCAGTAATTAGATTACTTTTTCAAAGTAACTGTGGCAACACTGGTGACCATTTCACCGTCACCCTTTGAGTATTCTGGGCTCATTAATGCCGACGAGGTAGGACGGGTTATCCGTGTACTAGTCGATTTGGTCAATCATCATATTTTGTGTCTGTTGTGATTTTTGTATCTGTACCACACCCACAAATTTCTCTTTTCTTTTTTTTCTTTTTGTTATTGGTTCGAGTCAAGGCTAAGTGCGCCGAGGGGGAGGCTAGTCACCTGGGCTCATGAGTCACTCATGAAACACATTTTGCTGTGAGGTTGGAGCACCTCTTCCTATCCCATTAATGTGGGATAAAATAAATACTCTGAACCCCAAGTGGATTTACACAAATTGAGTCCAAAAAACGTTAGGTTGTGCCCCACTCTCCCCTACTACTTAATTAAAGACTTGGATGTAAATATATAAATGTGAAAATATTGTAACAATTACATTTAACATAAGAAATGAACTGTTAACTAATAGTTGCTAACGATTAAATATTTAACCATAGGCTATATTTAGCTACCTGGTTATGGTCCGATCTCCCATAGTCGCAGGCTTTGAAGCATGTCAAAATCCAATAAAAATGCCTCGATTTCTCTTTTTAAAATCCCCTCACAAACGTCCGCTGTCAGCTGTCACACACCTGCTATAGACCATGTCACGACTTTTGATTAGCAATTTGAGGGGTTTTGTTGTGCAGACCTGGCAACCTTGTCCCTTGGTTCGGCCTTCGTGTGTGCGACCTTCACATTTGGACACAGCTACAGTCACAACTATCACAGATCATTCCATCATCACCGGATCAGCACGCTCCACCCACTCGTTCACTCTTCACTGCACCTGCACCTGCACCTCATCAGCAGCACTCACTATAAAGAGACACTTCTCCTGCACTTGAAAAGTGGTTCATTTCTCGAGGATTTGTATGCATGCTAGAGACACCTGCTGGCTAATGCAAATATGGTGTTTAAAAAATTGTCAGGAGTGTGACACTACCAAACTGTGCTACATGGCTCTCAAAGGCTTGATATATTAAAGGGTTAGTTCACCCAAAAATGAAATTAAACTGTCATTAATGACTTACCTTCATGTCGTTCGACACCCATAAGACCTCATCTTCAGGGTACTAAAAGGTACTAAAGACATTGTTACAAAGTCCATCTCACTACAGTGGTTCTACAATAACTTTATGAAGCGACGAGAATAGTTTTTGTGCGCAAAAAAAAACTAAATAACGACTTATATAGTGATGAAGCTTCGAAGCGTTATGAATCAGTGAGTCGATTCAGCGGTTTGGATCGCCCAAGTCACGTGATTTCAGCAGTTTGGCGGTTTGACATGCGATCCGAATCATGATTCGACTCACTGATTCATAACGCTTCGAAGCTTCATGATGCCGTGTTTTGAAATTGGTCATCACTATATAAGTCATTATTTAGTTTTTTTTGCGCACAAAAACTATTCTCGTCGCTTCATAAAGTTATTGTAAAACCACTGTAGTGAGATGGACTTTGTAACGACGTCTTTAGTGCCTTTTAAGCGTCTTGAGAGTGAACCGTGCATTGTGCCAATGGAGGCCTTTCAGAGCCATCAGATTTCAACTAAAATATCTTCATTTGTGTTCCGAAGATGAACGGAGGTCTTACGGGTGTCGAACGACATGAGGGTAAGTAATTAATGACAGAATTTACATTTTTGGGTGACCTAACCCTTTAAAGGGGTCATGAATTGAGAAATTAGCTTTCCCTTGAGCTTTTGATATATATAAAGGTCATGGTAATATAAGAATATCCTGTAAGATTCAGAGCTGAAAACTTCCTTGTTAGTCAAAGAAAAGCTTTTATTGACACTAGGCCCAGCAAACGTCAAAGGGAGGAAAGCACCACCTCAACAGAAGAAGATCAACGCTTACTTCATCACTGCCTCTTTAACCAGCCTTGGAAAATACCCGCTCACATGGCACAGATGAAGCTTGACAACATAAAAACAAATGTTAAGAAAGAACATAAAGGTTTGCGTAAAAGCTCTTATGTGCTTCCCAGTATTTTAGAGGGTCCTCTCCTCCTTGTATATTTGATAACGTCATGTAGCGCTGAACCTCCACTATTGCATTGTAGCGACTATGAGTCAGATAAAATAATAACTCAACGGGGAATTGAATTAAAATGAAAGAGACTCGAATTACATTATAATTTATAAATAATTCAGAATTAATGTTTACACCTTAACTTATTCATCCACCAATATGTAAGAACTTAAAGGGGGCTCTGTTAAAGGGAAACATGTATATTTAGCTCAAATGAATGAATTAATGAATTCATAGGGAATTTTGAGAGAGTATTTACAGCCGGGCAAATGACTCTTCCAGCGTTCATTTGAACGGGCCGTAATATCCATGCAGCGGATATTAATATCCGAACAATAGTTAAACACTATAGCCGCGTTTCCACCGCAGGAACTTTACCCCGGAACCAGGAACTTTGGGGGGGAACTCGGTGTGTTTCGACCGCAGGAACCAGGGTCTAAATGAAGTTCCGGGTAAATATTTCCCCCTCCAAACGGCCCTGCTTGCGAGGTGGGACTTTTCAAAAGTTCGCGAACTTTCGGGGGTGGGACTTGAGCGCTGAACATGCTGATTGGTTGAGCTCTCGCAGCTATTTTTTTTTTCCACCGCCATATTTACAAGTCTTTTGCGAGGTGGGTTCCGTGGGTTTTGCGTTCAGTAAATATTTTTTTTGCAACAATGGAGTTCAACAAAAAATTCGACCGATGGACCGACGACGAGGTTCAGGCTTTATTGAGCATATATGCGGAGGAGGACATCCAGCGGGAACTGGAAACGGCGACCCGTAATGAAAAGGTATACCTGAAGATATCGACTCGGTTCCAGTCACACTGGAAAACAGTGCAGAGAGAAGTTGAAGAAATTAAGACAAGATTACAAGAAATTAAAGGATCATAACAACCGGAGCGGTTCCGACCGGCGTATCAACAAGTGGTATGACCGCCTGGACGCGTTGCTGGGACACAGACCGTCCTTTTCTGGTACAGCGGTAACGAAAGACTCGGCTAGTGCGTTGTTGGAAACCATCCAGGAATCCGAGTGGGTTGAAGGTAAATATATCATCTTGGTATCATCTATTAAACTCGTTGCAGTAACTTTTTTCAACATGCTTTTCCAGACGTAACGAGTGGCCCTGATGAATCGCAGGCAACGGAGACCAGCGTGTTTTTCCCCGCGGTCACCAGTACGTTATAAAGCTGACAAAAATGTGTATATATTTAAAAACTGATGTGTAATCCTTAATGGTTTTGTTGTTTTTAATTGTAAACTTAAATTGCCCATGATAAAATTTGCACACTGGGCATTGTTCAAGCTGGGCAAACAATTGTTCATTATTTGTAGTGAAAACACTTTAAATAATTAATTGATGGTTTCTATTGTTTCATGGTTGCCTTGTGTATTAATTTCCATGTGTTTCTGTGCAATTTTTCTACTTAGAGAAAAGGAAAAGGGACTGTGACTTTTTTGATGCACTGAGGGACATGGAGGATGCTAACCGGCCGTCCTGCAGCATGGACAAGAACAGCGAGACCAATATATTCAGCTGCTACTGGATAGCCAGGCCGAGGAGAGATGAGGAGGCAAGAGTTGGCATTCCACCAGTCAGAAGCGGAAGAAAGCAGAGGGACTTTCAGACCGGGTTTCTGTCTGTTCTTGGACAGTTTGTCCAGTCGTTCAAGAAGTAGCCACAATGACCAGCCGCTTGAATGAAGCATTTGCTCTACCACACTTGTACTTTATATATTGTACGTGTTGGCACAGCTCTTGGACAGGTTACTGAAAAATACACTTTTTTTTATATTGTTGTTTTCACATTTTATATTTTCATTTTATTGTTCTAGTAATTTATTTGTCTTTGCACACTTTTATTTTAATTTTGTAAGAACTAATCTGTCTAAAATAAAGTAAAATGTGTAAAATGTCACTGTGTCTTTAATTTCTACATTCTAACTATATAACCACATTCTAATTGTATTCATATAGTGTAGGAAGCACATAAAAGGGCTGCTGCTCACAAGTCTTTCTGAATATGCACATAAACATATCTAGAAAACCCAAATATTATATTTTTAAATGTATAACTGTGAATGTAGTATAATAACTTATAACCACAACTTAAGTGAAGCCATAAGTGTGGTCCTGCTTCATTTCAAATTTGAGGAAGAAGTCTCTAAAATTATGCATTTAATGAAGCATATTGTAATACTAGTCATGTGAATTTTTTTTTTTTTGTGAATGTTAAGAGATGTTATTGTGATAAAAAATAAAATACTTGCAGTCTAGTACCTAATATTTCAACTGCTTAATTCAGTCTATTGTTTTCATTCAATTAACTTTTCACACATCTGTCATGACTGAAACCTCATTATCCTTTTATAGAAAATGTTTTGTTTTGGAATTGAGCTATTACAACACATTCAGATTTTGGATTGCCCATCATCCCATTTTGCATTAAAATGGTCAAGCCAGGTGAAAGTGCACGTTTAAATAAACAGTGTTGGTAATGTGTGTACATAATCAGCAAAAGCAGCGCTGCTTGCATCACCTACACTTGTTATTGTTGCAGAATGCAGACAGTATCGCGCAAAAGTGATTACTGTCCGTCGGTAACTGGGAGAAGCAGTCGCGCGCATTCCCACGTCACCGGACTAATTTGCCTAATCTCCCCGGTACTTTAGACCGCTGTGGAAACGCAGATTGTAGCAGGTCTGGGGGAGAAAAAGTTCCTGGGAAAAAAGTTCCTGGTACAAATAGTTCCGGGTAATTTCGGTGGAAACGCGGCTTATTTAACAGCCAGGTAACTTAGATCGGCAGTTCAAGACATTAAATTGATAAGCACATAACACAAGAACTGTTATCTTTGAATACAAACGGAACTTTATTGATTACTCTAACACATCAAACTAATATCTAACATAAACACACGCACTCGCACATTTACACACGTTGCAGAAAGGAAGAAAATGAAGAAAGAATGAGTTTTAAGAGAGAAAAATTATGAATGGGGGGGGGGGGGGTCCCTTTTCCTGGCTGGACAGGGGTTTTCCCGGGTCTTTGATTCGCTGAAAGTCTGGTCGTGTCTCTTGATCGACGTCTTGGGAAGCCAATCACGTGGCGTGTTGCTAACTGGCAGGCAGTATCAATTCGTCGTATCAATGTGTGCTCGGCAAGACCGTTTTGTGCTTGAGCGCCACCAAGTCGTGTTTTACGGTCACTTCAGCAGCTCCAGGCACGTGAACAAAAGCACTGATCTCAATGGTCGGCCAGTTTTTAACTCGCCGCGTCAAAATAAAAAAACGAACCCGAGGCATTTTTAAAAAAAATTACGCTTTTATGCCTGCCGTTTTACGCGTCGATGTGCACTCTCACATTGGCGCCCTTTGTTTAGTCACGAGGCGTTAAACGTTGGCGATAAACGCGCACGAAAATCGTCCCGGTGTGAACAGGCCTTGTGTGTAATATAAATGTGTAGGGGGGGTGTACAGTGTGTGCTCATTGAAAATGTGTTCTGATATATATTATGATATATATATATATATATATATATATATATATATATATATATATATATATATATATATATATATATATATATATATATATATATATATATATGATATAAATTATCCGAGGCGGGCCACATTTAATATATTTTAATAGACAAGGCCGTTTGAAATTCATCCCCGGGCCGCATTTGGCCCCTGGGCCGAACTTTGGACACCCCTGATCTAGTGGAAGTGTAGCAGTGATGATGGTCACATGACTGAATATGGACACAGAGATGGACGTTCATCTGCACATCCTCAGTGTCTCAGGAGTCACAATAAAAATAAAACTACTGAATTAGCTCAAATAACATGAGTCAGAATGTAAATGATCATTGTGTAACTCTAGTGCAGTGGTCGCCAACCCGTCGATCGTGACTGGTAGATCTTTGCCACTGTCCTGGTAGCTCCCGAAAAGAAAAGATAAAAAAGTACAAAAAATAGGCCTACATCACGACCTATTAATTTTCAGTTTTGCAATCATCTGTATTTCTTAATCCAAGTGCTGTATTTATTTTCAATAAAGTGACGAATGAGATAAGAGACGAGGACCGGTAAGATAACTGTCGCAAACGTCAATATACAGATCTCCATGGTGATAGCCCGCAGCCGCGAGGTAACTGTCAAGTTAGAATGGAGGAGGCTCCACGAAAGAAGGGTAAAACATACCATTTCCATCAAGAATGGGAACAGAAATTTATTTTTTACCATGGTAAAAGATAATTGTGTATGCATGTTGTGCCATCAAAAACAAGCATTATGTAAAAGAGGGAATCTGGAGCGGCACCACAATCCCAACCATCCGAAATTTAAGGACCGCTACCCGCCAAAGAGCGCAATCCGTGCAAAGAAAGTTGACGAGCTTAAATCCGAGTTGAAGGCCCAGCAATCATTTTTTACTAAATCTGCTGACCAAAATAAGGCCGATACTGAAGCATCATTTCGTATAAGCCACCTTCTGGCTAAAAACAAAAAACGTTTTATGGATGGCGAATTATTCAAAGAAGCAATGGCCATTACAGCAGAGACCATTTTCAAAGATTTGAAAAATAAAGACGACATTAAAGCCTCTCTCCGTGCTCTAGCTCTCGGTCCTGCATCAGTGACAAGGAGGGTTGAGTCACTGTCAGAGGACGTGGATCGACAGGTGTTAAAGGACTTGTTACTTTGTGAATATTTTTCACTGCAGTTCGATGAATTTCTGGATGCAGTGGACAC
Organism: Gobio gobio; assembly: GCF_949357685.1. Classification (NCBI taxonomy): domain Eukaryota; kingdom Metazoa; phylum Chordata; class Actinopteri; order Cypriniformes; family Gobionidae; genus Gobio; species Gobio gobio. Next base: position 37,715,597 of record NC_137121.1, on the reverse strand, counting down.
AGCTCAGCTTGTTGTCAGTATGGTTTCCAGGATTTTACAACAAAAGAGGACTTCCTCACTCTTTTAGGAGAGAACGCGAGGTGAGGATATGTACAATGAGTTTAAAAAATATGTAAGAGAAAATTATATCCCCATTCATAAACTGGTATCAATTACCACCGAAGGAGCACCGGCGATGCGTGGTGTGCGCTCTGGTTTTATAGCACTGTGCCGTAATGACCCTGATTTTCCCGACTTCAAGAATTATCATTGTGTGATTCACCAGCAGGCCTTGGCAGGGAAAGTCGTGGACTTTTCTCACGTAATGTCACTGGTGGTCAAACTGATAAACTCGATATGAGCAAAAGCACTTCAGCGTCGCTTATTCAAGGCGTTACTGCATGAGCTTAATGCCTCGTATGGAGATCTACTACTTCATGCTGATGTGCGGTGGTTGAGCCGCGGGAAAGTGCTGCAGCAGTTTGTTGACTTACTGCCTGAGATAAAGACTTTTCTGTCTGCAAGAAACGAGGAGTACAAGGAACTGTCAGATGACGGGTGGCTGCTGGACCTGGGGTTTCTGACAGACTTGACTGCAAAGCTGAATACACTCAACAATGAGCTCCAGGGAAAAGACCGACACCTGCCCCACATGATCAGCGCAGTGAACGCTTTTAAGTCTAAGCTCAACGTTTGGATCACGCATCTAAAAAACGGGAGGCTAAGACACTTTCCCAACCTGGAAAAAATGTCACAGAGCATTAAAGACAAGGATGTTTTTCACCCTGAGAAATACTGTGCTCATGTAGCACGCCCGCTGTACGACAGGCGGTGCTGCAGTTCATTTTCTGTTAGAGCAAACAAAGAGACAGACAAAGTTGTGCTGCTTTCCATAACAGAGTCGCTCTCGTAATAATTTATTACAATAACCAAGCACCAATAAACATGTTCATTACTCTTGTAAGCATCTTTTGTCTTATTCATAAGTAGTATCCTTCATGTAACTCAATACTTTTTCATAAACATACATCACATCTCACCATTTCTGTTGTATGTTCAAATGTGTACCACTAAACACTGCAGAAATGAACAACTGTATACAGCAGTTTAACTTATATGGAAGAAATATTATAAAAACAGTCTGTAATATACAAATATCAACCGTTTGATAGTATATAATATTCAAAAATTCAATATATATATATATATACTTCTGACAGTTAATCAATACATGGCTCTATATACTATAAACACAATTATAAATATATATATGCAATAAACATGACATTAGTTGGGATATTCAGTGTGTTGGAGCCTTTTAACCTGATGATTTTATAACATCAATACCAGGCCTAACGCGGGACATCCGCGAACGAAGCGCTATTTTTGTAAACATAACACTATCTCGTTTTGACATCTTAACTTTACTCAGGAACTGTATATCATCCTCCTCAGACAACATAAACATGTTATTTACATATTGTTTCATGTTTTAAGTCCTTGGTGATCGATTTTACCCACCTGTTAGAGCAAACAAAGAGACAGACAAAGTTGTGCTGCTTTCCATAACAGAGTCGCTCTCGTAATGGCGGCTTCTTCTCCGCGACTCATAGTTACCCGCATATTCTCTGATCAGCACCTTGTCTCCCCCTACTGTCCACATGAGGGTATTACGCATAACAAATACAGAATAATGACACTAGAAACAATATCATGAACACGATAAAACAATCAAATGCTTAGAAAAAGGAAAAATAAATAATTATTCCTGTGACTTAACCTACAGGGTGTCACACTCTCCCCGACAAAAGAAATGGCTCCAAACAACACTGACCCTTGAACACTTATAAACAGTTTTCTCAATAACACAAACATACTCCCCACATTGCAATACATTTTAAAATGTATGTGTCAGTGCAATGTATAAGTGTGTTGAGTCTTGTACACAATCATGTCTCTGGTGTGTCCTAACCCTGTTTCCTTACTAATTCTCTAGTATCCACCAAAGACAGCATAAGGTGATATGGTAGGATAGGACCCTATCTGGTAAGGAAATGTAGGTGGGACGTGAGCACAAGTCACATATACTGGTCCTGATACCCCATTAGAGTAATATGGTAACGTTTGTGTCGGCATACATTGGGCAGCTGCTATCTCAGTTGGCAGTTCGTAATTGGGCTGACCCAATGAAGGGTAAGTGAAGACCCGTGTAGGTTTTCTTTCCCTGCAGGATCATCTCATATTTCGGTCTCCTGAAGCTCTTCCCATTGGACTAACCATTTGTCTTTCTTCCTCCCCAGGTACCATCTCTCTCAGCTCATCATTCATCACCTCGGGTTCCGGTGTTGCAGGTGAGTCATTCAAGGAGCGAGAAGCCACTGGCTCAGGTAAGTATTCTTCCTCTACTCCTAGAGTAATCTCTCCATGCCTCACAGTTCTATCTTCACTATCTCTAAATCTCTGATCCCCTCTTCCGTAAGTGTCATGTATGTTCCTCCTCTGCTCAGATCTTGGTTGTTCGGAGCAAACAAGTAAACCCCAGCAATGGCCGCTCTAATGGCATCTTCCCCACGAGGAAAGGCACTTGAATCGTCAAACTTGGATCATCATTCCCAGGCAGGTTCACAGTCAACTCTACCCATCCCTCAAATGGGAGTGGTTCTCCATTAACAGCTGAGACATTAAAGTCGCCCCCATTGATTATCTCTGACAATGGTCGCAGAACTTGATCTGGCAAGTACTTACTCTTCCAGTTGCAGTCGATTATACTAACTTGTGCTCCCGTGTCCAGTAGAGCAGCTACTACAAAACCATGAATGTGGCACTAGAGTATAGCTTTCTTTCCAATGAGCTGTGCTACCCGGTCACAGGGACTTTGTTTTTGCTTAGGCGAATCAGATGTCCTACCCTTCTGAGCTCCTTTCTCCTTAGACTGGGGCTGTGGTTGCTCGGTCACTGTTCGCCCCTCATCAGTGGCCGCTGGTCGTTTCCCGACACCTTTTCCCTTCTCAGACAGCCCACCGCACGATGTCCTTCCTCACCACACACAAAGCAATGACTGCAAGAGGTGACATCCTTGCTACTACATTTGGGACACATTCGTTTACGATGCCCTCGCTGCAGCTGGGAATCTGTGACTTTGCACTGACCTTCTGTCGTTCTCGCCTTTGCAAGTGATTCAACAGTCTTTGTAAGAGCTTCAATTTGTGCACTCAATCGACGAATTGTCTCAGTTTGGTCGTTTTGCCTATTACCATCTGCATCCTTACTTCGGCTGGACTCACACTGGGCACTAAGGGCATTCGACACTCTCTGCCGTGAAGCTTGTCCCAACCGACGTTGTCTTTCACTCTCATCGCTAGCTATCTGGGTTACTTGGCGCAGGAGTGCCTCATCTGTCACCAGCCTGTTTGTAAGGAGAGGTTTCAATTATGTGCGAAACTGGTTGTACTTTGCGGCCATGCCCTGATGAATTGTTCTCAGGAACACATTTTGAATTGTTTGTTCATCATACTCCAGGTCTGTGGCAGCTTGTTTGGACAGAAAAATTAGTTTTTGTTTCAGTCCAATCAGTCTATACAGGAATTGTTGGGGAGTCTCATTGTCTTTCTGTTTACCACACATTAACTCCTGGAAGAGCTCAGAGCTACTTCTCTCATTTAGATGCGACTGAAGGAAACTTTTTAACTCTGGGATTGTCAATCCCTCCTTGTTCACTAACATGTCCTTAAAGTTTCCTGGCTTAATGACCCTCAAGACCCCTCTGATGATGTCATTTTCTCTGTGATTGGCTGCCAGTCCCTCATCTATTTGCTTGGTTACACTTGTGTAGCTTATATCGGAAGTACTGTCACCAATCTGTCCCCCTTGGACTTTGAACTCTCTTTGTTGAAATGGTAGGAGCTGAAGATCACGGAGGGAGATCATACTTTCCCTTTTCCCACCACTGGCCTCAACAGCTACATTCACAGGTAAGCTACCGCTAGCCTTTGGGGATTCTGCTTTGCTGGGGTTAACATCAATCTTGTATTGTGCTAGTTTTCACCCTAACTCTTCATAGCAGTCTACCAATCGGTGATACTCCATCTGCTGTGTCTGTGTGTCAGTGGTAAGTGTGGGTGGTTGTTGTGGTGTGAGTGACTGAGTGTCATGCAAAACAGGTTTTACATTACATTTTTGGATTATCTTATCGACATTGTCTTTCAACAGCAACAATCGAGACAACGCTCCATCTTCTAACTCCAGCAAAATATCACTGTTCATGTAATCAACAATGTGCTCAAAGCAACACTCCTCATCAGTTATATCCAACCTGTGCTTTCCTGGATTTGCAGCTGGCTCCAGACAATCCATCAGGCTGATCAGTTCATCATGCGTGAGTTGATGGAGTCTTTTCTTGATTTCCCAGACTGTTGCTTTTCTCTCGTTTGAAGCCATCCTTTCAACGATTCTGTTGCTGATGATGCACACTCGGCTCGCACCACGCTGCGCTACAACTCCTCAGCCAGGAAACTCTTTCGCTGTCATGCCTCGGTTCTCCTGCTGCCGTCGAGCTGCCCTTTGTGGTCCTCGTGCTGATCACCCGTCACTCAGCCGTTCTGTGGTTCATTTGGATTGGATCTGCATACCAGCAGGTGGCGCTAGATCCCGGACGAGCCCCCAAAATCTGTAGCACGCCCGCCGTACGACTGGCGGTGCTGCAGTTAATTTTCTGTTAGAGCAAACAAAGAGACAGACAAAGTTGTGCTGCTTTCCATAACAGAGTCGCTCTCGTAATCATTTATTACAATAAGTCAAAGATGTCTGATTCACAATGTCACCTTACATGTGACTCATTTAAACCAAGCACCAATAAACATGTTCATTGCTTGTAAGCATCTTTTGTCTTATTCATAAGTAGTATCCTTCATGTAACTCAATACTTTTTCATAAACATACATCACATCTCACCATTTCTGTTGTATGTTCAAATGTGTACCACTAAACACTGCAGAAATGAACAACTGTATACAGCAGTTTAACTTATATGGAAGAAATATTATAAAAACAGTCTGTAATATACAAATATCAACCGTTTGATAGTATATAATATCAGGGCTGGACTGGGGCTAAAATTCGGCCCTGGCAAATCCAGCCCATCCGGCCCATGAGTTCCTCTTGAATGTTTTAACTGGGGTAGGGCCTTAAATTGGAGTAAATAAATAAATCTAGGACAGGGACAACTAATGATGGATATTATCGAATTTACTGCAAATGCAGATAACAAACGTAATATTGCACTTTTGTCACACAGAAATGCACTTGACAGTAAACCACTGATTTTGATCTAGGATACATTAAAGTGAATTTACTGATTTTAAAATCATTTACTCACTCTCAAGTTGTTCCAAACCTGTATGACTTTCTCTCTTCCGTGAAACATAAAAGAAGATATTTTTTCAAGAATGTTGGCAACCAAACCATAGGCTATACCATTGAATAGCCTATTGTATGGACAAAAAAAAGACTCAAATGATTTTGAGGTTTGGAATGACATTAGGGTGAGTAAACGTTCACATGTTTTGGTTGAACTACCCCTTTAAAAACAATAAAAAATGTTAGAGAGTTAACACCTAATTTATGTAACACACTGATATGATATCTATCTTTCATGAGGTTCTCATTGAAATAAAATTTTGTTAAATTTCATTAGATCTATTAAAAAGTTCATAAAACATTTACAGAGAAAAAAGCTTTGTCCTTAAAGGGATAGTTCACCCAAAAATGAAAATTGTGTCATCATTTACTCACCCTCAAGTTGTTCCAAACCTGTATGAGTTTCTTTGTTCTGCTGAACACAAAAGAAGATAGAGTGAAGAATGTTTGTAACAAAGCAGAGAGAGCAACCATTGACTACCATAGTATTTTTTTTCCTACTATGGTAGTCAATAGTTGATCTATCACATGTTATTTACATATTGTTTCATGTTTTAAGTCCTTGGTGATCGATTTCACCCACCTGTTAGAGCAAACAAAGAGACAGACAAAGTTGTGCTGCTTTCCATAATAGAGTCGCTCTCGTAATGGCGGCTTCTTCTCCGCGACTCATAGTTACCCGCATATTCTCTGATCAGCACCTTGTCTCCCCCTACTGTCCACATGAGGGTATTACGCATAACAAATACAGAATAATGACACTAGAAACAATATCATGAACACGATAAAACAATCAAATGCTTAGAAAAAGGAAAAATAAATAATTATTCCTGTGACTTAACCTACAGGGTGTCACACTCACCTGGACAAAGTTGCAACAGAGTTCAATATGTGTTTTGGTGAGTTGAACGAAATAGAATGTATTGCTGCATTTGTCTCAAACCCATTCATGCTCATTGTTATAGAACAGGTTGCAGCCAAATTCTAGCAAGTATTTCCTTTGTCAAGTGGAGTTGACATGGAGATGATTGATTTGCAAAATGACATAGAGCTGAATGCCAGATCAAGGGACAGTGACTTTTGGGGACTTGTCAACAGAGAGAATTTTCCTCTCCTCACTGCATGTGCACTAAAAGTGACTGCCTACTTTGCATCAATTTACCTCCAGGGCTTAAAAACGGAAAAAAATATCAATTGGTTCACTCCGAGCAGAATCGATATTTTAACGTTTCCGTTTTTGCGTTCCTCATTAAACATTACTGTTCCGAAAACGGTCTGATTTGAAAAAATAACGGTTAATAACGTTATTTTAATTTAATTTAGCCAAACAAACAAATATGTATAAATAAAGACTTATTTTCACTCAATAATAATATAATGCATGATAATTAAACTTGAATATTTATTTCATAACATTTTTAAAACCACAATAGAAATACATGCATTAATTACAAAGCATAAACAGCGGGACAAATATTGACATGTTTTAATGGAGCGGAAAGTGGCCCTCTATATGCTTATTCTTTTCAGAAGAGTGATAACATTCTTTGTACATAACTTTTTTTTTCAACACGACTTGTTTTAAAAATTGCATGAATAAAGAATAAATAAACTGGATAACCATTGCTCTTTTAATGCACCGTCAACTGGTAATTTCAAAGCAAACACTGCTCAACACGTCCTTGCATCACATAATCACATTCAGTCAGCTAATAAAGCTTGATCCTTTAATGCAATCTAACATACCATTTAATACGAAGCATCAACCGTCTATATAGAAAACATTGACCTGTCCTGTATTGGCAATCTGAAAGACTATAGGAAAAATGTTTGATAGATGCTAGTAACCTACTTAGATAGGCTTAAACGAAATCCACAAACTAGCCTAAATCAGACTATTTGTGTAATGACTTTGGTCTGATCCTGTTTTGTCTTTTGTCTCTGTGTTTTGCGTGCTTTGTTTTTCTTGCGCACATGGTCTGTGTTGACTAGTTGGCCAGGTGTTTCGCTGTCTTTGTGGTGTTTCCCCTCCCACTCATTATCCCTAATTCTCATTTGTGTTCACCGTTACACCTGTTGCTTATTTCCCATCATTATTCTCCCCTATATTAGATCCTCTCTTTCTCACTTGTTTGTCCGGGCGTCGGTCGATTCCCAAGGCGGTTGGCAACAGCTGGATTGTGAGTGGACAGGAGAGTATGGAGGGAAGTGACGGATCAGGAAATGAACGAGGAGAGATGGAAGTAGGTGGCGGGATGTATGAAAAATGAGAAATGACTAGGAATAATAAACGGAAAAAGAAAAGGAAAGATCAAACAGATGAAAGTGACTCGGATAGGGGATCGAATATACAGGATAAGCGGAGGGAGGAGTATGTGGTCTTTGCAAAACTTGTGGATGAAGGGGACTCGTTTGGAGGTATGAATCCAATACAGCTAACGAAATCTCTTAATAAGGAAATAGGGGAAATAAAGAGTGCTAAAGTATTAAGAAATGGAGCACTGCTGGTTGTGTGTAAGGATGAAAGACAACAGGGGAACGCAATCAAAATAAACATGATAAACAAAAAGAAAGTGGAGTGTTCTATGACTTATAGGAAATTCAAAAGGAGTCATTACAGGGATTCCGGTAAACGTATCAGTTGAAGAGGTGAAAAAAAACATAACAAATGTAAAAGTAAATGAAGTCAGACGTCTAAAAATAAACAGGAACGGAAATATGCAAGATAGCCTTTCAGTTATGATCAATTTTGATCAGGAAAAACTCCCGGAAAGAGTGTATATTGGTTTCATGTGTTATGATGTGAGGCTCTATATACCACCTCCACTTAGATGCTTTAAATGTCAGAGACTTGGACATGTGGCAGCAGTATGCAAGGGCAAGCAAAGATGTGGTAAATGTGGTGGTGAGCACGAGTATGGAAAATGCCAAGAGGGTACAAAGCTGAAGTGTTGTAATTGTTGTGGGGAACACAGTTCTGCCTGCAGAGGATGTGAGGTTAGTGTGACGGAGCGGTACAATTGTGAAACCAACCTTTTACCAGTAAAGAAAGCCGACTACGCCACCCTAGAATTTAACTCTAGGGAACAATGCTCAAAACCCAAAAATGGAGTACATTATGCACACAGGTTCGGTTCCCTCATAAAAGTAAGCAGGAGACGTGGGTGAAGTATAAAAAATACAAAATGTTTATTAATGCAAGAATGTTTTAAAAATAGATACTAAAATGTCAGAAGAACAGCATGAGACCCCACTTTAAATGGAGGAAAGCAACATTACAAAAAGAATAAATGTGGGCAATGACAAAATCAATTTTAAATATGAAAACAAAATAAAGGAAATATCAGCAGGGTTGAGGCTCCCATCGGCAGGAACAAAATGAAGTCTGGTTGTACAAGAGCACACTTTCACGCACATACACCAAAGTGCACTCAGATCACACACTACCACACACTCGAAGTGGTACACAGCACGCAATAAAGACCCACCACCAGAAGGAAGATCCATTCACCCGTGGGACCCCCAGCTCCTGCAGACAAACAAAAATAATAAATAAACTATAACAAATTCACAAGTAAACACAATTAGCTCCACATACAATATAAACCAATGATAATAACTGATGAAGCAAAAACAAAAAAAGGTATCAATATCACATGAAACAAAGAAAAACACTAAAGGAATCAAATAAATTCAAGAGAAATTACAAAGCAACTTGAAGTCAGATGTAAGCAGGAAGCAAATCAAGTTGCGTTAATAAAGGAAAAATAACACAAAAAAAATAGACAACACAATATTCCTGTGTTTTTCTGCAAAAGAAAAATCAAACAAGCCAAAACAAACTTTACTCCCACAAAAATATAAACAAGAAAACAGAAACTAATCAAAAGAAAAGAAACAAAATGAAACAATTATTTTCCCTCAATAAGATGAGATCGTCGTATTCTCCATGCTGATACTCAAACCAAAAGCAGCCACTACACACAGTCGGAACCAGACGAACAGTCCCCCCTGTGGTGTCTGCACGACAGTAGGCTATACACAGCAGGACTGCGAGCAAAACGTCTGCAGCGAAAAGCGGAAGACAGCAGCAACACAGCAAATCCGATATAATATGAGATACAATTACGGGAGGAACAGAGAGTAAACAAGAGGGAGAACCCTATAACGAACACAAAGAGAGACGTTATTAGTAATGAAACTTGCCCTTCACGACTTATAATTACATTTAAAACACTTACCGTCAAGGTGTCACCCCAAATAGAAAATATACAGGCACAGGTCTATTAATCAGCCCCGCGATCACAATGGGGTACAGGAAACCATACCTAGACAGCATGCGGCAGTGTCAACAGCACAACAACGATAGTACAATATGCGTTTATACAAATGCACACACACATACCTGAGAGGCAACCGGTCACTAGACCCACTAAAGCAGCGCCGAAAACACACCGACACCCGGACAAACGACACTATAAAATTACAAAAAAAATGCTTTAACAGACCAACCAGTTTTAAAATTACCCCCGTTACAGCACTGCACGCTTACCTGTAAACACGGGCACAAAGGGGAAAGTCGGACGTGACGCACCACGGCCAACAACAAATCAGCCCTTATATTACGGATACTGATTGCTGATAGGCATATCCGGCTGTCAATCACGTAAGGATACTGAATGCTGATAGGCAAATCCGGCCGTCAATCACCTAATCGCATTACATTAGCAAGAGGCAAGCTGAAGTGCAACGTGTCAAGGCCGTACAGGGAATTAGCTATGCAGAAGCAGCAAGGAAGGTTCCAGGAATTGTGACGATGGTTAGACAACCAGAAATTAGGAGCAAATAAATGAATATGTGTCAAGGATGTGATACTCTTCAGCTTATCTATCATAACTTTGTGATTTGTTTCAAATAAACTTTTGAAATGTCTAGGGACAGTGATACCAAGGTATTTTAATTCACTTACAGTTCTGAAGGGGAGATTATTAACAAAAACTGGATCCATATTATCGTACAATGGCATAAATTCACTTTTCTGCCAGTTAACAGTGTATCCAGAAAGGGTACCAAACTCCCTGATTAAGTCGAATAAGAAAGGCAGAGATCTCTCCGGCTCTGAGAGAAAAAGAAGAACATCATCCGCATATAATGAAATCTGATGTTTTACATCCCCCATCGTAACAGGGGATATGTGCGGATGATTTCTTATACTTATCGCTAAGGGTTCCATGGCGATAGCAAAAAGTAAAGGGCTCAGTGGGCAGCCCTGACGGGTACCACGATGAAGAAGGAAAGAGGGTGATCGGTTATTGTTTGTGAGAACAGAGGCAGAGGGGCAAAGGTACAACATCTCAACCCTCAAAGAAAAATTTTGTCCCAGTCCAAATTTCTCAATGGTGCTTAATATGTATGGCCATTCCACACTGTCAAATGCTTTATAAGCATCCAGGGCTAGAATGGCTATTTTATCATGTTTTCCTTTACTCCTATACACAATGTTCATGAGCCTACGTACATTATGAAAAGAAAATCTCCCGGGGATAAAGCCTGTTTGGTCTTCATGTATTATTGAACTGATACATTTACTTAACCTATTTGCTAGGATTTTAGTAAATATTTTAAGATCATTACCAAGAAGGGAGATGGGTCTGTAAGAGGAAGGATCTGTATTATCTTTATCTTTCTTTAAGATCAATGCAATATTTGCTGAATAAAGTGTTTCTGGTAATTTTTTGTTTTCAATAAAATTTTTAAAAATTCTTAATATCAAGGGGCCAATTTGATTAGAAAAAGCTTTATAAAATTCTATGCAGAAACCGTCTGGGCCAGATGCTTTACCATTGGGAAAACTTCTAATAGCTGTAGAGACTTCTTCCAATGTAATGTCTGAATTTAAGTTTTCCCTTGCATCCTCACTGATTTTAGGAAGTCCAAGGGAGCGAAGGAATTTTGTAATATCCAATGAGTCTATACTTTACTTTGAGAGGAGTACAATTCCTGATAATATTCCTGGAATACGTTGTTTATTTCTGTTTGTTTATTGGTCAAGGCCCCGGATTTTAACTTAATGGTTTTTATGGCTCTACTAGCTTGTATGCCCCTAAGTTGACGAGCCAGCAAGCGATTGGGTTTGTCACTTAATTCAAATTGTTTCTGTTTTATTTTTAATAAAAGGGAGCTAACTTGTTCAGAAAACAGTGTATTATATTCATATTTGAGCTTCATAATACTTGACAGAGTTAAATTGGACGATGTAAGTTTGAAATGATCCTCTAGCACTGGCAGATCTATTTCTATTTCTGAAAGTCTTTTGCCACTCTGCTTTTTTCGTTCTGCTTGAAAAGCTATAATCTGGCCTCTAATGACAGCTTTAAGAGCTTCCCATAAAGTTGAATCAGACACGTCCCTCTTATCATTCAGAGTAAGAAATTCGGCGATATGGGTGGCAAAAGATTCTTTAAAACCGTCCTCATTTAACAGAGTGGGATTAAAATGCCAAGAATAGGGGGAGGATTCCATCCCAAAGTCTACTGTTATAGAGACAGGGGAGTGATCAGATATTAGAATATTATGGTATTTACGATTTTGGAGGTTAATTTAAAATCAGTTAAAAAGTAGTCAATCCTTGTATACGAGTTATGGACATTAGAAAAAAAGAATAGTCTTTGTCAGTAGGGTGTTGAAGTCTCCAAATATCAAGTATATTCAGTGAATTAATTCGATTATTAAGAACAGTAGCAGAATTAGAAGGTTTAGGAGGGTTGGGGGAGTGCCTATTCATAAAAGGATCCAAGATGCAATTAAAGTGCCCTCCAATAATAAGATGAGTGGAGTCAACATCAGGTATCATATTAAAAACAGATCTGAAAAAATGTGGATCATCGAAATTAGGAGCGTATAAATTCACAAATGTAACATGTTTTTCTGAAATAGTGCCAGTCACAATAAGATAACGACCATTGGTATCCTGTTTAGTGGTCAAATGTTGAAAGGGAATATTCTTGCGAATTAACATAGACACTCCACAGGCCTTTGAAGAGAAAGTAGAGTGGTACATGTGGCCTATCCATCTACATCTATGTCTGTGAGCACAGGAATGCTTAATATGAGTCTCTTGTAGAAACAGTATATCTGCGTGTAAATAATTCAAATGCGCGAAGACTTTAGATCGTTTAACAACATAATTTAAACCACGCACATTCCAGCTCAGAATATTCAAATGTTTCTTAAGGGAGCTCATCAAAATGCAGTGTGAGGTAAACCATAGGGTAAAATAAGTGACAATTAAGTACAAGTACAGGCATTGTTAGATGCACAAAACAGAGAAAAGAACAAATAAACATTCCCAATACAAAGATAAGCTGGCATACTTTTAACCCAATAAACTCGCTTTTCAAACCCCAGCGAAAATCAAAATACCCCATTTAAACGTGAGACAGCTGAACGGAACACAAAGAGGAGTGGAAAAAGATAAAGCGAAAAAGAAAAGAAAAAAATTAGACCTGAGACCTAACTGTTCTTCAAAGCAACATACAACTCCGTCTCCACTCGAAATAGTCAATAGAAAAACTTTGCATATGAATGAATGAACATTCTGTGTATGCATAAACAAACAAACACAAAAGCATACACATACGAGCAACCTTCAGACATTACTGACCTGCTCAATTTCAAGTCCTTAGTGATAAAATATAAGGGTGGCCCGACTGATCCGTCAAGAGTCATATGTCTAAACATATAAAGAGTCACGCTCAGCAAGACCATGAGTTGAGCAGGCCACTAGCAGCTTGGAATGGTGTCTTACCATGATGTACGTCTTGGTTACGGATGTAACCCTCGTTCCCTGAGGAGGGAACGGAGACGTAACGTTAGTGACTAACGAATGGGGGTTTCGCTTAGAAGCCTATCATCTTCGAGCTTAGAGAAAACGCCCAATGGCGTGCCAATGCCATAGGGCATGCGGAATTTGCAAACGTAACTCCGCCTCACCGCGTGAGTATATAAGGAAGTACGTGGCAATATCGCATTATGTTACCTGCTTGAGGAGCCAAGACAGAACTCCTGCATTCCAGGTAGCACATATCCAGACCGGGGTCTCAGGATCACGTGAGAGTTAGCCGGCCCGAACTCCAGGCGCGCTTCGTCAACCGAAAATGCCTGCAGGTCCCCGACCCTATTAACTGAGGCCAATGCGGTCAGCAGAGCCGTCTTCATAGACAGGAACTTAATATCAACCGACCGCAAAGGCTCAAAGGGAGGCCTCTGCAGAGCACTTAAAACTACTGCGAGGTCCCCACGGATTCAGTCTCCTCGCCCCCCTCAGGAACCTGATGACCAGGTCGTGCTGACTTACCTTTTTGTTCTCCAAGAGATCGTGGTGGGCAGATATTGCGGCCACATAAACTTTGAGGGTGGAGGGAGACAGCCTTCGCTCCAACCCCTCTTGGAGAAACTCAAGCACGGACCCGATCGGGCATTTCCAGGGGTCTTCTTGGCGGGAAGAGCACCAGGTGACGAAGAGGTTCCACTTCAACGCATAGGCATGCCGAGTGGACTCTGCCCTAGCGGAAGTGATGGTGGCAACCACCGTAGGTGGCAGGCCACTCAAACCTGCCGCGTCCCGTCTAGGAGCCACACGTGGAGGTTCCACAGGTCGGGACGCGGGTGCCATAGGGTGTCCCGTCTCTGAGTAAGGAGGTCCGGTCTCAGAGGAATAGGCCTGGGAGGGGCTGTCGCAAGGAGTATGAGTTCGGGGAACCAGGTCCGGCCGTGCCAGTACGGGACGACCAAAAGAACCTGCTCCTTGTCCTCCCTGATCTTGCACAAGAGCTGTGCAAGTAGGCTCACTGGGGGGAACGCATATTTGCGTAGGCCCCGCGGCCAGCTGTGCGCCAGAGCATCCGTGCCGAGCGTGCCCTCGGTCAGGGAATAGAACAGGCTGCAGTGGGAAGAGTCGTGGGAGGCAAACAGATCTACCTGCGCGTCGCCGAACTGTTCCCAAATCAGCTGGACCGTCTGGGGATGGAGTCTCCATTCTCCCGGGAGAGGCTGAAACCGCGAGAGCTCGTCGGCTGCGTGGTTCAGGACTCCCGGAATATGGACAGCACGAAGGGACCTCAGGCGCTTCTGACTCCATAGAACGAGATGGCGGGCGAGTTGAGACATACGGCGGGAGCGTAGACCGCCCTGGTGGTTGATGTACGCTACTATGGCCGTGTTGTCTGTCCGGACAAGCACATGTTGACCCTTCAGCAACGCTTGGAAGCGGTGCAGGGCGAACCGTACTGCCAGCAACTCGAGGCAATTGACATGCAGGAGGCGCTGGGGTCCTGTCCAGGAGCCCGCGGCTGCTTGTCCATTGCACATGGCACCCCAGCCCGTGGCAGAGGCATCCGTCGATACGACAACATGCCTGGAAACTCGTTCTAAGGGCACACCGGCCCGTAGAAAGCTGAGGTTCGGCCACGGGGTGAGCGGCTGTAAGCAGGCCCGAGTCACTTGGACCCGGAGCGTGCCAGACTGCCATGCCCATCTCGGGACTCGATCGCGAAGCTAGTGCTGAAGCGGTCTCATATGAAGCAATCCGAGCGGCGTCACCGCGGCTGCAGATGCCATATGCCCCATGAGCCTCTGAAATAGTTTCAGTGGAACCGCACTCTTGCTCTCGATTTGACGGAGGTAAGTCAGCAGAGACTGCGCGAACTCGCTCGAAAGCTGCGCGCACATGGCGACCGAGTCGATACCGAGAAAAGAGATCCTCTGCGCTGGGCAGAGTTTGCTCTTCTCCCAGTTGACCCGAAGGCCCAGACGGGCTAGGTGATGGAGCACCCGATCTCTGTGTCCGCAAACCTGCTCACGAGAGTGGCCCAGTATGAGCCAGTCGTCGAGGTAGTTCAGGATGCGAACCCCGTGCTCCCGAAGGGGCGCAAGGGCTGCCTCTGCAATCTTCGTAAAGACGCGAGGGGACAGAGATAGCCCGAATGGGAGGACCACGTACTGATATGCCCGCCCCTCGAAAGCAAACCGAAGGAACGGTCTGTGTCGAGGAAGGATGGAGACATGGAAGTAGGCGTCCTTCAGGTCGATCGCTGCAAACCAATCGTGAGGACGAACGCATTCGAAAAGGCGTTTCGCAGTCAACATCTTGAACGGAAGCCGGTGAAGGGATCGGTTCAAGATGCGAAGGTCCAGGATTGGTCGTAACCCACCGGTTTTCTTGGGTACAATGAAGTAGGGGCTGTAGAACCCCGACTTCATTTCGGCCGGAGGGACAGGCCCGATCGCACCCTTCGCCAGTAGGGTGGCAATCTCCGCATGCATGACGGGGGCGTTGGCCCCGATCACGGTCTGGCGGACTCCCCTGTAGTGGGGAGAAGCCTGCACGAACTGAATCGCGTAGCCGAGCCTGACGGTCCGCGCAACCCAGCGGGACAGCCCCGGAAGCTGAAGCCATGCTTCCAGAGACTGCACCAACGGGGTCATACGGACGGCAGACGTACCCAGGGTGGAGCAGTGAGGCAGCGTCACCGGCCCGGACAAGGGAGGCTGTTGGGCGTCCCGGGGTCGGAGCACGGTTGACGGCTGCGTCCTGACAGAGGAGACCAGGGAAGGACGCACATTCCACTGGGGTCTGCTCTGCCAGGGGGCTGGCGACAGAGATGGATGCGAGTGGCGAGACCCGAGGGTGGCGCGCACTGTCATCACCGGTCTCTGGGTCCTCAGAGACAGGAACATGAGCTCTTCCCAAGCGCTGCTAGCCCGGGGGCCAGCAGCGGAAGGATTTTCCCCCGGCCCTCCACCGGGGGAAGGAGAGGCCCTGCTACCATCCCCTGGGAAGAACTGGAACCCATCTCTGAGTTGTCCACCTCCAGCCCCGGCGCGGCCCAGGTGAAGGCTGCTGCTGGGGCCGGGCGGGAGGAGGGAGGGCGCCCTCGGCGGCGAGCGGACTGAGGCGACTGAGCCGGCGGCTGGTTGCAGCAGCTGGCCGCCGGGGCAGTACGTGTTACAGCCTCAGTCTGCTCTGGGGCGGCCGAGAACCGTTGGGCGCAGTTCTCAGCCGCGCCGCCGAAGAGGCCAGCCTGGGATATGGGTGAGTTGAGGAGGCGGGCCCACTCAACGTCCTCCACATCACCAGGTAAGGCCAGGTGTTCTCCCGGACCACAGCTGTGGACATCGCCCGACCCAGGGAGCGTGTGGCCACCTTCACCGCCCAGCGGGCGGGATCAGTTGCGGCACGCTGCTCTTTGAAGAGCCCTGGGTCGGCTCCACACTTGTGCATGTGCAAAGGGGCGGCGGCCTGCCCGTAGCTCTGCAGGACCACGTCACCGAAGTAGACGAGCCCACAGGCTTTGGGAGGATGCTTAGGACAGCCACACCACGCCACGTCAAAGCCCTCTGTGGACACCGTAGTGCGCACCAGAGAGTTCAACAGTGGGGGGGAGGGGGCCCCAGTGTACCCTAGGCCGCGGCCCCATCAAGGGCAGAGAAGGCGGAGGAGGCCACCAAACGGTTGCGGGAAGCACGGGGACTTCCGGGACCGCGTGACCTCCTCATGCACCTCGGGAGCGAAAGGCATTGGAGGCGGGGCCCAACAGCTGTCGGGTGCCGCCCCCAAAAACCAATCGCGCAACCACGAGCACTCGCGACTGCCCGAGATAACATGGCTGTCAACTTTAGGTCGGATCAGGCAGTGCTGACACACCCGGAGGCGGAGCACAACCTTATCGTCATCCCCAAAGGACTCCAGCCCACCTTGGGATGCGGCGATCGACATCTCACTGCTATCCGGAGCGTGAACTGAACGAACCAGGCGTCAGAGACGGGCCGCTGTTTCAGTCCAACACTCGCGGGAAGCGATGTGCGAGAGGGGGGCGTGGCCTGAGGAATGATCGTCGGGGTTCTTAATACCACAGCATCGCCCTCAGGTCACCCTGGCCACCAGCCAAAGTACCATCTCACTCGGGGACGGTAGATTGGGGTGTGGCAGAGGGGACTCTCTCTCCTCACGGAGATCTTTGAGTCTCGACCGCGACATCGCGATGGTCACGTTCCCGCAATGGAAACGTGACACATCCGCAAACACTGCCCGAACGTGCTGAAGCCCAAACACGTTGAGCAGTGAATGCGCCCAAAGACAGAAGCGGAAATCGATCGCACCCGGAAGTGCACGGGCGAGCCGTCTTGAAAAAGACGTGCCACACGCAAGCTCTTTTTGTGAGAGGAAAGCCTCGCAGTCGACGCTGAAGCGCCCAGGGAAACACACACCAGCTGTCAAACGGACCACTGCGCAGATCAGCAGGCAGGAAGTATGCGATCACTGGAACGCGCCGTCACACCAACACCGAATGGAAAGCTGCTCGTCTCGAAGAAGCTGACAGAGTCTCAGAAGGCTGTAGGAGTGAAGAGGTAGGTTCTCTTGGCTCCAAAAGCAGAAAAATAATGCGATATTGCCACGTACTTCCTTATATACTCACGCGGTGAGGCGGAGTTACGTATGCAAATTCCGCATGCCCTATGGCATTGGCACGCCATTGGGCGTTTTCTCTAAGCTCGAAGATGATAGGCTTCTAAGCGAAACCCCCATTCGTTAGTGACTAACGTTACGTCGTAGTGACTGAACGAAAGGGAACCGCGGTTACTTCGTGTTCAGTCACTACAAGAGACTGTCAATGTATGATTCGGCCTCTTGCGGGGACAAAAATATTTTCTTCGTCTTCCCGTGAGTGAAGATGAGACGGGCAGGATACAGCAGACCGTATTTTATTCCTTTAGCTCTAAGCTTTTCCCGTGCTCCGTCAAACTGCTTGCGTTGGGAAGATACCTCTGCTGGAAAGTCCGGGAAAATACTGATACGGCCTCCGTCGAAAGAGAGCTGGCTTTGATTTCGGGCAAGCCGCAGTACTTCGGTCTTAACAGCATCATGATGAATCCTGGCAATCATAACTCGCGGTCTGTTGTTCACGACGGGGCCAATGCGGTGAGCTCGGTCAACCTTTACACCACGCGGAAAATTCGCCCAGTAGCTTAGGTAACAGGCCAGATACAAACTGTGTGGGGTTGCCCCTCTTAGGGTTGCCACCTTCAGTGTGGCAAAATAAGGGACACCAATTCACGAACCCCCCCACCCCCAAAAAAAAAATACTCACAAAAAACAATTGCATAAAGGAGAGAAATAAAGAATACATCATGAAATGATTATTTCAACATTAACAACTTGACAGCTCAATAATAAACCATAAGAAAACATAAGATCAAGTACGTGAACTTGCAACAGAACACATGCTATAATATTTTACATTTGATTATTTTATTTAATTCTAAAGAACTCTTAGCCTATTTGGTTCACTTATGACGCCTGTTCCAAACCTGTATGAGTTTCTTTGTTCTGCTGAACACAAAAGAAGATATTTTGAAGAAAGTTTGTACCAGGCTGCTTTGGGGCACCATTGACTTCCACAGTAATCTTCCTATGTGTTCAACATAAAGAAATGTATATGTTTGGAACAACTTGAGGGTGAGAAATGACAGAAATTTCATTTTTGGGTGAACTGTCCCTTTAAGAAGTCATTCTGAACCAGGCCTAATCACTTTTTTGAATTTTAAAAATGTTTATTTTCTTTGAATAATTTACTTAAATGATGACTATATTATCGTATAATTATTTGTCCTATTTTTATCTAAATATTTTTTAAATGTCAAACTTTATATGACAGGATTATTTATTATGTATGATATAGCCTAACTAATTTATACATTAATAATAACATTTATTAGGCTATAATCTATTAATTAACCTGTCTAAAAAATAATAATTCTGTCTGCCAAGCTCTGATAATGTATTGGAATATTATATTAATATATTATCCATTAAAAAAACTATAGGCTACCTTTAGAAGCACAGATGTGTCTGTCACCTCTGTTACTTTAAGTCAGTCAGTCTGAGCAACTGAAATGCTTCTCATAAAGTGTGCAGTTGGCCTGAGGTTCATCATGAGTTACTGAACAGACCCATTGATACCTTTTTGATATTAATTCAGTTCTATATCTGGAGATCCTCTTGCGTTCTTCAAACGGTGGACGCGACGCGAGCTCGACATGTTTTTAAAAAACAGCGCAAGTTTACAGCAGGCACCATAGACCGTAAAAAAATAGGCAGGCACACTCTGGCACAGCGCATGTTCTCGAGAGTCCGCCGCTATGGCAACAAAGCCCGCAATCACGCACAAATGAGCTCCTGTACTACTTATTGTGAAATTGATTCTTTATATTTGTTATCGGTATTCTCCACACTGCAAAATCCGTAGCCTATGTGTTTATTGAACTATGTGTGGACCTGTGTAAAATAAGGGACAAATCGCGTCCCGTATTGGTTTGATACGGAACGCGTCATTTGGTTGTAAATACGGGACGATTCCGTATTTTACGGGACGGGTGGCAACCCTAGCCCCTCTCGACGTTCTCAGGGAGACCTGCAATCTTGATATTTTGTCTGCGGGATCTGGCCTCTAAATCCGTTACCTTTGACTTCATAGACGTATTCTCCTGTGATAAATTGGAACAAAGCTGCTCCAAATGAGAGATTCGACGCTCATAATCAGTGCTAGCCTCCTCCAGGTCAACGATGCGAGATGTGTTGGCCGCTAGTGTTGACTTCACTCCTGACAGGGAAACCTCCAAGTCGTTAAATCTGGCGTTCATGGAACAGCCAGATCTTTCTAATGGCCGACAGAATATCTCTAGGTGAAGGCACTTCTTCACTCTCCAAAGGTTGAAAAACATTGGTGGCTGTGGTCTCATTAACAGAATTGACTTGACCGCAAGTGTTTGCATCGGCTAACGTCAGACTTTTTGGATTGCCTTCCACCGTATCGGCAGCCAGAGACGGAGCCTTTTTAACAGTCTTTTTAGATTTATTCATCATTGCCATGTTAGTTATGCTAAATTATCAAATTTAGCAGGAGTAACGAAGTTTTAGATTATTTATTTCCTCAAGTGTGACGGAGCTGAGCGAAAACGCGTCCTACTCCATGTGCTGCTCTCGAGCGAGTCTCTCTGACTTTTGGGGACTTGTCAAAAGAGAGAAGTTTCCTCTCCTCACTGCATGTGCACTAAAAGTGACTGCCTACTTTGGATCAACTTACCTCCAGGGCTTAAAAACGGAAAAAAATATCAATCGGTTCACTCCGAGCAGAATCGATATTTTAACGTTTCCGTTTTTGCGTTCCTCATTAAACATTACTGTTCCGAAGACGGTTTGATTTGAAAAAATAACGGTTAATAACGTTATTTTAATTGTATTTAGCCAAACAAACAAATATGTATAAATAAAGACTTATTTTCACTCAATAATAATATAATGCATGATAATTAAACTTGAATATTTATTTCATAACATTTTTAAAACCACAATAGAAATACATGCATTAATTACAAAGCATAAACAGCGGGACAAATATTGACATGTTTTAATGGAGCGGAAAGTGGCCCTCTATATGCCTAATTCTTTTCAGAAGAGTGATAACATTCTTTGTACATAACTTTTTTTTCAACACGACTTGTTTTAAAAATTGCATGAATAAAGAATAAATAAACTGGATAACCATTGCTCTTTTAATGCACCTTCAACTGGTAATTTCAAAGCAAACACTGCTCAACACGTCCTTGCATCACATAATCAAATTCAGTCAGCTAATAAAGCTTGATCATTTAATGCAATCTAACATACCATTTAATACGAAGCATCAACCGTCTATATAGAAAACATTGACCTGTCCTGTATTGGCAATCTGAAAGACTATAGGAAAAATGTTTGATAGATGCTAGTAACCTACTTGGATAGGCTTAAACGAAATCCACAAACTAGCCTAAATCAGACTATTTGTGTAATGACTTTGGTCTGATCCTGTTTTGTCTTTTGTCTCTGTGTTTTGCGTGCTTTGTTTTTCTTGCGCACATGGTCTGTGTTGACTAGTTGGCCAGGTGTTTCGCTGTCTTTGTGGTGTTTCCCCTCCTACTCATTATCCCTAATTCTCATTTGTGTTCACCGTTACACCTGTTGCTTATTTCCCATCATTATTCTCCCCTATATTAGATCCTCTCTTTCTCACTTGTTTGTCCGGGCGTCGGTCGATTCCCAAGGCGGTTGGCAACAGCTGGATTGTGAGTGGACAGGAGAGTATGGAGGGAAGTGACGGATCAGGAAATGAATGAGGAGAGATGGAAGTAGGTGGCGGGACGTATGAAAAATGGGAAATTACTAGAGTAATAAACGGAAAAAGAAAAGGAAAGATAAAACAGATGAAAGTGACTCGGATAGGGGATCGAATATACAGGATAAGCGGAGGAAGGAGTATGTGGTCTTTGCAAAACTTGTGGATGAAGGGGACTCGTTTGGAGGTATGAATCCAATACAGCTAACGAAATCTCTTAATAAGGAAATAGGGGAAATAAAGAGTGCTAAAGTATTAAGAAATGGAGCACTGCTGGTTGTGTGTAAGGATGAAAGACAACAGGGGAACGCAATCAAAATAAACATGATAAACAAAAAGAAAGTGGAGTGTTCTATGACTTATTGGAAATTCGCAAAAGGAGTCATTACAGGGATTCCGGTAAACGTATCAGTTGAAGAGGTGAAAAAAAACATAACAAATGTAAAAGTAAATGAAGTCAGACGTCTAAAAATAAACAGGAACGGAAATATGCAAGATAGCCTTTCAGTTATTATCAATTTTGATCAGGAAAAACTCCCGGAAAGAGTGTATATTGGTTTCATGTGTTATGATGTGAGGCTCTATATATCACCTCCACTTAGATGCTTTAAATATCAGAGATTTGGACATGTGGCAGCAGTATGCAAGGGCAAGCAAAGATGTGGTAAATGTGGTGGTGAGCACGATTATGTAAAATGCCAAGAGGGTACAAAGCTGAAGTGTTGTAATTGTTGTGGGGAACACAGTTCTGCCTACAGAGGATGTGAGGTTAGCAAGAGGCAAGCTGAAGTGCAACGTGTCAAGGCCGTACAGGGAATTAGCTATGCAGAAGCAGCAGGAAAGGTTCCAGGAATTGTGACGATGGTTAGACAACCAGAAATTAGGAGCAAAGAAATGAATGTGTTGTGGGATTACAAATTTTAGAAAGTACATTGCATTTAGGATTTTAGGTCAAAATGATGATGTCAGATGAATTAGTCTGCTACGCAAATCTCCCAGACCTGTTTTACTGACTTCAAAGGCTCTAACAAGAGTCTCCTTTCCTGCCAGACCTGTTATTCTCTATTGTGTTTTAAATGAGTCAAAGCCCACCTTTGGGTGCCCAGCCCAGACATTGATCTTTTATGGCTCTTTGGCCTGGCTAGTATCAGCATGCGAATAGCTATGCCTATTCAATGGGACTGGTAGGGATTTCATAGTAGGGTGTGTCTTTTACCTACACTACATTTGCATTCTTTTGTTTGAATGTCTCCTCCTCTGCTGTAGAACCACTTCCCATGAAATGTAGATAAATTGCATTATCTTGTGCTGTGAAATCAGACTGTTTTCGGACGACCTGCAGCACAGAAGGTTCTCATTAAAAGAATAATTCTGTCTTGATCCGACGTCTCCTGGTCTATTCTTCAACAAACAACTGAAGTTCACAACAGTACAAACCGTATTTTCTATCCCCTCACACTGCCCCTGCCCCTAAACCTAGCCCACACAGGAGACTGTGCAGTTCACTTTCTGTGAAAAAAAAAATTGTTCTGTGTGATTTATAAGCATTTTGAAAAGTGAGGACATGGGGAACGTCCTCATATTTCACCCTCTTTTTGTAATACCTATGTCATACCCATGTCATTATACACATTTGTGTCCTGATATTTCACAAAAACATGCCCACACACACACACACACACACACACACACACGCACACACACACACGCACACACACACACACACACACACACAACTGCTCACAGACGTGACCTGTTTTCTGAATCCAGCGTATCATTAATAGTTTTGTGGTTTGAACTTTTGGAGCTCTTCCTCTCTAACCAGAGTCAAAGACGATCTCAGCAGTCCAGAGGCTTCACACACTGACAGTGTTTCATTATAAACTGATGAACATGAACAAACCTCATCTCTCCATTAGTCCAACTCTTCTGACTCATTACAGAGAATAAAGTGTCAGACAGTGAAACTCATATTTGCATCATCAGGTGATTGTGTTCCTCTCAGAATAGAGCAGCTCCATCAGCAGATGTTCAGCGTCCTCACAGGAGCTTCATGTTACTGGAATCCACTACTTCTCTTCTTTCTGGAGATATACTGGCCTTACAAACTAGACAATAAAGTCTAATGTTTCTGTAGAAGACACACAATTACTGACATTCATCTCCTTTCACAGAACATTACAAATAATGGCATTTTGCTGAGAGTCTCTTTCTGGGACAAAGGCAAAATAATTCAATCTCTGCAAATAAAAGCATTTGAAATGAAACAAAAAACGTTCAAATGGGACCTTGTTATAAAAAAGAGGGAAAAAATAAACCCATTGTACATTATAAAGACACTGCTGTGTAAGAAACGCCCGTGTGTGAGTGTAATAACTCCTCAAGAGCAGGTTATAATGGAGATGAACAGTGGCAGGTTGAGTGTGTGTTAACAGCGGGGTTTGTCGGCCTCTGCTGGTTTGCTGTGTAAGAAACGCCTGTGTGTGAGTGTAATAACTCCTCAAGAGCAGGTTATAATGGAGATGAACAGTGGCAGGTTGAGTGTGTGTTAACAGCGGGGTTTGTCGGCCTCTGCTGGTTTGCTGTTGAACAGCCTCTTGAGGAAGCGGAGCTGCAGGAATCCAGCGGTGATGATGACGAGACTCTGGACGGCAGACCAGCTGTTCACATAAGTGGAGTTGGACTGAAGCAGGTAGAAATCAGCTCCTCGTCTCATTCGCTCGTAGTTGTAGTGACGCCACATGTGGAAGATAAACTTCTGCAGACTGACGCTGCTCTCCTGTATGCAGAGTACAGTTTATTCAGTTGGGTAA
Source organism: Gobio gobio (assembly GCF_949357685.1). Taxonomy (NCBI): domain Eukaryota; kingdom Metazoa; phylum Chordata; class Actinopteri; order Cypriniformes; family Gobionidae; genus Gobio; species Gobio gobio. The sequence goes on along the minus strand of NC_137121.1, from coordinate 37,691,179 downwards.
TGGAGAAATATGTGTGAAAACAAGAAATCTCCTTTTCTACTGTATTCTACTGTAAAAAAAAGCCTGGCAAGGTCTAACAGTGTATGTGTATATATATATATATATATATATATATATATATATATATATATATATATTGCCCTGCTATATATTCACATCATATGGATGTTATTTTGCATATATTATGGATACAATCAGTGGCTGTGAAGAAGAGTAATTTCTACATTTACAATGTGAGGTCACAGTAAAAGATGTGGTTTGCAAAAACACAGTTAAAGCAGACAGAGAAAAAAAATATGTTTTGGGTCAAGAGCTCAACTAAAGCAAACACTGATCACCATCTTGGTGACACCAAACATTTTCAATTAACCATCAATATCTTAACCTCTGTTAATACTCAATGAGAATTTATGTCAATAAGAATTTATGATTTTATGTCAATAAGAATGTATGATTTTCACTTTCAACCAAAATATCTGAATGACGTTGGAGTCCCTTGCCTGCTGGGAAACTTCCCGCTAAAACTTTATAAGAATGTTTGGGGATAATGTTCTATAAATCTTATCACTAAACATGTTTAGAGAACATTGTCCTAGCTTTTAGGAGAACATTCTGGTAACAAAAATAAAACTAGCTACTGAAAACATTACAAGAATATAACAATGTTCTCAAAACATTCTTAAAACAATAACATTTCTAGCTGGGTATGTTATTGAATGAAATGTCGACCCGGGACTGTGAAGCTTTGAGGTGTTGATGGACTGTTTGATAACCGATCTGAATCCCATCTGTATGTAACTTAGTCTTTGTTAAAAACACGATTTTATCAGCTTTTTCCTCAAAATGTTGCTTTTTTCATGAAATGTACCCACATTCAAGTGTTGATAAAAGAATGCATGAAGCTAGAATAAAACTGAGGCTCCATTCTTTCTTTTGACGCATGTTCAGATATTCATTCAAAAAGATATTCTATGGGCCATGAAACTTAAACGCTTAAACTTGAATTTCATGTTTACGCTCACTTAAGACATAACCGACTATGTTTACAATGATACCCCAAGACCGGCATTTTGACTTAATTTTGTGTAAATATTCGCATGCTGTGAGACACATGGACATGCTTGGGTGCGTGTTCATATCAGTGGCATATATGCCGATGCCGATATATATATCTGCAACAGGCTCATATCGGCCAAGAAAATAGGCAGACCGATAAATCGTTTGGGTTTTACTAAACACTTACTGAACAAATAAATCATATTTTCATACTTGTTCACACAGCTTGATGATAAATGATGCATAAATATTCTGATATTCACTTTGACTTGTCTTTATTTTCTTCACTCATCAGATGTGTCATATTCATCTCAAGAGCAGGTTATAATGGAGATGAACAGTGGCAGGTTGAGTGTGTGTTAACAGTGGGGTTTGTCGCCCTCTGCTGGTTTTCTGTGTAAGAAACCCCTTGTATAAGTGTAATGCTGCGTTCACACCAAACGCGAATAGAGCATCAGGAGCAAGTGATTTCAATGTTAAAGGGTTAGTTCACCCAAGAATGAAAATTCTGTCATTAATTACTCACCCTCATGTCGTTCGACACGTTATGAATCTGTGAGTCGATTCAGCGGTTTTGGATCACCAAAGTCACGTGATTTCAGCAGTTTGGCGGTTCAAACACGCAATCCGAATCATGAATCGAGTGTGCAGTGCAGTGTTTTGAAATCGGTCATCACTATATAAGTCGTTATTTAGGGGTTTTTTTGCAAACAAAAACTATTCTCGTCACTTCACCCTTCACTATGGCCAGAGGAGAACTGGCACCCCGACTGAGCCTGGTTTCTCCCAAGGTTTATTTTTCTCCATTAGGTCACCTAATGGGGTTTTGGTTTCCTTGCCACTGTTGCCTCTGGCTTGGCGTGCTCAGTTGGGGACACTAAATTTTTCAACTAAACATCGAAATACATCTAAATAATAAACTAAATTAACCATTTAAACTAAATTACTGATCAAATTATTGATCTAAAGCCCACACTGTCACTGTATGATACTTGAAATTTTTCCAGAATGGCTATACAGCTGAATAAAATTATGCTGCATTATTTTCCTGTTTAACACTGTAAAGCTGCTTTGAAACAATCTACATTGTTAAAAGCGCTATATAAATAAAGTTGACTTGACTTGACTTGACTTGACTTCATAAAGTTATTGTAGAGCCGCTGTAGTGAGATGGACTTTGTAACGACGTCTTTAGTACCTTTTATGGGTCTTGAGAGTGTAAAGACCATTGTGCCAATGGAGGCCTTTCTGAGCCATCAGATTTACACTAAAATATCTTAATTTGTGTTCCGAAGATGAATGGAGGTCTGACGGGTGTCCAACGACATGAGGGTAAGTAATTCATGACAGAATTTTCATTTTTGGGTGAACTAACCCTTTAAGACAATGGAAAGGCGCGGTGACGTGCGTCTGGAGGTCCTGTGGCATAATAGATGTGTTTTCTGAAGCGCGATGGACGCGATTCCGCCTCATTCGCGCGTCCAGTTCGCAAGAATTATGTAAATTTGACACGAATTGAGCGTCTTGCGCGATACACGCAATTGGTGCTTTTTGTGCATTCACGCGTTTGAAGCGAATTCGCGCCTGACGCCCGATTTGTTTTTTTTTTACAACCCCAAATCAAAAAAAGTTGGGACAGTATGGAAAACGCAAATAAATTAAAAAAAGAAGTGATTTCTAAATTTACTTTGACTTGTATTTCATTGCAGACAATATGAACACAAAATATTTCAAGTTTTGTCTGGTCAACTTCATGTCATTTGTAAATATGCATCCTTTCCTGTCATTCAGACCTGCAACACATTTCAAAAAAAGTTGGGACAGGAGCAATTTAGGGCTAGTAATGAGGTAAAATGGTTAAATAATTTTGTGATTTGAAACAGGTAATGTCAACAGGTAATTATGTAACAGTAATTATGATTTGGTACAAAAGCAGCATCCAAGAAAGGTCTAATCCTTTAGGAGCAAAGATGGGCCGGGGATCACCAGTTTGCCAACAAATACGTGAGAAAATTATTGAAATGTTTAAAAACAATGTTCCTCAAAGAAAGATAGGAAGAGATTTGGATATTTCACATTCAACAGTGCATAACATAATTAAAAGATTCAAGGAATCTGGAGGAATTTCAGTGCGCAAAGGACAAGGGCGCAAGCCTAAGCTGAACAACCGTGATCTCCGATCCCTCAGGCGGCACTGCATCAAGAATCGTCATTCATCTATAAGCGATATCACCACATGGGCTCAGGACTACTTTGGCAAACCTTTGTCAAGTACCACAATACGTAGTTACATCCACAAATGCCAGTTAAAACTGTACTGTGCCGAAAGGAAGCCCTATGTTAACAGTGTCCAGAAGCGCCGTCGACTTCTCTGGGCTCGGAGGCATCTGGGATGGACCATCACACAGTGGAAACGTGTACTGTGGTCAGATGAATCAGTATTTGAGGTATTTTTTGGGAGGAATGGACGCCGTGTGCTCCGGACCAAAGAAGAAAAGGATCATCCAGACTGTTACAAGCAACAAGTCCAAAAGCCAGGGTTTGTTATGGTATGGGGTTGTGTCATTGCCCTTGGCAAAGGTAACTTGCACTTCTGTGAAGGCACCATTAATGCTGAAAAGTACATAGAGATTTTGGAGCTTAATATGCTGCCTTCAAGAAGACATCTTTTCCAGGGACGTCCATGCATATTTCAACAAGACAATGCAAAACCACATTCTGCACACATTACAAAGTCCTGGCTGCGGAGGAAGAGGGTACGGGTACTTGACTGGCCTGCGCAAAAGGCTTTTGAAGCGCAAAATGCGACAACGAAGACCCTGTACTGTTGCCCACCTTAAGACTTGTTTGCAGGAAGAATGGGACAAAATTACACCTGAAACACTTCATCACTTGGTGTCTTCAGTCCCTAAACGTCTTTTAAGTGTTGGCAACATTACAAAGGAATGGCAACATTACAAAGTGGTAAATGCTTTACTGTCCCAACTTTTTTTGAAATGTGTTGCAGGTCTGAATGACAGGAAAGGATGCATATTTACAATTGACATGAAGTTGACCAGACAAAACATGAAATATTATGTGTTCATATTGTCTGCAATGAAATACAAGTCAAAGTAAATTCAGAAATCACTCCTTTTTTTAATTTATTTGCGTTTTCCATACTGTCCCAACTTTTTCTGATTTGGGGTACTTTGCTGTCAATTCACACCTCGTTAACCAATCAGGAGCCTGCTTGCTGCTGTCAGGTGGTGAAGTGAGTATTTAAAAATACTACTGTTGTGTCACAAAATGTAGCTTTAAGACTTTTTCAGGTGAGAATGTACTTGTTTAAAGAGCACCTATTATGGCATTTAAAATGTTCCAAATATTGTTTTAGAAGTCCCCAACAACAGTTTTGCATGCATGCAATGACAAAAAGACTTTAGTTTTCTTATAATATGCATTTATTTTTACCTGTTTTGACAGCGATTCTCAAATGATTCCTTTAGTGATTCACTTTTCAAAACCCCGCCTTTACGTGACGCTAATCTGCGGTGATTGGTCCGATGACCCAGTCAGTTGTGATTGGTATAGTCTGTGCAGATATTTTCGGAAACGGAACGCCCATCACCATAAATGGTTTTCGGTTTAACCTCTTAACTTGATTGAGGGCGCATTTGTCCTCAAGCTTTATTTGTTTAAATTAGCTCAAATGGCTGTCAGATGTAAGTAATTACCATGTCAAACTATACATCATTTAAAAGATCTAAGAGTCAAGCTTCCATTTTTTACCTCTGTTTTATTCTCAAAGTCTTATAGAGACAGTAATTTGTTAATATGTGTCAGGAGTTATGAATATGAAAACCGCGTCGGTACCGTTTGATTGTAATATGAGCCTCAGCTGATCTCATTCATAAAAAAACTCCTCTATTCTCCTCACGAAGACTCGCGACAAATCAACATCCCTCAGGGCTTTTCACGAGTTCACACTTACATATAATTTGTAGAGAGTTAATTGAATTGCGTATTTGGCATGCTGTCCGGGGGGGAGGGCTTCGAGCTCGGACTTCAGCCCGAACCCAGAGTACCCCCCGTATGTAAGTGGTTTAGAACTAAAAGATAGGGCAAGATGTGGAGAAGGGGTGGTGGAGGGATGCTGAAAAACTTTCAACAAAATGGAGGTAGGACGGCTGCGTATATATACCTCTTTGTTGATTAGCTGAGTACTCTCCACCTGTGTCAATTATCTGACATGTTCCTCCCGAACCTCGTTTAGTGAAACAGCATTTAGTTCAAAAGTGTGCAGATGAGGAGAAATATTGATAGATTCTCATATGTCTGTGTTAAATTTCTAAACAGAGAAGTATTTTTTATTCAATACTTCCTCAAAATGCGCAGATGTAGCCTAATCCAGAGCGATGGAGACTCTAATGTGTTGTTTTAAATTCATCCTGGCAGCCGGAGGGTGCTCTGTGCACATGTAGTCCATATATGGTACAGACAGACGAAGAAGATACCATGTGCCATAATAGAAGTCCATAATAAAAGCTTCCTGAGATCGCGAAACATGCAAATAGAGACATTTGAAGACTAATAAACACACAATCGCGACGATGTATGATTTGTCTTTAAGCCACTTAGTATTCAAATGCTCATCCTTGGGCAGATGAAAAAAGTTTGCTTTTGAGTCACACTTCAGAACACAGCGTCTCGTCGCCATGATGTTTTCTAGTTTTCACTGGCGTCTCATCGCCATGATGTTTTCTAGTTTTCACTGGCGTCTTGGAGCGCAATAAGTGGGCGTATCGTATTCAAATGACTTGACAAGTTGACGTCCTCTAGTCAGAGAAAAAGCTTTGGTCTTCTAACGATTCTTAAAAATGACTCAGAGTCGACTCTTACTTTTGAAAGAAAATAACCATATATACGGTGCACTGTCATATTTCAAACTTTGCAGGATGTTTTTGTTCAATTAGATCTATGTTACACACTACATGAAAGGTACATTTCAAAATTCCATGATAGGTGCTCTTTAAAGCTCAAATCTGTGGGTTATTTTTATATGTGGTTTATCTTTATAAAGATAGCGCCTATTTAAAAAAAATTATCTTGCGTTTTTGGAGTTGTGATGCTGCGTTCACACCAAACGCGAATAGAGTGTCAGGAGGGAGTGATTTCAATGTTAAGTCAATGGATAAACGTGTTTCGCGCGGCGCGATGGATGCGATTCCGCCTCATTCACACGGACAGTTCACGCAAATGACATGAATGACGCGAATATGACATGAATTGAGCATCTTGCGCTCATTAACCCCGGCGAGAGCAGCCTTTTCCTCGGCCAGTCCTTCTGCTGTCAGCCGCTCTGATGTCCTGTAGTGGTTAAACATCAGATATAATTCGTCTTGTGTGGATCTAACGGCCGATCTTTACTCTCATGAATCATCATTTGTTGTCTGCCAAATCATTTTGATTGAGGGCAAAGAGAAGTTTCATAACTTTATTTTTTTAGGATATTTAAATATGCATGCAGTGAAGATAATGTAGGAGTTGCCTGGACCACATTTGTGTGGCTATTAATGTTTAATATATATTTTTAATGAAAATGAAAAGAGGCAGAGTGGTGTTTTATGACATATTTCTCCTGGAGCACCTTGAACGTGCGTCTAATTCACTTCAAACGCTCGATTTATACGCGCGACCAATGCACTGTGGACGAATGAAAGGATTCAAAATGTTCAAGCGTCAAACTAGACGCGATTTTGACGCTCTATTCGCATTTGGTGTAAACGCAGCATAATAACTCCTCAAGAGCAGGTTATAATGGAGATGAACAGTGGCAGGTTGAGTGTGTGTTAAAGGGTTAGTTCACCCAAAAATGAAAATTCTGTCATTAATTACTTACCCTCATGTCGTTCGACACCCGTCAGACCTCCGTTCATCTTCAGAACACAAATTAAGATATTTTAGTTGAAATCTGATGGCTCTGAAAGGCCTCCATTGGCACAATGCACGGTTCACTCTCAAGACCCTTAAAAGGTACTAAAGACGTCGTTACAAAGTCCATCTCACTACAGTGGTTCTAAAATAACTTTATGAATCGGCGAGAATAGTTTTTGTGCGCAAAAAAACCCTAAATAACGACATATAGTGATGACGATTTCAAAACACGGCCTCATGAAGCTTCGAAGCGTTATGAATCAGTGAGTCGATTCAGCAGTTTGGATCGCCAAATTTCAGCAGTTTGGCGGTTTGACACGCGATCAGAATCATTCGGTTTGCTGTTGAACAGCCTCTTGAGGAAGCGGAGCTGCAGGAATCCAGCGGTTATGATGACGAGACTGTAGTTGTAGTGACGCCACATGTGGAAGACAAACTTCTGCAGCCTGACGCTGCTCTCCTGTATGCAGCGCACAGTTTATTCAGTCAGGTGCTAAATAACTAAATCTATTGAATATTTCACATTGTTTTTAACATAGAGATGAAAAAACGAGAAATTGAAACATAATCGAAAGCAGATCACATTACAGTAAGGATGTGTTTGTTGCGCTACATTAAGTTGTTTATTACCTCAATGAAGGATAATGTACTGTTAATCTGTTTCATATCTTCTTCTTTCTTTTTCTTCTCTTCTTCCTTTTGTTTCTCGATGTTCTCTCGTCCCTCGTAATACACACCAAAGTTCAGGAAAACCTGCACGCTCCCAAAGCGATTGTGGAAATGACTGAAGCACATCTGATAAAAACCTGCACAGATATACACATGATTATTTATTGATTAGTGTGATTTAATATGGCACTTTGATGTTAATTTAGTATGTTTTATGAAAACGATGTGTTATTTTGTGTCTGACATTCACTGCATAGTCCACATGAAATCTACTTTGAATTCTAGAAACATGATTTTTCTGTTCATAACGGCAGCAGATGAACTAAAACACGTATGAAGGTTAGACTCACCAGTCTCCTCAACACTGAAGCCAATCTGACCACTTGCATCATCAGCATTGCCAACTATTAAGCCGATCGGGGCATTAACAAACACAGACAGATGTCTATCAAGGGCCACACCGGTCACCAGCTGGACCTGAACACACACACACACTGAGCTGGAACATTCAAAGGATTCGAGTGCACTCTAATGTTTAAACAATGTTTTACAATGAAGTGTAAGTAGAAGCACTCACCATAGTGAGAAAGTGCCAGAAGCACTGGAGGTCTCCGGCATGCAGCGTGATGGCAAAGTCATACTGATCCGCTCCCCAGAAAAAGATCCTGATCTGAAAGCTCTAGATGAGGGTCTTTCAACGTTCCACTGTTGCCCAACCCAAACAATAACAGAAGCCAAACAAGATAAATGCCATTCTGAAACATTTCAGATTTGAAATATGACTGGCAATAAGCTAACTGAAACCAGAGACCTATTCAGTTTCTGATGATGGTGAACTTTGAGTCTGACGTGTGGCTACTGTAATACATCAATTTTTTTATTATTAACAATAATGCTGATAATTTACATTTAATAATTCAGTAAAGATTATAACCACGGTCCACTGTAACAGCACGTAGATCTGAATAATAGGAGGGGCCCACCAACTATTAACTTAACCCTGCTAAAACATATCTTATTATGTTTCCCAGTATATTGTTACAAACAATAGAGATCAAATGCAATTTGTATACCTTTATATAAAGTAAATGTTTATGGTACACCAGAAAAATAATCGGAGCATTGCATTTACATGAAAATGCAAATAAATTGAAATAATACCAGAACAGTAAGTCAAAGAAATATAAACACCCAGATGGTCTGTAAAGTAATACAAATCAAATTGAAAAAAAAGAGAATGCAAATGCCAATGAAAAATAAGAAAAGTTTCTCTGATCAGTTCAGGGTTGTAGATGAGTGATTATTTGGGTCAGTATGGAATCACTACAATGAAAGTTGAAAGAGTCGAAGTTTAAGTCCAAATCCTGTTGATGTAGGAAAAACCCCACTCACAAAAAAAAAAACAATATATCTCTTCAAGTGTTCTGCAAATAATCCACCAAATACAAGATAGACCACAGAGTCAGGATATTTGATATTTCACAAGGAAATGCAGAGAGAACAAACCTTTGGTTAGAAATCACTTGATTTCCAAATACGTAGAGCCTTGGCAACAAAAAAGAAAAGAGATCTAACATTAGCTAGAGAGCCCACACCTAGGGATGGCAATTTCAAAACACTGCTTCATGAACCTTCAAAGCTTTACAGACCTTCGAATCAATTGGTTCAGAGCATTTATCAAACTGCCAAAGTCACGTGATTTCAGTAAACGCGGCTTCGTAATGTCCTCACTGTTTCGAAATGTCAATGGTTCACCGCTAGGGGGCGAAGATCTCTGTGAACCCATGAATCATGAGCAGTCACTGAGAAACATTGAACAACCTGATCTCTGATCAGTTTTAATGAGACATTAGTATAATTAAAAGGAATAATTGTAGTTAATAGTCTCGTATGGCTTGTTTATCTGAGCCATCCATGGAACAAACAAAACAAGCCCTGACAATTGATAAAATAACATATAGACACTTAATATTTAATTTTATTAGATGAGTAGTTACCGTCAATAAAACATTTGCAATTGATTTGTAAAAGGTGTTTTTAAGCATGTTTGGCTTGGGTTTTTTGCATTTACACTGTTCTGACCAGCAGGGGTCACCATAGAGACGGGTGTCAGATTGATTCAAAGCCTTAACACAATATAGCACATTTGCTTTAACTGTTTCAGTGTTTCACGAAGCCTCGGTCTGCCCATCACTACCCACACCTAAATGAAATACACTCACCTAAAGGATTATTAGGAACACCATACTAATACTGTGTTTGACCCCCTTTCGCCTTCAGAACTGCATTAATTCTACTTGGCATTGATTCAACAAGGTGCTGAAAGCATTCTTTAGAAATGTTGGCCCATATTAATAGGATAGCATCTTGCAGTTGATTGCGATTTGTGGGATGCACATCCAGGGCACGAAGCTCCCGTTCCACCACATCCCAAAGATGCTCTATTGGGTTGAGATCTGGTGACTGTGGGGGCCATTTTAGTACAGTGAACTCATTGTCATGTTCAAGAAACCAATTTGAAATGATTCGAGCTTTGTGACATGGTGCATTATCCTGCTGGAAGTAGCCATCAGAGGACGGGTCATAAAGGGATGGACATGGTCAGAAACAATGCTCAGGTAGGCCGTGGCATTTAAACGATGCCCAATTGGCACTAAGGGGCCTAAAGTGTGCCAAGAAAACACCCCCCACACCATTGCACCACCACCAGCAGCCTGCACAGTGTTAACAAGGCATGATGGATCCATGTTCTCATTCTGTTTACGCCAAATTCTGACTCATCAAAACAGGCAACATTTTTCCAGTCTTCAACTGTCCAATTTGAGCTTGTGCAAATTGTAGCCTCTTTTTCCTATTTGTAGTGGAGATGAGTGGTACCTGGGGGTCTTCTGCTGTTGTAGCCCATCTGCCTCAAGGTTGTGCGTGTTGTGGCTTCACAAATGCTTTGCTGCATACCTCGGTTGTAACGAGTGGTTATTTCAGTCAAAGTTGCTCTTCTATCAGCTTGAATCAGTCGGCCCATTCTCCTCTGACCTCTAGCATCAACAAGGCATTTTCGCCCACAGGACTGCCGCATACTGGATGTTTTTCCCTTTTCACACCATTCTTTGTAAACCCTAGAAATGGTTGTGTGTGAAAATCCCAGTAACTGAGCAGATTGTGAAATACTCAGACCGGCCCGTCTGGCACCAACAACCATGCCACGCTCAAAATTGCTTAAATCACCTTTCTTTCCCGTTCTGACATTCAGTTTGGAGTTCAGGAGATTGTCTTGACCAGGACCACACCCCTAAATGCATTGAAGCAACTATGTGATTGGTTGATTAGATAATTGCATTAATGAGAAATGTAATATGTGTTCCTAATAATCCTTTAGGTGAGTGTACATCAAGTGAAAACAAATGCACAACATAAGGAGAAAGAAAACTTACATGATTGAACAGGAAACAAAGTTTCTCAATCAGGACTCCAATGAGTGTAGCTGGAGGTGTTAGGCTACACAGTAAAACTGGCAGTGTTAATCAAGCAGTGTTACTCTGCATTTACTCTTAAGGAGTTGATTTAACAACAAATAGTGAAAGATACCCCCTAGTGTTGGTGAAAATTATCAGAGTTAAATCTGCCTCGTTAACTTTACTCTTTTAAGCCCCACCCCTCAATCTAATCTGAACAAAGAAGTTTATCGTCGTTGCTGATCGCCATTTTCTTCCCCCTCACAGAGAAAGGTAAGCTCTTATTAAGTTCCATATTAAAGCTTAATTTTGATGTTATATGAATAAATGTGCTATTGTTACTGCATTGGTTGTAAATTGATGAAATTGAATGAAATTTAACGTTAGGCCTAACATTAACAAACTTCGCGGTGAGTTCATATGGAGAAACCTTTTTTTCGTCACAAAAGATAAAGATAAACCTTGAATAATATGAAAAAATCTTATTTTAATTTGTATTTCTGTTGCAATTTGTTATATCCCATTCATTTGTATATTGCTGTTTTTAAACGTCCAAAAATTGCGGCATGTAAATTAACGTTAATAGACGGTTGAAATGGCGATGCTCAAACCAATTATTAAAAGTACTGTGGTGAATATACAAACTGTTGCATCAGAATTTCTGTAACTTTTACTTATTTATTTGTTAGGCACAAAACCTTTACTGTCTTCTGTGTAAAACTCTGTCACACATTACATGACATGCTGTTTTAGGTGAAACTGGGGGATGGCCAAAAATTTGTTAAGATAAACGAGCTGAGCCTGATGGACTTTTTGTCTGCTGGTAAGAAAATATGTATGTGTTTGTATGTATTGTGACGAGTCTCTCTGGGCATATCAGCGTCGCCCTGGCAACCAACGCACGGCACCTGCACAACCTCATCACGGGCTGATCGGTCACAGCTGCACCCGATCAGCGAGGGGGTGTAAAAGCCGCTGCCGCTCTCACTTGAGTGGACACCCGTCTCATGCTGAACGTGCTGGAACTAACCCTTTCTCTCTACCCTCACAGAAGGCAGCGAGTGACCGACAGCCCAACTGAGCACGCCTGGACACCCACCTTCACGAGCACGAGGATTTCACAGGAACACCAGCCACGACGACAGCACGCACCTTTGTCTCACCGTTTTGCACCGATTCCCCAAAGTACACAATCAATCCACCCTCCGGGGTTCACTTTGCACGAGCAACCTTGTTGTGTGATTTCTCACCCGTGACATCTGGTGGAGAATGCGGGCAACTGCATGAGAAATCACACACAAGTGTTAGCAGTTTTCACCGCACTCAACTATATTTTTTGTTCTCTTTCTGTTCACCACCCCAGCACTGATCGGCGCTCTCTCTTCCGTTGGAGATGGAGGAGATACTGAAGCGCCTCACCGAAGTCAGCATCCGCCAGCAGCAGATCGTGGAACATCTGGCCACTCGGCAGGGCAGAGCTGAAGAGGATATCGCCGCCCTTCATGCCCAGGCGGCCCAGCCAGTTCCACTACCTGACCCCCGCATACGAGCGACTCGGCTGCTGCCTAAAATGACGGATCACGACGATGTTGAAGCATATTTCCAAATTTTTGAAACAACGGCCAATTGGGAAGGATGGCCGGTCGAAGACTGGGCTTCCGCGCTGGCTCCTCTCCTAACCGGTGAAGCCCAGCGAGCCTATTTTTCCCTTCCTCCCGCAATCACGAACGACTACAGGGAAGTGAAACGAGAGGTCCTCGCCCGGTTGGGGCTTTCTCCCGTCTGCGCAGCGCAACAGTTCAATGAGTGGGAGTTTAAGGGTCGGATGCCAGCGCGGGCCCAGGCCGCTGATCTCGTCCGGTTGGCTCAACACTGGCTACTCGACGGGGAGCCCACAGCAGGTCAGGTAGTGGAACGAGTGGTCATCGATCGCCTCCTCCGCGCCCTGCCTCGGTCCCATCGTCAGGCGGTGGGTATGAGGAACCCCGCCACTGTCCTCGATCTGGTGGAGGCGATCGAGCTGGCGGATGCGGTCCACCAGCGGGAGGCCGGAGAGAGAGCGCCGCCATTTCCCCGGAGGGTGGTCCAGGAGCGACGCACGCCGGAGGGCACCTCCCGCGCAGTTGGCAGACCGGCAGTTCCGTTTCCGGTGGACGAGCCCATGCCCACCGCAGAAACAGCGACGGCCCCGCGGGCTTGGCTGGCGGGCTGCATCGTACATCAGCACGTCCCACCTGCGGCTCCAACGGCGGACGTCCAGCTGAACGGGCAGCCCATCCGGGCGCTCCTGGACTCGGGCAGCGCAGTCACCCTCATCCAGGCTCGTCTGTGTCCGCCTCACCCTGGCCAAAAGAGTTACCTCCCGATCACGTGTGTGCATGGAGACACCCAACAAGTACCCGCTCGCCGTGTGAACATCGCTGCCGCCCATGGCACCTGGCCCGTCGAAGCCGGATTGGTAAAGAACCTACCGGTCCCACTGTTGCTTGGAAGAGATTGGCCAGGGTTTGACCGCCTGCTCGCCGCCGTTGCTCAGCCCGCCAGCCCGGAACGGAACTGCCGCCGTCGTCGCCGGCCACAAAGATGTCGTCACCGGCCGGCGCTGCTAGCTTCGGACAGCGGGAGAGATGGTGAGTCCCCCTCGTCAAATTCTAACCTGTTCTATGATGTGTTCCAGCAGGCCAGCGAGGGGGGCTCTTTTGCCAGGGAACAACGGGAGGACGATCGCCTAAAACACTGCTGGAGTCAAGTTCGGACTGTGGACGGAAAAGACGTCCTCCCACGGCCCCATCCTCTCCCGCACTTCGTGGTCCGAAGCGGTCAGCTGTACTGCGTGGCTCAGCGTAGGGGGGAGGAGAAGGAGCTTCTGGTTGTCCCGCGGACGAAGACGGAAACCATCCTCGAACTGGCCCATTCCCATCCGATGGCAGGTCACCTAGGAGCCGCTAACACCATCCAGCGGATCCGGGATCGCTTTCACTGGCCGGGTCTGGACGCGGATGTGAAGGGGTTCTGTAAGGCCTGTCCGACCTGCCAACGAACGGCGCCCAGGACTCCTCCCCCCAGCCCGCTGATTCCTTTACCCATCATCGAGGTGCCCTTCGAGCGCATTGGAATGGATCTGGTGGGGCCGTTGCCTAAGTCTGCCCGAGGGCATGAACACATCCTCGTCATCGTGGACTACGCCACCCGGTATCCAGAAGCAGTCCCCCTGCGGAAAACCACAGCGAAAGCCATCGCCCAGGAGCTGTTTCTGTTGGCCAGCCGGGTCGGCCTCCCGACCGAGATACTGTCTGACCAGGGAACACCGTTCATGTCCCGGCTAATGGCAGACCTCTGCAGGCTGCTGGGGGTGAAACAGTTGAGGACCACTGTGTACCACCCGCAAACCGACGGACTCGTGGAACGCTTCAATCAGACTCTCAAACAGATGCTTCGAAGGGTAGCGGCGGAGGACAAGCGGGACTGGGACCTGATGATCCCCTACGTCCTCTTCGGCATCCGTGAGGTCCCACAAGCCTCAACTGGTTTCACCCCCTTCGAGCTCCTCTTCGGCCGCCAGCCCCGGGGCCTGCTGGATGTGGCACGGGAGGCCTGGGAACAGCAGCCTGCCCCTCATCGCACGGTCATCGAACACGTCACCCAGATGAGGGAGAGGATCGACCGTGTCATGCCATTAGTCCGGGAGCATCTCAGCAAGGCACAACATGCCCAACAACGCCATTACAACCGGGCAGCCCAACCACGGGAGTTCCAGCCGGGAGACCGAGTGATGGTCTTGGTCCCTACGTCCGCCTGCAAATTCCTGGCGTCATGGCAAGGGCCGTACACCGTGGTGGAGAAGGTTGGTCCCGTGACGTACCGGGTACGCCAACCGGGAAGAAGACGGACGGAGCAGTTATACCACATCAACCTACTGAAGAAGTGGCAAGGGACCCGAGACCAGCTCGCCGCCCTGAGTCTCACCGATCCCGTGGTTGTGGACATGGACCCCCACCTGTCGGCTGCCCAGAAGACCGAGCTGCAGAACCTGGTCAGACAGTTCACGGATGTGTTCTCCTCTAGGCCCGGGCAGACCAACGTCATCCACCATGACATCAGGACCGCCCCTGGAGTCATCGTCAGGCAACGGCCCTACCGAGTCCCAGAAGCTCGTCGGCAGGCTATTGAGGAGGAGATCCAGGAAATGCTGAAGTTGGGGGTGATAGAACCATCGCGCAGCCCATGGTCCAGCCCCATCGTGATGGTACCCAAGCCGGATGGCACCCTCCGCTTTTGTAATGACTTCCGCCGGCTCAACGAAGTCTCCGAGTTCGACGGCTATCCCATGCCTCGGGTCGACGAGCTGCTGGACCGCCTGGGGAGGGCCCGGTACATCACGACTCTGGACCTCACCAAGGGTTACTGGCAGGTACCTCTCACTCCCTCCGCTAAATCAAAGACTGCTTTCTCTACCCCTAGTGGACACTGGCAGTACCGGACCCTCCCCTTCGGCCTACACGGGGCCCCTGCGACCTTCCAACGCATGATGGACGTCATCCTACGGCCCCACCAAGCGTACGCGGCCGCGTATTTGGATGACGTCGTGGTGCACTCCGAGGCATGGGAGGAACATCTGGAACGTCTGCGGAGGGTGCTCTCGGAGCTCCGGCGGGCTGGACTAACCGCCAACCCCCGCAAATGCCACCTCGCGCTCTCTGAGGCGAAGTACCTGGGATTCCAGGTTGGCCGGGGCCTCATCAGGCCCCAGGAGAAGAAGGTGGAAGCCATCCGCAACGCACCAAGACCACAGACAAAGTCCCAGGTACGCGCCTTTTTGGGGTTGGCGGGGTACTATCGCTGTTTCATCCCCAACTTCTCCTCTGTAGCCGCCCCCCTGACAGACCTGACCAGGAAGGGGCAGCCCGAGAAGACCTGCTGGACGTCGGCCGCCGAAGAGGCCTTCGCCCAACTCAAGACGGCCCTGACAGCGTCTCCGGTACTCCGCGCCCCTGATTTCGGCTGTCCCTTCCTGCTGCAAACGGATGCTTCCGACACCGGACTGGGAGCCGTCCTTTCTCAAGTCCAGGAAGGTGAGGAACATCCCATACTCTACATCAGCAGAAAGCTGTCCCCGGCAGAGAAGAACTACGCCGCCGTCGAGAAGGAGGCCCTGGCCATCAAGTGGGCAGTCCTGGAGCTGCGGTACTACCTCCTCGGCCGTAAGTTCACCCTGCTGACCGACCATGCTCCTCTCCAATGGATGGCCCGGGCGAAGGATACCAACGCCAGGGTGACCCGCTGGTTCCTCACGCTCCAGGACTTCCACTTCGAAGTACGACATCGGGCCGGGGCCGCCAACGCCAACGCTGATGGACTCTCACGGATGTGGGCAGCTTTTTCAGGTCTGTCAGGGGTCATTCCCCACCCACCCCTTGTTTCACCCCTACTGTCTCCTCTCGTTCCCAGGGCCAGAACGACGCTTAGGGGGGGGAATGTGACGAGTCTCTCTGGGCATATCAGCGTCGCCCTGGCAACCAACGCACGGCACCTGCACAACCTCATCACGGGCTGATCGGTCACAGCTGCACCCGATCAGCGAGGGGGTGTAAAAGCCGCTGCCGCTCTCACTTGAGTGGACACCCGTCTCATGCTGAACGTGCTGGAACTAACCCTTTCTCTCTACCCTCACAGAAGGCAGCGAGTGACCGACAGCCCGACTGAGCACGCCTGGACACCCACCTTCACGAGCACGAGGATTTCACAGGAACACCAGCCACGACGACAGCACGCACCTTTGTCTCACCGTTTTGCACCGATTCCCCAAAGTACACAATAAATCCACCCTCCGGGGTTCACTTTGCACGAGCAACCTTGTTGTGTGATTTCTCACCCGTGACAGTATATAATTTTATAGTGCTGCAAGATGAACGTTAATCATTTAAATTTTGCATTCTGGATTCGAGCACCACGCAATCTCATTTCTAAACGACAACGATTTGCCTGTGTCTATTAAGTGTTTGACAAAATCAGACCAGAACATTCAAATATGTGTTTGTGCTGCTGCTGACCGTCTCGGTTATGACTGTAACCTTAGTTCCCAGAATAGGGAACGAGATGCTGCGTCACCGCTTTGGGAACGCCTCTGCGTGATTGCGTCGTGAAGCACGTATGTAATCAGTCCAATAGAGAGACGTCATGGGCGTCATGGGCGGGTGACGTCATAGACCCGGAACTATAAAGCATACCGGCAAACGCACGCCCTCAGCTTCTGAAATAGGATGAAACAAGGCGCTTGCGGGCATGCGGGGAGTATGGCAGGGTGACGCAGCATCTCGTTCCCTATTCAGGGAATGAAGGTTACAGTCGTAACCGAGACGTTCCCTTTCAAGGGAACTCGAGCTGCGTCACCGCTTTGGGAAGAGACTATACCCACGGCCCCATAGGAGCCGGATGCCCGCTTGTGACATGGTCAGGGCGAGCACCCGAGCCCCAGGAATAGCACAGATGTCGAGCTCGAAGGACCTGACGAAAGTGAGCGGAGAGGAACATCCTGCCACATCACAAACATCCTGCAGGGAACCCCTGCCAAAAATGCCCAAGAGGCAGCCATACTCCTTACCACATAAGCAGGTAAGATAGCCTCGACTACCCACTTGCTCACTCTCTGCTTCAAGACTGGACCCCCCCCTCGAGAGAGAGGCCTGTAACAGCAGATAGTCTTCCTGGTCTGACGTCAGAAACGGAGGACAAGAGGCCTGCAGTGCTAAGGGTCTCACAGGATTAGTGGGAACCTAGGAACATGAACCAGCCCAGAATGTAGGGGGAGCAAATTCCAAGCACGAGGGTGCAACAGAGAGCAACTTCTCAGAAACTTTCTCGAGTGGCTCAAAGGGAGCCTCGGAAAGAACTTGAAGGACCACAGAAAGGTCCCAGGCCAGCACCCTGGTGCGTACTGCAGGTCTCAACCTCGAAGTGCCATGGAGGAAACGAGTAACCAGAGGGTGTCGCCCCAAAGAAACACCACTCAAAGGAGTGTGGTAAGCTGCAAAGGCCGCCATGTACACCTTAAATGTGGAGGGAGCTAACCCAGCGGAGAACCTCTCCTGCAGGAACTCCAGCACTGCGCTTGCAGGGCAGTTAACTGGATCCCACAAGCGATCTCTACACCATAAGGTGAAGAGTCTCCACTTCAGTACGTACAGTTTCCTCGTGGAGGGAGCTCTAGAGTGTAGAATGGTCTCAACAACCTCGGTTGAGAGACCAGAACTTATGAGCTGGGCCCCCTCAGAGGCCAAGCCCACAGTTTCCACAACTCTGGGCAAGGGTGTCCGAAGACACCACCCGCTTGAGAGAGAAGGTCCCTCCTGAGCGGAATCTCCAGGGGAGAGCCATGATGTCCGAGAACCATACTCGGCCCGGGCCAGAACGGGGCTACTCGCAGTAGATGGGCCCCATCCCAGCGCACTTTCTCTAGAACTCCTGGAAGCAGAGCAATCGGGGGACATGCGTACAGGGGCAGCCTCGGCCACTCCTGTACCATAGCATCCAGTCCGAAAGGAGTTGGAGGTGCTAGGGAGAACCACAGACGACAATGAAAATTCTCGTGAGTGGCGAACAGGTCCAATTGAGCCCTGCCAAATCTCTCCCAAAGGAGCTCCACCACCTTGGTCTGGAGTCTCCACTCCCCTCTGCCCCTGCCTCGACAGGATGTCTGCTTCCACATTCAACCGCCCAGAAATGTACATAGCCCTCACTGAGGGCAGTTTACCCTGGGGCCAGAGGAGAAAAGGCGCGCCAACTTGTATAACTGGCGAGACCTCAAACCCCCCTGATGGTTGATGTAAGAGACCACTGATGTGCTGTCTGTGCGAAAGAGCACATGATGAGCCCTGAGATATGGCAGGAAGTGCTTCAGAGCCTGAAACACTGCCAGCATTCTAGACAATTTATTTGCCATGAATGATGGTGTTCCTGCCATAAGCCCTAGGCCAAGCAACCACTCATGGTTTCCCCCCAACCCGTAAGGGAGGCATCCGTGGTCAGAGATACTCGCTGACACGGTGACCCCAGTAACGGGCCTTGGGCCAGGAACCAAGGATCCTTCCACATGACCAAGGTGCGGAGACCCCGCCGCATAGCCTTGATCACACGAAAGGACTTCCCCTCAGGGAAACCCCGGTCCTGTCTGCCATAAGCCCTGCGCTGAGCAACCACTCATGGTCACCCGCCAGCCCGTAAGGGAGGCATCCGTGATCAGAGATACTCGCTGACACAGTGCCCCCAGTAACGGGCCTTGGGCCAGGAACCAAGGATCCTTCCAAATTACCAAGGTGCGGAGACCCCGCCGCATAGCCTTGATCACACGAAAAGGACTTCCCCTCAGGGAAACCCCGGTCCTGCCTGCCATAAGCCCTGTGCTGAGCAACCAGTCATAGTCGCCCGCCAGCCCGTAAGGGCGGCATCCGTGATTAGAGATACTCACTGACACATTGTCCCCAGTAACGGGCCCTGGGCCAGAAACCAAGGTGCGGAGACCCCTCCGCATAGCCTTGATCATGCAAAAAGGTTTCCCCTCGGGGAAACCCTTGGTCTTGAGCCACCACTGTAACAGTCTCATGTACAACAGGCCACAACACTGGATGCTGCTGCCATCAGACCCAACAGTCTCTTAACTGTTGACAATGAGCGGCTGGTCCAGCTTCACCCCTTTAAATTCGTTATTCTCTGAACTGGAGAAAGAACACTCTTTTTGGATGAGAGCCTCAGTCCTAACCTCCAAAATGCGTGAGAACGACATCTCAAAGTCGAACCCTCAGGTGAGCTGACAGTGCCAGTCGCTGAAAAATTGAGAATGCGGATCCCCTGCATACACAAGGAGACTAACGCTGCGTCCACGCACTTCGTGAACATGCAGGGTGAAAGTGCAAGACCAAAGGGAAGCACCTGAAATTGGTGCGCTCTCCCCTAAAAGCAAACCTCAGGTACTTCCTGTGCTGCGGAAGGATAGAAACATGATATAAGCAGATCTATTGTGACACGATGTATGAGTGTAAGCATCCTAATATAGAACACACAGATCTACATTAGGGCGCAGCCCTCCATCCTTCTTTGGCACGAGACATAACCAGAGCCAACAAATTTATAATCTGTAGGACCAACTATGATATATCTGGCAGATTCTCCCACTCTGACAGAAATCTAGTAAGCGTACCAGCCTCTCGAGACTGGCTTCTGATGTACTCTGCACCGCGAGTGCAGCGCCCTGAAACGGCTGACAGGCAGGGAACATCTGACTCGACAGTGCCAGCTTCCTCCTCGGAGGGCTCTCCACGCCCCAGCACTCGGGCGGGGTTGGTGGATTGACCCTGTGAGGGCACCGAAAGCCGACGGGGACCGTATGCTGAGGTGAGCTCCGTCTGCCCCCGGGGGGGACCGCCCTCACCGCCCTGGGCCCACTGGCGTCAGGGCTTCTTGGACACAGCCTTCCTTGAAATAATGACGGCCCTCAGAACCGTCTTAATCTTGGGAAGCTGCGCCTGAGGGCGCCACCCACCACCCCACCCTCTTGAGGGGGGGTACGTGTGGCGACGCTCTGTTTCGCTGCGCCCGGTGTGAGGAGCTCGTACCCGGTGTCTGCTGCTCCCGCACCACAACAGATGAGACCTGGCGTTACACACCCAGGTCTTCCAGCAGGTCAGCTTAGCATGCACACGCCATAGTGAGCAGGCATGCGGTAGCCTGACCCGCTGCCGAGTACGCTTTGCCCACCAGGACTGCTTATAAACCGTATATGCAGTAAATTAAGCAATATAAATGCAGAAAATGCTCTTAATGGCTTGGTAGGCAAAGTCGGGGCTTAATGGCCGATGCCGAATCAGGAGAGAGATGGCTCGCAAGCGTCTCCTCCACCCTCGGCACCGAACCATAACCATGTCTCATCAGACCCGTAATATTATTTCTATACACAGATGTGGGGGCTGGAAATTTACTTAGACATGGACCGCTCCCATAATCTCGACACCTCGGTGTGGAGATTAGAGAGAGACGGCAAGCCCTGCCATGAAGGCTGAATAGTAGGCACAAAGAAAGGGCTCATAAACCTGCTTTAACTGAGGCGCGCTCCTGATTATATATATACACATAAGATATAATGAATATATACCGTAATATTTAACTGCTTATTCACCACCTCCAACTCCTCTCTTGCAAGGGATTGAAGTGGCGAGTCTTCACATCCAACTGCATTGACACTGCAGATATCAACCTCCTATTTTACTGTTAGAGCTAGATAACTGCAGCATCGCGGCCCCCCGCCCCTGGGAAACCGCAGCGCGGGCTCCCAAACCCAGAGAGGAAGCACCGGACCTGCCAGATGAAGGCAGAGAAAGGGATGAACCCGTCTCTAACCCCTCTGACAGGACCATTCGCGAGCCCCGCGACACAAGCCACGGGAAACGCGCGCCGCGGCGCCCTCCTTGAAGAGCGCCCGGCGAGATAGCAACACCCATAACGAGCCCCGCGACACAAGCCTCCTTGAAGAATGCCCGGCGGGATAGCAACATTCCTAGAGGCAGCGCCTCACAATGCTCACAACCGGCCCCGTCGAGAGCCTACTGAGCATGATGCTACCAAACAAACAACAACGCACATCAAGTGTGTATCCCAACTCACAATGTAGCTAGAGCAGGGAGGAACGTGTTAAAGGGTTAGTTCACCCAAAAATGAAAATTCTGTAATTAATTACTTACCCTCATGTCGTTCGACACCCGTAAGACCTCCGTTCATCTTCGGAACACAAATGAAGATATTTTAGTTGAAATCCGATCGCTCAGAAAGGCCTCCATTGGCACAATGCACGGTACACTCTCAAGACCCATAAAAGGTACTAAAGACGTCGTTACAAAGTCCATCTCATTACAGTGGTTCTACAATAACTTTATAAAGTGACGAGAATAGTTTTTGTGCGCAAAAAAAACCTAAATAACGACTTATATCATGATGACCGATTTCAAAACAAGGCATCATGAAGCTTCGAAGCGTTATGAATCAGTGAGTCGTTTCAGCGGTTTGAATCGCCAAAGTCACGTAATTTCAGCAGTTTGGCGGTTTGACACGCGATCCGAATCATGATTCGACTCGCTGATTCATAACGTACAACATAGATGTTGGCAAAGTGAAAGAGAGTCCTCGTGTTGCGGAGGTCAGAGCAAGGCTGCTTAGCTAGGTCTTAAGTTTTTTGCCCCCATGAAGTGTTTTGTTTGTCGGGTTGAGTTAAATGGTTCAAAAATACTTCTTAGGCACTTCAGATTAGTTCATGGTTTTGTTCCTGGAAAGAATCTATGCCTTAAATGCATAGAAGCAGGTTGTGGTTCTGTGTTCGGTACTTTTTCAGGTTTTAGGAAACATCTGCATGTAAAACATGCTGAGCAAAGTGACAGTGCACAGAATTATGACACCTTTGACAGCCGTGAGACTTTTGTTTCATCTATGGAGGAAATGGTTTCTGAGATTCATAGTCAGGCCCTGGATGCAGCTTTGCTCTGTCTGCCTTCACAGGACACTGCTACTAAAAGAAAGATAGAACATTTGTTTCAATACTTGGAAAATCCATTTACCATGTTAAATTCTGAAACCAAACGAAAGAGACTCTTTACAGAAAAATGGGGAATAGTTGAACCAAGAGAAATAGTGCTTGGCACAAGATTTGACAGCAGGAGAAATAAAACCACAGGGACGTTCGATCAAGTTGTTGTAACTGATAAATTTGCTTATATTCCCATTTTAGAAACACTAAATGCAATTTTACAAAATCCGCTACTTACTGATTTGTTCAAACCCAGACATGTTCCAAAGGAAGGAATTTATGTTGACTTAAGTGATGCATAGGGTTGCCACCTTTGGTGTGGCAAAATAAGGGACACCCATTCACGACCCCCCAAACCGCCCCAACTTGACAGCTCAATAATAAACCATAAGAAAACATGAGATCAAGTATGTGAACTTGCAACAGAACACATTTTATATTATTTTACATTTGATTATTTTATTTATTTCTAAAGAACTAAAGTAGCCTTTTTGGTGCACTTTAAAGGGACAGTTCAGCCCAAAATGAAAATTCTGTCATCATTTACTCGCCCTCATGATGTTCCAAACCGTCTAAGGTTACGTATGTAACCTCTGTTCCCTGAGAACAGGGAACGAGCGCTGCGTCTAGCTGACGCTATGGGGAACGCCCTCGGCGTGACTGGTGTCTGAAGCTACTATCGAATCACGGCAAAGTCTTTGACCGACGTCAGCCCATGACGTCATCAACGTGCGACCCGGAAGTATAAAAGGGCGCCGTGCCAACACATACATCTTCTCGTCTGAAGGGACTGTATGGCAGATAGGCCCTGAAGCATGGCAACGCGACGCAGCGCTCGTTCCCTGTTCTCAGGGAACAGAGGTTACATACGTAACCTTAGACGTTCCCTTTCGAAAGGGAACTCTCGCTGCGTCTAGCTGACGCTATGGGGAACGATATACCAACGCCGCCATGCTGAGGGGAGTGTCTGCCCATTGGCAGTGACAACTGTCAACACAAGTAATTCATAGAAAAAAACCTGAGTGATTCCCCCTCAGGTCCCTGGGCTGACAGTGACAGCACTCCCTACGGTCATAGCCCAAGCTATACAACTAAACGGAACCCTAACGCACTGCGTGGGGTTCCATCCAGACAGCTCAAAGGCCCGGGACCACTACTTCCACCGAAGGGGTCCCTTTAAGGGAATGTGGCTAGGGGACCCGAAGGAACCCCAGCCAGTCACTACTCGGGAAAAAAGTTCTCCCGAGTGCCACCAGGGAGGCCTGACCTGGTTCCCTAAGTGTTATGGACACTTCGGTTTAGCCAACCCTGTCTGTTCAAAACAGAGCCTCTGGATGGTGCCCAAGGGGCGTCCAAGCTAAGGGACTGAAACACTGGCAGTCCTACTTAGCCCGGAACTCAGAGATGGGTTATCCAAGAGAGCAATACTCAGCGTAGTGCTTTTCAACCCTTGCTATCGAGGGGAGTCTGCCTGCTCTAATCAAGGATCTACCAAGTGCTTGTGTTTCAAAGCAGCAGGGAGGCCGAAAGGGCCTAATGACTGATCTAACAGGGAGGCCTCATGAGAGGCCTACGACCGTCTGACCAGGCTCAAGAGGCTGAGCACTCATAGACGACCCTCATTGAGGGGAGCAGCTGAGCCTGCCTGGCGAGTAACCTCCAGCTGTAGGCCCAACTACCACAAGTTCTCACAGAGAACTGGTAATCAAAGTGCCTAGCTTAGGAACTTCACCTTCAAGGAGGCCCTGTGGGCCTACTACTTGATAGCGGGCATTCCAGGGAGGCCTATAGAGGCCTACTACCTAACCGCAAGCCATGCTGGAAACCCAAGCATCCTGGCTCGGGACTCCGTCCTCAGGGAGGCCTAGTGAGGCCTACTACCTGACAGCAATACCGCCTGCTGAGGTTACCCTTGTTTTCTCAAGGAGGCCTAATGGAGGCCTACTACTTGACAGTCAAGCTACGCAGGCTAGTCGGGCATCCTGTTTAAGGAACCCGTCCTCAAGGGAGGCCTATTAAGGCCTACTACCTGATAACCAGCCTTTAGGGAGGCCTGGAGAGGCCTACTACCTGTTTGCAATACGTGCTAACTGTTTCAAATGACTGGGTCCCAGGAACACCTTAGGGAGGCCTGATGGGGCCTACTACCTCGTTCGAGTGACCACAATCTGGGACTCGACAGTCAAGCTACGCAGGCTTTTCGAGCATCCTGATTAAGGAACTCGCCCTCAAGGGAGGCCTATTAAGGCCTACTAACTGATAACCAGCCTTTAGGGAGGCCTGGAGAGGCCTGCTACCTGTTTGCAATGCGTGCTAACTGTTTCAGATGACTGGATCCCAGGAACACCTTAGGGAGGCCTGATGGGCCTACTACCTTGTTCGAGTCAGGGAGGCCTATTACGGCCTAGAATTAGCAGCAGGCTTTCAGGGAGGCCTGATGAGGCCTACAACCTGCCTCTGAGAGTGACCACAATCTGGGAACTCACCCTCAGGAAAGCCTAGTAAGGTCTTAGAGTTAACAGCAGGCCTTCAGGGAGGCCTGATGAGGCCTACAACCTGCCTCTGGTAGTGATCACAACCTGAGAGCTCACCCTCAAGGAGGCCTAGTAAGGCCTTACAACTACCAGTGGGCCTTCGGGGAGGCCTGATGAGGCCTACAACCTGATAGCCTCCAGGCTAGCTGTCCTGATGCGCACATCGGTACATACCTCCAGTGAGGCCTGTTTGAGGCCTTCCAACTGATAATGTGCCTTGTTCAAGAGGCCTACTGAGGCCTACAATTGACAGCCGACCTTCAGGAGAGCGTCTTTACCCCTTTTTAACCTGATAGCCAGCTAGGCTAGTATTACCTTGATGCTTAGCATTGTCACCTGCCTTACTAGAGGCCTGATAAGGCCTACCACTGTCACCGTTTACTCTTGAAAACGGTGCAATCCTTCCTGCTAACTGGGACAGACATATTTGAAAAATGTGGGTTGTAGTAATATTAGACCCTACGGCTCGTTTTCATGGAGGCCTGCTGAGGCCTAACACATGATAGCTACCCATTACTATGGGGACCCGTTCCAGGGAGGCTTGTAAAAGCCTACAAGCTGTACGAGTTTCGCAAAAACGAGAAATAACTGCCAGACAAACAAACTGACTGCTGTATAAACCAACGACTCTCAATGAGAGGAGGCCTCCGATCTAAGTGGTGTACAACAAAAGGTGACAGTGCCTCAGCAACGCGCCTCCTTCATCCACATACCAACTGACGCCGTAGCGCTCAGTCGTAACAGAGACAAACTAATCCAACCTGCAGTGGCTTAGGGAACCGAAGACACATTGTAACCCTAAGCGGTAGACAAACACTACATTCTATCAGAAAAGTGTGCTACCGCCTAGTAATCCGCAAATATTTCAAAGAAAAGAGCGGCGGCCTAAACACTACTCTCAAAAAGAGAGGAGGCCCATCTTCTGATAACCATAAGTGGTGGCCTATCTGGCGCCATCTTGACCAACCAGGGAAAGCCAACACACGCTCACATACACAGCCCAGATAATGGTGCTGTGTTAAAGCCTAACTAAGCAGGGGACAGACAGTTCTCTCTGATGAATACCCAACTCTATACAGGAACCTGGGGTCTGTAAGAAATACATATTTTTAGTATAACACACAAAAATGACCACTCTCACCTGCGGCATGCTGAGCGAAGACTCATTGTGCAGTTCTCACCACCATGTTCTACCGCCCTTGAATGCCTGAAAGGGGCGTGCTCACTGAGCAAGTCCGGGCGGGCCATCAGAACATAGTACTACTCATCATAGGCCCGCCTCAGGCCTGATGTAAGAAGCGCCTGGGTAAAAGTCATAAAAAGACATTAAAAAGGAAAAAGGAGAGGGCTATGATGTAACTGCCCTCAAGGGAAGTGATCCATCACCAACGCCTTCGTTGAGAACGTTTGTTCTGGATCACCTCCCTTAGATCCTTTTTCCCGCGGGAATCCCGTCTCCTCTGTGCCCTGCTCCTCCAAGGAGGGGGGGCACGAGAGGAGACGCTAGCCCTCTGGTCCTGCCCACGGTCCTCAGACCGTGAAGGACCAGGTCCCGCCTGCCTGGGTGGGGGCGCGGATCTCAGCGGTATGCATGTCTTAAATGCCGCTGAGCGTACTTACCCACTCCCTCGACATCAGCGAAGCTTGCCTGCTGATGTCGGTGAATGCGGGCAGAGAACGGGTTCTTCCATGCCGCCTGGACCTCAGTATGCAGGTCCCGGAGGAATGGAAGGCTCATCTGAGGTGCTGGTGCATGACCGGGGAGAAATCGATCGTCGAGCCGTCCACGAGCGACCTCTCCCCCAGCGCGCCGCCAGGGCAGCCTCAGCCTGACCGTGGCGCGCTCCATAGCATCCAGCAGCTCGGCGTACGCGGGACAGGGTGGCTGAGAGGGTCCAGGCAGGTCCTGGTCGCTATCATCATCCTCCTCGGCCATCTCCTGCCCGTCCCGAAGAGCACCCGCTGCAGGTCTCGGCGGAGAACCATCGTTCTCCACATCGACCTGCAGGTCGCTCTCGTCAGCCGTTTGATCGTCCGAGAGTACCACACCTCTCTCCAGACGATCAGCGAGCTCCATCTGGGAATCCCACGACGCGCGCCGCCGCTCCGCCTCAGCGCGAGCGGGACTCACATCGGCAGCCCCAGATGTTGCGCCCTCTTCCCTCGAGAAGAGGGCCAGACGAGAACGGAGCGTTCTCACGGGAAAACGCTCACAGTTTGCACAGGCAGCTTCCTCGAGAACTGCCTGTGCATGCTCTTCGCCCAGGCAATAAACGCACAGAGAATGTGTGTCTCCCGGTGTCAGAACCTCTGACACGGGTCGGCACACTTCCTAAAGCTCTGCTTCTTCTCTGTGCGTTTCATCCTTTTCCTTAAAGTAATACCTTACCAGATCCGCAGATACCGCTTCAAACAAACAGTCCCTGAAGACGAAAAAGATGTGTATGTGTTGGCATGGCGCCCTTTTATACTTCCGGGTCGCACGTTGATGACGTCATGGGCTGACGTCGGTCAAAGACTTTGCCGTGATTCGATAGTAGCTTCAGACACCAGTCACGCCGAGGGCGTTCCCCATAGCGTCAGCTAGACGCAGCGAGAGTTCCCTTTCGAAAGGGAACTGTATGAGTTTCTTTGTTCTGCTGAACACAAAAGAAGATATTTTGAAGAATGTTTGTAACCAGGCTTCTTTGGGGGCACCATTGACTTCCATAGTAATCTTCCTATGTGTTCAACATAACAAAGAAATTTTTACATGTTTGGAACAACTTGAGGGTGAGAAAATGATGACAGAATTTTCATTTTTGGGTGAACTGTCCCTTTAAGCAGTCATTCTGAACCAGTAATCATTTTTTTGAATTTCAAAAATGTATTTTTTTTTTATTAATTTACTTAAATTATGACTATATTATCATGTAATTATTTGTCCCATTTTTATCTACATTTTTTTTAAATTGTCATAAACTTTATATGACAGGATTATTGGTTATGTATGATTATAGCGTAGCTAAATTATAAATTAATAATTACATTTATTAGGCTATAATCTATTAATTAACCTGTCTAAAAAATAATAATTCTGTCTGCCACGCTCTGATAATGTATGGAATATTATATTAATATATTATCCATTAAAAAAACTATAGGCTACCTTTAGAAGCACAGATATGTCTGTCACCGCTGTTACTTTAAGTCAGTCAGTCTGAGCAACTGAAATGCTTCTCATAAAGTGTGCAGTTGGCCTGAGGTTCATCACGAGTTACTGGACAGACCCATTGATATCTTTTTGATATTCAGCTCTATATCTGGAGATCCTCTTGCGTTTAAACGGTGGACGCACGCGACGCGAGCTCGTCATGTTTTAAAGGTCCCCTGGCATGAAATTTTCATTTTATGAGGTTTTTCAACATTAATATGAGTTCCCCTAGCCTGAATATTGTCCCCAAGTGGATAGAAATATTGATCAGTGTAAAACCGAGTTCTGGCTGTCTTTCTCTGCCTTTGAGAAAATGACAGGCCAGACGAGCCAATCCTGAAGTCTCCTGGTTTGACGTCCAAGCAGGAACGGTTACCTCCCTTTCCTCCACCCAGAGAATCTGGCACGCCCATGCAAACGCTCATGGCTTGTGAACGAGTGAATGCTGGCAGTTTCTCAGTGTTTGGATTAACAAATGAAAACCTAAGTCTTTTTTCAGTTCCTTCTGATCTGTGATCAGTGATTTCTTATGTGTAGCTAATTATTTATTATTCATGCACACACTGCGGCTTCTCTCTCCCGACAGAACAGTGTTTTCTATCTTGTGAGTCAGTGTTTTTGTACGTCCTCGTTGAGTCTATCTGTTCTTAAATGTGCATATAGTCGTTTCTGCTCAACATTAGCAGAGTTACATCCTTAGAGATAAACCTCACACTTGCCGAAGCTCGGGCTGCACTGGCCCGGCCTTCAACATCCCCGACCCCCAGTACTGCATCTGGCCCACAGCGGAGGCACCATTCGCGGCGCGAGATTAAGCAGAAGGGGGGTAAGCGTGAGCATATCCGGGCTAGGCAGCTAGCCCCACAATAAACTGGATTACATTCGATTACTGCGCTGTTGTGTCTTTGTTTGCGCTGTGTACTCAATGCGAGTGAACGCTGGCAGTGACGGTTTTCATATGATAGGAAAATATCTAAAAATAGAGTTACCATGGAAACGGGGCGACACAGTGAAACAGCAAGACTCCGCCTGTGTCCTGTCACTGTTGTTTTCACTGATTTCAGGTAAGTTTAATCCCTAAAATTACACATATAATGTTAAACTACACATATAATACATACAACTGTTCCGTTGTTATGTTGAATATTTAATTTATAGAAATGGTTTAACGTTAGTGTCTTCGGAAAAAATCCGTTAGCCGTTAGGCTAACTTTATGAAAGGTAACGTTAACTTAGGCTAACGTAACTAGCCTTGAGCTCTTGTTTATGAAAGTTTGGGGTTTTAATCACATATTATGTGAAGATAAGAGGGCTTTGATAGTTTTGTTAACGTTTTGCTGGCAATTTGTCAATGGATGAATGGAAGTAACGTTAATCTAATTATTTAACCTAAAAGTTTGCACTGTAAAGTTAATCGGTGACGTCACTCACATGGAGCGTGACAATGAGCTGAAACTATTTCAAACACCTTTTTTCTTTTATCTTACATGGTTTTCCATCAATTATTATTATTACGTATATATCTCCATGCATCTGTAAAACCTCAAAACATAAATTCTGATATCTAAAGATATTATATATTGTATATCCTGTATATTCTTACTTTTTTCAGCATTTTAACCACGTGCTCTAGTTTATTTATTTCTAATAAACCTGACATTGTATACCACATATTGTTGGCTCTGTGACAAATTGTTTATGTTTCTAGATTCTGATGGATGTGCAGAGAACATCTCTAAGGTACTATGAACCATCTGACTTGTAAGTAAAACCTCAAACATTCCTGTGTGTATATGATACAACAAATGTTGATAGTTCTTGTAAATTAAATGGTAAAATGTTCATGAAGTGACTCTGAGAGCAGCTCTGCAGATAAAGTTAATGTATAGAGAGACAGCAGACACTGAAATCATTGCAAGCGTCACACACGCTTTAGTTTGCGTAGTAGTCGAAACTGCAGCGCTCATTCACACAGACATGGCAGAACATAAAGACTTCAGATTTCATTAGCAGTTTTTTTAGCTTTAATATTCACAGACACTAGTCTGTATCGGTATCTGATTCATTGTACCGCCCTACTTTTAATTTATTAATTCAAAAATTGCCAAATTCTGTGGCGTTCCGCTTTATACAGTAAATTGTGACTGGATTCTGTGGTTTCATGCATGTTTTTGCATCACGGAAATCATATGACTCTACGTGGTATTTGCAGTATTAAAGAGATTTAGTTTTGAGAGTTATTTATTGTTGTGTTATAAATTTGTTACCATTAGTATAAGAAGGGTATGAATGACTAAAAGACTAAATTTCAGTCCGGCAGAATTCTCTGCACACTTTAACACAGAGGCCAAATGAGCATTTTGAATGTAAGAACCTCACATTATATTTATAACAATCCTTGTTGATATTTGAATTGTATTTCAGGGCAGTTTGTGAAGACAGATAAACAAGAGATGTTGTGACAACCTGGACAGAAGTCGGTTCCAGATCCACCTTCCACACCAGATTTCTCTCTCATATGGATTGCTGTCTGCTGTCATATATGTTCTCTGCAGAATTAGGTGCATGCAGATATTACTCAGGAACATGACTAAACTTTGTTTGCTATAATACATCTATTTAGTGCACCAGTGTGAAACATACTTCCCCCCACATTTGCTGTATATCTATATCTTTGTCATAGTATTCTTTCAGTGGTTAAGGGGATTTTACATGACGGGCGTCAACGTTAGTAAATGCAATGATCTCTATGAAATGAAGCGTCAGATTTCTGGTGTTGTGCCGAAATCTGACCTACCAAATTATGTGACCCTAGTTGACTGTTACAACTAAACCCATCCCTAATCCTAACCTTATAACTAGGGTCACAGAATTCAGCACTATAACAGAATGAATCTGCATTGAATGAATGGTTTACTTACTAACTCACTCATTAAGACAGCCCCTTGCTGCCACCTACTGGCATAACAATGTAACCTGCTACGGAAGCGCTGAAAAACAACTAAAACACAGACTGTTTCTCAAAATCAAGTATGCAAATATTATAAAATATTATTTATTGAACAATAATAGCCATTATAAACTTTACATATGTAATGTATATTAATTGATAAGTTATAAATTGTATTTTAATTATTATAACAATTGCAATAAAATAATTTGTAACTAGTTAGAGAAAATGTACATTTTACAGATGAGTTTTTTTCTGTTATAACATCTGTGCACTGACATTTCTTGGATTTTTCTATTTGTTAATGTTCTTATTTAAATTTGCTGTACTTTATTTGTACCATTTTGTTTTATTGGCGTAGTTTTATTTATCTGTTAAGAATTTTCTGTTATTATTAATGAGGGCGCTAATTGTAGTCTTTGAAAAAAATCTCAAGGTCCTTGAAAGTACTGGAATTTAATTATACATTATCTCTACAAACAATGACAAAGGTGTTATCATTTAACACTTTTGTTGTTGTTCCAAACTTGTGTGACTTTGTTAGACCTTAAAGTTAATGTTTCTGACCTTATTCACCATTCACTTTCTTTGGTTCAAAAAAAGTGAATGGTGAATAAGGAACATTATGCTTATCTCCTGACTAAGGTTAACATTAACACCTCCATTTGTTCAACAGTGGAAAGAAAGTCATACAGGTTTACATTGGATTTACGCAGGGATGAGTAAATGACAGATTTTTCTTTTTTGTGAACGACCTAATCATATTTCTTATATTGTGTGAATAAATACAATGAGTGACTACATTTGTGTATAGTATAAATTATTAGTACTACATATGTTAATGTAGTTTTATAAAATGGGCAACAACCAGAGGTCCGCCCTACAGGTAAGGTGAAATGTAAAAAGTGTTAGTAATGAGCTGAATATTCAGATGTAAATATCGTAACCTGTGACTAGCCTATGACGAATTATAAAGAGATCTATAAATACCACTTAATCTATTTCTCTTACTGTAGTTATATTGTTTTATATTAAAGTCATTTGTCAAAGATAACAGTAAAAACATTTTGATTACATGTGTGAAGTGAAGAACAGTTTGGACGTGATAAATACGTTTCTGCAACGTTGAAAGGAGACGTGGTAACGTGATAAATACGTTTCTGCAACGTTGAAAGGAGACGTGGTAACGTGATAAAAACGTTATAAATACGTTTCTGCAACTTTGTGAAAAAACGTTTTTATAACGTGAAAAAAACCCGACATCTTGTCGTATTAAATACGTAGGATAAAAACGTTATCACGACCTTTTCACAACGTGAAAAAAACGTTTTTACAACGTTGCTGTGTTTGCTGGGTAAATGCTTCCAAGCGCGACAAGACACAAGAGAGCGCGCTGTATGCCAATGTCCTGTCTGTGTGTGTGTGTGTGTGTGTGTGTGTGTGTGTCAGTGTCCTCTCTGTGTGTGTGTGTGTGTGTGCCAGTGTCCTGTCTGTGTGTGTGTCAGTGTCCTGTCTGTGTGTGTGTGTGTGTGTGTGTGTGTGTGTGTGTGTGTGTGTGTGTGTGTCAGTGTCCTGTCTGTGTGGATGCGTCTCATGTCAGCTAATCAAGGGACACTGACACACACACACACACACACACACACACACACACACACACTCGACGCATAGATAGACACGCGTTAGTTTCCTGCTCACATCGAGTTCTCTTTTGCTCTTGAACAACCAATAACACAGAGGATTTTGAGTATTCTCATATTAGAGTCTTAAATTAGTTAAATAACGTCTTAAATGAACTTAAAGAGTTGTGAGGAAATGAGATGCGCGGGACAGCGCGTGAGACCCGCGGCTGTTCTTAAAGTGACAGTAGCACTGATGATGCCTGTCATTAATGTTCATCAAAGAACAACGGGAACAGAGAAAATTGTAGCTTTAATGATGATTCATCTATATTTGATGTATTATTTATGCAGTTAAGGAAGGTTTGATAACTATTACATTTCTGTATAACAGGTAAGGCCATGGGTAAATATAACATTTATTATTTTGGGTTTATGTAAAGATTGTTTTAAGTTCACTTAAATTAAAAGTTGTTTTTTAAAGCCTAATAAATGTTGAAATTGGGAGCTTTCAGTTATACTGTAATGTAACGTCATTAATGTTTCATAGAGACTTTAGTATCAGTGATACTGGCCTTCATTCATAAAAAATGACAACACAACACATATTTACAATATGCTGTCTTTAAATTGTTTCTAAATTAATTTGGAGAGTAACTGAAATTATTACAATATCAAAATATTAAAAACTTAAAATATTAAAAACTTGCGATTAATTACAGAAAAAATGTGATTAATTAGTTAATTTTTTTGTTAACGATGCCCAGCACTAATATATATATTATAAATATTTCTTTGAATAATCTATTGTGCCTGTGTGTGCTGCCCTTCCCTCAATGAACAAAAGATGGCAGCATTGTGTTAGTTTTGAAACAGGATATAAAAAACATTCCATGTCTTTCTTTCTGCCACTCTCTCTTAGGCTTTCACAAATAACTATCACTTGAAATAAAAACGTCATGTGCTGTGTTTGCCAAGATCACATATGATGCAGATGTCTTTTAATGAATAATTTACTGATATAATTTAAATGTATTAAAAGTAAATTTCACATGGTTTTCTAAAAGTGGCTGTTTATAATAAACTTCCATAAAATGTAAGGCAAGGCAAGGCAAGGCAAGTTTATTTGTATAGCACATTTCATACACAGTGGCAATTCAAAGTGCTTTACACAGAAATGAAATAAAAATATTACAGTTATAATAGGAATTTAAAGAAATAAAAAATAAAGAAAATATTGAAAGATAAAAATAAAGAGTATAATTAAAAATAAAAATAAAAACAGGGTTAAATTTAAGCATATAAATTAAAATGCAAGCAGTTCGGACAAAGCACGTACAGTGGCACAGTGCTCATTCAGTAAATGCACAGCTAAAAAGATGTGTTTTGAGTCTGGATTTGAAAGTGGCTACTGTTGGAGCACATCTGAGCTGTTCAGGAAGCTGGTTCCAGCTACGGCTGGCATAATAGCTAAAAGCAGACTCTCCTTGCTTTGAGTGAACCCTTGGTATTTCTAATTGACTTGATCCTGATGATCTGAGTGATCTGTTGGGTTTGTATTTAATCAGCATATCTGCAATATATTGAGGTCCTAGGTCATTGAGTGATTTATATACAAGTAATAGCACTTTAAAATCGATCCTAAATGTAACTGGAAGCCAGTGTAAAGATCTGAGGACTGGTGTGATATGGTCATATTTTCTGGTTCGGCTCAGGATCCTGGCAGCAGCGTTCTGTATGAGCTGCAGCTGTCTAATGGTCTTTTTGGGAAGGCCGGTGAGAAGACCATTACAATAGTCCACCCTACTGGTAATAAAAGCATGAACGAGTTTCTCTAAGTCTTGCCTGGAAACAAAGCATCTAATTCTTGATATATTTTTGAGATGATAGTAAGCGGATTTAGTTATTGCTTTGACATGGCTATTGAAACTCAGGTCTGACTCCAAAATCACACCAAGATTCCTGACTTGATTTTTTGATTTCAGGCCTTTAGCCTCAAGATATGCATTCACCTTCAGAATTTCATCTTTGTTTCCAAATGTAGTAATTTCAGTTTTGTCTTTGTTTAACTGAAGAAAGTTTTGGCACATCCAACTGTTAACTTCATCAATGCATTTACATAGAGAGTCAATGGGGCTGTAGTCATTCGGTGATAGGGCTAAGTAGATCTGGGTGTCGTCAGCATAGCTGTGGTAAGCCATTTTGTTATTTTTCATTATTTGGCTGAGTGGCAGCATGTACAGGTTGAATAGGAGTGGTGCAAGAATTGACCCTTGTGGGACTCCGCATGTCATGGATGTCCACTCAGACTTATGGTCACCTATACTCACATAATAACCTCTCCCTTCTAAGTATGACCTGAACCATTTGAGGACCATTCCAGAAAGCCCAACCCAATTTTCTAGCCTGTCAAGAAGTATTTTGTGGTCAACAGTGTCGAATGCAGCACTGAGGTCCAGTAGTACCAGAATTGATGTTTTGCCTGTATCTGTATTGAGGCGAATATCATTTATTATCTTAATGAGGGCCGTCTCTGTGCTGTGATGCGGTCGGAAACCAGATTGAAAATTGTCAAAGTATCCGTTTGAGCTTAAGAATTTGTTCAGCTGACTGAAAACAACTTTTTCAATGATCTTGCCTATGAAGGGGAGATTTGAGATTGGTCTGTAGTTGCTCAATATGGAGTTATCCAGATTTCTCTTTTTCAGGAGAGGCTTAACTACTGCGGTTTTAAGGGAGTTTGGAAAAGTCCCAGAAAGAAGTGAGGCGTTTACCACTTCTAGGAGATCTGCTTCTAAACAGTTAAACACACTTTTGAAAAAAGAAGTGGGGAGTGTGTCAAGGGTGCAGGTTGATGTTTTAAGGTGCTGTACTGTTTCTTCTAAAATTTTACCATCAATTGCTTCGAAATCAGTCATAGTAACTTTCTGAGGCTGTGGTCTGATCTGATTCACCTCAGAGCAACTGAACGATGTGCTGATCGCATTTCTGATATTAATGATTTTCTCGGCGAAGAAGGAAGCAAACTCACTGCATTTGCTGTCTGAGAGCATTACACTGGGAATGTGACTCGGGGGGTTTGTTAGTCTCTCTACAGTAGCAAAAAGAGTGCGCGTGTTGTTTATGTTTCTGTTTATAATATTTGAAAAGAAGGTCTGTCTAGCTTTGCCTAGTTCCACATTGAAAGCACGAAGACTGTCTTTATAGATCTTATAATGGACTACAAGTTTTGTCTTTCGCCACATGCGTTCCGATTTCCTGCATTGTCTTTTCATTAATTGCACTTCTGTTGAGTTTCTCCAAGGTGCTTTTTGTTTGCCACTCTTTTTCCTGGCTTTTACAGGAGCAATATCATCAATTACTCCCTTAACTTTTGAGTTAAAAGAGTCAAGGAGAAAATCAACAGAGTCTGCAGATATGCTTGGTGTTAGAGATATAGCCTTCATAAACAGCACACTAGTGTTCTCATTTAAGCATCTCTTTTTGATAGAGACAGATCTGGTTTCAATGGCAGGAGAGATTGATATATCAAAGAAAATACAGAAATGATCAGACATTGCCACATCCTTAATAACTATTGATGAAATGTTTAGCCCCTTACTGATAAGTAAATCTAGAGTGTGTCCACGATCATGTGTGGGTCCGTGAACATGTTGTGTCAAATCAAAAGTGTTAAGAACAGTCATGAGATCTTTTGTTGTACTGGATTCAGCATTGTCAATGTGAATGTTAAAATCCCCAGCAATAGCAAAACAGTCATACTCAGATGAGATTGCTGATAACAGCTCTGTAAAGTCATCAATAAAGGCCGGAGAATATTTCGGAGGCCTATAAATAATGATAAGCAGGATGCGTGGAGCACCTTTTAGCACAATGCCCAGATATTCTAGAGACAAATAGTCACCAAACGATACTTGCTTACATTGATAGACATCTTTAAATAGTGCTGCGACCCCCCCGCCCCTTCTGACTGGTCTGCAGACACTCATAAAAGTAAAGTTAGGAGGGGCTGTTTCATTGAGGACTGTTGCACTGCAGCTGTCTTCTAGCCACGTTTCATTTAGCAGCAAAAAATCTAGGTTGTTTGTGGATATTAAGTCGTTGACTAGAAATGATTTGTTTTTAAGTGAACGGATGTTTAAGAGTGCTAACTTTACAGTATTAATTTTAATTTTTTCCCCCATAGTAATCTTAGTTTGACAATTAACAGGCAGCAGATTAGATGGGTTTGCCATACGGCCTGAGAAAGCCTTGGACTTTCTATCACGTAACAGAACAGAAATAGAGAAAGATAGAGGCACACTGGATTCACGCATGTTTTGCAAACATTTGATAAGATTGCTGTTGACGTTGCGAGGACCCAGAACACGTCACTGAGAGCTGGTATCAGTTGTTTTTGGTGCAGATGGAGGAGGGTGTGTGCCCTGGCGTTGTGACCGAAGAAATCTCACAGGAGGAGGGGCAGAGCGAGCTGGGCCCACAGTCTTTGGTGGTTGTGGGGCTCGACGCTCTTTGGTTGATATCTGGGGGCTCGCAGTGATCGAGTATGATTGTCTGTTTCCAGTATAAACAAAATCCATTTTCTCTGTGAAGCTCAGAGGCGGGGATGCTGTAGAGCGGGATAACATGTCTGGTGAGGGGGGCTGTTTCTCTGGTGTTACCGGAAACTGCAATATGTTATCGTCCGGTTCAAGGAGTGACATTTCTTCCAGCCTATTGCTTATATTACATATAAGTTTTAAAAGTTCACCAGTGTCACTCCTGATGGTCCCCATTTTTACCAGTGCCTCCACAGACTCCACAGTATGGGCTGAGATGTTACTGTTTAGTGGCTCAATCTGTGTCACTTCGAGCTGTTCTAATCCATCACAGTCTATCTGTGGTGAGCTCTGAGGGCGGGGTTCAGCTGGGAGTGTGTCCATGAGAAGTGGTTGTTGTGGCTGCGTGGTGTTATCATTGTCCTTGTGGGGTGTATCAACCGCATGTCCATTCAGATGCTGAAATGAAGTCCTGTGATCGTACTTTACTGGTGTGTGTGTGCTATCCAGGTTGAGTGGGTTAGCACACACAGCTGAAGGAGGATGAAGGGAAAAATAAATATTGTCCTTTAGCACTCTTGCACCGAGTTTGTTTGGGTGGAGGCCATTTGATGTAAACAGTTGTCTCTGACTCCAGAAGAGATTAAAGTTGTCGATAAAGTTCACTCCCTTCATGTTGCAGGTTTTTTGCAGCCATGTATTAAGCCCAAGTAGCCGTGAGAACCTATTTGTTCCTCTTGCTGGAAGTGGTCCACTGATGAACGGCTGAACTTTCAGTTTTCTAAGTGTTTCAAAAAGTTCATTAAAATCCATCTTTAGAAGTTCTGACTCCTCTCTCTGAATATCGTTCTTTCCCACATGAATGATAAGTCGATTTGCAGTCTTATGTTTCATCAGAATGTTCTTAAGTTCCCTGTTTACATCAGAGACTGTTGCTTGTGGAAGGCAGCATGTAGTTGTATCCCTGCTGCTAATGTTTCTGATTGTTGAGTCCCCCACTATGAGAGTCCTGGGCTCGGCTGCGCTCTGAGCTGAGGGCCGCTGTCTGCTTGACCTTGAGCGCCTGTTAGCAGTGTTAGCTGCGGGCTGATTCAATCTGTGTTCGGTCATATTCATCACATTTGGGGATTCCTCACCCACATTCATTAGCACTTCAAATCTGTTTTCAAGATGTATATTTGGTGGTAGAAAACTAGTGTTTGCAATCCTTGTGTCTGGGGTAGAGCATGCTACTGCGGCAATATGTGATGCTCGTGACAATCTGATGTCTCGAGTGCCTTTGGGTCTTGCTCCCTGTTTGTTCCATTGATTAGTGTGTTGATCAGTTACTTGTTTCTCTACATGTTGAGTAGCACTACATTTATGGGACTCACCGGCAGTGTGCAGAGGGCGATCATGATGAAGCTCTGCTGTGTGATTCGTCTGGTTGGATGGTTCCGCAAATAACTTTGTTTCAAGAACTGCAATCCTTTGTAAAAGTCTGTGGCAGTTTGTGCAGCAAGTAGATTCTAGAAGAGGCATTTTCTTATCCTTTTGAATGTAGGCAGCTGTGTTTTCCCTTCTCCGGAATGTAAGCTGAAGGCAGTGGGAGGCTGGTCGGTTGAAATATTCCGCTTTTTGTTTAGGAATTCAGTCACCAGAGTTTCTAATTTTATCATTGGAGTCAAGCTTTGTCAATGTGCTGATTTGCTGAAGTTGTAAAATATAGAAGCGATAGAGCAAAGCGCGGAGCAGTAAGCAAGAGCGTCCGAACAGTAGCGAAGCAGGAAGTAGACACGCATCTTACTCTTACCTGACACTGATATTAAAATCATCTTTGCATTTTACTGTGATTTGGCTCAATTTATAAATTTTTTTTTTTTTTTTAATTTATTGGACCACCCATATTGAAATGAAAGCACGCTTTATGGTGCATAAGATTGGTGCACAAACGGTAGCTAAGGTAGGTCAAAAACACATGAAGAGAAATGTTAGGATAATACAACATCAGCATTTGAATGGTATTGTGAACTCATTCCAATTTGACCTTTGACATCATCTGACATGAAATTAATTTAAATTTAATTGATCTCATAGATGTGGCTGTTGTGGTTCGTTGTCATAGCAGCACCAACTGCTGCAGTTAATGTGGTGAATTCAGATGACTTTGACATAGTCCTTTTAGTTTTTCCAATTTTAAATGCCTATTGCCTGCTGTGCACAGTTAAGCTGATGCCACCGGCGTGGCGGTGCCACCGGCTTGGGCCCGTCATCGCTGCTCGCAGCTTTAATTATTATTATTATTATTATTCTCCCCAATGAATCGCTTTTTTGGGGGCCTAAACACGCTCGAAAACTCACAAAACTTTCCACACGCGTCCAGATTGGCGAAAATTTACGTCTGTTATGGTATTCATAATTAGGCGTGGCAAAATGGCTCAACAGCGCCACCTAACGTAGTGCCCCTCCCGCTACGTTTCACGTACAGCTATGAAATTTGGTATACACATGTAACAGCCCAATACCTACAAAAAAGTCTCTACGTGCAAAATCTGAAAACCAACAGGAAGTCAGATATTTTTAATTTTTTGTTGCAAAATGTGCCATTTCCAGACGTTGTACTTTAACGAATTCCTCCTAGAGATTTAATCAGATCAACATCATATTTGGTCAGTCTAATCTAAAGGCCTTTGCGACGTTAAATTGCGAAGATCTTGAGTTTTCCCTGAAGGGTGTGTCTGTGGCGGCCTTGCAAAATCTGATGTTTCGCCATGAAACAGGAAGTTGTTGTAACTCGGACATACAATGTCTGATCTGCCCCAAACTTCACATGTTTTATTAGAGTCCTTGCCTGAAGACATCAACATGCCAATATTCAGTGACAGTCATAGCGCCACCTGTGGGCAACAGGAAATTGCATGTTTTACGCTGTGATTAACTCCTCATTGAGATGTAACCAGATCAACATCATATTTGGTCAGTCCAATCTAAAGGCCTTGGTAATGTTATATTGTGAAGATCTTGAGTTTTCCCTGAAGGGCGTGTCCGTGGTGGCCTGACAAAATCTGATGTTTCGCCATGACACAGGAAGCTGTTGTAAGTCAGCCATACAATGTCCAACCTGCCACAAACTTCATATGTTTGATAAGAGTCCTGGCCTGAAGACATCTACATATGAGTTTCAGAAGTAGGCGTGGCAAAATGGCTCCATTGCGCCATCTACAAGATTTCAACTAAGTGCCCCTCCCGCTACGTTTCACGTACAGGTATGAAATTCGGTACACACATGTAACAGCCCAATACCTACAAAAAAGTCTCCTGGTACGAAATCTGAAAACCAACAGGAAGTGAGATATATTGATTTTTCTTTACTAAATAGTTGCAAATTTTCCCATTTCCAGATGTTGTACTTTAATCAACTCCGCATAGAGATTTAATCAGATCAACATCATATTTGGTCAGTCTAGTTTAAAGGCCTTTGCAACGTTAAATTGCGACGATCTTGAGTTTTCACTGAAGGGCGTGTCCGTGGCAGCCTCAGAAATTTTGTTGTTTCGCCATGAAACAGGACATTGTTGTAACTCGGACATACAATGTCTGATCTGCCCCGAACTTCACATGTTTTATTAGAGTCCTTGCCTAAGACATCAACATGCCAATATTCAGTGACAGTCATAGCGCCATCTGTGGGCAACAGGAAATGGCATGTTTTACGCTGTGATTAACTCCTCATTGAGATTTAATCAGATCAACATCATATTTGGTCAGTCTAATCTAAAGGCCTTGGTGATGTTATATTGTGAAGATCTTGAGTTTTCCCTGAAGGGCGTGTCCGTGGCGACCTGACAAAGTCTGATGTTTCGCCATGACACAGGAAGCTGTTGTAAGTCAGGCATACAATGTCCGAACTGCCCCAAACTTCACATGTTTGATAAGAGTCCTGACCTAAACCCATATACATGCCAATATTCAGTTAGTCATAGCGCCACCTGCTGGCAACAGGAAATGGCATGCCTTATACTATAATTCACTCCCAGAAACACTTTTAAATATGCCATGAAATCCCAAAAATGCTAGAAACACAATAAATCTTGCAACACGTGGATACGTGCTACTGTATGTGATTTACGCCATTAAACAGGAAGTTGTTGTAACTCAAGCATACAATGTCCGATCTGCCTCAAACTTCACGTTTGATAATAGTCCTGACCTGAAGACTCTACATGGCAATATTCAGTTATAGTAGAAGTGCCACCTGCTGGCAGAA
Source organism: Gobio gobio (assembly GCF_949357685.1). Classification (NCBI taxonomy): domain Eukaryota; kingdom Metazoa; phylum Chordata; class Actinopteri; order Cypriniformes; family Gobionidae; genus Gobio; species Gobio gobio. The sequence continues at coordinate 37,649,443 of NC_137121.1, read as the reverse complement.
GGAAGTGTGGCACATTGAAGTGAGTTTGCCATTTTTTTCCTATATTGACCCGCTTAAATGCATGTCGCCCACTATTCACTGTTTTCCAGAGGCCACCGGGTGGCGGTGCATGTGCGAGGGCCCTTTCATCGCTGCTAGCAGCTTTAATTATATTTGTATCCAGAATTACAGTTTGAATGTAAAAATACACCTACACTGTAAAAAAAAAAAAAAAAAAAAAAACTGGCAGCAACGGCTGCCAAACAAAAACATAAAATTAACGTAAATTATCTTAATTTAAATAAGGAAAAATCTGTAAAATAACAGTTTTCTCTCAAACTTTTAATGTAAATTTACGTAAAGTTTTTGAACTTTATTTGAATTAAGATATTTTACTTTAATTTTACAGTTTTTGTTTGGCAGCCGTAGCTGCCAGGCATTTACCATTTTTTTTACGCTAAAAAATTAGTGAAACTAATAAGATTTACTTTAAAATTACAAAGAATAATGTTAACCCTCAGAGCCCGACGGCATCGCCCACGACGTCACACGGCACCTCCGATAAATATCTATATTATTTCATGAAACTTTTATCGATTTTCTTACCGTTTTTTCCAGCAGAAAGCTAACGATCTAGCCATCACGGGGGTGTCTTTGGTGTCTTTGTAGCCTTTACAGAAGGTTTTCTATCCAGCCTGGAACATGTGCATCTTTTTGGAGTTGTTCAGCAATAAATCAAAACGCTTACATCCAAGATATATCCACTTGATGTCCATAATTTATAAATTTTCCGTCATTTTTGCCGCTAGCGCGATGCTAGCTGCCATTTTGGATGAGGGTTTGACCAATGACAGGTTGATCCGTCATCCACGTTGGTGTGCGTCATTACGCATGAACCACAGCTCTGTTATTGTGGATAGAGAGAGAGACGCACGGCTAGTGTTGAGGAGATAGAGAGAGAGACGCGCTGCAGTTTTGTTGAGAAAGTTTGAGGAGAAGTTCCTGATAGGAACTGTTTTGAGGCTTGGCACCAGTAAATATCCAAAATCCAAAGAGGCCAAAAGCGCCTGGACTTTTTTTGGAAAAATGTAAATAGTTTTGGTTCTGTATAAGTTATCATGTTTATTCCTGAGTTCCAGGACTCCAAAGACTTGAACAAACTGTTTTCCAGAGGAAATATGCTTAGCTTTTATTTATTTGTGTGTGTTTTCAATAAATATTTGAGTGATTCAATTTCCGTTTTATGTTTTCATTTGTCTTTATGGTCCCATAACTTATTTTACATTCAGGTTACATCAATGCAACACAAATATACTGACAGTGCAACTTGTCTTGAAAAAAAAGAGGTGTGTCAATTGTCTGTGCACAGGGTTGATGTTTTACAAGCTTTTTTAGTAAATAACACCAGGCGGAAAATTAATTGTAAAAATACCCTTAGGTCTTAAAGGGTTAAATTGTTAGTATGGACATAAACCTTTAATATAATGAGCTAAATATTTTATTACAGATTAGTTCTGTAATTTTACGTACATTTGTATGTAATTTAAGAAAACGTCTCGGTTACGTATGTAACCCTCGTTCCCTGAGGAGGGAACGGAGATGTACGTTAGTGACTAACGAATGGGGGTTTCGCTTAGAAGCCAATCATCTTCATCGTGTTCAACAGCGCCCAATGGCAGTGCCAATGCCATGGGCATGCGGAATTTGCATGCGTAACTCCGCCCCACCTCGTGGGTATATAAGGAAGTACGCTGCGAACATCGCATTATGTTACTGCTGCAGGAGCCAAGACTGAACTCCTCGCGTTCCAGGCAGCACAGCTGACGTGGCTAAGGAAACGTACGTCTCCGTTCCCTCCTCAGGGAACGAGGGTTACATACGTAACCGAGACGTTCCCTTTCGTTCAGTCACTACGACGTACGTTAGTGACTAACGAATGGGGGATCCTATTCAACAACGCCACTCAGCTGTCATCCAGTGCCCTGCGTAAGTGTGAGATCCCGCCACTTAAGGCCCTAGGACTCCCACTTATCACAGGATTACCAAGGTACACTGGGAAGCATATCCCAGTGAGGGAATGCCAAGATGCCTACCGTAGGGAGGACTTAGAGAATACACATATGACCCGCTGAGGGTTGCATATGGAAGATCTCTAGGGTACCAGCCGAAGGTGGATTTTTAACCCTAGGGGTGGCAGGGACTTGCCAAGGGAAAGACACCTGCTCACTGAGGAGGCTTACGGTGGGAATACTCGTGTGGGGGTCGCCGGAGGGGAACCATGCACACGGAGCACCTGGCCGGACATGAGGGTCTGGGCTCGAAAGGGCAGACTGAACTGATGTCGGCGTCGACAGTGCTGGAGGAGCTCAGGGCTCTCGGGGAGCTCACCTGAGGAAAATATCGCACGTATCCAGTCATGGGAGTGGAATGGCGAGCAAGCGAAGACACCTGAGCCTGGCCCATTACCGGCCACCCGTAGGGGCGAGTACATAATCGGACACTGGCTCCACTCGGAGATTGTAGAATCTGGCGAATGTGTTGGGTGTCGCCCAGCCTGCAGCTCTGCAGATGTCTGTTAGCGAGGCGCCATGCGCTAGAGCCCAAGAGGAGGCCACACTCCGGGTGGAGTGTGCCCTCACACCAAGGGGACATGGTCGGCCTTGCTGCTGGTATGCCAAAACAATGGTGTCCACTATCCAGTGAGACAGCCTCTGCTTTGAGAGAGCGCTTCCCTTCCGCTCTCCACCATAACAGACAAAGAGCTGGTCTGAGGTCCTGAAACACTGCGTCATGTCTACGTAGGCGCGGAGAGCGCGTACTGGACAGAGCAATGCCAAGGCTGGGTCTGCCTCCTCCAAAGGCAGCGCTTGCAGGTTCACCACCTGATCTCGGAACGGAGTGGTAGGAACCTTGGGCACATATCCGGGCCGGGGTCTCAGGATCACGTGAGAGTTAGCCGGCCCGAACTCAAGGCACGCTTCGTCAACCGAAAATGCTTGCAGGTCCCCGACCCTCTTAAGCGAGGCCAATGCGGTCAGCAGAGCCGTCTTCATAGACAAGAACTTAATCTCGGCCGACCGCAAAGGCTCAAAGGGAGGCCTCTGCAGAGCACTTAAGACTACTGAGAGGTCCCACGAGGGAACGAGAGGAGAGCGAGGAGGATTCAGTCTCCTCGCCCCCCTCAGGAACCTGATGATCAGGTCGTGCTGACTTACCTTTTTGTCTCCCAGGAGATCGTGGTAGGCAGATATTGCGGCCACGTACACTTTCAGGGTGGAGGGAGACAGCCTTCGCTCCACCCCCTCCTGGAGAAACGATAGCACGGACCCGATCGGGCATTTCCAGGGGTCTTCTTGGCGGGAAGAGCACCATGTGACGAAGAGGTTCCACTTCAACGCGTAGAGACGTCGTGTAGACTCAGCTCTAGCGGAAGTGATGGTAGCGACCACCGCAGGTGGGAGGCTACTCAAACCTGCCGTGTCCCGTCCAGAAGCCACACGTGGAGCTTCCAGAACGCTGGACGCGGGTGCCAAAAGGTGCCCCGTCTCTGAGTCAGGAGGTCTGGTCTCAGAGGGATAGGCCAGGGAGGGGCTGTCGCAAGGAGTAAGAGTTCTGGGAACCAGGTCTGGCCGTGCCAAAGCGGGGCGACCAAGACGACCTGCTCCTTGTCCTCCCTGATCTTGCACAGTACCCGTGCAAGAAGGCTCACTGGGGGAAACGCATACTTGCGTAGCCCGGACGGCCAGCTGTGCGCCAGTGCATCCGTGCCGAGGGTGCCCTCGGTCAGGGAATAATACAGGGAGCAATGGGAAGAGTCCTGGGAGGCAAACAGATCTACCTGTGCGTCGCCGAACCGTTCCCATATCAGCTGGATCGTCTGGGGGTGGAGTCTCCACTCTCCGGGGAGAGGCTGAAACCGTGACAGCTCGTCGGCTGCACAGTTCAGGTCTCCAGGGATGTGGACAGCACGAAGGGACCTCAGGCGCTTCTGACTCCACAAAACGAGATGGCGGGCGAGTTGAGACATACGGTGGGAGCGTAGACCGCCCTGGTGGTTGATGTACGCTACTACGGCCGTGTTGTCTGTCCTGACTAGCACATGTTGACCCTTCAGCAACGCTCGGAAGCGGTGCAGGGCGAACCGTACAGCCAGTAACTCGAGGCAATTGACATGCAGAAGGCGCTGGGGTCCTGTCCAGGAGCCCGCGGCTGCTTGTCCCTTGCACATGGCACCCCAGCCCGTGGATGATGCATCTGTTGTCACAACAACATGCCGGGAAGCTCGTTCTAAGGACACTCCGGTCCGTAGAAACTTGAGGTTCGACCACGGGGTGAGTGTCTGTAAGCAGGCCCGGGTCACTGGGACCCGGAGCGTGCCAGACCGCCATGCCCATCTCGGGACTCGATCGCGTAGCCAGTGCTGAAGCGGTCTCATATGAAGCAATCCGAGCGGCGTTACCGCGGCTGCAGATGCCATATGCCCCAGGAGCCTCTGAAAGTGTTTCAGTGGAACCGCACTCTTGCCCTCGAGTTGTCGAAGGGAAGTCAGCAGAGACTGCGCGCGCTCGCTCGAAAGCTGCGCGCACATGGCGACCGAGTCGATATCCATACCGAGAAAAGAGATCCTCTGCGCGGGGCAAAGTTTGCTCTTCTCCCAGTTGACCCGAAGGCCCAGACGGGCTAGGTGATGGAGCACCAGATCTCTGTGTCCGCAAACCTGCTCTCGAGAGGGACCCAGTATGAGCCAGTCGTCGAGGTAGTTCAGGATGCGGACCCCGTGCTGCCGAAGGGGCGCAAGGGCTGCCTCGGCAATCTTCGTAAAGACGCGAGGGGACAGAGATAGCCCGAATGGTAGAACTGCGTACTGATATGCCCGCCCCTCGAAAGCAAACCGTAGGAACGGTCAGGCTGGCGACAGAGTGGGATGCGAGTGGCGGGACCCGTGGGTGGCGCGCACCGTCATCACCGGACTCTGTGGGCTCAGGGATGGGAGTGTTAATTCTTTCTTTGACCAACATAGGGTGCTTCTGACCCGGGGGCCAGCAGCTGAACAAAGGATTCTCCCCCGGCCCTCCACCGGGGGAAGGAGTGGTCCTGCTACCATCTCCTCGAAAGAATTTCCCATCCCTGAGCCGTCCGTCTCAGGAGCGCCGCTTGGCCTGGCGTTTAGCGGGGCGCGGGGCGGCCTGAGGGGACTTGGACGCCTTCCTACGGCTTCCTCCGCGACCCGGCCCGGGTGAAGGCTGCTGCTTGGACCGGGTGGGAGGGGCGGGAGCCTTAGGAGGGCGTCCTCGGCGTGGAGCAGACTGAGTTGACTGTGCCGGCGGCGGGGTGGAGGCAGCAGCTGGCCGCCGGGGCAGTACGTGCTTGATAGCCTCAGTCTGCTTCTGGGCGATTGAGAACTGTTGGGCAAAGTCCTCAACCGCCCCGCCGAAGAGGCCGGCCTGGGATATGGGGGCATCGAGGAACCGGGTTCGCTCGGTGTCCCGCATATCGGCCAGGTTCAGCCACAGGTGACGCTCCTGGACCACATTTGTGGACATCACTTGACCCAGGGAGCGTGCGGTCACCTTCGTCGCCCGGAGAGCGAGGTCGGTGGCGGCACGCAGCTCATTTAAGAGCCCCGGATCAACTCCACCCTCGTGCATGTCCTTGAGGATCCTGGCCTGGTAGACCTGGAGGATCGCCATGGCATGCAGCGAAGCGGCAGCCTGCCCCGCGGCTCTGTGCGATTTCGACACCAAGGTTGATGTGAATCGACAGGCTTTGGAGGGGTGCTTAGGATCACCACGCCAGGTTGAAGCGCTCTGAGGACACAGTTGCATCGCAACAGAACGTTCAACTGGAGGGACCCCAGTGTACCCTTTAGCTGCCGCCCCATCGAGGACGGAGAAGGCGGAGGAAGTCAGTGAACGGTCACGGGAAGACAACGGGGACTTCCAGGACCGCGTGAGTTCCTCATGCAGCTCGGGAAAGAAAGGTATTGAGGGCAAGGACTGACGGGTGTCAGCGCGAGCCCCCAAAAACCAATCATCGAGCCTTGAGCGTTCGGGACAGGGTGGAGGGTTCCACTCGATCCCTAAACTCGCGGCTGCCCGAGACAACATGGCTGTCAGCTCTGGATCTGACTCGGGCAATGCTGGCACGCCCGAGGGCGGCAGCACAGCCGAGTCGTCATCTCCAGAGGACTCGAGCCCACCTTGTGATGCGGTGATCGACATCGCATCCTCCTCCGGAGCGCCAAATGACATGCGCGGGGGGGCCGGAGCCGGCCCCGCGATCTGCATCTGAACGCTCGCGGGTTGCAATGTGCAAGACGGGGGTGTGGCCCGAGGCATGAGCGTCGGGGCTTTGTTCCACACCGTAACCGTCAAGTCACCCTGACCACCAGCCGAAGTACTGGGCCTCTGGGACTCAGTAGATCGGGGTGTGGTAGAGGGGACTCTCACTTCAGAACGAAGGTCATGGAGTCTTGACCGCAACATTGCGATGGTCATGTTCCCGCAGTGAGAACATGACTCATCCGCGAACGCTGTCTGAGCATGCTGAAAGCCCAAACATACCAGACAGTGTTCGTGCCCATCAGAGGAGGAAAGCAACCGACCACACCCAGAAGTACACGGACGAGACATCCTGAAAAGGACGCGTCACGTGTAAGCTCTTTTATGAGAGGAAAGCCTCGCAGAGAACGCCGAAGCGCCCAGGGACCACACACCAGCTGTCTAGCGGACCACTGCGCAGATCAGCAGGCAGGCAGTATGATGATCACTGGAACGCGCCGTAACACCAACGCCTCTGGAAAGCTGCTCGTCTCGAAAGCTGTCGATGACTCAGATCAGGCTTGTAGGAGTGAAGAGATCCTCTTGGCTCCAAAGCAGAAACATAATGCGATGTTCGCAGCGTACTTCCTTATATACCCACGAGGTGGGGCGGAGTTACGCATGCAAATTCCGCATGCCCATGGCATTGGCACTGCCATTGGGCGCTGTTGAACACGATGAAGATGATTGGCTTCTAAGCAAAACCCCCATTCGTTAGTCACTAACGTACGTCGTAGTGACTGAACGAAAGGGAACAGAAAAATACTGTATAAATAATACAGTAATTTCCCTGTAAAAAAAATGAGAATGACTGTGATTTGTCATTAATGATAAAATAATGGTCAAGTTGTTAATTTACAGATATTTTTTGTAATTTTACATGAATTTGTATGTAATTTATGAAAACAGAAAAATACTGTATAAATAATACAGTAATTTTCCTTTATAAAAATGAGAATTACTGTAATTTGTCATTAATGATATAATCCTTAAAATAACAGTCAAGTTGTTTATTTACAGATATTGTTTGTAATTTTACATAGTTTTAAACATAATTCAAAATTACAGGAAAATACTGTAAACAATTTAGAGTTATTTTCCGTAAAATTAGGTTTTTTTTTTACAGTGTACAAAAATGATAGGAGGGAATTGTTTTTAATTTGAAAAGAATTAAGATGAAGTTGGACTTGGCAAACATATTGCAAAAGAAATTGTATGATAAAGATTTTTTTAATGCTATATCTGAAAAGGACTGATCTAGATAAAATAATATAGGTATAAAGGAGGCATTTGGAAAAGGTATGTTGCAATCTTGATCCAGACTCCTAACCAGCAGGTGGTGGTAATGCACCTTGAAGTTGTATGCCAACCTTCATAAAAATCAAGAAGAAGAAGAATTTTGAAAGAAAGGTTTTGGGCTGTGTTGCAAAGTTTCCGTGTGTGAGTACCTGCTATATTTTTGGGCCTGGATAAAGGCATAGCCACAAATACATACGTGAATATCTTATCGTGTATATATATATATATATATATATATATATATATATATATATATATATATATATATATATATATATATATATATTATTATTTTTTTTTTATTTTTTTTTTTAATGCTTTGCCTTGGTTCTTCTAACTGTAGTGTTGTGTAGTGTGTGTTTTTTGACCTTTGATGCATGTAAACTTGTTGTAGGAGACCTCCAAAACTAAATTAGGAAACTTTAAAATAGTACAATAGGGGCACTTTAACAATAAAACACACATAAAAAGTTATTCCAGGAACCGGTAACAAGACCCATACTTTGAAGTTGAAATGGAAAACTATGCATAAAATTGTTTTAATCTCAGTAGCATTTCTCTTGCCAAAGCAGACCAAAGCAGTTCCTTTAGGATTTAGTAACAGGACATACATTTTGGATTAAATGTCATGTGTAATTTCATGATGTTTTCCCCCAACAAAATATTCTTAATATTATTATTACTATTATTGTCTTCAATATCTTGCATTTCTAGTGTTTTTGGCAGATAGGAGTGTTATTTGGATGTGTAACCATTACTCCTGACACCTATCCTGCATCATTACATTATAAAATGGGTTGCGATACACAGAGGTAGATTAAAACATTTAGGCATACACTACACACAGTGTTCTCCTTTACATTTTAAAACAATTTAGACAAAACCTGTAATTTTGCCATATGCTAAATTGTTCTTGATTTCTTAAAAAAAATGTTTTTAATTATTTTAAAGCTGAACGTCTGACAAATGTCAAGGATACTTTATCTCAGTAAACATTTTTGACAGATTCCTGCACATTTGTAGTTTATGGATAAGTAAGTAATTGAACCCATATTGATTACTCAGTGGTAATGCTTTCTCTTTGATTCCAGATTCTAATGCAAGCTAATAAAACTTTTCATGACTTTTTATAACTCTCCACACAATAAAACTTGAGCCCAGTGTCTGACTGGCATTTATGTAAACGTGTTTAACTGTAAGAATGCTTGGATAGTTCATCAGTTTAACTCTGTTTAAAAAAAAATAGGTGACGTGAGAAGGATGAGTGGCACACTCATTGACCAATCACAGCCCTCTGCTATCAGGATAGACCAGTCACAGTCGAGATGCACTTGTTATTTGATCCTTCCTTCACAGTAACAGAAATCGAAACCAAAAGTTTGAATCCTGCATTTGGTAAGACGCCATTTCAGAATGCTGAACCAAAGACTATGAGTTCTATCATATTTATTGGTAAGTCCAGTAATGTCCTTCTCATAACTTCCATGAAGTGTGTGTGTGGTATTTATATTTATGATATATGTATCAAGATGTATAGGCTACTCAAAGCGTCAAGCAAAAGATAAAGTTTATCATATAACGTATTACATACATTTTTGCAAAATATGCATCAGTCCAGGTTTTAATAAGGTTTTTCTCAATATTCACATCGAGGTCAACATTTGTCATATTTTGTATTTCCCGTGTTGTAGCCACGGGTTGAGTTGGGCCTTTCGAGGAAACGTGCATAGATACTGTTTTTTCTAGCTTCAAATCCGGTTCTTTCATTGTTTTCTCTGTTACCAATACACCATCACATTTTCTCAGCTGCTTCGTAGTGCATAGTACAATAGATAATGTTACTGCTTACAAACAAATGCTCAATGATGGCACTTCTAGGTTCTTTTTAGCACCCCAGAAATGAATTGCATTATATTCTATGGGAATTTGTATTTTTTTAAAAGTCAGTTCTAGTGGCTACCCAGCTATGTTGTTGACCACTTTTAGGTCATGAACTCTGCGTCAAACTCTGAGTTGAGAGAGTTGACCCCCTGAACACTATCTAAACCCATTCTGAAACCAATTCTGAAAGTTTGTTCATCTGAATTACTATTATTTTAACAAAATAAGAGAGATCGTAAAAAATGCATGCAGAAAATTGCTAATTTCTCAGTTTTCCGACACAGAACATTAAACTACTATAATGTTAATATAATGTGTTGGGGTAACAGTTTAGGACCCAGAACCAGTAGTGAAAAATGAAGACCAAGAGTCAGGAGTGCAATTAATTAAATAAAAACTTACTGAAGAATAGTGTGCAGTTTCATCAGAAGAAGCTTCAAGTCTCACAAGGAGTTCATAGGCCGCGCTCCCTCTCTACCAGCCTATCGTACATACCATCTCTCAACAGTTGTTTTCATTAGATGATTCTGAGTGGCTCAGAGAAAATGAACAGTCTTGGTAAATTTCCACACATTGTCTGTTAATCAGATTCACGTGTCCATATATCACTTGTTGACGCTTTCACCCCGGAGTTAGGCACGTAGTGACCTGCAGATCTGGAGCAGGCGCCAGCTTATCAAGAACAACAAGTCCACCCATCTGATGTCTCTATGAATACATTTTAAAAAAATGTTAATGACAGGCATTCAACATTACAGTATACTTGAAAGCTATTTCAACTTTTATTAGGCTTTAAAATAATCAAAACATTTAATTTAAGTGATCTTAAAACAATCACATAAACCCATTATAATAAATGTCCTAGACCATACGCATCAACTTACGGTGAAAGAGTAACCCTTGACCCTTGAACCCTTGACGCCTGCCCATTGATGAATGCAGAGGATAGAGCAAAACAAAACACTGGTCATGAATTAGAGTCTAAAACAACGATTTTTCAAGAGAAATGGCGGAGGATTTCGATATAAGAGAAGAGGGTAGGGGTGTAATGATACACCAATGCCATGGTTCGCATCACGGTTTTGGAGACAGGGTTCGGTTCTGTTTGCTGTGAGGGCAGGGTTCATGGCAAGGCACCAGCAATAATAATACTAGATTCACTTTTAACTTAATAATAATAACAACAACAATAATTGAACTTATTAAAGCTGCACTATGTGACTTTTCCGTCCACTAGAAGTCGCCTGTTCTAAACAAAGGCGTAGTTTGATGACGCCACGTTTGAGCGCAGAATCTTGGGACATGTGGTCTTCAAGAATCGGGATAGGACTCGGGCAGAAATCATGTTGATGTGATTATTAATGTTACTGTAGTCTGAAGCAGAGCAGGACCGAGTGTTGTGGAGCTGAGGAACCGCTGGAGCAATTGTTAATAAAATGAACACAACACACGCCTCGCGAGCAGCGGGACTTTTATTATGCCACAGTCGCCGGCGCCACTTCCGCTCCTCCGCTCATGAGTGTGAGGTAACGCAGCTCTGTTGATCATATTAGACACATCTGAGTGTGTTGATGATGTGATGACGTTACTCTGTGCGTTCTCTTGCCGCTGCTATGACACTTGTTCACACTGCAGTGAGAGTAAAGCGCTTCTGCAGAATAAAACTGCAAACCGAGGGGAACATGGATATGATGTCATCGACAGGCGACGCCCTCACACCTCCCGGTTCCTCGGGTAAAATAGCATCTCACGATTTACAAATAGTTGGAATATTGTAAGTTCTCAACTAAACAAAACATATAACACTGGTGGTTTTTGGATATTTTACTGAAATTGTTTTACATAGTGCAGCTTTAACTTTATTTTTATGAACTTTATACTTTGGCTTCACGTTTTCACAGCTCACACTTTATTCCCTGTGAAACTCGCGTAGCAGTCCATCACAAACGCTATACCGTCCACAGCGTTACTGAATAACCAAAACAACTTGATTTGAGCAACATAAAATAACCCGCATACATGGGAGTGCTCGAGGCGCAGTTCGCACGCGCTGCTCTTAAAGGGCCACACCATATTCCTACTCCTTAAAATTTGTTGTGCAGTGAGGGGAATTAAAATAACCTATAGCTATGTTTGTAGAGTTTATAATGTTTATAGTACATTATATATACATTTCTGAATGCAATCAAATGCAAACTTAAATGTTTGTTTGTTTTTCAATCAAACGATTAATTGGTTAAAATTCTTGTTGGTTAACGGTTAACCTGTTAATTAGTGTCCCATATATAGGCCTAGCTATCATTATTGTTGCGAATGCATTATTAATAAAAAGCGATTGTGTGGAAAAGTGCTGAGCTGAATTTTTGTGCCATCTAGTGGTTTAATGGAGAATACAGTCAAATGGCCCATTGTACAAGAAATCTTATGCTTGGCTTGACTTGTTTGAATGTAAATGGTTGTAGGCCTATAGTAGGCTATATGGGTCGTGACAACAAAAAAGAACTAAAAAAAGCTCTTAAAAAAGTTTGAAAACCACTGGCATAGCATACAGATACTCGATTAAAGGACAACCAAACAGACTCAACTATGATATTGACAACAGTACTGGATGAAAAATTATTTCTCGTGCCTCCTACACGAGACTAAAGATGTATCCTGTTGTACACGTTGCCTGTTTAAGGGTTAATAATAACTTGTTATTATTAATTATGAATATTTGGACCAGTTAATCGGATTAACTTTATGTAGCTAAATTAATATTACTAATTAATCAGTTCGTCCAGCAAACACTCAATATTGATTATTTATTAATTCTAAGAAATGATGATGAACCTGTGCAGTTAGTTTGATTCTGAGGGAACAGAGAGGGCAGTCACTCTGACAGTGCCTTTTAACTCTGTCTGGAGATCAGTTTCCCCAAGTTTAGCTTGACCAATGAGAATGGAACATTCCTTTGTTTGGAAGCCGACTCATTTGCATGATGGGAATAAGCTGGCAGTTTGTGGCCCTTTATGCTCTGATTAATGCAACAAGCATTCAGTGCATGCTATAAGGAGATGATATACACTTAAGTGTGAAAATCCTATAAGCAGATTTCATGATTTATTTATTTTTTGCTTTCTTGTTGATCGAGTGAGAATCTGCAACCCTGCATTATAGAATTGTATTCTTTATTTAAAAAATTATATTATGTATCATTTATGTTCTCAGTGTTTCTAAAGGGCTGAAAATCCTGATTAAATCATCGGAGAACACCGCTTGTTAAAATGAGTCTCTGTGAGGAGAGAGAGGGGGGAGATATTCAAAACCAGAGAGCAACATCTCCAGAGCCCAGCTGTGTGTCTGTGAAGAGTAATGAATCCATGAGACTCCCCGCTACATTCAGTGATGGAAAAGAGATCTTCAACACCAGGTGAGACAATAACCAGAGGCCATAGATTATAAAACTTTCCGTAGATTTCATCCGAAGAAGTGTGCGTACGATTTATAAAACCATGCGTATGCCAGAACCTGTGCAAACTTCCCTTTATTTAACCCAGCCAGAAGAAGATTGAGCGCACGTGCAATTCCACTCCATCTCTTCCACGAAATCACCATATATGGAGCTTACAGCACCTCATTTTACTATACACAACATCTGCATATCATCTCCATGCATATTTCCTTGCGGGAAAGCTGGTGGGCACGTACTGCCGTCAATGGCTCTAGATGTTGGCGGGTGGGAGATAGTCGGTTCGGCCCCATTCTGTAGTGGATTATCAGTGAATTATCAGTGGCTCCAGTGCGTCATCTGGTGCGTTCAAGTCCTCCTGGGCAGTTGGTATTTACGAGGTAGGAAGTCGTGTTTACGATGTCATGTGTGTTCAAGTCACTTTCGTCAGAGTAAGATAGCGGAGTACTTTTTCTTAATTAATTACACAAATTAAGTAAGGTATACAGTAATGTTCTTAAAATCTACTTCCAGAAAATGAAGAACAAGTAATGTGCATCAGGTGTGTTAGCTTTGTAGCTTTTTTATGTTTTTAATTAATTTATGAAGCCACTGTAAACTTTATCGTTACATATTATATTGTTATATTATGATGCTATCATAGTTATCATATGTAAATAGAAAAACCTGACAATGTCACTGCTAAATACCTTCCAGTATTGTGGTATTGCGCCATTTTTCCCAAAGACATTCCCCCAACTAGCAAAGATCGGGGCTTAAAGAAAATCCAGAGCATACCAAAATGATGGTGCCGTTCATGTGCGTTCAACTCTTAAATATGATCTTTATGACATGATTTGAACGCACCATTCAAGCCACCGTTTTAGCCCTGCCCAAAAAATCCTGAACACAGAAATGGTGAAAAACTGTTTAAAGGTAGGGTAGGTAAGAATGATCTAAAACACTTTTGTCCAAATTTGTTTAAACTTTCTTTATATGTCAATACATAATTAAAATGTAAGTACTCTGAAAAAGAGAGTATAAAAATCAAGTGACTCTAGACTTTTTAATCTGCAATAAACACCGCTCATTATTTTTGACCGGGACGAAAAAAGTGATTGGCTTGGGCGACTGTCACTCTCTCTCACTACCATGGCTACCACCGCTTTTGCAACAGGGTCTGCCCACATGCGCGCAGCCACGCACCCGTTTGATTTGAGGAGTTCAAGAGGCTGTATTTCTGCTGGACAGGTAGTCTTTCATTTTGATTATACATTTTTTTGGTTTATGTTTTCATGAAGCATGTATCACTATCAAACGTAGCTGCCTAATATAGCTAACATAACATTACCTAGCATAAAGTTACAATGTTATACACTTAGCGAGCCATTAAAGATGATAAATACTAAATATGCTTAGCTCAAGTTGATCGCTGTCGTGTTGAATTTCGCAAAATGTAACTTTAGATAACAAAATGCATGTGTAAAATCTAGTACACCGCATCCAGGAACTTTTTTTAGAACTAAGTTAGCTTTAGCTACTACCCTCTGTCTAAACTCTTTTACCATGTTCACCGGGAACTTTACCTGCACGTTTATTTCCGCCCTTTTTCCGCGGTTTGTTTTTATATTCTCTACCAATGTTTACTGATGTTTTAATCTTGTATCTGTGTGTGTTGTAGACACTGTGTTGTGTGTGTATTTTAAACTTTACCAGTATCGGTATTCCAGCTTGATAGTGAGAACTAAAAGACATCTTATTTGTTTATATTCATAATGATACAGTTAGATTTTTTTATTACATGTGATTCTGACATAATGTCACTACATGCACTCCGCTCCCTCTTCTCCGCTAGTCTCAGGTAAATAGACTGAGCGGTCGGCGTAGCGCGTTCATGTGTTTTGGGGGCGTGGCTTTGAAAAGAGCCCAGAAGGGAGAAGGTGGAGTGAATGGAAATAATGAGCTGTCTTTAAAACAGTCGTGAGAGGTCAACAAACACTCAATTTTTATACTTTTTTTTCAGAGTACTTACATTTCAATTATGTATTGATATATAAAGAAAGTTTAAACAAATTTGGAAAAAACATTTTTTAACCAAATCTTACCTACCCTACCTTTAACGGTCTAACTCCACAATTAACGGTCTAACTCCATGGGCAGTCGTGGTCTAATGGTTAGAGAGTCGGACTTGTAACCGGAAGGTTCCGGGCTTGAGTCTCAGGTCCGGCAGGAATTGTCGGTGGGGGGAGTGAATACCAGCGCTCTCCTCCACCCTCAATACCACGACTGAGGTGAGACTTGAGCAAGGCACCGAACCCCTAACAGCAATATGGCTGCCCACTGCTCCGGGTGTGTGTTCACTACTGTGTGTGTGTTCTTGGATAGGTTAAATGCAGAGCACAAATTCCAAGTTTGGGTCACCATACTTTCCACACGTCACTTCAATTCAGTACTACACCGTTCAAGTCTTTGTAACGTGTTTTCAGCAATACATTTCTAACATTTATAATGTGTTTAGAAACAAATCTCAGAATTCCCTTTACAGGGACTTTAATGTAAACTGATAGGCCTAGTTTAATGCAGTGTAAAAAAAAATTCTGACTGAGCGTGTCACTGACAAAATATTAAAAAAATTAAAAGTGAATATCGTTTCCTTCAAATATCCTTCCAATACAATGGCATTTTTCATAATAACAATGGGAAGACCATGAAAATGGTTATCATTAGGCCACTGTCTGTCAGTGCACGACACCAACAGCTACACCTGCGTGTTGCAGAGTTTTTACAGTCATAGGACTTATTCAAATGGACTGCATTTATATAGCGCTTTCAACAGACCCATGGCCATCCAAAGCGCTTTACATCTTGCCTCACATTCACCCATTCATACACTGACTTGGTCAGGTGGAACCGGGGATTGAACCCCGGTTTCCAGTTTGTAGACAACCTACATGAACCACTGAGCCACTGCCACCCCAAACGGCCAATGGACCCTGAACCCAATGGAGTCCTTTTGTGTCTGTTATTATACCATTATGTTGCTATACTGTAAGTTGTGTTATGTTTCTACAGTACAATTAAATACAATTGTTGCTAAGCTTAGTCATTGAACATTTTACCTCAGGGCATACGTTAACTGAATTAATTGAGATTCTGAATAACCGATAACACAGTTTATTTCCGTATTTTGCCTTTAATGAATCTGTGGTTTGTGGCATATAATTCACTGTATTTCCCAACTTCATTGAGTTTTTTGTTGTCTTTCTGTTATTGTTATGCTACTCCACACCATTGAAGTCAACTGAAGTGTGTTGTGACCTGGTACATCCATTAGGGGGCAGCACAAAACAGTGAATATAATCACATCAGGCAAAAGTTATGCATTCACAATGAGGTTAGTGTGTGAAAAAAATGCACAACAATGCAAGATAAAAAAATTAGAAACAAAATTTTTTCCCTATATGTTTGGACTTTATTCAAGCTGTTAAACTATGAACGTAAACGTATCTTGCAGCAGAAGGTGAAGTCGGTCTGTTAACCATGATTTGACACAAATATAATGTAAATTTAATATAAAACTATGTAAATGGTTTTACATAGTTTTATATTACATACACCTGACGTAGGTTGTAGGAGTAGCCTAGTGATTATAGTTTACAAAGTTATAAATATGGATATTTTTCTTACAAATACGCATCGCTTCGCTTCAGAAGGCCTTTATTAGAAGGCCCCTGGAGCCATATGGTTTACTTTTATGATGAATGGATGCACTTTTTGGATGCACCATTATAAAGCTTGGAAAACAAATATTTTCTTGTTGAGTGTGTGAGATTCGGCAACCATGCATTATGGAATTATATTGTTTATTAGAAGTGTGTTTTTTTTAATGTTCTTAGTGTTTCTAAAGGGCTGAAAATCCTGATTAATTCATAGGAGAACACCACTTATTAAAATGAGTCTCTGTGAGGAGAGAGAGGAGGGCGATGTTCAAAACCAGAGAGCAACAACTCCAGAGCCCAGCTGTGTGTCTATGAAGAGTAATGAATCCATGAGACTCCCCGCTACATTCAGTGATGGAAAAGAGATCTTCAGCCCCAGGTGAGACAATAACCAGTACTGGAGACAAGAAACAGAGAATTATTCATTAAACATCAGTGACAAAGTGAGATCATCTGATGTTTTATTAGTATCATAAAGCATCATTACTCTTTTTTGGGTCAGCCCGATTTTCAGCTTTATTGTGCGTTGTGTTGTGAGGTGTTCGTGCAGTGTACAGAGGGAAATGAGAGACGACAAACCTCTCCTGATCGGCAGTCGGATGGTCGGATGAATTTCTGGCATGTTAGTAATTCTGGTCGCCCCTCGTGTGGTTATCGCACAACTAAAGCAGAGCTATGAACTTATTGCCCTATTTTCCACTCACTGCGCCTGTTCCAAAGCAGAAATTTAACAATTTTATCTTTAATGCAGCAAGAAAGGAAACAAAAAGAGGGAGATCTTTAAGTTCTGCAGGCAGCTTTCAAATAGCAGAAATTTAGCAAACTGTTGCGCCTCCAGTTTGTGTTATAAAAAGTCTTCCAAACCACTGTGTAGTAGCCAATCAGCGCCTCTTCTGTTCATTTAGCTACTTGATCATTAATTTACTTGTTTTACTTTCACACTTTATTTATTTATTTACTTTTATTTTATATTATTTAATATTTACTTAACTTTATTATCATGGGAAATGTGAACCGTTGTCCATCATTTGACATCAAATGTCACGTCGCAATATTGATCCCCCCGTTTTAAAACATGAAGACGAGTCAGTGGATATCACACAATGTGCAAACTCAAATGTGCAAATGCAATGTGCGCGAGAGTCGGTGAAGTCTCAAACCCACTCAATTATTCACCACAGAAAGTGAAAGTAAAATCTGACAAGCTTTCTTCGTATATTCTCACAAAGACAACGAGAGATAAATCTACTTTAACATATGCTGATAACGTAGTCTATAACTGTCTTAATTTATACTCTTAATATTTCTCTTGTGGCCCATATTGTGATTTTTTTTTTATTTAATTCTGGAAAGTATGCCTATTTCGTGTTAAACAAGTTGTTTTTGAAATAAAGCTGCTCTTACTTTTCATTGCGACTGATATTATCGCAGTGTTCTGACATATTATAGACTGATAATCATTTTAAATATAGGCCTATAATTCCTTGTTTAATTGGGCTAAATGTTTTTTAAATAATGAGGTGTAAGCTAATCTGTCTATTCTTTTATTATGCAGCGTGTCGGTTATGCATTGATGCGTTATGAAATTATTGCTCAACAGAGTAGACGAGTCAGGACTGCCAGGAAAACTAGTCCTGGATTTACCAACACAGCCTCCTGCCCTGCTTTCTCTGGCCTCTGATAGTTTATTATGTACCAGTCACATCAGTAGAGGCAATGGAGAGTAAGATCAGTGAATATCTTTGCATTTGGCTCGGATTGCCACGCAGCATCAGCACACAGTTCTGTACGGAAGGGACAACATTCTGCAGCTTCCATTCAAAAGCATCATGGAAGAGTTCAAGATCTCCCACACTAGAGAGTCACTGCAGTACAGAGACTCAAAAGACCCACAAGTCTCAGCGGCCGGCGTTGAAATCCGCACTGGCAGGAAAAGGAGTGCCATTAGGGAGCTGGAGGCGGCAGAAGCAAGGCTGAGGAACAAGGCAGTGGTGGAGATAGTGGCGAAGGGAAGAGCAGGCTTCGAGAGCTTTCCATCACCTAAGTACAGCAAGGCCCAGGGCAAGGAGAGAAGGTGGCTTGTTCAGGAGGAGGTGAGGGCAGCTGTGGGAGAAATGAGAACAAGCAGAATGGCAGGCATGAGACAGTAGGGGGCTTGGATGAGATGAGAGAGTGCAATGGAGCGAAAGTTTACCTAAACTGACATCTGGTGAGCAGAGCCCCAGCACATAAAATTCCAAGCCGTGTATGATACCTTTCCCAGCCCGGCAAACCTCCAACTCTGGGGCATGGCTGACACACCATCCTGCCCTCTCTGCTCTGGGAGAGGAACTCCTGAGCAGCTGCCCAAAGGCCCTGGTGGATGGTCGATACCGCTGGCGACACAACCAGGTACTGAAGGTAGTGGCCGAGAGTGTCTCCTTAAAGGGTAACTTCAGTTATTTAGCATTAAGCTTTGTATTTAAACTGGGACATTTATGCAGTAGAAATGTGAAATTATTTTTGAATTTGGTGCCTTCTAGACTGAGAAAAGACAAAATGTATTTTTGTCTCATGTGGATGAAAGACAACAACTCCCAGAATGCACTTGCTTCGCTGCCCTACGAGGCCACTCTGTACACCTTCGTTTTGATCTTCATAGTAATACAATCATTTCGTTCAGTTAGAGAATAAACACTACCCTTAAAAACTGAACGTGTCTTTTCAATAAAGTGTGATTGAGCCGAACAAAGGTCACGTCACAGACACAGCAGTGTCAGATTTCCTTCATCACGAAGAGCTGAGGTAACGTTAAGCGCCAGTTTGGCACGTTTTCAGATCGCATATGGAAGCTAAACTATCACAGGAATTCATTGAAAAGTTGAAACACTCACTTTACTCTGCACCACGCTGCGTTATGATGATTGTCCGTGTGGCCGTCTGTGTCTTACATTCTGTGTGTGAGATCTCTCCCCTATGGGCCGGTTGATAACATGCGGAACAGCTCCATCTAGTGGCTGTAGTTTTAGCCTCTGGCCCAAAAATCCTTCGATGACGCAAAATGACGATATTTGCGTCATCGGAGGAATTTTTCCAGAAATAAAATGCATAATTCTCTCGTCTCAGGGGGATATGAGGGGGGAAAGTACCATAATTTGAATATACTACCGGGTTTCTACTGATACAAAGCCTAATGCTAAATCACTGAAGTTACCCTTTAAGGCTGATTTATACTTCTGCGTCGGACCTACGGCGTATCCTCAATGCCGCAAGTAACGTGTGGGTTTTCATTTATACTTCTGCGTTGTTGTCCACGTCAATGTGCTATTACACATGCAGACCGCTAGTAGACAGTGTCCACGGGCATGTTGATGGTGTAACCCACAGTATCAAGGCAAAAGCCGAAGAAGAAGCAACTTGTGTACATTGTCGGAGCAGCAGCAGTGACTTTTCTTGTAGCTTGAGTTGTTGTATCTAATACAAATTAAGCATCTCTAGTTGATTAGTAGAGTCAAACAGGAGGCGATCTGGTGCTGGAATGCGTTTTTGAAATCATGCAGAGTGCTCGTGGTTTTAAGTATCGGTGGCTCGTGCACTGACAAGTGCTTCAATTGATTGCTGTTGCGGAGACTATTCGTTCCGTTGAAATCACAAAACGAAATGCACCCAAATGTGTCCCTGTTCTTGATATACAATCACTGATTAACATCTTTGGTTTTAATGAGAAAATAAATAAATAAACTATACAATGGTGGATTAGAACTCACCTCTAGCACGCTTAACAAAGATTCTACCACTAGACCATCAAGAGCTCACACGCACTCATAGCGGATCTATGTATTTATTCACTAACATAAAGAATTATATTGTATATATCTAAATATTGTGTTATATAGCAGATGTAAGGATTAAACTATCATCCCATTTCTGGACACACACACACACACACACTCCTATCGCAGATAATTTTTTTGACCTGAGCAGACCAATCACAGCGGTTGCTGTCCGCGTAGAATTTACGCGTTTTTACATTTTTGGAGAGGTGCACGTCAGGGTACGTCGTAGGCTACGCATGCAACACAGCCTACCACGTATGGCGTACACGCAACGCAGAAGTATAAATTGGGCTTTAGCCATAACAAAGTGCAGGCACCACCCCCCAGAAAGTACATGTCATTCATAAAGGCAGGAGAGAAGCCCAAACCAATTGAAAAGAAACATTTCTACCAATGAGCTTCCATACTATTTCATTCCCATTAGTTAAGTTATAGTTAAGTCAAGTCAGGTCAGGTCCCATTTATGTATTTAGTGCGTTTTACAAGGCAGATTGTTTCAAAGCAGCTTCACAGTGTTAACAGGAAAATAATTCAACAGAATTTGATTTGGCTGTACAGTCGCTCTGCAGAAAACAGTGGTCATCGTCCAGCTCAGTTAAATTATCATATAGTGTCAATGTTGGCAGATCAATAATATAGTTAAATGAATGAATGAATGAGGCATATATATGTAGCACTTTCATATGTACTACTGTACACCCAAAGCGCTTTACAACCATGTCAGGGGTCTCTCCTCAACCACCACCAGTGTGCAGCATCCACTTGGCTAATGCGACTGAATCCACAATCCAGTGACGCCAGTGAGCTCACCACACACCTGCTATAGGTGTAGAAGAGAGAGAGTGATAGAGCCAATTTAATGGATGGGGATTATTAGGAGGCCATGATTGGTAAGGGCCAATGGAGGGAATTTGGCTAGGACACCGGGATTATACCCCTACTCTTTATGAGAAGTGTCATGGGATTTTAATGACCACAGAGAGTCAGGACCTTGGTTTAACATCTCATCCAAAGAATAGTGCTTGTTACAGTATAGGGTTCCCATAACTATACTGGGGCATTAGGACCCACACAGACCACAGGTTGAGCACCCCCTGCTGGCCTCACCAACACCTCTTCCAGCAGCAACCTGGTTTTCCCAGGCTCAGTCGGGGTGCCAGTTTTCCTCTGGCCAACAAACGAAAAGAGTATGATTATGATTCAGAGACAGGTTTGTTGAGGATCAGTGTCACTGGATGTCGTGTCGATGAGGCTTTCACAGGGGAGAGTCTAGTTGACATTGTCTCTGCAGACAATTCAGGGATGCGTAGTGGTTGTGTCTAGGTGCAGGTCCACCATCTGATCTGGATACGGCCCAGATCCGGCTGACTAAGGTAAACCTCGGGATAAACAGAGAGACTAATATTTGCGTAGATGCCATTCTTCTTATGATGTAAACAAGTACATCAGGTGTTATAGGAAGTGCTCCTGTTTCCGGCTGACCTAGTTAATGCAGCCAAACAATTATAAAGCTTGGAAAATGTATTATTGTTAATTGTGTGAGATTCAGCAACCCTGTGTTAAAGAATGATATTGTTTATTAGAATTAGTTTTTTTCCTCTTATGTATCGTTTAAGTTCTCAGTGTTTCCAAAGGGCTGAAAATCATGATTAATTCATAGGAGAACACCGCTTGTTAAAATGAGTCTCTGTGAGGAGAGAGGGGAGGGCGATGTTCAAAACCAGAGAGCAACATCTCCAGAGCCCAGCTGTGTGTCTGTGAAGAGTAATGCATCCATGAGACTCCCCGCTACATTCAGTGATGGAAAAGAGATCTTCAACCCCAGGTGAGATAATAACCAGTACTGGAGATAAGAAACAGAAATATTAATTTGACATTCCCAGAAAAGAGCTGTGCCTTTACAACTCATGCTTTAGATATACCAGTAACAATAAACCAATCATATGTCTGTTTCTGAATATCATCTCTATCACAGTCATGCTCACATGACATTGCAGTTCTTTTTCATCATTAAAGTTTATT
Organism: Gobio gobio; assembly: GCF_949357685.1. NCBI lineage: Eukaryota > Metazoa > Chordata > Actinopteri > Cypriniformes > Gobionidae > Gobio > Gobio gobio. The sequence continues at coordinate 37,626,978 of NC_137121.1, read as the reverse complement.
GTTTGCATATGTTTTAAAACCTTGTTGGTATAAACTTCTGACATAAGACTTTCTGAACACACACACTGCTCGTGTCATGTGAGCAGTGTTGGGGCTACGTTATGTACTTTTTATATCTAATAAATCACATTACATTACTTTTACATTTACAATATAATATCTTATATATTTAATATATTTGAAAATGTATTTGATTATTTTCCCTTTTATTGTCTGACCCCTCTTATCCACATGTTGAGAGAAATCAGAAGCAAATCCAAAAGTTCTAGCATATATTTCTTAGTAACTAATATCCTCAGCTTAAAGCTGCAGTCCATAACTTTTTGCGCTCTAGTGGTTAATAAACAGATCTGCATGCGTCTTGTGGAAGAACATTGCAGCTGGAGCTACTTCTCTCTTCTCTATGTTTATGGCGAGTCATGCAGGGACTGTGCTCCTCCGCAGCGGTTCCTACCACCTGGTCTGAAATAGTCTCAATATAAACACTTATAATAAGTGTACCATAATGATTCAGGCAGTGTTAATTTCGTTGATGAATAATTTTCGTTATAATTTTCGTCAACAACCTTTTTTCAATGACGAAAACGAGACGATAACTAAATAAAAACTAGTGTTGGATGACAAAAACTATAACGAAAATCAACTGTCATTTTCGTCAACAAATAAAAATGAGACGAAAATGTTAGGGAGGGACGATTAGGGAAGAGATCCAGTTAGAACTGATATCCTGTGTAACAGATGTGCACATTTGATTTGAATGTGCTGATCTAACCACTGGAGAACACGGCGCTGTTGCACGTTCTACAGGCTCACTCACGCATCCCCAATCCAGCGCTCCAGAGTGGCTCACAATCAATGAATAACACACATTAATGCCAGGCAATTGTTTATGAACTAATGCTGATGAATAATGATAATGTTTACTTTACAATATTTATATAGTAATGTGTTTTAGACAGTTGTAACAATGCATATTTTATCTCCTCATCTGAACTTGAATGAGCTGTTGAAGGCGAGATTTCAAAATAAGAGTCCCGGTGTATTTCCAGCTGGTTTATAATTAAAAGTCACGCATTATTTATTCATTTTTGCTTACACAATAAACTGTATTTAATTTAATTCCCCTTTAATTCATAGTCAGGAGGAAAGACCAGTATTTGACACATATTAAATAAAGTATCAGGGTTATGATAGTTCACTAAAACCATTAAAAAAAATATATAATTTAACTAAACTCTTTAGATTTTAGGAGACTAAAACTAGACTAAAACTAAAAACAATTCAGGTGACTAAAATATGACTAAAACTAAATGGCATTTTAATCAAAAGACTATGACTAAAACTAAATCAAAATATGCTGTCAAAATTAACACTGGATTCAGGGTAAGACAAAAACATGGTTTGGAAAATGGATTTATGTTGTACATTCTCATTATATAATTTTTGTAAATCACGAAACACGAAAAAAGTTATGGACAGCAGCTTTAACTATTAGTAGAGACGCTGCCAGGTAGAATTACTTCACTTGCAATAGGTCTCTCACTAATGCATTCATATTTATGTAATATTTACTCTGCTACTTAATTTGTATATGATTTAGAATGAGCAGAAATCTGTGAGAAATATAACGGCCCAAAGACAAAATAACTGATAAAAATCAGCTGTTGATTTGTAGGATCCTTGAGGGCAGCACTGTCATATGTCACACAGTGCACAAGGATAATATAATGTGTGTGTACTCTGTTAATTATTATTTATATATAAATACACACAAAAGCATGTATATATTTAAGAAAAAAAAAGTATATATAAAACATTACATTTATATATATTATAGATTATATAAATGTATATACAGTATATACATGCAAATATTTCTTAAATATATACATGAATGTGTGTGTATTTATATATAAATAATAATTAACAGAGTACACACACATATATTATGTAAACACAAACTTTTATTTTGGATGCAATTAATCGCGATTAATCTTTTGACAGCCCTAGTTAATAATTTTAACAAAATAAGAGGGATCATAAAAATGGCATGTTATATTTTATTTAGTGCTGTCCTGATGTCACGTGTGAGCAGGGCACAATGAGAATCCAAATGCAGCTTGAACATTTGTTAAAGACGTAAGCAAAGAAAATCCGAGAAGGCAAAAAGGCAGGACACATACAGGAGCAATGACCGACAAAAAACAACTGAAGCACTGGGGTATATATACACAAAGGGAAACAAGATTAACAAGATAAGAAGAGGGAGTGGCTAAATGGGAAACACCTACTAATCAAAGTAAACAAAAATCTGCACACTGATAATACCGCTCCCAAAGATTTATTAAAACATGCAACGTTTCAACCCAAAAGGGTCTTAGGTCTTCACTGACGAAGACCCTTTTGGGTTGAAACGTTGCATGTTTTAATAAATCTTTTGGAGCAGTATTAACAGTGTGCAGATTTTTGTTTACTTTGATTTATTCTTTATTGAATATGGCACCTGTAAAAGTTTAATTGGATGTGCGCACAATTCTTCCTCTAAACACCTACTAATCAACATGAAAAACTACAAACTACAAAACATGACATAAGACAGGAAATAACAAAAGTCCTCACAAGACAGGGAAACAGGCTGGGAATAAAATATTTTACATAAAAAAGATTTCATATAGTTCACAAGATAAAAAATAGCTGAATTTATAAAAATAACCCTGTTCAAAAGTTTACATACCCTTGATTCTTAATACTGTGACATTTTATAGTTTACAGTAAAAATACTTTATTTCACCTATGCATCTGCTAAATATACTTTAAACAGATACATAGATGAACATGATTTCACCAAAACATGTTCCTGGATCAACATCTTTGTTGATCCTGTAACAACATTCCAGTCAATCAGATTTGATTAACAAGTTTAGAGTTTATGTCAAGTTTTACATGATTTGAGAAATGTAAAATAAAATACATCTATGTTTCCTATTAGATTCTGGCCTCAACTCTGTTCTTTGTAGTCCCTGTAACAGTTTCATTATCTTTATTTAAGAAGAGATGGGGGGGGGGGGGGGTTGGAGAGGGTTACTATATTTTTTTTATAGATATACAATGTTTTCAATTTTAACAAACATGTAAATAATAAATCTTGCTATAGCTCAGTATGGGCATATATGGCATAAAAATAGTCTGGGCCTGTTAATTATGTCTCAACCAGTTTTGAGACTAAAACATGTGGTTTATTAAAATATCTTGCTGCTCATGCATTCATTAATTTGTTGTGTTGTTCTTGTTTCTGTTGTGTGGATAGCGATGTTCAAACTGGAGACCTGCAACAGAATTCTCAGCAAGCAGTAGATTATAAGCTACATAGAGACAAAGACCAACACAAAACAAGCATGAAGAACAGATATGAGAGCTTATTTGAAGGAATCAAAGTACAAGATAATCAAACCCTCTTGAACAAGATCTACACACAGCTTTACATCATAGAAGGAGAGAGTGAAGGGGTGAATGAAGAACATGAGGTTTTACATATGGAGAAAACTCCCAGAACACAAAACTCACAAGACACTCCAATCTACTGCAATGACATCTTTAAAGCCTCACCTGAACCAGGATGTGAGGAGAAAAAGCAAATCAAGACTGTTCTTACTAAAGGCATTGCTGGAATCGGAAAAACCGTCTCTGTGCAGAAGTTCATTCTGGATTGGGCCGAGGGAAATGCCAATCAGGATGTAGATTTCATGTTTGTGCTTTCATTTCGAGAGCTGAACTTGATCCGAGATCAACAGTACAGTCTTCATAGACTCCTGCTGGACTTTCATCCTGAACTTCAAGATCTGGACTTAAAGGTTTATGAGGAGTGTAAAGTTGTGTTCATCTTTGATGGTCTGGATGAAAGCAGAATTTCACTGATGTTTTCAGATGCTCAGAAAGTTTCTGATGTGACTGAGACTTCATCAGTGGGTGTGTTGATGTCAAACCTCATCAGAGGAGAGCTGCTTCCCTTGGCTCTTATCTGGATCACCTCCAGACCAGCAGCAGCCAATCAGATCCCCTCCAAATACATCAACCGTCTGACAGAAATTCAAGGATTCAGTGACCCTCAGAAGGAAGAATATTTTAATAAGATAATAAGTGATGAGCATCAAGCCAGCAGAATCATCTCACACATTCGAAGATCAAGAAGCCTTCACATCATGTGCCACATACCTGTCTTCTGCTGGATCTCAGCCAGTGTGCTTCAAAACCTCCCGAAACAAGATAAAATTCCTCAAACTCTGACTGAAATGTACATCCACTTCCTGCTGACTCAGATCAACATGAGGAATGTGAAGTATGAAGAGAGAGACCCAGAGAAACTCCTGCAGTCCAACAGAGAAGTTATTGTGAAACTTGCTGAACTGGCTTTCAAACAGCTGATGAAAGGCAATGTGATGTTTTATGAGGAGGACCTGAGCGAGTGTGGCATAGCCATCACTGATGCATCAGTGTATTCTGGGATTTGCACTGAGATCTTTAAGGAGGAATCTGTGATTCATCACAGGAAAGTCTACTGCTTCATACATCGGAGCTTTCAGGAGTTTCTCGCTGCATTCTATGTGTTTAACTGTCATCTGATGAAGAACTTGGAGCCATTGCAATACTTTCTGGATAACAGAAATGAGAGCTACATGTCTAAACCTTTGTGTGAGCTTCTAAAATCAGCAGTTACTAAAACTCTTCAGAGTGAAAATGGTTACCTGGATCTCTTTCTGAGGTTCCTGTTGGGTATCTCACTGGAGTCTAATCAGAGACTCTTACAGGATCTACTGACACATACAGAAAAAAGCTCAGAGACCATCATAGAAACCACTCAACACATTAAAGACAAAATTAAGGAAAGTTATGGTCTTTTAGCGGACAGATCCATCAGTCTGTTTCTCTGTCTTCTCGAAGTAAATGATCAGACTCTGTACAGAGATATTCAGGAGTTTGTGAAATCAGGTGAACATTCAGAGAATAAACTCTCCCCTGGTCACTGCTCAGCAATAACCTACATTCTTCAAATGTCAGAGGAAGTGCTGGATGAGTTTGATCTCATGAAATACAACACATCAAATGTCGGTAGAAAGAGACTTATACCAGCTGTGGTTAACTGCAGAAAAGCTCTGTGAGTATTTATTTATATTTACAGAGTGTCTATTTACACCAAGTGCAAATAGCATGCCTTGTTGGCAAGGGCTATTCACACTAGCTTTGCCCAACAATGCCTGTTTGGGCCACACAAGACTAAAAAACGTGCACATTTCAACGTCTTCAGTGAGTAGAGCGTAAGGCTCATGGAACTTGATTTTGACGCGGGTTCAAATCCGCCTTTTGCAAAGCTTGCTCTTCTCCCTTTTACCATCACATCGAAAAGGCATTTACATTTACGGAAATAAAGTGCCTAAGGAAAAGCATTTACTGGGTAGGGTTAGGGGTCGGTGTAGGGAGGGCTTTTATTGTCCCATTAAGGCGGCATCCATTTAATAATTTTAATAAATATAATCATTTACACTCTGTTATTATTGCATCCTGTTAATGTACAACAATACTGAGGTGCAAATAGTATGTATCTGCCAAAATAAAGTATAAATAGCATCTAATTACTATTTATACAAAGTGCAAAAGAACTGCCTTATATTTATGGGGTGCATGAGAGCATTTCAGATGAGTCAATCACTGTTTCAGACTCACCTTCATATTAAGACTCAAGCTAATATCATGTGACAGATTCATGTCACAGGATATAAGTTGAGTAATCAATTATAGTAATGTTTTTGTCATAAAAGCCACCCATCTCCTCCTCACTCCCTTGTTATTCATTGCTACAGACTTGTTGGATGTCATCTGTCTGATCAGCATTGTGAAAGTTTGTCTTCAGCTCTGCGATCATCAAACTCTCGTCTCACAGAGCTGAACCTGAATAACAATAATCTGCAGGATTCAGGAGTGAAGCTACTCTCTGTTGGACTGGAGAGTTCAAACTGTCAACTGAACATACTGAGGTTTGAGTTTTACATTGATTCATTCAGTATGTTGAAATATGGTAATGAATAGTTTTTTTAATAAACCAGATAGTCATACTAGCAAGTTGAAAACGTACATATGCTGCATTTGATTATTATGGTTCTCAATCAAATCCTCCGAACCTCATTCCAGCTGCTTTTTGTTGTTCCTTGAAATGTAGCTTATATATATTAGTACTGTCAATCAATTAAAATTAATTGACACTTAATTTAATTTTAACACTAATATTAAAGTTTTTAATATATATTTATATTGTAAGGTTTTATCCCTGTATATCGCTTTTTTTCACTTAGTGTAAACAGCATTCCATAGAAAATGCTGCTATTGTCACTAGGCTATTAGATAATACATCATGTTAATTTGGGTAAAGAGATTAGATCATGGCCCGCGGGATGATATTATGTGAATAATAGTATATGTAATTGTGAATATACTGGAGGATGTAACAGAATAGGTGAAAACTTTTTTAAACCAGTTAATTGAAAGAAACTCTCCAAAATAGCCAATTTGCAGAAAAGAACTGCGACTTCCCATCACTAATTCCTTGAGGGCCACTGTCCTACAGAGTTAATCAAACACACCTGATCCAGCTAATTAAGGTCTTTAGAAGTGCTAGAAACTTCCAGGCAGTTGTGCTGGAGCAGGTTGAAGCTAAACTCTGCAGGACAGTGGCCCGCTAGGAGCAGAGTTTGACACGCCATCCTAAAGTGTATTTGTTTGGTTTTCCTCTTTATGGGATGGTTAGAAAATGACATCTTATAAGTATCATCTTTTATTTCTATTATAAATTACTGTACATATATGTTAGTTATCTATAGCCTTTATCTTAACAAAACATTTATACAGTAAAGTATATAATAATATCCAATCCAAAGGTGGTATTTATTTGTAAATACAGAATTAGTATCAAATGTTGTAATTGGCAATTATTGTGTGTACTGACATGGTTTAATTACTGAATCCTTTATGTTTTTCTTCAGATTGACAGGTTGTAGATTGTCTGGTGAGTGCTGTGAAAGTGTGTCTTCAGCTCTACAGTCATCGAACTCACATCTGAGAGAGCTGGACCTCAGTGACAATTGCCTGCATGATTCAGGAGTGAAGCAACTCTCCATTGGACTGAAGAGTTCACATTGTCAACTGAACATACTGAGGTTTGCCTTTCACATATAATTCTAAAAACAAGATTTTAACAAACACTAGCTTGTGAGTAAATAAGCCAAATGCAGCCACCCTTGTTTGTAGCATTGGAAGAAGGAAGCAAACTGAAATGCGATTAATGACATGTAATTTGCATCACACTCTGCAAAAAAATCTACTGCTGTGATTAAATAATAAAGTATGTAATTGGATGCGTATACATCCAATTAAGTATCTTAAGCCCTTTAAGTAGCTTCATTGTAATTAGCTAGTTTTTGTTAGTAGCTTGAAATAGTGTTGTCATAATGCAACCAAACATTTCAGTAGTTTGTAGCACTACCAAATTTAGCAATACCAATTATCAGCGGATTCCCTGGAATTCTCTTTACCAATTTCGATACCAAGGATAAAAAAATGGTGGTTTATATCATTTCAAATTAAAAGTTACTACAAGCAATACACAAAATGTTGGACATTTTTGCTGATCAGTGGGTGAGTGCACTCCCTGTGTTTCCCCATGTCTTCTGTGCTTGTTAACATGTGTGGACACCTATTCTTCGGTTATTTTTGCATATTGAATATATGCTGCATTCAAAAATAAAAATAAAATATTCCTATATAAGGCTGTAATGTTACTGCTCTGAGACAAAGAATCCAAACTGAGCTTTATTATAAGATAATCCACAATCATAGCCAAGAAACTGGCAAAAGGTCATACACATGCCAGCAGTCCAAACAGGCAATCAAGACAGGAGAGACAATCCACGGACAATCCAGGCTTATATAGGGTGAGATTAACGGGGTAATGAGACACAGGTGTAAACAATGAGTGATGATGAGTCCAGGCAAAGGATTATGGGTAATGTAGTCTTTGATTGAATGATAGTCCGGGATGTTGTGCCCTCAGGTGGTAATCATGGGCACTCTCACTGGTGAATCGTGACAAAGGCAATTTGAAGGGAAAACAGTCTTCAAAGGTCATGTTTACTAACAGTTTGCACCAGTACATGCCCTCTTTTAGGAATAGGGGTACCTAAACTTTGTGATTCTGGTTATATTTTTGTGAATATTTTAATTTCTTTTACTAAGTAAAGCATTTTGAATTACCATTGTGTTTGAAATGTGATACGTAAATAAACTTGCCTTGCCTTAAAAATGGTAGTCAGGATTTACTAAAGACAAGCAGTGAAAAATTAGCGTTGAAAAGGCATGGACGGTCATTTTTACAGTGGTCTTATTACAAAGGCATTGGTAGGAGTCTCAAACACAATCTATGGGGTTTGCGGTAGTCTATTTACTGGCATTTGCGACATTATTTAACATGCCAAAAAAACAAAGTCTTAACCCATTATGATCTGACATGTTGTTATGCAGGTTTCAGAGATGGTAACTTCTGGGCAGATTTTCCCATAGCTCCAGCTACTGATAGCCTAGAAATCTAGACGAACCCTAGCGGCAGAAAATTTATTTTGCAGCGAGTGTAGTCTAGCAACTCTCGGTAGACCTCAGAGCTGGAAAACCAAACTCTGGTCAGGCCAATCACAGCATGTGTAGAGTCGGTGGGCGGGCTTAACATAATGACGGAGCGGAGTTGTGGAGGTTCTTGGTGCTACAGGTAAACAAAGAAGCTGAAGTTCAGCGTCTTTCAAATCGGTTTTGGCCGCTACTCTGGAAGACTTGGAGTTAAGCTTTTCTTTGAGGAAAGAACAAAGAACGGCACTGAAGTCATTCGTAAGAAAGGAAGATGTATTCGGAGTTTAATCTATCAACTAACGTTAGCTCCGCTTCGGTTGGTTGTGGCGCTATCCAATTGCGTGCAGAGGGAATTTGACAGACAACCGTTTATCCCGCCCCTCGGATTGAGCCCTGTCAATGGTGAGTTTCCAGACCAAACATCTTGATATGGGTCTGGCTTGTCAGGCTAAGCTACTGATGCTGCATCTCATCCCCTAATATCTGGGAAGTGCAATTTAATGATAATTACATACATTAAATAATATGTTAGGGTTGAGGTTGAGAAAAATCGTTTTCAAATGCAAATTTCAGGAACCCTATACAAAATAATATTTTCATCAGGTAAATTTGTCACAAAAAAATTAAACAACACCAGATTGGCTGAGCCACTGGACCCAATTCCCAGAAAAGGTATCCATTGTGACTGATAGGCTAGAATGGCATGCTGCAAATCCTCCTATATGGTGCAGCCCAAATAAGTACAGCACTGCTGAAGGAAGTCACCAATCCTAATACACTGGACCATAGGACAGCTAGACTAACCCTCTTTATTAAGACCAAAGCCTTCCGCCACTCCATTACCTTCACTATGCAATTTCTCACTGCAAGGACACCAACTAGCTAAATACTAGGCATAATGTCAAGTAATTAAACTACAGTTAATTTACAGCTAATTTAAAGCAGTTAGCTACAGTACAAGCCAGTGATATCTAAAGTAATGTTACTAATTGATGCCAAAATAAAAAGTTGTGACAACACTGAGATTAATTCCAGTGCAAGGTCCCAAAATGGGATATTAGGAAAGTTAGAGGGCCTGGGCCATCTGGCGTCCCTTAGGAATCTGCTGATCAAGGGATGTCTGCCCACTGACAAACTGTCAAGAAGATTATGTTCTGCCACTATGGAGCAGCACTATATCACCAGGAGAAGTGACTACATTGCCACATACACCGATCAGGCATAACGTTATGATTGCTAATATTGTGTTGGCTTTCCTTTTGCTACCGAAACAGCCCTGACCAATCGAGGCAAGGACTCCACTAGACCCCTGAAGGTGTGCTGTGGTATCTGGCACCAAGATGTTAACAGCAGATCCTTTAAGTCCTGTAAGTTGCGATGTGGGGCCTCCATGGATTGGACTTGTTTGTTCAGCACATCCCACAGATGCTCGATTGGATTGAGATATGGGGATTTTGTAGGCCAAGTCAATACCTCAAACGCGTTGAAGCTCCTCAAACCATTCCTGAACCATTTTTGCTTTGTGGCAGGGTGCATTATCTGCTGAAAGAACCACAGTCATCAGGGAATACCGTTTCAATGAAAGGGTGTACATGGTCTGTAACAATGCTTAGGTAGGTGGTACGTGTCAAAGTAACATCCACATGGATGGCAGGATCCAAGGTTTCCCAGCAGAACATTGCCCAAAGCATCACACTGCCTCCGCCGGCTTGCCTTCTTTCCATAGTGCACCTGGTGCAATGTGTTCCCCAGGTATGTGACGTACGCGCACTGGCCATCCATGTGATGTAAAAGAAAACGTGATTCATCAGCTCAGGCCACCTTCTTCCGTGCAGCATTAACTTCTTGAGAAATTTTATCTACAGTAGCTTATCTGTTTGATCGGACCACATGGGCCAACCTTCGCTCCCCACATGCATCAATGAGCCTTGGATAAAGGCTCAGTCAGGAGACAGTCAGGAGGCTCAGTCAGTCAGGAGAAATGACTGACAGGACGATGGCGGAGGATTTGGTGTGTGATAGTTCTTGAGCGTCATTGACAAATGAACTAACTAAGTGGCATGCTGAACTGGCGACAGAGTCATGGGCGGCCATCGTCCTGTCAGTAATTTCTCCTTACTCTTTTCATATTGCAGTTTGTAGCATCCATTGTCGAACTGAACTTAATGATTTGTTTTTAAATAAAACAAAATGGTGGGCAAGTAATATTATCAGTGTATGGCCAAACACAGGTAACACCAACTACCACATCAAGCCTAAAATTTTTACATTTTGGTAAATTCGAAAGTTTTGTTCTGCTTTTTTATGGTATGCCATAAAGTTTTTATAGGTGTGATTGTTTGTAAATATTACCAGTATTTAGCATAGTTAAAAAAAAAAAAAAAAAAATGAAAATTATTTTCAAATAAAAGCATTTTCTTTATCTTAAGACAAGATTTGATCTGAAAAGTGGGCAATATAGTTATCCACTGCGTCCTCAGTGGCGTAGAGGTCGGGGGTTTGTGGAGACTCTTATGTTCATTATTACAGGCAACAACAGAACAGTTATAATGTTTAGGTAGCTGAAAAATTATATCACTAGCTGCTCTAACAAGAATATAAACATGGTAGACTGTGTGCGGCTCACTCAGAGTGGGATCTATGCTAATAGGGCAGAGATTGTCACGAGTATTGGGTGGGGCTTGCTCTACTGTGACAACACAGGCAGAAAACTGGGACAGCTCTTTTTAAGACTTTGTTTCTAATTTATTGGGATTATAAAAACAGGGTGTGTGGATTTTTTTTCCATTATTGGCTGGATACACACACTGCGGACACATTTATGTTCAAGCACCACGTAAAAGTGAATTTTGCATAATAGGTCCTCTTTAGGGTAGAAGTTATCACTGCAAATGCCAATCAGAATGTGTAATTTATTGGTTGTTGTGACAGGAGTTTCTTACTGCTTTATTGTTCTGCTTAGATTGGTCAACTGTAATATCACCGGTCAGTGCTGTGAAAGTTTGTCTTCAGCTCTACAATCATCAAACTCCCACCTGAGAGAGCTGGACCTGAGTAACAATGACCTGCAGGATTTAGGAGTGAAGCAGTTGTCTGCTGGACTGGAGAGTTCACACTCTCAACTAAACATGCTGAGGTATTTAACAGATTTAGATTTTCTCTTATCAAGCTAAACGTCAGTTTTGTGCTGCTCTTGACTTCTTGGGTGATGGTATTGTCTTAGCAGAACCTGGTTGCTACATTGCTCCAGTTTGCTCCTGATTGCTCAAGTTTTTCAATGAAAACATCTGTTTAAGGTTTTTAAAAAAATGTATGCCCTGAGTACAGATAGTTCCTTAATGGTCAACTTTACTGAAAGCAATATTTTTTTAGTACAGTATATATTTATATGTATTGAATAATGAGACTGATGATTTTAGATGCATATTGAGTTGCATCTCTTCAACATCAAAAACAGGGTGCTACAACCAGATGGCTAAGTTTAGTTTTGTAAACAAAGTGATATTTATAGTAGGCTGTCAAAATAATGTGACTAAAATTTGTTGTTTAATGTGTTAAAAATAATTAATGTAATAAACTCCTTTTTTAGTTTGACTAGCCTTGACTAGCAATACTGTATATGATCGCGCTGTCTGTAGACTCTCATCAGCTGGGCTCACCACGTAAAAGACCTACATGTAAGATGCCAGCGTACTGCGCCTGGCTGCCTGTTTTTGTATGAAGGTAAAAGAGTAGCAAAATTCAATAGCATATAGATGTAAATTTGAGAACTTATACAATACATTTTCATACATATGAGATGGTGGTCCAGTGGGTTAAACCATGGAACTGATACGCAGAATAATAGCGGGGGACCGCAAAAAGACCATTTAAATATGAATCATGCTGCATCATAAAATGTACATCATAGACGCAAGACTGTTTAGACTGTCTTGCCTGATCCCAGCGGTCACCACCAGTGTATCCTTGAGCAAGGCACTTTACTCCATGTTGCTCCAGGGGGATTGTCCCTGTAAAAAGGGCACTGTAAGTCACTTTGGATAAAAGCGTCTGCCAAATGCATACATGTAAATGTCATACTTTTACGCGAAAAATTTTTACTCACAGCTCCAATGTGAAAACCTATAAAATAAAAAGTTTAATTTTGACATTTGCACTCGCAGGCAATAGTCACAAACCTGTATTCTGAATATGAAGCTGCAGACAAGTAGTCACAATTGTGCAAAATGCCATTCACCAAAATGCAACGACAGACACAAACTTGTAGTACATAGGAGTAATTTTATTGGTTGGCACCTAGCCAGTGAAATGGGACGTATTTTGTATGTAATGTCACAATACCCGGGGATGTTCTAAAACGCTAACATGGCTTAATTAATGGAGTATATTGTGGCAACGTTACTTATGACAAGACAACTGTCATGATTGGTGGAGTGACTATATCCGCTCGATGTCAGGCATTGCTTAAGATTTATCCTCACTTGTAGATAAGGAATCGTAGATGTAATGTCCTTTTCCACAACCCTGTTGATATCCATTATCCATGTTTAAATATGTTGTAGCCTACAGTTACTGTATGTTGCAAAAGTACGGTAGGTAAATTGTCGGGTTATTCTTAACACAAACCAATCAGCAAGTTTGAATAGTGAATGCACAGTAAAAGCTTAACTCAATACATAATCAGACAATGATAAATGTTATTATCTGTAATTATGACACTTTTACATATATTACCAAAATTAGTGGCCCCCCTGCAATACCATTGCAACCCACTGGGGGTTGGACATAGCCTGTGTAAACTGAACAGGGGTGTGTTTCCCATAGCCAACTATAGTAGCAAGTTCCATCCTTACCAATAGAGTTCAATGGAATTTTTGACCGTAGTCGCCTAATGATGCTTTTGGAAAATGCACCCCAGGTCATGGTGTAATAAATGGGGATCTTTATTTGACAAATTGGGCTGTTGTTGTGTATGTCTGTAGATTGTCTGGCTGCATGCTGACAGAGGAAGGCTGTCGTTATCTGTCTTCAGCTCTGAGTTCAAACCGCTCACACCTCAGAGAGCTGGATCTGAGCTACAATAACCCAGGAGATTCTGGAGTCAAGCTGCTCACTGATAAACTCAAACATCCAAAATACAGTCTGGACAAACTTCAGTATGTTGACACTATTGTGTATGCTTTGAGTGTGTTTACTGATTGTGTCAGATCTGCAGAAAGTGTGTTTTACACTTTGTGTTTTACAGTGTGGATCATGGAGGAGAGTCGAGGATTACAGCAGGACTACACAAATGTATGTCTACACATACTTGTATCGTATGTGGTTTACATATGCATAATGATTTTTATTCTGTACAAACTGCATATTATTTCCCCCTAAACTAACCATACCCATAAACCTACCCATCACAAAAAACAAAACAAAAATTCTTTAATGACAAAAAAAAAAAAAAAACTGTTTAGTATGTTTAAGCCTTTTGGTTTAGAAGGACACTGGAAGTGTCATCATAAACCATTTTTATGTTGTAATACCCCTGTGTGTCCTCATATACCATGTATATAAGAACACACACACACATCTTTTGTGATTATTTTATGTCTCTCTTTTTGTGTTCAGATGCCTGTGATCTCACACTGGATCCAAACACAGCACACACTCGTCTCATTCTGTCTGAGGAGAACAGAAAAGTGACACATGTGGATGCGTATCAGTCATATCCTGATCATCCAGAAAGATTTGATGGGTGTCCTCAGGTTCTGTGTAGAGGGAGTCTGTCTGGACGCTGTTACTGGGAGGCTGAATGGAGTGGAAATGCTATTATAGCAGTGACATATAAAGGAATCAGAAGAAAAGGAGGAAGTTGTACCTGTGAATTTGGATACAATAAAAACTCCTGGAGTCTGATATGCATTAATGACAGATTTACTGTCTGGCACAATCTTAATTCAATTGGCATATGTGTCCCTTCACACTCCTGTAGGAGAGTTGGCGTGTATGTGGATGTGTCAGCTGGCATTCTGTCTTTCTACGATGTCTCTGACACACACAAACTCACACACTTACACACATTCAACAATACATTCACTGAGCCTCTCTATGCTGGATTTACAGTTTTTGATTCATTGTCGTTGTGTCAGTAAGAAACAAAAAGGCCAGTGAGTAACAACAGAGACATCCCAAATACTCTCACTTTATATATCTTTGTTTCACCCTTTTGTCTTCCTGGATGTGATCCACTCTTTTTTCCATGCTCATCCTATTCTTTTTGCACAGGAACACTGGCACCAGCTGGCCTCAAATAGAATCAATTAGAGGTGGCTGTCTTAATTTGTCACTGGAGGAACAAACTTGCATAATAGCTTGGCTGGCAGTGTAGGAAGAGTGATTTTTCCAACTAGTTTCTCCTCTGAGCTGCTTTTCTCCCTTATGCCCCAGTTGATGTGTTCTTACATGTGCTCTGTATGTTGTATGATTGTGTTGTGACTATAAATTCTTGGCTGAAGTTAATGTTTACTGGTAGTGAAGCCCAAAGCCGTAACTTCTCTTTGCTATGCTAATTGTTTAAAGCTTAGCTGTGGTTTGACTTTTTTAACTGTGAGGAAGATATAGTGAGTTGAGCAAAACTTGCTTTTGTTCTTGGTATTTTTTATTTTGCCTATTTTGTCCTGTTGTTACAAAAAAGCTGAGATGGGAGCTAAATAGGAAAAGCCATAACATTTACTTATTTATTTGTTACTACTCCCCAACCCTAGAGTTGGCAGGGTGTAACAATATTTAACACAAGCGTGCATATACAATACAGTAAATGTCTAGGCAAATTATTAATCTTTCGAATAATGTTTTAGGAATCTGTATCTTTAAACAACAATGCTTGCTTAGAAGTCATGAGGTCATATTTATGTAGTATAATGGCATTGTCTCAGTATTTATGTGATTTACTCTTTATGTCTCTTAGTTAACTCCCTGGGGTCGACAGAGGCGTCATCATGCATTTTTTCCTGATTTTATTTTTTTGTAATACATCTGTAATGCATCATTCTAAACTGTAAACTGTATACTTTTATTTTTGTACAATAACAACAAAACGTTTTGGTAAAATAAAGAAAACAAACAGCCTCAGTCTCTGTGAAGTTATATCTGAAACGCATCAAAATAATTAACTGAAACTCAGTGAATATTTGCCACACAGACATGAGAGAGATCTTTAGAAAAAGTTTACTTTTAAATGAATTATGAATTATGTAATCCATATGAAACCAACACAGATATAATCTTTCACGTCTTACCTCATTATCTGTACTGTGACCACACCCCTTGTGTAACAGATCCACTGGAGACAAGTGTAGTTGAACACATTTAACAATTCCAAAATGTGAACAAAAATCCAACTTGACTTAAACAAGAGACTTGGAACTCACCACAAATGGTAAAGGCAATAATACTCAACAAGAGACAAGGCAAATAGGACTATATATACAGAGACTAGGGGCAGAGGTGGACTTAACCATGACTGCCTGGGGCCCCCCGAAAGCCAAGGGCCCCCTAAAATGCTTTTTATATATGAGATGCGAGTTCAGCGCGGACACACAAGCAGATGCTGTGGTGTTCATTACCACGACAACCGCATGCACATCCACGTTGAGCGTGCTTCTTGTAAAAAGTGTAGGGCCCAATGTGATTCAGAAAACTTGTACAGGATCACAGAATCCAAAACGGAATGTCATGGAATGAATGTTTCGTTTACTACTGTGTTGGGGTAACAGCCTAGGACCCAGGACCAGTAGTGAAAAAATGAAGACCAGGAGTCAGGAGTCAGATTAATTAAAGAAAATTTTACTGAAGAATAGTTTGCAGTTTCATCAGCAGAAGCCAGCTCAAGAGGAGTTCGTAGGCCGCACTCCCTCTAACAGTCTCCCCGCCTCCGTCTAACGTACATACAATTTTCTGAACAGTTATACTGTTTTCAAGGTCTAGACACGTCATTACTGCCATGTGGAATGATTCTGATTGGTTCTAACAACATGCAACGTAAGCAACTTTCCACACGTAGACAGATAGGAGCATATATCACTAAAAATGCGTAGACTTGATGTCGCCCAGGCCCAGATTAGTCCCTAGTGACCTCGGAGGTCATGGAAAAGACGCCTCCAAGTCTAGAATCGTCTGCCGAAAGGACCATCTCCAATACTGGATCTCCACAGAATCATGAGACGCACACACAAAGCTCCACAGAATAGCAGTTTCCATCAAGGTCGGAACATCTTAACTAACTATCAACAAAGCACTTCTCCAAAACATGCTGATACTACATTGAGTACAGAAGTGAATTTATTATATTTAGTAAGAAAGAAAAGTATATCAAAGAGGTACATTTCTCTGAGTCCCCAAAGAGTCCCATAGCTGTGACATAGATGACCCCAGGGGTCACTTTAGTAAGACATACAGTTAACAGATGCTGAGCACTCATTACATTTTATCTTTTGTTAAATATTGTTTGTTTATTAAACTGAGAGTAGTTGCAGGTTCAGCCAGTTTATTCAACCTAAAGCAATGTTGGTTGCACTTTATTTTTTATATTAATATTGTATTTATATTATTTTAATGTTGAAACACAACAGCAAAAGTAGCAGGTAAACCTACTATTAATTAAACCTGAAGAGAAGTTAGTTGCACTTTATATTTGATATTAATATTGTATTTATATTATTTTAATGTTGAAACACAACAGCAAAAGTAGCAGGTAAACCTACTATTAATTAAACCTGAAGAGAAGTTAGTTGCACTTTATTTTTGATATTAATATTGTAATATTTTTATGTTGGAAAACAAAAGCAGAAGTAGCAGGTTAACCTACTGTTGAAATGTTGGTTGCACTGTGCTTTTATTGAAAATGTATTGAATATTGAAAATGAGAGCAGAAAAGGTTAACTTCCTGTTAATAAAACCTAAACTGTTGGTTGCACTTTATCCAAATAAAATTTGAATGCATTTGCCATTAATTGTTGTTTACTTGTTTGTTTATATCCATAATTAATTTATACCTGATTCCCTTACAAGAAACAACAGGAATCTAGGAAACTTCACCTGCACTGACCAGTATCCAGATATTTATTTCAGTCACACAATTTTGGCTAAAAAGTTACTGAATCGATTTCAAGTCACTGAATCATTTCGGATCGTATCGTTCTAAATTAACCAATATCGTCCTTGAATCGTATCGACAACCTCAAATCGTGATACGAATCGAATCGTTGTTAAAACGAATCGTTACACCCCTACTACTGAAGCATGCGCGCCGCTTGTGGTGCTCGTCTGCACAATTCATTCACACAGAGACACAAAACATGCAGGATTCATATTTAAATAGTATTTTTGCCGTTTAATATTCACATACACTAGTCCATATCGCGATTTGATTGAAGTTTACTGACTTGCATTGAATTTATTCATCCAAAATTTGACAAATTCCGTGACATTCCTCGTTAAACAGTCAATTCTATTTTTATGACTGGATTCCGCTATTCCGTCCGCATTTTCTGCATGGCGGAAATCATAGGGCCCTACATTTCACGAGCATTGTACCGTTTCATTCGAGAAAAACTATCATCATACACACACAGAAAAAAGTCTTCAAGGCAACCAGTTAAAATAAAGTTTAGACAGTATAATGTGTGTCTTAACCCCCTCGAGTGGGCGGTCGTGCCGGCGCGATCAACTCGCTTTTTTTCAGTGTCAAAAAGACTCAAATAAATCATCATTATGATCTGTTATGTTTCCATTTTCTTTTTTGTGTACAGTCATGTACTTTTTGTGCTTTTTGCAAAATAAAGAAAACAAACATGATGCACGATCTGCAGCCTCTCTGTAAAATATGTCTGATCTGATTCTCTTCAGAAAATGACCTGTAGCTTAGTGAAAACTTATCACACAAACATGAGACATATGTCTAAAGAAACGTAAAAATGTCAGGTTTTATATCAAGTAAATCAAATCGAAAACAAATATTCTGGGCCCTATCTTGCACCCAGCGCAATTGACTTTGTACACCGACGCATGTGTCATTCCTATTTTGCACCCGCGCAAAGCGCGCTTTTCCCTCCACAGAAGCACGTCGCGAAACTAGTGAATGAATTTGCGCTACCTGGGCGGTTCAGCGCAAAAAAGGAGGCGTGTTCCGGCGCAAACAATTCCTGGTGCTATTTTGCTGTTCCATTAAACAATTGCGCCACTGACCAGAAAAAACCTAGTCTAAAGTCAGTGGCGCGTTGCGCGTTGTTCATTATGCTATTTTAAGGGCGCATGCTTGACCATAATGTATAGCGTGCACAACGCACATACAATTTGCTCATGTAATCTACACAGATGCAACAGTTATTTTTGCAAATCATAAATTGTTACACTAAAAAATATTAACACATGAGATGAAGGAAATCATTGTGGTGTGCCACGAAGATGTGAAAAAATAGGCATAAATCTAGCTTACAAATTATTCAGGCTAATTGTAGTCTAATAATTAAGGAGACCTGTTTGCCCAATAGTGGCAACTTCTGGCAAGACATATATGTATATAAGGACATCTAACAAATTGGTTTGTCCGTCAAGAACCAGGAAAAAAAATCGGTGAGGGTGGACGCAGCGATGTCCTCTGCTGGCGTCAGGTCCTGAGTAGAGGCAGATCCACCTCCCGTTACACGGCGTGCCTGATTGATGCTGGCAAGCTTGGACTTTCCCCGTCTTCTGATGTCATTGTAGCGCTTGCGGCACTGGTGCGACGTCCTGGGGATGCCAGCTGATGAAACAATTGTGGCTATTTCCTCCCACGCCTGTTTAACCGACGCTATTTTGGGTGGGTTTCACAACACAACTTCTCTGTCTTTCACTGCTCTTACAAGCACATCAGTCTCCTCGGCTGTGAACCGCTCCTGGCGTGCGCCTGGTAAATACGCCATAATAATAGCAATCCATAATGGAACTTGCGCACCTGCTTTTACAGGGAATGTTGGATGACGCTCTGATTGGTTTATTCACGTTACGCCCAAACCACACCTATGAATAATGAAGCTACTTCAGACCAACCCATTTTAGATTTGCGCCGGGCGCAAGAGCCATTTATCCCGCCGGGAAAATAGCAACAGCGCCGAGACCCGCCCACAAAGTTACTTGCGCTTCGCGCTTTGACACTTGCGTTTCAGATCGTTAAAATAGGGCCCATGGTGGTCATTTGTAGTAATGTTCACTGCACAATTGTTTACACAACACAATTGATATAGTCATAATATACTAGCCTGACAAACCAGACCCACATCAAGATGTTGGGTCTGAGAACACACCATTGGCAGGGCTCAATCCGAGGGGAAGGATAAAAGCTTGTCTTTCAAATTCCCCCTGCAATAGTATAGTGCAACAACCAACCAGAGCAACAAAGAAGGTGAAGCGGAGCTGGTTGATAGAACTTTCGCAGTATCCGGTCGGCAAAACTCAGAACACATCTTCCTTTCTTAAGAAGGACTTCAGTGCCGTTCTTTGTTCTTTCCTCAAAGAAAAGCTTAACTCCAAGTCTTCCAGAGTCACACCCAAACCAATTAGAAAGGCCGCTTTTCACCAGCTTCTTTGTTTTCAAGTAGCACGTGGAACCGCCGAAACTCTGTCGTCATTATGTTAAGCCCGTCCACCGACTCTATGGTTAGTTTTTTCCAGCTCGCAAGCCAACGGAGAGTTGATAGACGACCTTGACTGCAAATTATATTTTCTGCTGCTAGGATGCGTCTGGATTTCAAGGCTAATAATATACAACATAACATTACAACATCACAAATGATGTGAAATAAAAAATGTGTGTAAGCGTGTCAAATGTCAGGTTGCAACTGTAGGTGTTAATGATTAGAATCAATCTGATTTTTAGGATTGTTTCTTTGGTTTGTATGTTACAGATGGAGATGCAGCAGTGGAGGTAGAAGGCGGAGAAAAAAGTGAAATCACCGTAGATGTTCTTGTGTTTGCTTCTGGGGCATCTGCCATACCTCCGTTTGGATTCGTAGAGAATCCTACAATTACATTTATTCATCAGGACCTGAATGGCAACCCGTGGATGTTCCCAGAAGCAAACACCTATGCCATTATGTCACAGGCCGGGGTGGGCTGATGGCGCAGAGCCAGACCACCGACACCCCGAACCACCACACCACCCTGAGGAGCTACCCCGCGGGACAGAAGAGGCCGGACAACAGGATGCACAATTGAAACTTATTTATTAAAGGAATGTCTCTTAAAATCAAGCAGTTTCTTCCTGTGTCTCTCCAACACACGTCGGCTCTGTTCTTCCCATCCACAGGACTGGACTTCATGAGGAGGGAGACTCAGTTCAGCAGTTCTGAGGTGCTTCAACACAGACAGGGAACAGACGAGGATGTCAGCATTAACTCTGTATTTCGTACTCACAGGACTGGGTGACAGCAGGGGATGAACTCAATTCAGCAGCTCTGATGTGCTTTAGCACAGACGGGGAACAGACGAGGATGTCAACATTAACTCTGTATTTCGTACTCACAGGACTGGACTTCATGAGGAGGGAGACTCAATTCAGCAGTTCTGATGTGCTTCAACACAGACAGGGAACAGACGAGGATGTCAGCATTAACTCTGTATTTCGTGCTCACAGGACTGGGTGACAGCAGGGGATGAACTCAATTCAGCAGCTCTGATGTGCTTTCACTGCATGAAAAGTGGGATTTTCGTCAGTATGTGACACTGTAGATTGCCGTGAAACTTCAGGTTTACGACTGTGCACAGCAATTTGCAGGCAACACCGAAAACTGCCGTAAATTGTCGTAAATTGACGTGGGCCTTGCTTGGCAGTTGTCCCCCCTCCCCTTAATTCTAGGGGAGGCTTTATCATGTAAATTAAGATGCTGTGAGCTACACAAATACAAATCAGAGTAGCAGCAGGGGGAGTTTTATCTAGGTTCTGAATTTTTTTGACTAAAACAAGTTTAAAGTTTAAGTTAAAATGTTAACTTAAATTTAAGTTAAATGTACTCGTTTTAGTTCACATTACTAAATTTTTAGGGCAACCAGTTTGCTCGAATTTTTTAAGTAGATTCAACTTGTCCGGGCTCACAGTGTAGATTAATTACTCTATATGTCATTAGCAATAACCAATGTTATGTAAAAAAAATAATAATAATACAGGACAGCAGTGAAGACAGCAAGACAATGAACCAAAGCACACAAATAAATCAAGTAAAGCATACAGTTTACATACCAAAATAAATTTTTCCACCCTGCACTGTGAATGATTTTTTAAATGGCTATTAATCATAAATGTGAAAAGTACAAGTTTGTGTGTTTATAGTTAAGTCAAATTGTGTTTTTCTGTAATTGTCATTTAAATTGAGCTCACACCACATTTTATGAATTATCAATGCAGATTTTCAAGAGGTGGTTTCCTGGACAGGGTTTAAATTATGCCAAGAGTAGGCCTTAATCTAGTTAATCGTGAGTTAAAAAATTGTTGCCTGGAACAAAGATTAAGCACAGATTACTAACACCTGGACTATGAGTCCTGAACTAAAATAAACTGGATTCATTTACAGTTTTGTCTAATTGCTTACACACAATTTCTGAAAATATTGCTCCATTTCTTGTAACTCTACACACAAAACACACAAAACATCAGACATCTCTTGCAAAAGCAACACTTTGTGCAAAACTATTTTAACTCTTCCAAAAATTTTGTTTTTGCATATATTTAACTTCACACAAATATGCACAACTGAAGAATTTACAGTTGAACTGAAATCAACTGAACTGAATCAACACTGAAGTCACTTGAGCTGAATATTGACATTATATTGGCTTGTTAGAGCCGGTTTACAGTAGAATTTGTTTTGAACTTGTTACTGAAGCTGCTATGAAAAAATATATTTTGTTGTATGCATATTCTTTATTTCTCAAACCTTAGTTTTGATTTCTAAGTGATCAATTTATGTATAAGTGTTTTCACACATGATCATTGGCTGTATGGGTCCTCAGTAAATTAATGTGGCATTTAAATGGCAAAAGTCATTCTTGTCTCTATAACTTATGGCTTCCTAAAGACACGTTTATGGGTAAATAAAATATTAATAATATAAATAAAATGAATATCAAAACATATTTTAAATATAATGAAGTCATTTTATTATAGCACTCATCAGATGTTCCTGGAAACAAAACAGAGGCAGAACAGTATAAACAAACTATACAACAAACTAAACACCAAATTACAAAAACATTATTATGTGAAAGTGAATAAAGTTGTGTGTGTGTGTGTTTTCAGTTATAAATATGTGCTGTGTAAATTAGCCTATACTTTTAGAAATTATATATAGCCTAACTTTAAAAAACCAACAATAACCCATATAGATAAATTATAATAATTGTATAATATTAAGCATTTACTTAATATACATTGCAACATTAGGCTACTTTACTCTAGCACAGTAGTCAGTTAAGCAATTAATTAATATCTTATATTAATATACATAGCCTAGGCTACATCTAAAGGTAAGTCTGCTTTAAAAAAAAAAATTACACTTTGACATGTACAGAATGTGCGCGTTAAGAAACACGTTCAAATGTGTCTTCTTAACATGTTAAAACTGTGCGTCGACTGTGTGTGTATGCCTGTTACACGACCAGAATGTGCGTGTCTACACATACAAAAGAAACACGTAAAAAATTGCTGCGTTGACGCGGAAAACAGGGCGTGTTGAAACGGTCTTAAGTCACGCGTTTCGTATAAAGAGATTTGTCCCCGGGCGCGTTCCATATTAGAGCCCTAGTCCAATGACGTGCGAGGTCGAGGTCATGGCCATGACGCGTAGAAGACGAGCTTTTTTGTTTTTTTACATTTCCTATGTTTTTTGCTGCTTTCCTTTTTCGCGATCAACAATGACAGGACACCGTCTTCAACTCAATCTCTGCATGGACGCGACAAACTTTTTGGACTCATTTTCAGGAGGCTGTCTTCGTCTTCACAACTCTGAGGCAAACTGCAGGCGCTATGAACCACAGCATGGGTAATGTAACGTTACGATTTAAAGAATATGCTTTTATTCAGCTGTATAAGGAAATGGATGCGTTAATAGATCCGAGCTTAAAACTGCACATTTTGTTTACACAGACTATCCTCGCCTCATAACGAAGCCGTGAGCTCTTATCTGCTTGGAGCGATTTCCGCGAGTCCAGATTTAACCGCTGATCAAGACGACATTGTTTGTAACTTAAGTATAACTTCTGTTTTTCTCATTCCTTGTTTAATTTTACCGTGACTGTTTTTATTAATACCAGTCTCATGTAATTGTTTTCCAGCTGCCTGTAAGACGTATTATGAATCGACACGCCGGAGCTTCAGATACAAACAACCTGAACTTACATCGCAGGCGGAAACTGCGAAGTTTAGCTCGGAGTCGATCAAGAAGAAAAAGGGTAAGATTTATTATATTAGATCCGTTTTTTGTCAATGTGAGTATTTTTCAGGTTACTTATTGTCTTTATGGATTGTATTACAGTTGCTGGAAGCGAGAGTGTGCTGGATGAGGTGGACATTTGGAAGTCCGCGACCATTGAACTCATGTTTGACGAGGAAGACGGCTTTATTGACGGTGTGTCTGGATGGATTGTGCGGCCGCCGCCCTCTCGCAGCCTGGAGCTCGACGAACTTTACATTACATTACAAGACATTACTGCTGCGCTGTACATAGTTGTGTGTTTAACAATAAAGCTCTTTCTTTGAGTAAACCGCTGTGTTTTATAAATTAAGCCCTTTCTTTGAATGAACAGCTGTATGCTTATAAATGAAGCCCCTTGTTTGAATAAACGGCACGGTCCGTATAATTTTCCCATATATTCCTTGATGGTATGAATACTTCATAGCACAATAACATTCCCAGCCAGCACAGTCATGTGGGGCCCATATGGGCGTCACCTGGGCTGTCTAACTGGGGCCCAGCCAGTTTTGTCCTCAGTTTCCATGTAGGCCCCACATGGGCTAGCCCAGATGAACTGAACACTGCTCAGTGTGCACACTAAAGGCTGTTAAATGTAACTGAATCAGAGTTGGAGTTAATGAGATAATTAAGTGATTAATAGAGTAATGACTGAATATTACTGAAGACTCCTGATGATAACAAGCAGAATCACTGAAGGACAGAGAAACACAACAGACTTCAGACACAACTTCACAAAAGCATTATCAGCTTCCCTTTTTACCTATTAGATTGACTTTCTGTTATCTTAAGTTTTTATTGATAATTCCCACTGAGCAAATGTGTACTTTGAAAAGACGTCCACTGAGGAGCCAGAATGAAAGTTTTTATGACGTCTGTTTTTGACGTGTTCTGCACGTCCGATATAGACGTTCATGGAACCTCAGGGTTAAAAACTAGTTCAAATTGTGGACATATTTTCCATTTGTAATTGCAAAGCAACTCACAGAGAGTGTGTGTTTGTCCAGAAATCATGAAAATAAAAGAAACTTAGCTCACACCTTTAGACACTTTAGAAAACGTATAATCTGTAATTCACACATCTTTGGATCGTGAGAGAATCGTGGGATTCAATCCAGGATCTTCTTGCTGTGAGGAGACAGTGTTTCCAACTGAGACACTGGTGCTGCCCTTAATCACAGACATAAGACACACTTTGACTATTTCTGTCAGACGTCTACAGAAGCTCTTACTGAGAATTAACAAAGCTTTAGATGTTGATATTTATGTTTCATTTGAAGTCACCATTGTGGTGGGAAGCGTTTGCTTTAGTTGGGCTCTTGGTCCCTGTACTTAAGTTAGCTTTTCTTTGGCTGCTGTAACTGTGTGTGTGAAACACAATAGTTATGGCTGAGAAAGCAAAGATAAAGTGACATTAGGTGTTGTCAGCTCCTTGTTGATGACTAAATCATCAGAAGTCTAGAATCTGATTTTATGCTTTTGAGTTTTGTGTTCTTGTTTGGCAAAGAATAATTTGTTTATATACTATAACCTTGTGAATCCACTGTATCGGGACTAATAGCAATAAAATAATCACTTATCCTGAAAGATGATAAAACCGCATGTGCACATTGTTTTGAGAAAATATTTCACATAGTCACACGCAGACATCAAGATTTTGCATATGATTCACAACAACGGTGACAATCAAAACAAAAAAAACTTCATGCTGCAATGCATGATGGATAGCTTCAAAGTACAAAACTCATGCTTGATTGTCACCGTTGTTGTGAATCATATGCAAAATCTTGATGTCTGCGTGTGACTATGTGACATATTTTCTCAAAACAATGTGCACCTGCTGTTTTATCATCTTTCAGGATGAGTGATTTGTTTATTGCTATTGGTGTCAATACAGCAGATTCACAAGGTTATAGTATATAAACAAATTATTATTTGCCGAACAAGAACCTAAAACTCCAAAGTAGGGATGTGCCGAACGAAGCTTCTGAAGCAGTGAGGCTTTTACGACAAACTGTTTTGGTGCTTCGAAGCTTTTGACACAGCGCTCTACTCTGCCATCTGGTGGTCAATAAAAATTCCTACACCAACTGTGTCATTCATTCAGATGTTTGGTTTATTGGGAAGGCTTATTTGTATATTCAATCATTTTTATTGTATTTTGCACAATAGAATGACAATAAAGACTTTCTGTTTTTCATTTTTTACTGACATCAAACTAAATTGATGGTTTAATACACCAATAAATTAGGCCTATGTGATTTTTCATTGCACCGTTATTTGTGTGTTCCTTACAAAACAACACAAACATGCACATTGTTAAAAAAAAAACACAAATACACAATTACAAATGCAATTACATATTTTTATTCAAGAATATTATTTGTTCCGCTGTGCTGGAGCTTAAGCGGCTCCTTTTTGTACTAATCACATCCCCAGCTTTAGAAAATATCCGTTCACATGGAACAGATGTGGCTGTAATAGCTAGATATTTACTGGCCAAAGCATACAGATGGGGGTACACTTTATGGGCCTGCCAGTATTTGAGAGGGTCCTCACTTCGAGGGAGGTATGCATCATTGATGTATCTCTTGACCTCTATGGTGGCATCAGCATTAAAGCTATGATGCTGTTGTGTCTCACTGACCCGGCGATCCAAGAGCTCCCACAGGTCATCTGAGGATGGTGGATTCTGAGCTGCCTGAGATGATGATGCCTCTGCTTGTGAAGCATGCTCACTGGTTTGCCGAATCATTGAAGCACATTCACCTGTCAACAGCCGTTCAGCTTCACGGGCATTATCCAGGTTGCCAAACCCAAGGGTCTTAAATCTGGGGTCTAGCAATGTGGCCAATGCAAGCACACGGATGGATTCAACATTACTGCACCGCTTGTTGATGTACTGCTGAAGAGCCATTCCTAAGGATGAAGCAGATGCATTTCTTGCATGGGCTGTTTTTTCTGCCACCTTATGCTGAATCATCCTAATGATTGGGATGATCTTTGAAGCTGACACACTTTTCTCACTAGAGAGCTCTGTAGTGGCATACTTGAAGGGTGCCAGTACTTCAAGGCTTTCAGAAATTATGTCAAAATCAGCACTTGAAAGTGGCATGATGTCACTTGACAAACTAGCCAAAGCAGCACCAACAGGCTCTCTGAGGTCAATGAATCTTTGCAGCATATCATGTGTGCTGTTCCACCTGGTGTCCACTTCCTGGATAAGCTTCAGGGGTTGCCTGCCCATCCTTTCTTGGGCAAGGATTAGGTTTTCAGTGGCCTTAGTGCTGCTCCTGAAAAAAGACACCACTCTCCTGGCTCTTGTACGGATGTCTGCAAACACCTCATGTTCTTCAATTGCCCTCTTAACAATGAGATTGATGGTATGCGCAAAGCAAGGGAGATGCCGTAGTCCCAGCTTCTGAATTCCTGATACCATGTTGGCCGCATTGTCTGTCACTATGGCCGCAACTGAACCAGTGAGCCCCCAATCAGATATTAGATTTGACAAAGCTTCTTTGATGTTGTCAGCTGTATGTGCTTTTGGGAACTTTGATACTCCCAGCATCACTGAGCCAAGTTCTGTGTTGCTGTCAGTGTAGTGGCATGTGACCCCCAGATAGGACTCCATGGTGAGGGAGGTCCACATATCAGCTGTAAGGCAGACAGATGGGATGTTCTGCAGAGGTTCCCTAGCCTTTTGCTTCTCCTCTTTGTATTTCTCTCTGACCATCATCTTAACAGTTTTACGGCTTGGCAGAACATAGGTGGGGTCCAACTTCTTTACAAATGATCTAAATCCCTCGTCTTCCACGATGGAGAAAGGCTGCAAGTCCTTCACAACCATGTAGACAAGGGCCTCATCAAGCTCCTTCTTCTTTCCTAATAATACCCAGTACAATTACCATTCATTCATACTGGCAGTATAATTAAAAGTTACAAAGTAAGTTATGCAAATTAAGGCCATGCAGTGTTTAACCAAGTTACAAATAATGTGCATTTATTAAAATGTTTCTAAATAAGCATTGGCAGTACAAAATGTGTTCATCCCTTGGAGTTCAGATGGTTACAATATAGTGTAGATTTAAATTCAAAAGTGTTTGTTTGAAGTTGGCCTGAAATCCAACTATGTATACCATATATACTGTATATAAAACAAATTTAGCATATGAAGAAGTCAACCACAAATTAATATGCTAAATTGGTTATTCTAGCAAATGGCTTCGAAACTTTGCCTATGCTATTAGTGATTTGTTATTATTTGTTATAAAGTGTTTTTATCTTTGTTAAAGTGTTATATTCCACCACATGAAGAAATGGAATAAAATATGAAAACTTGAACTCCAAAAGAGTGACTTGTGACTTTTCTTGCACTTTAAATATATATATATATTTTTATACCAAAAAAAAATTATTTCACTATTAGTATTAATTTTACCTTTTTCTGTTGGTGCAGACTGGTGCTCTGTTGTAGGAGTCTCGTTGGCCAGACCATTTGGATGTTTGGAGCGTAGATGCCGAAGCATTGAGGATGTATTATTAGAATAAGATAAAGTTTGGTCACATATCATGCATGATACTTTATTAGGAGTGTCAAGACTGAAGTGTTCCCACACTTGAGAACGTGGTCTCTTGCGTGCATTCTCCATATTGAAATTAAACTCAATGTGAGCTGTTGAAAACTGAGGACAGTCTTTACAAGCAAGAAACAAGTTTGTGGTTGAGGAAGGACTTTTATTCATTTTTCTGGGAACAGTGGTTGAGCTTGCATGGTGTTTTAATTTACATTCAGACAATTTAATTAAGATACTTTTAATACAAGTATTATTAACAACAATATACACAAAGTTAAAAAACATTAATTATAATATCGCATTAAATTAATAGCAGTATGGAACAGCACAATCGATGCATTTTGCATTTGAGCCCGTCGTGACGTGTCAGTGAGGTAACGAAGCTTCAGTTCCACAGGTCACGTGACAGCCTCATTTCAAAGCAATGCTCCGGAACACTGTTTCGAAGCACTGGTGTGTCGAAAACTCGAGATGTGTATCGACACAGGGTGTCGAGCTTCCCATCCCTACTCCAAAGCACAACATCAGATTCTAGACTTCTGATAATTTAGTCATCAACAAGGAGTTGACAACACCTGAAGTCACATTATCTTTGCTTTCTCAGCCATAAGTATTGTGTTTCACACACACAGTTATAACATCCAAAGAAAAGCTAACTCAAGTACAGGGACCAAGAGCCCAACTAAAGCAAACGATTCCCACCACAATGGTGACTTCAAATTCACCATAAATATCAACATCTAAAGCTCTGTTAATTCTCAGTAAGAGCTTCTGTAGACGTCTGACAGAAATAGTCAAAGTGTGTCTTATGTCTGTGATTAAGGGCAGCACCAGTGTCTCAGTGGGAAACACTGTCTCCTCACAGCAAGAAGATCCTGGATTGAATCCCACGATTCTCTCACGATCCAAAGATGTGTGAATTACAGATGCTAAGTTGTCTAAAGTGTCCAAAGGTGTGAGCTAAGTTTCTTTTATTTTCATGATTTCTGGACAAACACACACTGTCTGTGAGTTGCTTTGCAATTACAAATGGAAATATGTCCACAATGAGCACATTCAAACTAGTTTTTAACCTTGAAATTCCATGAACGTCTATATCGGACATGCAGAACACGTCAAAAACAGACGTCATAAAAACTGTCATTCTGGCTCCTCAGTGGACGTCTTTTCAACGTACACATTTGCTCAGTGGGAATTATCAATAAGAACTAATGTAACCGATGTTAGGGCCGAGGGACGATTACCACACTCCGGAGGAGCAGACACCTGAGGATACCAAGAAGCGGACAACAGAATGACTTTCAAAGGTAAGTTTTGTTTATTAATTTAAAACAATAAAAACAGTGCTGAGAATGTTCGTGGCTGGAATCCGATTTGGGAAGAGGAACTGGGGGATATTCCTCTTCTCTACTGACTCGTGGGTGGGACAGTAATTTCTTTGACCCGTCAGAAGGTGCTTGTAGGACGGACAGAGGCTTCTTCTCGCCTTCAACTTTCCCCACGGACAGAGCAGGTAAGTATTTGGCCCGCGAAAGTGTTCTTAGGACAGCCGATCGAATGACAGCAGCTTCCTCACCTCTTCTGAGGGACAGACAGTGGCGGTGCTCAGACTCGGCTTGTGGACGTGTTCATAGAACAGCCGATCGAATGACAGCGGCTTCCTCACCTCTTCTGAGGGACAGACAGTGACGGTGCTCAGACTCGGCTTGTGGATGTGTTCATAGAACAGCCGATCAAATGACAGCAGCTTCCTCACCTCTTCTGAGGGACAGACAGTGGCGGTGCTCAGACTCGGCTTGTGGACGTGTTCATAGAACAGCCGATCGAATGACAGCGGCTTCCTCACCTCTTCTGAGGGACAGACAGTGACGGTGCTCAGACTCGGCTTGTGGATGTGTTCATAGAACAGCCGATCAAATGACAGCAGCTTCCTCACCTCTTCTGAGGGACAGACAGTGACGGTGCTCAGACTCGGCTTGTGGATGTGTTCATAGAACAGCCGATCGAATGACAGCAGCTTCCTCACCTCTTCTGAGGGACAGACAGTGCTCGTGGAGTGTGGTCCTCGGGGTGCGTTGAGCTCTTTCCCTCCACACCGTACACTCAAGTGGGAACCTGGACACAGCTTGAGACAGATCAATTTGAAGGGATCTTCACAGTCATAAGTCAATATTCATCCATCAAAGTTTCAGAGAGAAACGCAGTCGTTTGATCTCACCACACTTGTGCATAAATCACTCTTATAAATCTTCACACGTGTGCACTTCACTCTTTCAGACACTGCAAACTCACTTCATCTCCACAGTGATTAATCGACTCGTTTCTCTTCTCTCTGTAGGGTGGATGACTCAAGGAATAACGTTTTCAGAAGATCAGCGTGAACACAGCAACGATCCTCCCAGCTGTTCCAGTTACTACGCTTCGTTAGTAGAACTCCGATCCGGCATTAAACCTTCAGCCTTCCTCTTTCACCGCCGCTGTCAGAACACACACTGCTGCCTACCCGTCCTCCCACACTGCGCAAACACTGCCTTTTTATGCTCCTTTTCCTGAGCACATGCTTCAATGAAGCACAGCTGATTTGCTTCAGCTGGCGCTCGTTATGGCCAACACTCAAAGGAGCCAGATTTAGAACCAATGAGGAATCTTTTTGGATTTACCAGGTTTTCACCCGGTGACACCCTCCCCCACCGGATCTGTTCTAGTCCAGAGAACGGGGCCCAGACTCCTAATCTCCGTATCTTGCAGGGGGCACTCCTCGGGTCTCCCGCTGGGAGCGTCGAGCAGGGGCAGCGGGTTCTTCCTCTCTTGGCTCCGGAGTGGGGGCTCTACGGATCATAGCCCAGCCCACCCAAGGTGGCGCAGGGGCCACAGGGGCCTCTGGCTCTTGTCTCGGGTAATTGGGACAGGGGTGCAGCAAGTTTCGGTGCAGGACTCGCACAGGGCCGGGCTTACCCTCGGGACGGATGGTGTACACGGGCTGGTCAGGCCTCTGCTGTTGCTCCACTACGTAGGGGGTGGTCTCCCACCGGTCGCTAAGTTTCCCCTTCCCTTGGCGCCGGTTATCCCGGACCAGCACCCGTTCTCCGGGCAACAAAGGGGCCTCTCGGGCAGTGCGGTCGTACAAGCGCTTGTTTTTCTTGGCTGCTACATCGAGATGTTTGGATACCTTGTCGTAGGCAGAGTGGAGTTGGCGGTGGTGTCGGTGTACCCATTCGGTAGTAGTGGCGGGGGCCTCAGCTGGAGCCGTCCCCAACAGCAGATCCGTGGGCAGACGTACATGTCTCCCAAACATCAGGTAAGTAGGGGCATACCCCGTTGTGCTGTGGATGCTGTTATTGTAGGCCTGTACCAGGGCTGGTAGACTGTCCGTCCAGTACCCTTGGTGGTCCGCATCCAATGTCCCTAACAGACTCAGGAGCGTCTGATTAAAACGTTCACACCCCCCGTTCCCCTGTGGGTGATAAGGCGTGGTGCGGGTCTTCCGGCATCCGTACAGATTACATAGCTCCTGGACGACACGGGACTCAAAGTTCGGCCCTTGGTCGGAATGGAGCGTCTCAGGGCATCCAAAGGGCTGAAAGACGTGTCTCCATAGAGCACTGGCAGTGGTGGTGGCGGTCTGGTCTAAGGTTGGTATGGCCCAGGCATATTTGGTGAATAAATCGGTGACTACCAAGATGTTCTGGTAGCGATCGGTAGGGCGACTTAAGGTCAGAAAATCCATAGCCACCATATGCAACGGGGCTCTAGGTCTCACTGGGACCATGGGGGCCCTCACGTCTCGCCGGGACTTGAACAGCGTACAACGGGGGCATCCTTGTACATACCTCCCCACCGACTCTTCCATCCCACTCCAAAAGAAGTGCCGGCGCAGTAGTGACACCGTCCGTTCTTGGCCCTGATGTCCTAGCTGGTCATGATAGGCCTGGAGCAACGGCTGGATTTGGGCTTCGGGCACCACCACTTGGGATACCAGCTCGTGGGTCCTGGAGTCCAGAACGGACCTGCAGATCACACCATCTCTGAACTTCAATCTTTTCCACTGCCCCAGAAGCTTCCTTACTCTCCCCGGATGTTCCCGTCGTTCTTCCACCCCAGGGAGTTTGTTCCGCTCCAGGTAGGTACGTAGGGTAGCCAACCCTGCATCCTGTTCTTGCCGTTCCCTCCATCGACGGGGGTCCCATCCCCAACTTACTGGTACTCCCTCCGCTCGTGTTCCAGGTGCTTCCACTACTCCCACCATCAGCCCTTCTTCTGGTTCTGGCCCTGGAGTTCCCCCTTTTCTAGCTGGTGGTAATCGGGACAGGACATCGGCATTTATGTGCTCTCGGCCTGGCCGATATTGTAGCCGATAGTTGAAGTTGGCAAGCTGGGCCACCCACCGCTGCTCCACCGCCCCTAGCTTCGCGGTTTGGAGATGCACCAGTGGACTGTTATCGGTTACCACCAGTAATTCGGCTCCCCACAGGTAATCCTTAAACTTCTCACATAAAGCCCACTTCAGGGCCAACAGCTCGATTTTGAAAGAGCTGTAATTAGCATCGTTCCGTTCAGCAGGGTGGAGGCTCCGGCTGGCGTAAGCAATGACCCTTTCCGCTCCATCTTGTCGTTGGGCTAATACGGCTCCCAATCCGCTGTTGCTAGCGTCGGTGTAGAGGATGAAAGGCTGGGTGAAATCGGCATAAGCCAGAATGGGGGCCTGTACCAACTCCTGCTTAAGTCGGTGGAAGGCGGTCTCGCACTCCGGACTCCAGGTGATGGTGGGGGAACTCCGGCTCCGTGACACTCCAGCCCCGGCCAACAGCTGATTCAGGGGTTTTGCAATTTTTGCGAAGTCTTTTATGAAGCGCCTGTAGTAGCCGACGAATCCCAGAAAGGATCGCACCTGCCCCACGGTTTTCGGGGGAACCCAACCCTGCACCGCGGACACCTTCTCTGGATCGACGGCCACCCCTGCAGCACTCACTCGGTGCCCTAGGAACTGAACTTCCCTTTTGAGGAGCTGGCATTTCCCTGGCTGGAGCTTCAGCCCGTACCGCTCCATCGCCCGGAAGACTTGCTCCAGATGTGACAAGTGGGAATCGAAGTCGGGGGAATAGACGATCACATCGTCCAAATAGACCAGGGTGGAGTCCATCAGCTGCCCTCCCAGGCATCGCTGCATAAGCCTCTGGAAGGTCGCAGGGGCGTTGCAGAGGCCGAAGGGCATGCGATCCCATTCAAACAGGCCGAAGGGGGTGGTAAAGGCAGTCTTCTCGCGGTCTTGTTCCTCCACTCTCACCTGCCAGTAGCCACTCGCCAAGTCCAAGGTGGAATACCAGCTGGCGTTGGTCAGCCCCGTAAGGGAATCCTCGATCCGGGGCAGGGGGAAGGCATCCTTCTTCGTCACCAAGTTCAGTTTGCGATAGTCTACGCAAAATCTCCAAGAGCCCGTCTTCTTACGGACTAGGACAATTGGGGCGGCCCATGGACTGCTGCTCTCTCGAATGACTCCACGTCCCAACATTCCTTTTAGTAAGGCACGGACTTCTGTATATAAAGTCGGGGGTACCGGACGGTACCGCTCTCGACTGGGTGGAGCGTCTCCGGTAGGTATAGCGTGTTTGACTATACTGGTGCACCCATAGTCCTCATCATGGGTGGAAAAGACTTGTTGCCACTTGGTCAGTAGACTCTGAAGTCGGCGGGTTTGTTCCTCTAGTAGGCCCTCCCCCTGCAGGGACTCGCTCAGTAGGTGGATCGGCATGCCTCGTGTAGCGGGAGCAGGACAAGACTCTTCCCTTGCCAAACCGACTTCGACCACTGTTGCGCTCACCTGGCAGAAGCGGACCTCCTGCTCCTCCCTCACCTGATGGGGACTTACTGGCGTGATACGGGTCAGTCGTTGGTGCCGGTAGAGATGAACAGGGTAAGTATTCGTGTTCCTCACTTTGACTGCAATTCGGCCCCGAAGGGCTACTGTTAACCCCCGAGCGACTTCAATAGTCTGGCACTCCCAGTGGGGCTCAACAAGGATGCAATCTTCGGGGCCATAGGCCCGCTCTGGAAGCCGAACCCAGACCACAGCCTCGCTCCGGGCAGGGACAGAGACAGCATAGCGACAGGCTACCCGACCAACGTCTTCCCGATCTCGTTGGGAGCTTGCGACCTGCACTCGCCGACAGTCGGTCACAACACGCTCCCACTCGTTCTTCTTGGCTGCGGAGGTGTAGCGGAGAGGACCAGCCCGAAACAGCTCTTCCCAACAGTCCATGATCACATTCATCCCCAACAGGGCTCGATGTTCCCCCAGACAGGAGTCTCGCACAATCACGACTCCCTTTTGTGGGATCGTGGTGCCATGGATCTCGAAGTTGGTAACCTGATATCCGATGTAGGGGATGTTCAGGCCATTTGCTCCTCGCAGGGTGAGCCAGGGGACTTCAGCTTCAGGTAAGTGGTGAGCATCGAACAGGTCTTTGGACAGACTCTCAGCAAGCATGGTAACCTGGGATCCTGTGTCTACCAGGCACCGAACAGTAACACCATTGATTTTGATCTCCACGAGGGGGCAACGTCCCACCAGGCCATCTCGTGGAGCTGGATTGACGAGCGGGTCCATCCGGGGGGTCCCGACCACTTGACCCACAGTGGCCGGTCGTTCTAAAAACCCCCCTGCGAGTTTAGTCGGGAGCCGCATTGGCGGCTATAATGTCCTGACTCTCTGCAGGTGTTACAGATCGGGCGCCCCTGTTCATCCCACTGGAACCTGGAACTGGACGGGCGGCTGGTGCGTCTTCCCGGACCCCTCCCTCCGTCAGAATACGACCGTTCCCGAGGTAAAGGCAAGGGCTCTGGCCGCCCACGGCGGAGTTCCCCAAGAATGGATTTTGAGAATTCAGCCATCTCTTCTCGGACGTCTTTCATCAGCTCTGCACGTAGGGCTTGCTTCCAGTCTGTCGGTTCGGGCTGTGTTGAGGCACTCGTTCCACTTGCAGCCAAACACACCGGTGTCTCTACGGTCTGGTGGTGATCCTGTTCCAGGGCTAGGGCCTCCTTACGTAAATCTTCGAATGTCAAGGCGGCATCCCTTCGAAGCTGCAGTCTCAGACTCTGTCGTATTGGACCTTCTCGTAACCCCAAGAGGAACTGATCTCTGAGTAGTGTCTCTTCCTCACCCAGTCCATGATGCTCTCGACTCTTCAGTCTAGAGAACTGTTCTCGTAATCGCAGAGCGAATGCTCGTAGGGTCTGTCCAGGTCCCTGCTTACAGTTAAAGAACTGTGTTCGTAGCACTGCCACTGGAGTGGAATCACCATACTGCCCGGACAAGAATTCAAATATGGCCTGTGTGGTGGCTCGGACGGCTTCAGGCGCTGCTCGGACTTCCCTCTTCGCCTCCCCCTCAAGCGAATTCAATACGAATTGTATCTTCTGGGCTTCGCGGAGCCCTTGCAGTCCGGCCAAGTATTCAACTTGCGCTCTCCAGTCCGATAAACTTAACTCTGAGCCAGACCCACCATACTTCTGGGCCCACGGGACTCCCATAAACATAGATGCCATTGGTTGTCGGGCAGCTGGCAAATCTTCGTCCGCCATCCTGGGTCCTCTGGCCGCTCGACTCCGAGTGGTAATCCTGCCGACTACGCCAAAAGTTATGTAACCGATGTTAGGGCCGAGGGACGATTACCACACTCCGGAGGAGCAGACACCTGAGGATACCAAGAGGCGGACAACAGAATGACTTTCAAAGGTAAGTTTTGTTTATTAATTTAAAACAATAAAAACAGTGCTGAGAATGTTCGTGGCTGGAACCCGATTTGGGAAGAGGAACTGGGGGATATTCCTCTTCTCTACTGACTCGTGGGTGGGACAGTAATTTCTTTGACCCGTCAGAAGGTGCTTGTAGGACGGACAGAGGCTTCTTCTCGCCTTCAACTTTCCCCACGGACAGAGCAGGTAAGTATTTGGCCCGCGAAAGTGTTCTTAGGACAGCCGATCGAATGACAGCAGCTTCCTCACCTCTTCTGAGGGACAGACAGTGGCGGTGCTCAGACTCGGCTTGTGGACGTGTTCATAGAACAGCCGATCGAATGACAGCGGCTTCCTCACCTCTTCTGAGGGACAGACAGTGACGGTGCTCAGACTCGGCTTGTGGATGTGTTCATAGAACAGCCGATCAAATGACAGCAGCTTCCTCACCTCTTCTGAGGGACAGACAGTGGCGGTGCTCAGACTCGGCTTGTGGACGTGTTCATAGAACAGCCGATCGAATGACAGCGGCTTCCTCACCTCTTCTGAGGGACAGACAGTGACGGTGCTCAGACTCGGCTTGTGGATGTGTTCATAGAACAGCCGATCAAATGACAGCAGCTTCCTCACCTCTTCTGAGGGACAGACAGTGACGGTGCTCAGACTCGGCTTGTGGATGTGTTCATAGAACAGCCGATCGAATGACAGCAGCTTCCTCACCTCTTCTGAGGGACAGACAGTGACGGTGCTCAGACTCGGCTTGTGGATGTGTTCATAGAACAGCCGATCGAATGACAGCAGCTTCCTCACCTCTTCTGAGGGACAGACAGTGCTCGTGGAGTGTGGTCCTCGGGGTGCGTTGAGCTCTTTCCCTCCACACCGTACACTCAAGTGGGAACCTGGACACAGCTTGAGACAGATCAATTTGAAGGGATCTTCACAGTCATAAGTCAATATTCATCCATCAAAGTTTCAGAGAGAAACGCAGTCGTTTGATCTCACCACACTTGTGCATAAATCACTCTTATAAATCTTCACACGTGTGCACTTCACTCTTTCAGACACTGCAAACTCACTTCATCTCCACAGTGATTAATCGACTCGTTTCTCTTCTCTCTGTAGGGTGGATGACTCAAGGAATAACGTTTTCAGAAGATCGGCGTGAACACAGCAACGATCCTCCCAGCTGTTCCAGTTACTACGCTTCGTTAGTAGAACTCCGATCCGGCATTAAACCTTCAGCCTTCCTCTTTCACCGCCGCTGTCAGAACACACACTGCTGCCTACCCGTCCTCCCACACTGCGCAAACACTGCCTTTTTATGCTCCTTTTCCTGAGCACATGCTTCAATGAAGCACAGCTGATTTGCTTCAGCTGGCGCTCGTTATGGCCAACACTCAACAGAGCCAGATTTAGAACCAATGAGGAATCTTTTTGGATTTACCAGGTTTTCACCCGGTGACACTAAGATGACAGAAAGTCAATCTAATAGGTAAAAAGGGAAGCCGATAATGCTTTTGTGAAGTTGTGTCTGAAGTCTGTTGTGTTTCTCTGTCCTTCAGTGATTCTGCTTGTTATCATCAGGAGTCTTCAGTAATATTCAGTCATTACTCTATTAATCACTTAATTATCTCCATTAACTCCAACTCTGATTCAGTTACATTTAACAGCCTGTAGTGTGCACACTGAGCAGTGTTCAGTTCATCTGGGCTAGCCCATGTGGGGCCTACATGGAAACTGAGGACAAAACTGGCTGGGCCCCAGTTAGACAGCCCAGGTGACGCCCATATGGGCCCCACATGACTGTGCTGGCTGGGATTAATATAAAACAAATTATTACAACATAAATTATATATTTATTATTATTATTGGGGTTTACATTTATAATGAGCCAGGGGG
Organism: Gobio gobio; assembly: GCF_949357685.1. Classification (NCBI taxonomy): domain Eukaryota; kingdom Metazoa; phylum Chordata; class Actinopteri; order Cypriniformes; family Gobionidae; genus Gobio; species Gobio gobio. Next base: position 37,588,619 of record NC_137121.1, on the reverse strand, counting down.
ACCAATAATGATTGGTTTGCAGTGATCTGCCAACCAATCACGAGGGATTTTTCTTTTTTAAATGTAGTGACTTCAGCCAATAGTGAGTGAGTAAATTCAAGTCAGGCCATTGACTCTCTGGTTTCGCTGCTATTCATATGCAAATTAGAGGCGTCGCACCTCCGCGGGCTGTCTCAGCGGGGGGCTCTCCACCTACGTCATGGTTCGTTTACGACAATTTGTGGCACAGACGAACGCGACGTTCGCTGCCTCTAAATTGTCGAAAACTGCCGAAAATTAGGGAGATTTCCGGGAGTATACAGGCGTTTACGGGGTCGAAAATCCCACTTTTCATGCAGTGTTTAGCACAGACGGGGAACAGACGAGGATGTCAACATTAACTCTGTATTTCGTACTCACAGGACTGGACTTCATGAGGAGGGAGACTCAATTCAGCAGCTGTGATGTGCTTTAACACAGATGGGGAACAGACGAGGATGTCAGCATTAACTCCGTATTTCGTACTCACAGGACTGGGTTTCAGCAGGAGATGAACTCCATTCAACGGCTCTGATGTGCTTTAGCAAAGACGGGGAACAGACGAGGATGTCAACATTAACTCTGTATTTCGTACTCACAGGACTGGGTTTCAGCAGGAGATGAACTCCATTCAGCAGCTCTGATGTGCTTTAGCACAGACGGGGAACAGACGAGGATGTCAGCATTAACTCTGTATTTCGTACTCACAGGACTGGACTTCATGAGGAGGGAGACTCAATTCAGCAGCTGTGATGTGCTTTAACACAGATGGGGAACAGACGAGGATGTCAGCATTAACTCCGTATTTCGTACTCACAGGACTGGGTTTCAGCAGGAGATGAACTCCATTCAACGGCTCTGATGTGCTTTAGCACAGACGGGGAACAGACGAGGATGTCAACATCAACTCTGTATTTCGTACTCACAGGACTGGGTTTCAGCAGGAGATGAACTCCATTCAGCAGCTCTGATGTGCTTTAGCACAGACGGGGAACAGACGAGGATGTCAACATTAACTCTGTATTTCGCACTCACAGGACTGGGTTTCAGCAGGAGATGAACTCAATTCAACAGCTCTGATGTGCTTAAGGGTTTGTATCCACTCAGTCGCCCGAACAGTCTGCGGAGGTCCCACACTCGTGTGTACACTGTAAACATACTCAACTCCACACATGAAAATATCAACTCAACACTGCAAATCACTCCAAACTTCACAATGAATAAGGCAGTATCCGGGCTCAGATGGACACCTTGATAAATGGAATCTTCATACGCTGGCATAAAACAGGACTCTATTTCACCATCATCTCCACGTCACTTATCTTCCTCATGTAACATTCATGCCACAGCAAGTTGGCTACTTAGCTGGAAAAATCCTGCTTCCTCAGTCCCCAGTCCTTCCCTTGCGCCTTTACTGCGGCTCCCGCTGTTTCTTCCTCTTTCCCCCCCACCCTCCTTCGCTGTTCCTCTTCCTGTCCTCGCTTTGCTGTTCCTCCCTTGTCCATCCCTCCTCTCTAATGTTAGCGTCTTTTATGCTTCTCACGCCCTGCTAATCAGTTGGGGTTTTCCTCTCACACATGCCGGTGATTCCGCTTGATCGGCTCTCGCTGCACTTCCGTCCTGTTCGGGAGCCCGGAACCGTCCTGGTGTTGCACCGGAAGTGTTCCCCTATAACAACAACTCCCGTGCAACAAAGGTTCCGGCCCCGGTCACCCCGTGACATCCTCCCCCACCAATGCGTTCTAGTCCCGAGAACTCCTGACCGGAGGTCCACTCACTGCATCTCGCCGGTGGTTGTCCCCGATTGTCTCGCTGTGAGGATTAGGGCAGGGCCGAAGAAAATTTCGGTGCAACACCTGTTCTGGGCCCGACCTTCCTTCCGGGCGAATGGTATACACAGGTACGTCTGGGTCTCTCTGTCGTTCCACCATGTAAGGCATAACTTGAGCCCTAGCCGCTGGTGCCCCTTCGTCCGCCATCTCCCGAAATGCGGGTGCTCAACTCAGGTGGAACCCTGCCGACTACGCCAAGTGTCACAGGCCGGGGTGAAGATGATGGCGCAAAGCCACAGATCACCGACACCCCCGAACAGCCACAGCTAGTTGCTGTGGCTGTTCGGGGGTGTCGGTGATCTGTGGCTTTGCGCCATCATCTTCACCCCGGCCTGTGACAATTACTTTGAGGTTGCCCATTGGGCATGAATATGAAGACTTTTGTCATTTTATGACATCTGGAATTATTCAGTCTCCAATGTTTGGGGTAGCCTAAAAAACCTGGCTGATTGTTTCTCCAGCTGGCCCAATGTTCTTGTTTTACATTTTTTATACTTCATGTTGTGGATTGTTTGCTTATGTTAAAATTGTTTTCAAATGTTCATTATTTGTATATTCTATACAATAAATATTACATTTATGCCCTAAACCTTGCCTGGCTTTAATTCTTTATACCTTATTTAAGTATGATCTGATATTGGTTAATCATTATAGAGTATTGTAAACATGACTGTTATGCCATAGCTGTAGTCAGAGTTATACAGTAACAGTATGTTATACAGTTATACAGTATAACTGCATTGGCGATGGTTGATTTGACTCATACATGGAGCAATATGGAATAGAAAACGTGTACACTGTAAACCCAGATGTTGTGATTAATAAAGAAATCAAGTTATAATAACTTGACAATACTTAAAATGCCAAGTTTTGGCATCAAAACTTAAACAAGTGTGTTTACTGAACTTACTCACTTGGCAGCAAAAATCTGTTTAATTAATATTTTAAGTGCTATGAGCTCACATCTTTAATTTATTTAAATTATTCACTATGTCTTCGTTTAAAATGATTGGTCGTTCTTGAAATTCTGCTTTGACAACCGTGCTGATTGGTCGATTTAAGTTTTTTTTGGTGCTGCTGAATTTGCTGACACAGCAGCAGGCCAGAGTGGCAGAACCATCTTGAGATTGAGAAGAAAGACTAAAGTTAAATTGGTAAGTAGAGATTTAAACTATCATATACATTTGTCTCCTTTGCTTTACATGTTTTAATCTAATGTTATTTTCCCGTTTTACTCCGGCAGCGGCACAAGTACTGTAAAGCAGGCGGGAAAAGAGTCGTAGTGAAAGACTCAATACAACAACGTTACACTGGTAGGTTAATGGCAAAATATACGTGTACATTTTGCTTGGTTGCCTGTAAAATTGTTATTTTTTATTAGAGTATTTCTAGTTATAAACACGCTTGAGTGTCTATCTTTCTGTACGAACATTTGAATTTCCCGCTGTATGTGTGATAAAGGCCCATGGATTACGCTGGTAAGTTAATGTATAACACACCTGTACATTTTGGTTTATTGTCTGTAAAATGTTTTATTTTATACGGATGGACAAGGTATTAATGCGTTTAAGTTAATATCAAGTTTCTGTGATAACTTTGGCTTGGTTTGGCGGTTGGCCGACCGCTCCAATGTTTCACAGACTACTATGTTAATTTACAATAAACATGCTATTGTGGCTCTCACTTTGAGTATAATTTAATCCCAGGCTCACTGAAATGTCCCCTTGTGTAATTTGTGAAATCATCTTTTGGTGATAAATTGGGTTGCCGCGTGAATACTGACGTTTTGCTTGAATGTGTTTTTCTTTGACTCTTAAAGGGATAGCATAACTTGCATTATATTAAAGGAACACTCCACTTTTTTTGAAAATAGGCTCATTTTACAAGTCCCCTAGAGTTAAATAGTTGAGTTTTACCATTTTTGAATCCATTCAGCCAATCTTTGTATCTGGCGGTAGCACTTTTAGCATAGCTTAGCATACATCATTGATTCTGATCAGTCCATTAGCATCTCCTTCAAAAAATTACCAAAGACACTTTCAATATTTTTCCTATTTAAAACTTGACTCTTCTACAGTTACATCGGGTGCTAAGACCAACTGAAAATGAAAAGTTGCGATTTTCTACACTTGTATGGCTAGGAACTACTTTCTCATTCCTGCGTAATAGTCGCGGATCTTCACGGCCGTACCATGGCTGCAGCGGCGCAATTATATTACAGCGCCTGAAAGTAGCCCAGCTAGGGAACTTTCAATGTGACCGGCACTAAGTTTGTGTAGTTGCAGAGAAAGTTTCAGGCTTGCAGCCGACCAATTGTGTTGTGGATTTACCTGTGTGATTAGCCATGGTTCTGTGTGTTGTAAAGGGCTGTGATAGTAAGTCGAAGGTGTTTACTACCACCATGTTTCACAGAATACCAACGAATCATTGCGCCGCTGCAGCCATGGTACGGCCGCGAAGATCCGCGACTATTACGCAGGGATGAGAAAGTAGTTCCTAGCCATATAGGTGTAGAAAATCGCAACTTTTCATTTTCAGTTGGTCTTAGTACACGATGTAACTGTAGAAGAGTCAAGTTTTAAATAGGAAAAATATTGAAAGTGTCTTTTGTCATTTTTTGAAGGAGATGCTAATGGACTGATCAGAATCAATGATGTATGCTAAGCTATGCTAAAAGTGCTACCGCCAGATACAAAGATCGGCTGAATGGATTCAAAAACGGTAAAACTCAACTATTTGTACTATTTTGGGACTTGTAAAATGAGCCTATTTTCAAAAAAAGTGGAGTGTTCCTTTAATCACTAAAGACCAGTTTCAGTTTAAAAAAAAAAACTTCTTTAATGTCCTACTAAATAAAATTAAAAATCACCTACATCTTGGATGATCTGACAGCAAATTTTTCTTTTTGGGTGAACCTTTGAATATATAATGAGAATTTTAAATTTAGGTCAACACATTTTTTGTAACTTCTTTGACTGGGACGAATCTAGTGTTATTTTGAAATATAATCAAGCATATATTTTCTACATGGTATTATGCTACGTAACATGCTATCTATTTCTGATGCAGAAAAGTTAGTTCATGCATTCATGACCTCGAGATTAGATTACTGTAATGCTTTATTAGCTGGTTGTCCTGCATCATCGATAAACAAACTACAGTTAGTCCAAAACGCAGCTGCTAGAGTGCTTACTAGGTCAAGAAAATATGATCATATAACACCAATTTTATCATCCCTACACTGGTTACCTATTAAGTTCCGTATCAATTACAAAGTATTGCTACTGACCTATAAAGCCCTAAATGGGTTAGCTCCAGTGTATTTAACTGATCTTTTATCGCCCTACAATCCATCGCGCTCTTTAAGATCACTAAACTCGAGGCTTCTGGTCATTCCTAGGATATCTAAGTCCACTAAAGGAGGGAGGGCTTTTTCACATTTAGCTCCTAAACTCTGGAATAGTCTTCCGGATATTGTTCGAGGTTCAGACACGCTGTCCCAGTTTAAAACTAGATTAAAGACGAATCTCTTTAGCCAAGCATTCTCATTATAATTAAGTTTTATACTACAGTTAAATCGCACCAACAGCATTAATATTCTGAACAGCAGCTATGCTAATTATTTCCCATCTGCTTTTCTGTTGTTATCTCGGGACACTAGTCCCGAGGTAACTAGTTCATCAGCTCCAGTTTGTATCCAGCCTCTCATGGAGACTTCAGATGCCCCTGTGATGAGACGACTCGACGCCTGTGAAGAGACGACTCAACGCCAGCGTTGTTATGGCCTAAAATAATACATGATTGATTAACTTATCCTAACATTTTTTCTTTAACATTCTCTTTTCTAACATTTTTCAATGTACATTTATGAAATGCACTTTCTGTGAAGCTGCTTTGAAACAATGTGTATTGTGAAAAGCGCTATACAAATAAATTTGAATTGAATTGAATATTACCTGCCCCCTCTTACAATGTTTTTTTTTTCTCTCTCAGATCTACATGTAGTTTAACAGGATTGCTGGTAAGAACCTGAAAAAGAAATTATATGAGAACCTTGATTGACATAGTACAGCGCCAAAAAGGAGTTGCTGGTCAGCTCTTGATGAACCTTCTGAAGCAAACAAAGGTTAGTTAGAAGTCCCAATAATTTATAATAGATATATAAATATATTACAAGAAAGTAAATTATTAAAGGGTTAGTTCACCCAAAGAATGAAAATTCTGTAATTTATTTCTCACCCTCATGTCGTTCCACATCCGTAAGGCCTCTGTTCATCTTCAGAACACAAATGAAGATATTTTATGCTCAGTGAGGCCTGCATAACTAGCAATGACATTTGCTCTCTCAAGATCCATTAACGTACTAAAAACATATTTAAATCAGTCCATGTGAGTACAGTGGTTCAATATTAATATTATAAAGCCACGAGAATATTTTTGGTGCGGCAAAAAACTAAATAATGACTTATATAGTGATGGCCGATTTCAAAACACCACATCATGAAGCTTCGGAGTGTAAAAATATACTTTCTGGACACTGAAAGTGGTAGTTATGTTGGATCGCTATGGAGGGATGAATGCCGCTTGGATTTCATTAAAAATATCTCAATTTGTGTTCCGAAGATGAAGGAAGATCTTACGGATGTGGAACGGCATGAGGCGGAGTAATTAATGACAGAATTCACTTTTTTGGGCGAACTAACCCTTAAGGTGAAGTTGCACCGTTTGAAATGTACATAAGCTTGCATGCATGTGAATTAATTTTAATTTGATAATGTTTATTCATCTTCACTAGATGTCCGATGATCTCAGGACAAATCGGACATGCCAGTGGGGATTGTAATCGTTGAAGATGGGATGACTCTTCAGCCCCTCGACTCTCTGCATTTGTCTCCCTCCTCCTTTGGTGTAGTAATTGAGGGAAAAGTGCTGATGGACAATCTACACGACCTTCCTGAACCAATGTGCCTTCTGTTCGGACTAATTTATGCGTTACACTAATTCATGAATTACCCAAAGTAGCTGAAGTACACATTTGAATTTATTCAACGCATTGTCCTTTCCATGGGGCAGAAAGAGCTGCAGCCTAAAATACAATCCTTGGTAACCAGCAGTTTGGTTCAAATGGAGAAAAGATCAGCACATGCATTTCCAAACATTTAAAAAAAACACTGTTAAGATACATCATTGGGGTCTAAGGGGGCCTTTCCGGTTTGTGCTTTTCCTGTCAGATAAGAAGCAAGGAAGCCAGTAAGACTTTCACCACCACACGATAAACGCCTTTTTCTTGCAGGGGGTGTAGTGTGGTCGCATTCTGTGACAGGACATGATTCTGTAGAATGACCACAAACCTCCCTTACAAAACACAGCATCTTTTAAAAATGAGCTTATGATTTTGTTTTTCTTTTAAAAATATGAGCTTACTGTTAAAAATAGGAGCTTACTATTTTGTTTGTCTTAAAAATGTGACTTAAAAATGTGAGCTTACTGTTATGAGCAAGTTTCCATTAATTAAATGTAGTATAAACCTAATAAAGTGGTTGTTGTGAAAAAAACAAAACAACAACTTGTTTTAATGATCAATTCCCCATTACTCAAATTAACTGAGGGAATCACTTTCCTCAAATCATTTGAGTTTAGTCTGTTTGCCTTTTTAAGTTATCGGTACCTAAACATTTAAGTTAATTCAATGAAGAGACCACATTAGGTCAACTCAATTAAATTGAGTTGTCAGTTTCCCCATTACTCAACTGAACTGAGGGAATCACTTTCCTCTAATCATTTGAGTAGTCTCCACTTATTAGGGTTTACAGTGTACTTCAATAACTGCGATATTGTTAAGTGAATTGAACTGTAATTATTATATTTATGTAACAACTTGTTTAATTCCCCGGATTTAAAGATTTAGTGTAGCATGTATGATTATTGTGTGTTTGTGTTTGCTAGTGATGTCAGGTATGACACTCAAGCTCCGTTTTGGGGTGTGTATTGGTTTCCCAGAGTCATGTGATCGATGACAAATGAAGCCTCACTTTCCGTATGCGTTTCGCTTTGCGTGTCAGAAGGTTCGATCCCCAGAGTCCTTGTTGGCTCAGTCAGTCTGGTTGATGGGTTTGTGAGGAGAGTGCTGTACTTTGAAAGTGAATCAATACATTACATTTAGATAACCAAAATTTATTTGTAACTATTTTTTGTTTTTGTGTCTTTTTATTTTGGTAAAATATTTGCACTTTTGTTGTTTTCTAGGTAATTGGGGTTAGGGTGGGATTAGGGGATAGGGTGTTGTTGGAGTTTGGCGAAGGGTTTGTATTTAGAGCAATGGCAACAGGCAAAAAAAAAAGAAAGACTTCCCCTATCTGGGAATTATTTTGAGTTTTTATAGCTTCCATTGTATGTATGCTTTTCTACTGTCTAAGAGGAGAAATAGACTCAGCCCCATCACTGTGAAACCTTTCCTTAATAAAAATTATTAAAAACTTTATCACCTTTCTGTTATTCCTACAGTTACACAAGCACTATCACTGCCAAGTGTCATTAGCACATTAAATGATCCTATCACACAATGTCCTTATTCACTATGTGTGTGTTGAGAGAGAGAGAGAGAGAGAGAGAGAGAGAGAGAGAGAGAGAGAGAGAGAGAGAGAGAGAGAGAGAGAGAGAGAGAGAGAGAGAGAAGGCCTATATTACATCATATTGAATCATATAAGCTCATATTATATTTTATTGACACACTTTAATGAGTAAATTAATTTATTTAATGGACAAATTAAACACAAACGTGTAAGGTTTTTATTTGTACACATAACATTGAAGCGATGGGAGTGTGTTGTGGTTGCTTCATATGACAGAGCTTCTTCCACAGACTTCTGCCTGCTTTATTTTAAATAAGCACCAGATGGCGCTGTTCTTGACACTCTCGAAGCTTTCAATCTTTTCCCGGAACAGTCAGGGGAAAGCCTCACTGCTTCATGAGGCTTCATTTCCACATCCCTAGTGTGTGCTCTCTTAAAGCTATGGGCAGGAATATGACCAGCATGCAGGAGATAAAGCAGTCATACTCTTACCATTTACATCCATTATTCTTTTATTGAGATATGCTACAAATGATATTACTAACTTTTCGTTTTTACATGAAAATTTTACATTTTTATTTTCATCCAATCATTATACATACATTTGAGTCTTTTCCAAAGGAGTGGTGGTGTAAATTTATTCTGAAGCAAAATTATCCTCAGTGTTATATCAGCTTATGTGCATCACTATATGTGGGGTGAGGTTGTGGAATAAGTTGGAACAGGTGTTAAAATACTGTACAAACTTTAAACAGTTTAAAAAGCTGTATAAAATCAAGTTAATAAAAGGTTATGAGGTGGAACAAGAATAATGAGGGTGGGTTAAAAGATTGAGTATAAGATATTTTTTCTTATTTTTTTATTTAATGTATTTGTGCAATGGTTGTTGTGCAATAAGTATATGATGTATGTGGTGAGAATACAATTTTGATGAAATTTTGTATGATTATATAAGGGGTGGGAAAATAATACAATATAATAATACAAGCTTTTGCTTCATCCCGCTCCTTTTCGAACACATGTAATTTTATTTTTGATATTGCGTCTATTTGGTAACACAAATGTTGTATGTTTTACTTTGTTTTTATTATATATATATATTTTTTTTTGGTTGTTGTTCGAAATAAAAAGAAAGAAAGAAAGAAAGCTTTTACATACTTAAATCTGCATATTTTTTATTTTTACCCCAGGGCGTTGTTTACTTTGTATTTATTGATCATATGTAAGAATTTGACATGAAAGATGATGCATACATTTAGTTATAATAATAAGACACTACAGGGCTGTTACCAATCAAATTAAATCATTTACACTGAAAAATTACATCTACAACAAATGTTATGAGACTGTTTTAAACGTTTGAATATACAAATAAGAAAAATACAATGATATTTTAAACATGAAAGTAAGCCACCAGTAGGTGGCAGCAGGTAACCGTCTTAACGAGCGAGTCATTGAGTCGATTCATTCAAACGATTCATTCAAACACTGAATCATTCAGCAACAAAACACAGCACTGAGTGTTGCTTTCCTTTGTCAGTGAAATAGAACAAAAAAGTCAATGTTGTTTGTGTCTAAAATGTAAGCAACTTAACATTAACTAGGGTACTTGTTTATTGAACCACAAAAATCAATGTAACATTTGCAATCGTGATAATATTCAGCAAAACAGCCCCCTTAGTCAACTTGTGTTATTAACAATATCATGCGTTATAAATAAAACTCAATGTTTACCACAGTATGTTTTATTCTGTGAGTTTAGTGCTGTTATGATCATTTGTTTTGATTTATCCACAAATGTTCTTTGTTACTGAAATACACTATCCCTTATCAATCACTGTTTACATTGAAAACACGTTTCTGTTTATTTTATTAACTTTTAAGATGAATGTCAAGCCCTTACCGTCTAAATGAGCCCATTTCCAATTATTATTTTGAAGTTAACAATGCTTTCAAATTTCGCCAAAGCGACTAGTTTGCAGGTATGTATTTTTAAGTGTCAACACCAATGATAATTTTCACAAAGCCATCTTAAGTAGAATTAATTTATTTGTGGAAAAAAACTCAAAGCTGAAATATTGTCTGCATTCATATTAAATACATCAAAGTTCTTGAAAGATCAAGACAGATAAAACACAAAAGCTCTTTAACTGAGAGGATGGGTGGCTCTTAAAAGAGCCTTTGGGGGGGGTAAGGTCAGAGGTCGCCTCACTTTGAGCTGGTGTATTTGGTCACAGCCTTTGTGCCCTCGGACACGGCGTGTTTGGCCAGCTCTCCGGGCAGCAGCAGACGCACGGCGGTCTGGATCTCTCTAGAGGTGATGGTGGAGCGCTTGTTGTAGTGCGCCAGACGCGACGCCTCGCCGCCGATGCGCTCGAAGATGTCGTTGACGAAAGAGTTCATGATGCCCATCGCCTTGGAGGAGATGCCGGTGTCGGGATGAACCTGTTTCAGGACTTTGTACACATAGATAGCGTAGCTCTCCTTCCTGGACTTTCTGCGCTTCTTTCCTCCCTTACCGGTGGTCTTGGTGACGGCCTTCTTGGAGCCTTTCTTAGGCGCGGGCTTTGCTGGTTCAGGCATGATGTCGAAGATCAATGTGAGCTCAGGAGCGAGACAGAGGCTTTTATTCACCTCCGTATGCTAATTTACTAAGAGATACAGGATTCTTCTGATTGGCTGCTTTCACAGGCCGAACCCAGAAACTCGTATTTCATTGGTCAACTCAAAGAATCAGGAGAGGAACGAGGGCCAATCACAGGCGGGTAAATGATAGCCCCGCCCACCGCTTTATGTTTGAAGGACAACCCACACGACTTAATTTCCTTTGTTCGTTTCCCGCTCTTTATTTTTTGTTTTAATAAGAGTTTTAAAAGACGAATATTCTGCAACATAAAGTAATCTGAAAACTAACCTTTAGAATGAACAAGATCCCTGTAAAAATAGCTTTTATAAAACAATTCTCTCATACACAAAACACTTTTGTGTTTTCATCATTTTAACTCGTTTCTCTTGATTTTGCAAATCACTTTATATAGAAATTGTTATATTCTGCGACATTAGAACTTTAAAATGTTAGGCAAATGCTTATTTAAATAAAACTTGTTGAAATACCTTAAAACTAGTCTCGTATTCTATAAATAACGCCAGCATTGAATAAAAAGTTTATAATGTATATCCAGCATTGATGAGACTCTTTGAGTGAGGGAGTGTGTGGCTCTTAAAAGAGCCGTTGGGTTTGCGGGTTCTCTTGATCTCGGGCGTTTATCCGCCGAAGCCGTACAGGGTGCGTCCCTGCCGCTTCAGCGCGTACACAACATCCATGGCGGTGACGGTCTTTCTCTTGGCGTGCTCGGTGTAGGTCACGGCATCGCGGATCACGTTCTCCAGAAACACCTTCAACACTCCGCGGGTCTCCTCGTAGATCAGACCGGAGATGCGCTTGACCCCGCCGCGGCGAGCCAGACGACGGATGGCGGGTTTGGTGATTCCCTGGATGTTATCGCGCAAAACTTTACGGTGACGCTTCGCGCCTCCTTTACCGAGCCCTTTCCCGCCTTTGCCTCTTCCAGACATAATTAACTATAACCACTTCAGTCTGTCGAGTATCAGTAGAAAATAGAGAAGAAGGGCTACAAGGAGGCGGTTTATATTTGCCTACAGGACCTCAAGGAAACCAGTGCTGCTCAACACGCCCCGCCCCTCGATATAGTTCAGCACAAGACATGTGATTTAACCCTAATCCTGATCTCACGAGGCCTGTCCTTTGTTTAATAATTCATCTGACGAAGATCATCACATCATATACAGAGAAACTGAGGGACAATGAATATATTCAATGAGTTTATTGTATTATTGTATATGTGTATATTTGCAGAATATGAATGATTTCAGGACTGATTTACACTGTATGACTCCCTTTAGCTGAACTTGCACCATATATATATATATGCATATGCATTTGGCAGATGCTTTTATCCGCTTTTCATCCTTATTACAGGGACAATCCCCCTGGAGCAACATGGAGTAAAGTGCCTTGCTCAAGGACACACTGGTGGTGACCGCTTGGATCGAAACAGCAACCTTCTGTGTGTCAGTTCCATTGTTTAACCCACTGGACCACCATCTCACATTAGAGTCATCTGCACCATAACCGAAAAGACCGAAAAGAAGGTTTTGGGTGCAGCCAGTCTTAAAGAACAGTCTGAAGGGGAGTATGCTAATCTTGTACAGGGGCCGGTTGCATAAACCGTGTAGACTAGTCTTACAAGTTAGACATACATTTTTTTCTTTAAGACTGTGCATAACTTTTTAAAATCAGTTACATAAAAACATAGACTGGCCTAATATGATACGAAAAGTAAGACTGAATGCCACTTCCCTAACTGCTAGTGGCTCATACTAGATGTTAAGACACTGTCTTAACTTAATGGCTTAGTTTATGCAACTGGCCCCAGGAGCTAAAGATTTATCATGGCCGGTTCAGCTCTTACTTTTTAAATGTCCGTGGGACAGTTTGAGGAGCTCCTCCAGAGACAGTAGCACCGCATCAGACGAGACACACACACACACACACACACACACACACACACACACACACACACACACACACACACACACACACACACACACACACACACACACACACACACACACACACACACACACACACACACACACACACACACACACACACACACACACACACACACACACACACACACACACACACACACACACACACACACACACACACACACACACTTCAGGAACCAGTCGATCCGGAGCAGTTGTTTCCAGTTGAGTCACAATGTCAACATTAAGTGCCACAGTCGTACTGATGGAAACACATTCACTTTTTATAGTCGCGGACACAATTAGGTTAGAAAAAAAATCAACGTATATTGATTATAATATGGTAATCTGTAGCCTATTGTGGGCAAACACATCTGCATCTGTACAGCTGTAAACACAACTACAGCTGTAATCTCAGGAGAAATGCGATACCTGGCAAAGATTAATGTTGAGTGAATAGCTAATGACATCAACTGGATATTTCGTCACCTTTGTTTCCTTGTATGTGATTGGTTGAAGCCTTTTCTATCGCTGCAAGTGTAAAAAAAAAAAAATCGACATCGAAACGAAAAAATAAACAGTTTTTTCGCCACAGCACATTTGCTTTCGGTGTGGAAGCTCTCATTACACCAACAGCTGATCAAAAAATAAAACCATTGCGCGAATTATTCGCACGTCAAAATCGCGTCCAGTGTAAAAGGACTTTAAAGGATTAGTTCACTTTTAAATAAACTTTTGCTGATAATTTACTCACCCCCATGTCATCCAAAATGTCCATGTCTTTCTTTCTAAAGTCGAAAAGAAATTAAGGTTTGGGATGAAAACAGTCCAGGGTTGTTCTCCATATAATGGACCTCAATGGGCCCCAAAAGGTTCAAGGTCCAAATGACAGTTTCAGTGCAGCTTCAAACGACACCAGACGATGAATAAGGGTCTTATCTAGCCAAACCATCAGTTTCTGCGAGAAACCAAGCAGTATTTATGCTATTATTTTACCTCTTAACAGACGAACGTGATCATCTCTGAGCTCCGCCATAACTTCCGGCAAGTGAGGTGAAATTAGATCGTGGTCATAGCTGTATACGTAGATGCCTCATTAGCGACTGCACAGATCAATAGAATGAGGCATCCACTATCGATATATCTATGACCACGATCTAATTTGACCTCACTTGCCAGAAGTTATGGCTGAGCTCAGAGATGATCGTTTAAAGCCCTTTGAAGCTGCACTGAAACTGTCATTTGGACCTTGAACCGTTTGGGGCCCATTGAAGTCCATTACATGGAGAAAAACCCTGGACTGTTTTCATCCAAAACCTTCATTTCTTTTCGACTGCAGAAAGAAAGACATGAACATCTTGGATGACATGGGGGTGAGTAAATTATCAGCAAAAGTTTATTTAAAAGTGAACTAATCCTTTAACGCAGATTAAAAAACGGGACGAAGCCGAAGCCTCCCGTTAATTACACATTTTTTAGAGGGGCTGGACAGAATTTTAGGAGCCCCCCAAAAAAGGGCCTAGTGACGCCCATGGGACAGGGCCAGAGAATCGCTCTCGGGGCGCTTTAATGCCATACGTCAGTCACGTGCCGTCGGGCCGCCTCAAGTCGGACACAATTTCTAACCGGCATGCACTGCTTCAAGTCGAACAAGCCTATCGTGATTTAACCCTAACCCTGATCTCGAGGCCTGACCTTTGTTTAACCCTTTATGGTACGGAGTTGCCATGGTAAGAATTAATTTCTACTCATTTTCCTGTTTTACTGTAAATTGCAGTAATGTATTTCCCCATAGATCCGTTTCACATTTCCGGGTTTCTCAGAGCGGAAGTCGTCATAGTTGGGTTAACTTTTATAGCGGCGAATGAGAGAATACATTAAATATATTTTTTGTGTCCCCATTTGCTAAAATAGCTAAAGAAAAACGGCACAATAGTGATTTCACAACTTTCAAAAAGAGGGCAAAAATAGAGTGAGATTGATAACGGCAGAGAACAGATTTTACCATCACTCCCATAGACACACCCTCACAGCAGCGCTAACTTGTTTTTTTGTAATTTGATGCAAAAGTAATAATATACAAAGTATTAGTGTTATAAATATACATATATTTAAAAATAAAAATGAAAATACAAAAAACGTTGCAGGATTTACGAAATCGATGACCGTTAAAGCGCTTCAATCACAGTCTGTGAAAAGGGTCCATTGGGATCTTTTATACACAGTAGCATCAATAATATGATTTCAGTATTTATTTATTTGAAGTATTTATTGTAGTATAGTTGTATTTATGTATAAATGACAAACTATTTTCTTATTTTCAGAAAATGTATTTAAAAAAATATTAAAATGAATTAAACATGTAGTAACATGGAAATGTAAGTCAACCGACTGGGTTCCATTTTATGAGCTTGAGATTTATGAAGATGAATGGGATACAAGGAAACTATAGCATTCCAGTTATTATAAATAAAAATAAACCAGATGTTTCGGATGTTGAAAGCTTTAGCCAAAGCTTTTATTTAAGTGCAAAGTAATGATCATATTCCAGACGATATGAGAAGGTATAGAGAGAGAGAGTTATGAGACAATCCAGACTCATATTCTGACCAAACCACAACATCTGTGCAAATATATCAAACATATACTGTACATGATTCCACTGTGTTTATTACTTATATTTACTCATTTAGGAGACACTTTTATCCAAAGAGATGTACAAATGAGGAATATAAGAGGCAATGACATAGCAATGGCTAGCAAGTTTCAAACATTGTCCAGAAAAGCACAAGTTAGCACAAGGAGGAAATAAGAAAGAGTGAGAAAAATAAGTTGTTATTTAAGTCTTGCTGTTAGTGAACAACTCATTCAGATGAGCTGAGACGAGGAGAAACACATATGATGATTTAGTTCAGACATTAACAGTCTTGAGTTATTACTGTGATTATTGTTATTATAAGGACAGATCATCTGCTGGCCAGACATGAGAGTCCCAGAGAGACTCGGATCCTCCAGATGTTCGTGTGCTTCAAGCCGCCCAAAACAGCAGCTGTATGAAAGCCTCCTCACGCCCTCACTGAGGCTGATTTCATTAAAGTCTCTTTCAGACTGTCTGCTGAACACACAGAGACGCGTTTGGGCTTTTATCCGCTTTTACACTTAAACTATCCATCAGATTCACACGCGGCTTTCCCCCGTGGCTGATGCTCGCCTTGGGTTTGATCTGATGGAGGCGAAAGAAACATTTCCTCTTGGCGTGTTTTAGTCTCTAATGAAAGCTCAGAGCCTCTGCTCGGTGTTCACTTTGTTTTGACTGAGACAAACTATTTCACCGCTTTAGTTTTGCCCCAAATGTGAGAGAAGAAAACACACGCGTGAGGGGCTCGTGGACGCGCACAGACACCGAGCGGGCAGGTTGAGTCTATAAGGTTCTCATGTGTTATTGAAGAGCGCAGCGCCGCGCGAGCGCCAGTCATTGCTGAACCCAGACAGCGCTTTTACAGACTTTAGATCCGATCAGAGAGAGATGGCAGAAACCGCCCCAGCCCCGGCTGCTGCCGCCCCGGCCAAAGCGCCCAAGAAGAAGTCCGCGGCGAAAGCCAAGAAAGCGGGTCCAGGCGTCGGCGAGCTCATCGTCAAAGCTGTGTCCGCATCCAAGGAGAGGAGCGGCGTGTCCCTCGCCGCCCTGAAGAAAGCGATCGCCGCCGGCGGCTACGACGTGGAGAAGAACAACTCCCGCGTCAAGATCGCCATCAAGAGCCTGGTGACTAAAGGCACCCTGGTGCAGGTCAAAGGGACCGGCGCCTCGGGCTCATTCAAGCTCAACAAGCAGCAAGCCGAGACCAAGAAGAAGCCCGTGGCCAAGAAAGCGGCTCCTAAAGCGAAGAAGCCCGCGGCCAAGAAACCCGCCGCCGCCAAGAAGGCGACGAAGAGCCCAAAGAAGCCCAAAGCCGCCGCCAAGAAATCGCCTAAGAAGGCCAAGAAACCCGCCGCCGCAGCCGCTAAGAAGGCGACGAAGAGCCCCAAGAAGGCAAAGAAGCCAGCAGCCGCTAAGAAAGCCGCCAAGAGCCCCAAAAAAGCCAAGGCAGCGAAACCCAAGACGGCGAAGCCTAAAGCCACCAAGCCTAAAAGGGCAGCTCCCAAAAAGAGGTAAATCTTTAAGTACAAACAAATAAAGTTTGTTCCCCAACGGCTCTTTTAAGAGCCACCCACTAACTCTGAAAAAGAGCAAATCCTTTTTACTGATTTGATCATATTTTGAGTAAAAGCCAAGATGTGACATTTGGCCACTTAAAATCGTGCAGAAACAAACAATATAAAATACTAAAATAAATAACCAGATAAAATAAGTCTTGAATCACTAAACCATTTTACACTTTAAACAACAGAACAGACACACTCAACACAAACTACCCCACACACAATAAAGGCAGTGATACAACTGATATTACAATAAAAAACAAAACTACAGTATTAAAATATATATATAATACAAATATTTATCATATTCTATGTTAAAGTGTGCCTGTCAAACCCCAGTAACACTGATATTAAAGTACATTATTTACATTATTTAAAGCTTGTTTAAATAT
Source organism: Gobio gobio (assembly GCF_949357685.1). Lineage (NCBI taxonomy): Eukaryota > Metazoa > Chordata > Actinopteri > Cypriniformes > Gobionidae > Gobio > Gobio gobio. The sequence continues at coordinate 37,571,030 of NC_137121.1, read as the reverse complement.
TTCATTATTTATTAGTTTTAATGTTTACACATTAATTGCACACAGAAAAAACACATTGTTAAATGAATGTGAAGGGATTTCATTATATTATATTTATAATTATATCTAACATCTGTAGTGCACTATCAAATATTTCAGTAGTTTCATCTATTTTTCTCTCTTATTACTCACAGATGTATACATATTTATTAGAAAAGGGGGTTGGGCTTTGGAGGGAAGTTCAGTGATTGGTTGAAATCTCTTCAGACTGTAAACCAATGGGCGACTGGCACGTTCGTATAAAGACAGTGTGTGGAGTCACGGAAATTCATTCTCTTTGTTCCAACTGAGAAGATTTTAGTCAGTGATTATGGGCCCGTCCTCACGGAGACGCGTTTCACTGAATACGTATACATTTTATATCGTACTGGCGTTTCGTCCACACGGATCCGGCGTTTTGGGAGACTGAAACCGCTATTTTTTGAAACTAGGTCCTAAAGTGGATACATCTGATAATGACTCTCTTGCGGTTTCGTGTGTACAGCCAATCCGTATATTTTGTGAAACGATGATGTCATCACATCACGTGTCAGCTGCGTCACACGTAACAGCAACAACAATAATGGCGGACTACATGATTGTGTACGTGCTGCAGAAGCTACTAAGCCTACTAGCTTTATTACAGCAAAATCTATTGCTTCTACGCAATTGTGGTGAGCAACAAGCGATAATGGACAACACCATACGCCACATGCTCTTAGATCCACCGCGGAAGACAACCAGGAGAGCAACCAGGAGAACATTTTGGATAAGACCAGGTAGAACTAGCAGTTGGTGGGACAACTTTGTCAATGGCGTTGTTGTGGAAGATGAATGGAGGGAGAATTTCCGCATGTCCAAAGCATCTCTCGTCGCCCTGAGCGAGGAACTCAGTCCGTATATTGAAGGGCAAACAACAAATATGAGGGCACCAATTACTACACTCAAAAGGGTTGCGTTAACTCTGCACTATTTGAGCGACGAGGGACGGCTAAGTAAGACCGCTAACGCCTTCGGCGTGTCGCGACAGGCTGTGTCTGTTGTTGTCAGGCAAACGTGCACAGCGATCGCTGTCCACCTGGGTCCAAAGTACATCAAATTGCCTTTTACGGAGTCCGAGGCCGAGGATCTGGTTTTGCGTTTCCATCGTGCTCATGGCATGCCACAGTGTTTGGGAGCGGTCGACGGCACACACATAGAAATCAAATCTGCCAACTCGACGGACTACATCAACAGGAAAGGCAAACATTCTCTCAATGTACAGGCGGTCTGTGATTATAAGCACAGATTTATGGATGTTGTGATAAAGTGGCCCGGGAGTGTACACGATGCACAGGTTTTTGCTAATTCAAAGCTCAACCTGTACTTTAAGACTGGCCAGATCCCTCCTCTGAAAAAACAGATTGTGGACAATGAGGAGGACATACCAATTTATCTTCTTGGTGACCCAGCTTACCCTCTGCTGCCTTACTTGATGAAGGAATATGCAAACGGTGGCTCCACACCTCAAGAACAGTACTTTGGGCTAAGTTTGTGTAGGGCCCGGATGGTCATTGAGTGTGCTTTTGGTCGTCTCAAAGCCAGATTTGCTGCACTGAAAAGGCCTATGGACATCAACTTGCAGGACCTGCCCTTTGTCATTTACGCCTGCTTTGTTCTCCACAATTTTTGTGAAAACTGTAAGGAGACTGTGGATGAACACACTGTGTTGGGAACGATGCAAGGTGATAAAGACTTACAGCCTCCTACACAATGCAACAACTACCTCACAGACTGTAATGAAGGAGAGGGAAAGAGAGTGAGGAGAATACTCACAAAGTACCTTGACCCTTAAATGCTGGCCATCAAGTTTTTTTTCTATTTTGTTCAGGGTTTTTTTTTTAAAGTATTTACCTTTACAATAATGTACAAATGATTATTTTGAAAGTGCTGTATTGAATATGTCTAGTGAAAATAAATGACTGAAACAATTCGAGAACTTGTTTTTATTGGAAAATAAATATTTAGGTCAAAGAACCATTTGAAAAAATAGGTAATATTGAACAGGTATAAAGTGCAACAGTGCACAAAACACAACTATATACATGTAAACTACAACTGTTTTGTGTTATTTACACACCCTACTAAAACAGTAGGGTGTGGTGTTGTGTTCATGAATGATGGTGGGTGCCTTTGGAATTGACCGCTGCTGTGGTGGGGGTGTAAATTGCCGTTAAAGTGTCGTTACATGAACACTTCCTGGGTCTCCATTCTCTAAATCATTCATTACTACAGAATATAGGGAGAAATATGTAAATATCAATTATCTTTATGGTTTATTATCTTAGATACAGAATTGTATTCATACATAAGTACACACTATCTATATATATATATATATATATATATATATTTTTTTTTTTAGCCAATGATGTGCTGTTTTTAATTGAATGGCGTTTAGATGTCCTGCTGTCGCCCTCACACTGAAGATCTGTGGATGTGCTCCAGGAGTTGCTCTAACCTCATGTCTGAGCATCTCTTCTCAAGGGGGATTCTTTTGAAAGTGAATTAGATATTTTCATTAATTAAAACATCATTGAACATAGTTTTACTGTAAATTGAGAAAATGTTTCCACATGGCAACGCTGTCCCAGTGGAAGTGCAGTAATGTATTTCCCCATTGGGATTTTTATAGACAGTAGCATCAATAATATGACTTCAGTTATTTATTTGCAGTGCTTATTGTAGTATAGTTGTATTTATGTATAAATAACAAAATGTCATATTCTCAGAAAACTAATACATTAACGTAAAGATCAGCCGGAAGATTGCAGAGTTCGCTCTTCCATGGGATGAGAGTGAGGATGAGTTTGTCATTTTGAAGGTTAAATGATGGGGATCTACTTATTTTGGGTTCGCATGAGTTGCAAGTTTACAAATCTATCAATGTTTAAAAGAAATTTGCAAATAAATAAAAGAAAAAATCGTAGTTTTATGGAAAAACTACTCTCCATTGTAGTACATCTTTGCCATATCACCTTATTGTTCACGTGAGAGCGAGCATCTCCATGTTTAACCCTTAAATGCGAGACTGTTTTGCCAATCATTCTCACATATTGGGGTCTTTAGCGACCCGGATCTATATCTAACATGGATAGATCTATACCTGTCACGATAATATATAAAACTCCTGATATTAGAGCAACAATTACAGAAGAATAAAAAGTGTATCTCCAGCACATTCAGCATCTGGATCATATTCACCATCTCACGCATATCCTCAAAACTAATTTTTATCGTCTTGAAAGTAAATATTTTGATCACTGACAGCTTCCTTCACCAGATCCATCATCAAGTGATGATTGCACTTATTTCGTCATTATAGATTCATTTATTATTGTGCATAAAAAAATTACGTACAATCTTACACACCCTATACAATTTTGACAAAAACTAGTGGAACACCAGGCATTCAATTATAATTGTATCATTTTTTTCTTGTTATATTGTTTAAAATGGATTGATTGAGGAATACTAAGACGGTTGATAACTTTAAAAAATGAATGAAGTCTCGGGTCGCTAAAGACCGAGGTATGCATTTAAGGGTTAAACTATAATGTGTTAGATTTCCACTTCCGCTAATAGTAGTTGTCTTGTGAATGTAGTTCTGCGACGACTGTGTAGTTTTGACTGGCTAGCTAACTTTTAATGTGGACTACAGAAAGACTGGCGTTCTTTGCGCAGTTATGGGATGCCATAATTGAATACAGAAGTGTGCTGATTCTTCCGGTTATGAATGTTTTCAATGTGCTGTTAACACCTAGCTGAACAAACAACACTTCAAATAAGCATCTGGAGGATGATTTAAAAATCCGGACATTTTTAGAGACAGGAGAAGAGATAAACTGATCATTACTGTGTACAGGATTCTCCAAACTCTGCTGAACGTGTCGTTTTTTAATCCAACATAAGCCGAGGGTCGTAAACATACGTGATTATTTCACCACGCGGTGTCAGTGCTCGTCTAAATAGTGACCGCGATGAAGTGTGTGTGAGACCTGACGAATAAGATCTGAATGAACATAATTATCTGTATTAAATATTTTAGTCATCATTTCACTGTAGCCTACAGTATATGTAATTCACATTTATGCCAAAATTCAGTCACGCTGTTAACGTAATACTGTTTAAAATTAATTAAATGTTTAACATCGTTAACTTCCTTTAAAGCTACACTGTGTGATATTTTCCCCCATCTAGTGGTGAACTTGTATATGACCATCCAGTGAATATTAGTTTCTGTTCCTCTCAATTCCGATTTCGTTTTAACTTCTACGGTGGCCGTAGACTAATATGGCTTCAGTTGGACCTCGTCCACATTCGACACAGAGCCATCGAGTGTTAAAACGCCAAAGGCGAAGCTTGAATTTACGGGTATGTCCCTCTTTGGCTAATGTACTTTCAAGATGGAGGAGCAACATGGCGACCCACATTCGAACCCTCACCCGTATGTGTTTACAATGGCATATTATAAACTTACGAGAATACTTTATTACTTGAAAGAAGTGAATATACATTAATGAGCACATATATTTTTGAAAGAACTAAGTGTTTTTAGCTAAGAATAAACTAAAAAAGTTACACAGTGTAGCTTTAAGGCAGTTACCGTGCATTCATTCATCTATTAATACTGTCATGAAAATTAACAATGGTTTTATTACAAATAAAATAAACATTGTTATTGTAGTTTAATCATGGTATTTGTAGTAAAACTAATACAAATGGTAATCAATCCATGAAAAAAAAAAACAATAAGAACTACATTCTTACTATAATAAAACCATGGTTAACTTTCGTGAGGGCGTTTATCAGTCAAATTCATTTCAAAATGTAACAACAGGTTTGAAATATGATTAGTAAGAGAAACACTGTTAATGAGAAGACGAGCACTGGACTGCGGCAGGTTAGAAATATATTTATTATTCAGAATTCCAACATAAGCCGAGGGTCGTAAACATACGTGATTATTTCACCACACGGTGTCAGTGCTCGTCTAAATAGTGACCGCGATGAAGTGTGTGTGAGACCTGAAGAATAAGATCTGAATCAACATAATTATCTGTATTCAGTATTTTAGTCATCATTTCACTGTAGCCTACAGTATATGTAATTCACATTTATGCCAAAATTCAGTCACGCTGTTAACTTAATACTGTTTAAGATTAATTAAATGTTTAACATCGTTAACTTTCTTTAAAGCTACACTGTGTGATATTTTCCCCCATCTAGTGGTGAACTTGTATATGACCATCCAGTGAATATTAGTTTCTGTTCCTCTCAATTCCGATTTCGTTTTAACTCCTACGGTGGCAGATTTAGTCCAAGATTAACATGGCTTCCAGTTCGACCTCGTCCACATTCGACACGGAGCCATCGAGTGTTAAAACGCCAAAGGCCAAGCTTGAATTTACGGTTATGTCCCTCTTTGGCTAATGTACTTTCAAGATGGAGGGGCAACATGGCGACCCGCATTCGAACCCTCACCCGTATGTGTTTACAATGGCATATTATAAACTTACAAGAACTACATTCTTACTATAATAAAACCATGGTTAACTTTCGTAAGGATGTTTATCAGTCAAATTCATTTCAAAATGTAACAACAGGTATGAAATATGATTAGTAAGAGAAACACTATTAATGAGAAGACAAGCACTGGACTGCGGCAGGTTAGAAATATATTTATTATTCAGAACGCACATTTGGAAGGGAACATTTTAGCAGGCTGACGATATGAGACACGTAAACATCCTCAGTTTGGAAATGCATCGGCCTACAACACACAAACACACACTCGCTCATTATTTTAAAAGAAGGACCTTCATCCGGCCATATCAGCCTCACCCATGCTTTTAGTGTCAGGAAATGGTCAAATCTGAGGTAAGGATGTCATTATTTAGTATTAGAGCACCGGATCGCTGCTCTACATTATAGTTGACATTATAGTTTTGATTGTTCCGCGATGGGACCAGAAGTAGTGGTGCACTGCTTCACTCACCGGAAATAGAAAGTGTGATAAAGGCCAACATCTGTTCAGCTGTCCTTTTACTGAAGGAGCCCTACAGTCCACTGATAGTGAACCTCTTTTTTCTAAACTGTTTTGATATTATATTTAATTTGTTGGCATCTGTTGTAATTATTTGAACTCCTTCTATGTAAAGCACATTGTGTATGAAATCTGCTATGTAAATAAACTTGCCTTTCCACGTCATTAATGGCCGACCCACAGAAGATCATTAATATCTGGACTCTTCTTTACCATAGAAATGCTCAGACGCTGCAGTTTTCTTAAATATGTGGACATCAAAACTCAGAGCGAGGGTTTAAACTGATATTTTGAAATTGCGATGAACAGTTTGCATGTTTAGAAACACTGATGTGTTCTCCTGGCATAGGTTTATAAATGATTTATGTCACAAATCTGGTGAGATGACACACACACATGGCATTCCCAGATGAATGTCATAAGGCCAAACTCACAGCGTGTGCAGAGATGGTGTTTCTCAGAAGGAAGAACGTCATCGGATTTACTTCCGCTTCGCAAAATAAGGAGGATAGCGTTTCTCTAAATAACCCCCAAAAATCGTCTTATTTTTTTATTATGTGTTTTGATTTGTATGATTGAAGCTATGTAATGTAATGAAACTTATTTTAAAAGTATAGGTTAGAACATAATGCAAACCATAGAGGGTTAATGTTGAGATCTCAGTTGTCCTGTTGTAGTAGAAAGTCAGAGAAATCACTCGAGTCAGAGATCCGGATGCCAAAGCTTAGACTTTAAGACAACAAAGCTGAAAACATCTCTCAATTTTAACCTTTGACCTTGTGTCCTGGTGTTTGCCTCTTTCATCTTCAGTCTGTATGAAATATACAGTTTGTTTCTTTCCACCTCTCTTTCTTTCGCTCATCCACAGTTTTGATCAAATCTTCAGCTGCTCCCTAATAGTGGCATGGGCTGTTCTGAAACTATTATGGGATGTTGAAGGCCAAAGAAGAGATGAGCGCAAGTTCAGCTAAAGGGAGATATGCAGTGTAAATCAGTCCTGAAATAATTCATATTATGAAAATATACTGTTATAATAAAATAAACTCATTGAATATATTCATTGTCACTCAGTTTTTCTGTATATTGAAGTGATGATCTTCGTCAGATGAATTATTAAACAAAGGACAGGCCTCGTGAGATCAGGATTAGGGTTAAATCACATGTCTTGTGCTGAACTATATCGAGGGGCGGGGCGTGTTGAGCAGCACTGGTTTCCTTCAGGTCCTGTAGGTCAATATAAACGGCCTCCTTGTAGCGCTTCTCCTCTATATTCTGTTGTTAATCGACCGACTGAAGTGCTCAGAGTTAATCATGTCTGGAAGAGGCAAAGGCGGGAAAGGGCTCGGTAAAGGAGGCGCGAAGCGTCATCGTAAAGTTTTGCGCGATAACATCCAGGGAATCACCAAACCCGCCATCCGTCGTCTGGCTCGCCGCGGCGGGGTCAAGCGCATCTCCGGTCTGATCTACGAGGAGACCCGCGGAGTGTTGAAGGTGTTCCTGGAGAACGTGATCCGCGATGCCGTGACCTACACCGAGCACGCCAAGAGAAAGACCGTCACCGCCATGGATGTTGTGTACGCGCTGAAGCGGCAGGGACGCACCCTGTACGGCTTCGGAGGATAAACGCCTGAGATCAAGAGAAACCACAAACCCAACGGCTCTTTTAAGAGCCACACACTCCCTCACTCAAAGAGTCTCATCAATGCTGGATATACATCATAACCTGTTAAATATACACCCATGAAATGTTTATTCTATAAATAGAATACTGGTGTTTCTTTAAACAATACGAGACTCTTAAGATATTTGAACTATAATTTTATTGAAATGAGCATTTGGCTAACATTCAAAAGTTCTAATGTCTCTTTCAGAGAATTTACCTTTGTATTTAAAGTGATTTGCAGAATCGATAGAAACTAGTTAAAATGATGAAAACAGTGTTTTTGTGTAAGAGAATTATTGTATTAAAGCTATTTTTACAGGGATCTTGTTCATTCTAAAGGTTATTTTTCAGATTACATTATTTTGCAGAATATTCGTCTTTACAAACTTCTACTAAAAAAATAAATAAAGAGCGGGAAACGAACAAAGGCAATGAACTCGTGTGGGTTGTCCTTCAAACATAAAGCGGTGGGCGGGGCTATCATTTACCCGCCTGTGATTGGCCCTCGTTCCTCTCCTGATGCTTTGAGTTGACCAATGAAATACGAGTTTCTGGGTTCGGCCTATGAAATCAGCCAATCAGAAGAATCCCGCATCTCTTAGTAAATTAGCATACGGCGGTGAATAAAAGCCTCTGTCTCGCTGCTGAGCTGACATTGATCATCGACATCATGCCTGAACCAGCAAAGCCCGCGCCGAAGAAAGGCTCCAAGAAGGCCGTCACCAAGACCGCCGGTAAGGGAGGAAAGAAGCGCAGAAAGTCCAGGAAGGAGAGCTACGCTATCTATGTGTACAAAGTCCTGAAGCAGGTCCATCCCGACACCGGCATCTCCTCCAAGGCGATGGGCATCATGAACTCTTTCGTCAACGACATCTTCGAGCGCATCGGCGGCGAGGCGTCGCGTCTGGCGCACTACAACAAGCGCTCCACCATCACCTCTAGAGAGATCCAGACCGCCGTGCGTCTGCTGCTGCCCGGAGAGCTGGCCAAACACGCCGTGTCCGAGGGCACAAAGGCTGTGACCAAATACACCAGCTCAAAGTGAGGCGACCTCTGACCTTACACACCCCAAAGGCTCTTTTAAGAGCCACACATCCTCTCAGTTAAAGAGCTTTTCCTGTTGTCATTCAGTCCAGCTCAACCGTCATTAATGTAGCGCAGCTGAGCACTAGTCGGTGGACCAGACTTCATCATTCAGACTTAAATTAGTCCTGGGATCTTTTAGTACCTACAACACAACTGAACATCTAATTGTGTTTAGACGGTGGTGGAATAGACCAATACTGAGTGAATAAGATTTTTTTAATCCTAGTTTCAAAAAAGTGCTAAATTAAACCCTGAATGTTTAACATTCAATTAGTTGCCAAAATAAATGATCAGTTTTATCTTTACGTTCTATCACAGTTTATTACTGATTCAGTTTATATAGAGGTCGTTATTTTGGAGGGATATTTTGGGAAGGCTCCGCCCCTCCTGGGCCGGTCCACCCAATGGGTGACGTTTGCAACTATTCAAAATTAAACATTATTTTTTTTAATCTTTTTTCAACATTGAATGTAAAAATACACATAATGAACTGTTGAGTGTGTGTTGGTCGATCTTTGGTGCCTTTACAAGGTTTCTCAGTTGAAGATGTTTTCCCAGTCCTGTTACCAAAACCACTGTCCATTAATTCCCTTCAAGAGAGAAGTGCTTATTTTAAAGAAATGGGTGGTTATATGTTCAAATAATTAATATTTGTGACTGAAAAACACTATATGAAGACGAGGTGTATTTAAATAAAAGAAACAGCCATTTTTTCCCGTTTTAAACCGAAGCCTCAAGTTTATCAAATATTTGTATATATCATAATTTTTTTTTAACAATTGTATAAATGATGGACCAAACCAAAAAACAGTGTTCAGGTTTTAAGTAAAATTTAGTAACAGGAGAGAGAGAGAGAGTACATCGAGTGTGTGTGTGTGTTTGTTTGTTTGTTTCTGGCACTTGCATTTTCTACAAATGATAAGAAAGACAAACGTCTAAGTCACTTTGTGGTGGACTGACTAACTGTAAGTACAGTATTCACATTTCAAAATAATCCTAAATGTCTGTAAAACTCATAAAGCTGGTGAATATATTATTATATCAACTAATATCCACACTAAGTCTATTAGATCCACAGACCAGAGGACTCGACTCACTCCTGTTGTGTCTCATATGAGGAACGGGACTAAACGTAACAGGATTGGGTTTAAGATAAAGATGTCACATGACGGACATGCTAATAGCATGAGCTCACTGAGCACATCTTAGTGACTTACCTAAAGTTCATATATTTCAAATTAACAAATAACCATTCTAAGAAATCATTTAACAATTTAATAGAAATGAGATATTTATGTTTGGTCTCCTCACGGCCTGAGATCCTGATGATGAACTTCCTGTTGGAAATGTGTCCTGTTCCAAGAGTTTAGAGCGGGCAATGTGAGGGTGACAGGACTAACATGTGTATTTTATATACAGGGTCCCCGCGGATTTCAGTTTTTAAGGCCTAAAAAAGTCTTAAAATGTATGGAATGTCTTGAATTTTCGCAATTGAATTTTCATAGACAGTGTTTTTATATCATTCTAGTATAGAAAAAAAAATGCCTGCTGTAATCAAGCATTTTCCTTGCAATGAATGTGATGGTGGGTAAGTGTGACGTCTAGTGGATGAAGGGAAAATAACACGTGCCCTGGAAGTAAGCCAGGAGTACCCTAAGCTGCAAGTAATGCTGCGTTCACACCAAACGCGAATAGAGCTAGAGTCTAGTTTGACGCTTGAACATTTTGAATCCATTCGCGTGTCCACAGGGAATGGGACGAGTGTTTGAAGTGAAATAGACGCTAACACGGCCTCCACGGCCTTCAAGCCGCTCCAGGAGAAATATGTCATAAAACACCACTCTGCCTCTTTTCATTTTCATTAAAAATATATATTAAAGGGTAACTTCATTGATTTAGCATTAAGCTTTGTATTTAAACTGGGTCATTAATGCAATAGAAATGTGAAATTATTTGAATTTGGTGCCTTCTAGACTGAGAAAATACAGAAAATGTATGTGGATGAAAGACAACAACTCCCAGAATGCACTTGCTTCGCTGCCCTACGAGGCCACTCCGTACACCGTCGTTTTGATCTTCATAGTAATACAATCATTTCGTACAGTTAGAGAATAAACACTACAGTTAAAAACTGAACGTGTCTTTTCAATAAAGTATGCCGAACAAAAAGTCACGTCACAGATGCAGCAGTGTCAGATTTCCTTCATCACGAATGGCTGAGAAGAGCTGAGGTAACGTTAAGCGCCAGTCTGGCATGTGGAAGCTAAACTAACGGCTACAATTCATTGAGAAGTTGAAACACTCACTTTGCTCTGCACCGCTCTGTTATGATTGTCCGTGTGGCCGTCTGTGTCTTCATCCTGTGAGTGAGATCTCTCCCCTGTGGGTGGGTTGATAACATGTGGAACAGCTCCATCTACTGGCTGTAGTCTTTAGTCTCTGGCCAAAAAAATCTTCTGATGATGCAAAATGACGATATTTGCGTCATCAGAGGATTTTTTCCAGAAATAAAATGCAAAATTCTCTCGTCTCAGGGGGATATGAGGGGGGAAAGTACCATAATTCAAATATACTATGGGATTTCTACTGATACAAAGCTTAATGCTAAATCACTGAAGTTACCCGTTAATCATTAATAGCCACACAAATGTGGTCCAGGCAACTCCTAAATTATCTTCACTGCTTGTATATTTAAATATCCTAAAAAAATAAAGTTATGAAACTTCTCTTTGCCCTCAGTCAAAACGATTTGGCAGACAACAAATGATGATTCATGAGAGCAAAGATGTATGTACACCTTTGTGTGTACGGCTATCAGGGATGTAGTGGAGGCTAAACGCACGTAAACGCCGTTTACGCACCTCCCAAAATTCGGAAATAGCGTTTACCCACCTCCAAAGTGCGTTTATCCACCTCTAAATTGAGTTTATCCACCTCTAAATAGCCTACAGTTCCTAAGCCATTTTAAATTAAGCTTATGTCGTTTTAGTTTCATATTATTCATTTTCATTGGTTGTTTGTTGTACAATTAGACGAAGTCTTTCATATTGCGCTGCAACTGTCAGTGTGAGTAGTGGGAAGTTCGGATCATTTTACTGACTCGGATCTTTGAGTCTCGTTCAGCAAAATGAACTAATCTTTTCTCTTTCCGTTTATGGGACTGACAGGAAGAACAAAAGACTCGGATCTCACCTGTCGATTCAGAATCAGAACCCATATGTTGCGTAATGCGCACACGCGGTCAACACAAAATGAACGAATCACTCTCTGAGACAACTCGTTAGTCCCGAGTCATATTAAAGATTCGTTCAAAATGAACGAATCATTCATGAACGACACGCAACCAAGATTCAAACATAGATATCCGGCAATTTTTTAGCGCTGTCAAGACAGCAGCTCTCCTCCTAATGCCAGCAAACGGGCTCGGCTTCAAGCCCAAAGTGAGTGAGCTCGGAAAACAGTACTAAACTTTATGTTTTTGGGGTTAATTTGGTTCACGGTGAGATTCATGCCACTGTCTCAACAAGTCACCTCTTCCTTTTCCCATTAGCCAATGTAGGCCTACAAGTAAAATTCAGAATACATTATTATCAGATAAATAACTGGATGTAATTATATGCATTCTCTGGTATTTAAACCACTGAAAGTTTGTGACAACAAGCTCCCTTTGCTAGCTAGCTAGTTATTGTTATCGCTACAGCCGTTCGCGGTACGGTAAATGTTTCTATGGTAATAACAGCGAGTTGGACCAATCAGAGGTGTCGCTGTTAAGTTTAGGACTGTGGGTAGTGTAGTTTTTCTTACAGACCTGTAGCTACAGAAGCAGAAACTTTCGTATCACAACTCATGGCCAATCTACCTCAGATGTTTTAGACATTATGGCTGATAATCTAAATCCTTATGGAGAAAAATCAATTGGAGTTTTACTTCCTGTTTGCGTCTGTAGATTTCTCATAAATTAATCAAAAGTTTACATTCTAAATGCAATCGCAAGCGATCGCTGTCGGCACCCTGTCATCATCAACACAAAGCTCTCGCTCTTCACCAAATTCATCCTTCTGTCGTTAATCTTCACCTGCCTCATTAGCAATTGGCAAAAACTGTAATCGACAACTATTTTGATAATCGATTTGTCGGCTTGAGTAATTTTTTAAGACAAAAGTAAAATTCTTTGATTCCAGCTTGTTTAATGTGAATATGTTTCGGGAAAAGATTCAAAGCTTCGAGAGTGTCAAGAACAGCGCCATCTGGTGCTTATTTAAAATAAAGCAGGCAGAAGTCTGTGGAAGAAGCTCTGTCAGATGAAGCAACCACAACACACTCCCATCGCTTCAATGTTATGTGTACAAATAAAAGCCTGACACGTTTGTGTTTAATGTGTCCAGTAAATAAATTAATTATTAATTAAAAGTGTCAATAAAATATAATATGAGCTTATATGATTCAATAAGATGTAACGTAGGCCTACTCTCTCTCTCTCCACACACACACACACACACACACACACACACACACACACACACTCCCCCACACACCCCCCCCCCCCCCACACCCCCCCCCCACACACACACACACACACCCCCACACACACACACACACCCCCACACACACACACACACACACACACACCCACACACACACACACACACACACCCACCCCCACACCCCCACACACACACCCACACACACACACACACACACACACACACACACACACACACACACACACACACACACACACACACACTCCTTATGTGATAGGATCATCTGTAATTAAATGTGCTTATGACACATGGCAGTGATAGTGCTTGTGTAACAGTAGGAATGACAGTAAGGCAAATATTTTACCAAAATACAAAGACACAACTCCAACAAACAAAAAGTAATAAATAGTGACAAACAAATGTTTATCTAAATGTAATATATTGTTTAACTTTCAAAGTACAGCACTCTCCTCACAAAACCATCAACCAGACTGAGGCAACAAGGACTTGTTAAGCAAGATCTGGGGGTTCGAAGCTTCTGACACGCAAAGTGAAACGCGCACGTGATTGGACAGAAAGTGAGGCTTCATTTGTCATCGATCACGTGACTCTAGGAAACCAATACACACCCCGATACGGAGCTTCACTACAAAATGTGTCGCATGCGCAATACGCACATCGACGCTTCAGTGTCATACTTAAGGCCAATTTATACTTCTGCGTCGAGTGTACGCCGTAGTGTACGCCGTAGGCTACGCGCGTAGCCGACGCCGTCGTGAGCATTTATACTTCTGCGCTGTTGTCTGCGTCAATGTGCAATTCCACATGCAGACGCTAGAAGGCAGTGTCCTCGGGCATGTTGGCGTAATCAAGAGAACAGCCGAAGAGGAAGCAGCTTGTTGTGTAGAATCTGTACATTCATGTCGGAATATCAGCAGCAGTGAGAGAGCGGCTTTTCTTGCAGCTTGAGTTGTTGTATCTAATACAAATTAAGCATCTCTAGTTGATTAGTAAAGTTAAATAAGGCGATCTGGCGCTGGAATGTGTTTGTGAAATCATGCGGAGCTCGTGGCCGCTGTTTTCACTAGCGGTGGCTCGAGCAATCGATTGCTGTTGCGGAGACTCCATTCACGAAAATGTACCCTAATGTGTCCCTGTTCTTGATATACAATTACTGATTGTGTCCCTGTTCTTGATATACAATTACTGATTAACAACTTTGGTTTTAATGAGAAAATAAATAAACTATACTCAGCGGATCTATATTTATTTACTACCATAAAGAATCGCTGGACTGCAAAATATTGTGTTATAGCAGACGTAAGGAACTATTATCCAATTTCTGGACACACACACACACTCCTATCGCAGATTTTTTATTTATTTATTGACCTGAGGGAAGGGTTCTGGCAGACCAATCACAGCGCTTGCGGTCCGCGTAGAATTGACGCGTTGTTACATTTTTGGAGAGGTGCGCGTCAGGGTACGGCGTAGGGTACGGCGTAACCAACGCGTCTATGCCAATTTATACTTCTGCGTCGAGTGCACGCAGAGGGTACGGCGTACCCTACGCCGTAGCCTGACGCGCACCTCTCCAAAAATGTAACAACGCGTCAATTCTACGCGGACCGCAAGCGCTGTGATTGGTCTGCCAGAACCCTTCCCTCAGGTCAATAAATAAATAAAAAATCTGCAATAGGAGTGTGTGTGTGTGTGTGTCCAGAAATTGGATGATAGTTCCTTACGTCTGCTATAACACACTATTTTGCAGTCCAGCGATTCTTTATGGTAGTAAATAAATACATAGATCCGCTGAATATAGTTTATTTATTTTCTCATTAAAACCAAAGATGTTAATCAGTAATTGTATATCAAGAACAGGGACACATTAGGGTATATTTCGTGAATGAAGTCTCCGCAACAACAATCGCTTGCTGAGCCACCGCTGCTGAAAACAGCGGCCACGAGCTCCGCATAGTTTCACAAATGCATTCCAGCGCCAGATCGCCTTATTTAACTTTACTAATCAACTAGAGATGCTTAATTTGTATTAGATACAACAACTCAAGCTGCAAGAAAAGCCGCTCTCTCACTGCTGCTGATACTCCGACATGAATGTACAGATTCTACACAACAAGCTGCTTCTTCTTCGGCTGTTGTCTTGATTACACCAACATGCCAGAGGACACTGCCTTCTAGTGTCTGCATGTGGAATTGCACATTGACGCAGACAACAGCGCAGAAGTATAAATGCTCACGACGGCGTCGGCTACACGCGTAGCCTACGGCGTACACTACGGCGTACACTCGACGCAGAAGTATAAATGGACATCACTACTATGTACACACTTTCTCTCTCTCACACACACACACACACACTCATTCCTGTTACTAAATATTACTTTAGAAAAAACCCAGTGTGTTTTTTAGTTTGGTTTGGTCCATCATTTATACAATTGTTTAAAAAATTAAATGATATATACAAATATTTGATAAACGTGAGGCCTCGGTAAAATGGGGAAAAAATTGCTGTTTTTTTTTTTTATTTAAATACACCTCGTCTTCATATAGTGTTTTTCAGTCACAAATATTAATTATTTGAACATAACCACCCATTTCTTTAAAATAAGCACTTCTCTCTTGAAGGGAATTAATAGACAATGGTTTTGGTAACAGGACTGGGAAAACATCTTCAGCTGAGAAACCTTGTAAAGGCACCAAAGATCGACCAACACACACTCAACAGTTCATTATGTGTATTTTTACATTCAATGTTGAAAAAAGATTAAAAAAAAATAATGTTTAATTTTGAATAGTTGCAAACGTCACCCATTGGGTGGACCGGCCCAGTTGGGGCGGAGCCTGCCCAAAATATCCCTCCAAAATAACGACCTCTATATAAACTGAATCAGTAATAAACTGTGATAGAGCGTATTGTATGTTGAAACTGATAATTTACTTTGGCAATTAATTGAATGTTAAAAATTCAGGGTTTAATTTAGCACCTATTTGAAACTAGGATTAAGAAAATGGTATTCACTCAGTATTGGTCTATTCCACCACCATCTAAACACAATTTGATGTTCAGTTGTGTTGTAGGCACTAAAAGATCCCAGGACTAATTTAAGTCTGAATGATGAAGTCTGGTCCACCGACTAGTGCTCAGCTGCGCTACATTAATGACGGTTGAGCTGGACTGAATGACAACAGGAAAAGCTCTTTAACTGAGAGGATGTGTGGCTCTTAAAAGAGCCTTTGGGGTGTGTAAGGTCAGAGGTCGCCTCACTTTGAGCTGGTGTATTTGGTCACAGCCTTTGTGCCCTCGGACACGGCGTGTTTGGCCAGCTCTCCGGGCAGCAGCAGACGCACGGCGGTCTGGATCTCTCTAGAGGTGATGGTGGAGCGCTTGTTGTAGTGCGCCAGACGCGACGCCTCGCCGCCGATGCGCTCGAAGATGTCGTTGACGAAAGAGTTCATGATGCCCATCGCCTTGGAGGAGATGCCGGTGTCGGGATGGACCTGCTTCAGGACTTTGTACACATAGATAGCGTAGCTCTCCTTCCTGGACTTTCTGCGCTTCTTTCCTCCCTTACCGGCGGTCTTGGTGACGGCCTTCTTGGAGCCTTTCTTCGGCGCGGGCTTTGCTGGTTCAGGCATGATGTCGAAGATCAATGTGAGCTCAGGAGCGAGACAGAGGCTTTTATTCACCGACGTATGCTAATTTACTAAGAGAAGCGGGATACTTCTGATTGGCTGCTTTCATAGGCAGAACCCAAAACTCGTATTTCATTGGACCACTCTAAACATCAGGAGAGGAAGGAGGGCCAATCACAGGCTGGTAAATGATAGCCCCGCCTACCGCTTTATGTTTGAAGGACAACCCGCACGAGTCAATTTCCTTTGTTCCTTTCCCGCTCTTTTTTGTTTTAAACGTTTAAAAAGACTATTCTGCAAGATAGTGTAATCTGAAAACTCATTTTAGAATTAAGTAATTTTGTATCAGAAATTCCCTCCCACACAAAAGCCCCTTTCCCACTGACATTTGACCTTTTTTTCTTGATCCTGTAATACTTTACATAACAATAGACACTTATCTTATCTGAATAAAATATTGAAACTGCTATTTTGAATAAAATTAAAATATCTTAAAATAACAGAAATGCCAAATTTTCTTTGCAGAATTTACATACTATTTATGGTTTATTTTTTATTCCAAATGTCCTAAATGTGTTGAAAAAATGCATTTTAATTTGATTCTGCTGAAATGAACGAAATGACTTGGAAAAAAAAGAACTGAACTGATTTTGCTGAACGAGATTCAAATATATAGTATTTAACACTAATTTACTGTGAAAAAAAATTAGTTTAAAATAAAAGATAAGAGAAATAATTGATAATGAAAGTTATCTAGATAATCGAGGCAGGAAGTGCTAATGTATCACAACTTTCTGCTCATAATCAGTGTTTAAACAGGAAAGTGCCTCATTCAGGTCAGTTTTGGTGGCTCTTAAAAGAGCCTTTGTGTTTTGCTGCGGGTCTAGGCGCGCTCTCCGCGGATGCGGCGGGCCAGCTGGATGTCTTTGGGCATGATGGTGACCCTCTTGGCGTGGATGGCGCACAGGTTGGTGTCCTCAAACAGGCCGACCAGATAAGCCTCGCTGGCCTCCTGCAGGGCCATGACCGCGGAGCTCTGGAAGCGCAGATCCGTCTTGAAGTCCTGGGCGATTTCTCTCACCAGCCGCTGGAAAGGCAGTTTACGGATCAGCAGCTCGGTGGACTTCTGATAACGGCGGATCTCCCGCAGAGCCACGGTCCCGGGCCTGTAGCGGTGAGGCTTCTTGACGCCGCCGGTGGCCGGAGCGCTCTTACGGGCGGCTTTAGTCGCGAGCTGCTTCCTCGGGGCTTTGCCACCGGTGGATTTACGGGCGGTCTGCTTAGTTCTGGCCATTGCTGGAGTTACTTCTCTCTGTCCTGCTGGAGTTGGAAATGATGGTTTACGTCACACGCCTGAATTTATAGCATTGGACCGCCGCGAGCTCACAGTGACGCGAGGGGCCGAGGCTTGTGATTGGCTAGTGTGTGACGTCTGCGACGTCTAGCCAATGACTGCGCGTTTCCTCTTTTCAAACACGCGGAGGGTTTCCCGCTCGAGTGGTTTCTGTTGGTCATAATTTATTTTAAAATGTAATTTCAGCTTTATCTCATATTAGGCCTTTAAATCATAATTTAGACTTTTTAAATCATAAATTTGACTTTAAATCCATTTTTTTTTATCTCAGATTTTTTTATGTCCTAATTTTAACTGTTAGTCTCACAACGACTCAGCATGACATGTTTGACTTTGTATCTAATAATAGATGAATTTCAAATCATATTTTCAACATTTTCTCTTAATTATGACATAATGATAATTGAAATAAGCTGATCAGGGGTATAGTTGAATATTTAGTGTCCCCAGAATAACATTAATCAATTTCTATAATTTCTGCATATTGATTTTTATTTCAGATACTCTATTACAATATTCAATGCATTATCAGAGCTTAATAGACATAATTAGATCAATATTATAGGTTGGGGGGCAAACAGACATTATGGGGTCATCATGAGATTATTACAAACACGCACAGCTTGTGTATCTTATTATTGTGTCGATGCTAAACAATCACTTTGGACTGGTTTGATAAATATATTCCACACTCAGTCAAATGACCTTACAGGGTTTATAAACATCACCAAAGAGAAGCTCTTAATCAGATAAAGTGTGTGGCTCTTAAAAGAGCCGTTGTGTGTTACTCGAGGGAGTTTATTTGGATTTGGCGGCCTTCTCCGTCTTCTTGGGCAGCAGCACCGCCTGGATGTTGGGCAGCACGCCGCCCTGAGCGATGGTCACTCCGCCCAGAAGTTTGTTCAGCTCCTCGTCGTTGCGCACCGCCAACTGCAGGTGACGGGGGATGATGCGGGTCTTCTTGTTGTCCCGAGCGGCGTTTCCAGCCAGCTCCAGGATCTCAGCGGTGAGATACTCGAGCACAGCGGCCAGATAAACCGGAGCACCGGCACCGACGCGCTGAGCGTAGTTTCCTTTGCGGAGAAGCCTGTGGACACGGCCGACGGGGAACTGCAGTCCCGCCCTGGAGGAGCGAGTCTTAGCCTTTGCTCGGGCTTTGCCGCCGGTTTTGCCTCTTCCGCTCATTTTTCTCAATCTCTTCGGTTGAAACTAAGAGAATAAAAGTATGTGCCTTCACACACTGTCTTTTACACGAGAGTGCCAGTCGCTCATTGGTTTAGAGTCTGAAGAGATTTCAACCAATCACTGAACTTCCCTCCAAAGCTCAACCCCCTTTTCTAGCGGGATTATTTGCACAGGTATTTGAGGAATAAAATAGAAAAATAGATGAAACTACTAAAATATTTGAATATAAATAAATGTATATGAATGCATTACAGATTTTAAGGGAATTATATCCCTTAATATTAATTTATCAACGCGGTTTTTCTGTGTGCATTTAATATGTGTAGACATGTTTGAACCAAAATGGTGAAATTTAAACAAGCTTTTCAAATAATTTACTTCACTCTCGATGTGTTACTGGGGTTCGACACGCACACTTTAACATGGGATATGGATATTAATCGCTGTTTCTAGTGCTACACTTTCACACACTGTATATTCTGGGCACATTGATCTCCTGATACTGTAGTTTTATAGTCCTTTTGTAATATTGTAGTTTTATCACTGCCTTTATTGTGTGTGATTGAGTCACAATCCTCCAGCAGTGTCGAGTGAATATATTCTGTCTGTACTGAGTTATAAAACATCCCATTTGGACTGTAATCATCAATGATGATTGAAATAATTTAAACAAGCTTTTGGAATAATATATTCATATCAGTGTTACTGGGGTTTGACGGGCACACTTTTAACATGGAATATGATATCTATTATTATTATTATTATTATTATATATATTCTGATACTGTTGTAAGTTCTATTGTAATATCAGTTTTATCACTGCATTTATTGTGTGTGGTGTTGTTTGTGTCAAGAGTGTCTGTTCTGTGTTGTTTTATGGATAAAATGTTTTAGTGATACAACTTACTTAATCTGGCCTTTTATTTCAGTATTTTATAGTTTATATATGCACGAGTATAAGTGGCTGCAAGTCACATCTTGACTGTTTATTTTCACAATTCACAGAAATCATTTAAATACAAGATTTGCTCTTTTTCAGAGTTAGTGGGTGGCTCTTAAAAGAGCCGTTGGGGAACAAACTTTATTTGTTTGTACTTCTAAAGATTTACCTCTTTTTGGGAGCTGCCCTTTTAGGCTTGGCGGCTTTAGGCTTCGCCGTCTTGGGTTTCGCTGCCTTGGCTTTTTTGGGGCTCTTGGCGGCTTTCTTAGCGGCTGCTGGCTTCTTTGCCTTCTTGGGGCTCTTCGTCGCCTTCTTAGCGGCTGTGGCGGTGGGTTTCTTGGGCGATTTCTTGGCGGCGGCTTTGGGCTTCTTTGGGCTCTTCGTCGCCTTCTTGGCGGCGGCGGGTTTCTTGGCCGCGGGCTTCTTCGCTTTAGGAGCCGCTTTCTTGGCCGCGGGCTTCTTCTTGGTCTCGGCTTGCTGTTTGTTGAGCTTGAATGAGCCCGAGGCGCCGGTCCCTTTGACCTGCACCAGGGTGCCTTTAGTCACCAGGCTCTTGATGGCGATCTTGACGCGGGAGTTGTTCTTCTCCACGTCGTAGCCGCCGGCGGCGA
Organism: Gobio gobio; assembly: GCF_949357685.1. Taxonomy (NCBI): domain Eukaryota; kingdom Metazoa; phylum Chordata; class Actinopteri; order Cypriniformes; family Gobionidae; genus Gobio; species Gobio gobio. The sequence continues at coordinate 37,549,950 of NC_137121.1, read as the reverse complement.
TCGCTTTCTTCAGGGCGGCGAGTGACACGCCGCTCCTCTCCTTGGATGCAGACACAGCTTTGACGATGAGCTCGCCGACGCCTGGACCCGCTTTCTTGGCTTTCGCCGCGGACTTCTTCTTGGGCGCTTTGGCCGGGGCGGCAGCAGCCGGGGCTGGGGCGGTTTCTGCCATCTCTCTCTCTGATCGGATCTAAAGTCTGTAAAAGCGCTGTCTGGGTTCAGCAATGACTGGCGCTCGCGCGTCGCTGCGCTCTTCAATAACACATGAGAACCTTATGGACTCAACCTGCCCGCTCGGTGTCTGTGCGCGTCCTCGAGCCCCTCACGCGTGTGTTTTCTTCTCTCACATTTGGGGCAAAACTGAAGCGGTGAAATAGTTTGTCACCGTCAAAACAAAGTGAACACCGAGCAGAGGCTCTGGGCTTTCATTAGAGACTAAAACACGCCAAGAGGAAATGTTTCTTTCGCCTCCATCAGATCAAACCCAAGGCGAGCATCAGCCACGGGGGAAAGCCGCGTGTGAATCTGATGGATAGTTTAAGTGTAAAAGCGGATAAAAGCCCAAACGCGTCTCTGTGTGTTCAGCAGACAGTCTGAAAGAGACTTTAATGAAATCAGCCTCAGTGAGGGCGTGAGGAGGCTTTCATACAGCTGCTGTTTTGGGCGGCTTGAAGCACACAAACATCTGGAGGATCCGAGTCTCTCTGGGACTCTCTTGTCTGACCAGCAGATGATCTGTCCTCATAATAACAATAATCATAATAATAAATACACATGATCACTCAAGTCTTAATGTTTGAACTAAATCATCATATTTGTTTCTCCTCATCTCTGATTCATCTCAGTTTTCGGCATGTGAATGAGGATTGTGTTAAAGCTCATGTGAATGAGGATTGTGTTAAAGCTCATCTGAATGAGTTGTTCATGCACTTACTTATATTTTTGCACAGATGTTGTGGTTTAGTCAGAATATAGTTCAGCTCTAACCCTGAACAAACACACAGATCAAGAGAATGAGTGTGTTCAGGGTTACACCGCTGGGATTGGCGGCTCATTCCTGGGATTTGGTGCCTTTTGCCCTCATAAAATGTAGAAAATCAAACTCATTTTTTAAAAAAGAAATGTTGTATATGATAGGCTGATGTAAAACATTTGAAAAATTATTTTGGTCAAGCTCAGGTAAATACATTTTTAAACAAAATAAATTAATGGAAGATCAACCGTGTTAGGGACAAAAACTACAGTTTCAAATATGATTCAAATTCATTCTTTGTCCCTTTAAAAGCATATCAGTTAATACATTATCAGAAAATATGAATATTGTGTGTGAACTGCTCTGACTTTCTCACAACCGCATCATTTTACCGCATTTTCTTTTACAAATGCCTGAAAGGTGTTTTTGTTTTCTGCATTATTGATACTCCAGTAAATTATCATTGTCACTGAATTATTAGTATGTTTTTGCTGAATGTATGAAATTATTGTAAAACAGTGTGGACAAAATAATAACAGGCTGGACAAGTGGTATAAAGAATGGATGGCTGGATGATTTCCAATCGCTCACACACAACAAATTTCCCCGTTAATTTACCTGTAGAATGCTGTAATTTTACAGTGGACCTGCTGTAATCTAAAACAACAGTTTAATACTGTAAAACATATTACAGTACTATAGGCTGCACAGTATAATACTGTCAGGTGTTTCGCTCCCGTTATTCTGTTATTTTAGTGTTCCTACTGTAATCTCCATAAACGGTTTGTTTACTATAAAATGTACTGTGTTATATACTGTAAAATGTGAGAAATTTATGGTTTTAAATTTGCATTCTAAAACAAAAAACACTGGAAATTGCTGGCAAACAAATGACTCAAACAAAAGATGACTCTAAAACATGCTTTTATTAAAGCTGATAACATCAAATCCATTCATTGAATGACATTATTTTTGCTTCACCAGTGAGACTGGCCTGAACAGATCATAATATTGTGACTTTATGTAAACATCTGGTTTGCAGAACTCAATGCTGATTAAACCTGATTAAATAAAGCCCCACTCCATGAGGGTTTTTTAAGAGGGTGGCCACATGAAGATTGACAGTTGTTGCCTTTTTCTGCACAAGCCTCCCTTTCGGGGTTCACACCAATAGAACGTCTACAATGTAATTACACAAAAATATAATATAATATATTAGGTGAGGTATAAAGATGAATTCCACTTTAGACATTTAAAACACATTGCATTCAAATTTGCCATTATGGCAGTAAGTTTGCTCTAAGGCATAATGAGACCTGAGTATCATAGACAACATTATATAACTTTGTCAGCAGTGTTAAAGGGATAGTTCACCCAAAAATGAAAATGTTGTCATCATTTACTCACCCTCATGTTGTTCCAAACCTGTATGAGTTTCATTTTTCTGTTGAACACAAAAGAAGATATTTTAAAGAATGGTGGTAACCAGACCCCACTGACTAGGAGCAAAGATAACAATGGAAGTCAATGGCTGCTGTCAACTGTCTGGTTACCAACATTCTTTAAAATATCTTCTTTGAATACAGAAAGAGAGCAATTAAGTAGTCTGTTCTATACTGTTTTAATGTTTTATACCCCATGCCTTGCTTATGTGACACTTACGCAGCAGTATCAGTTGTGGACTTGCAGGGTGCACTCAACATCTGCTGCAGTGGCAGATATATCTGCAGAACAGAAAAACAGTATGTAGTGCAGGGTTGCCAACTCTCACGCATTTGGCGTGAGACACACGCTTTCAGGCTCAGAATGATGGAGATGCAACATTGTTAACATTAATGTTAATGTTTTTCTTGTATTTAGCCCTCAGGTATTCCTTAGTAATTGCTCACACTCACTCATTGGTGGTCAAATTAAATAAATGTTCTATATTTTAGTTCAATAATATTTATCGAATATTTTGAGGAGATCTTTTGGTACTAAATACTATTTGTGCAATAATTATTGTCAATTAATGACCACTTAAAATATTTTTCTTCTAATATTTTTCTTATTTATATTACAATTGGTGTAGTAATTAAGGTTAATATAGAGAATTCCAATTCAAAGAGGCAAATTAGAATTAGAATTATTTTGTGGCTAGAAAAATAAAAAATTTCATTTGTAATGCTATTACCCACTAGGTGCCTTTATGGCTCTTTAATAAATATATCTAATGTAAAATGTATCTAATTTACTGTAGTTGCTCAAAAAAGGATTGCAGTTTTGCATTTGAATAAATATTTAGATAGGACCAAACACTAGATTTCTTTAAATGTGAAATTTTGAAACTTTAATAACTTACATCCTAATATTTTTAATGATCTGGAGCGTCGGACTGGGGGTCAAACCAGTACTGATTACCAGGGCCCCAAGGGCAGAGAGGGCCCTTGAAAAGTCTGGGATATATTTTAACATGGAACATTTGGGGGCCCATCAGGACTGCCTATGCATAGGGCCCGGGATTTTGTGCTACGCCCCTGTTAATGAGACTTATATAAGCACACACAAGTGAATATTAATGAATGCGAGCACATATAACTTAACCCAAGAAACGTTTAAAATAGTGCTAAAATAGTGCTAAGGTATAAAATAGTGTTATTTTTCCTTATATGTACAGTAGGCTATATACATATGAATTGATAATGAATCAAGATCAAAATCGATATCATCGAAATACTAAACATTTGGAATAGTACTTCGCAAAACTTGATCAGCACAGAGTATGAGTCCCTCTATGTGTGACACTTGATGGCTGAAAACGTAGAAAAAGTTTTGCATTTGGCAAAAAACAATGTAACTAGCATAGGCTAATGCATTGCTGCAGGTCTTAGCACATGTTGCAGGTTATCATTTTTATACTACAATCCACAAACCTCCACATCAAAAATAATCTTACCATTTTAACAGACAATTATGTTAAGCTATAATCTCTCAAGAAATGGTATTGTGTAAAACAGAGAAGAAACTGCCAGAAGTAACTGTTAGCCTCATTGCTTTGGTCAGGGTTGCCAACTCTCACGGATTTGGCGTGACACTCAAGCTTTCAGGCTCTGTCTCACGCTCTCACGCTGCCCAACTGAATCTCACGCCAAATTGCCAAACCTGATTTTGATATTAAACAATGTCTAAGCTTTTACATTTTTTTTAAGTTTTAATGCGAAATTCAAACAATAAATAGCGTTTTGGCGCTAATATGGCATAACAGTTAAAGCCAGAGGCGTTGAAAAACGGAGTTGCGGCATGCTCTCTCATCTCCCGGTGGCGCGCGCGGTCACGAGCTTCACGGAGCTCTCAATACTTCTAGCGCTGTGTCAATACATTTTAATGGCTTGATACACCACAACTCCACTTTACAGGTGTTTGCAGCAAGTTTTGGTAAACAGTACAGCATAGTGTGCATTGATTATTACATCAACCATACAGGATCGTTTTATAATGGAGAGTAATGGAGATGCAACAATGTTAACATTAATGTTAATGTTTTTTATTGTATTTAGCCCTCAGGTATTCCATACTAATTGGTCACACTCATACTCATTGATGGTCAAATGTGACCATACACCTTAACTATTTTTCAATTAAAAAAATGTTCTATATTTCAGTTCAATAATATTTATTGAATATTTTGAGGAGATCTTTTGGTACTAAATACTAATTGTGCAATAATTATTGTCAATTAATCACCACTTAAAATATTTTTCTTCTAATATTTGTATTATTTATATTACAATTAGTATAGTAATAAGATTAAATTAGAGAATTATTATTCAAAGAGGCAAATTAGAGTCATTTTGTGGCTCGAAAAATAATAATTTCCATTTGTAATGCCATTACCCACTGGTGCCTTTATGGCTCTTTAATCAATATACATGTATCTAATCTAGTTGCTCAAAAAAGTATTGCAGTTTTGCATTTTGCATTTTAATAAATATTTAGATATGATGAAACACTAGATTTCTTTAAATGCGAAATTTTAAAATGTTAATAATGTACATATCCTTATTTCCTTATATGTACAGTAGGCTATGAATCGATACTGAAATCGATTTTCAGTATCGATTCCCCCGGGGAAGGGAAATCTCACTCCAACCTGATCTTAAAAGCTGCCAACCCTGTTTAGTGCAAATTTTAAAATAAAGACCAATACCTGACGTCGATTTGATAATAAATCAAGTCAATATCACAAAGTGACACTTTTTTTCAGTTTGCATTTACCTTGATAAATTGGCGAAGCCACAAGCAGATGAAGCGCCATCCACTGGTCTGTGCTGGCAGGGTCACAGTCGGAGGGAAAATAGCCTTCCTTCATTTAATCGTCGTCTTATTCTTCTTTCTCATAATAAAATATTCCAAAAATGTAATGTTAAAAGTTAAATGTAATGCAAATCCTTTTTGGTTGCACGCCTGTTGATGGGATTTGATGCTTTGTGATTTTCCTATGGGTTGTGAGCAGGCTCAAGCATGTGACTATAATAAAAAAAATACTGTATTATCCGGTAGCTTACCGTTATTAATTTGCTCGTCAAATTCTGCCTCATTTACAGTATTCAGCTGTATTTTTGAAGAACAGTAAATTACTGTACAAAATGTCCCGTATTTTTACAGCGATTTTTTACAGTGATTTTTTACAGTGATGGGTTTAGATGTAAAACATTGCAGAGAGCTAATTCTTCAAGCTAATTCTTCAACTTTAAACATTACTTTAACAATCACATCTACTCTCAATGTCCACTCTTCTGATATATCAGGTGACACTAGAGTGGGTTTTCCCTCTAAAGAAGTGGATGAGGGCTTTATTATATGATGCCATTTCATTTTTCCAACTTTCGTTCAAAGGGAAAGTCAAAAACAACAAGGCCTAAGGATAAAAACCTTGATTAGGATTGCTAAAATAAATTTCATAATTGAAAAGTGAATATATACATTAGAGAGAGTCTTTACTGATACCCAACAAAAATGAAAAACAAAATCACTTACAGTAATTGTTGTACACAGATCAGGCATAACATTATGACAGGTGATAACACTGATGATCTCTTCATCTCCTGTTAGTGGGTGGGATATATTAGGCAGCAAGTGAACCTTTTGTCCACAGAGTTGATGTGTTAGAAGCAGGAAAAATGGGCAAGCGTAAGGATTTGAGCGAGTTTGACAAGGGCCAGATTGTGACGACTAGAATGGTTTTCAAACTTTTTTAAGAGCGAAGCTGTTTTTCAAACAAGTCAAGCCAAGTATAAGAATACTATACAATGGGCCATTTGACTGTATTCTCCATTAAACCACTAGATGGCACAAAAATTCAGCTCAGCACTTTTCCACACAATCGCGGGACGCTAATTAACCGGTTAACCGTTAACCAACATAAATTTTTACCAATTAATCGTTTGCTGCATGCTTCAAAATATACTACAAATATATATATATATGTTTTTGATAGAGAGAAAAAAACTGGTAAATCACTTAAAATCATTTAAGTCGCATTTGATTGCATTCAGAAATAATACAAGTAAATAAAGCAAAATAATTTATACTACAAACATTATAAACATATCTATCGGTTATTTCAGTTCCCCTCACTCCACAACAAATCGGTATTCAGAACAGATCAAGAATTAAAAATATATGTAGGTTATAACTATAAAGCCAAAACAAAATCATTTAATGAAAAACTCAAAGTAACCAGCGTTGGGCTCAACTAGCCTCTCTCATTCGAACCCAAATGTTTCCATATCTGCAATGTATTTGGATGCTAAACCATTATTTATTATAGCCTTTGTACTTCACTCTCGTCCCAATACTGATGGAAAAATCTTCCTCTTCACATGCGCACACGTGCTTGGAAACACCACAGCGGCGGAGCTCACGCTGAATGGCACGAATTGTAGGCTACTACTGACTATTTAACTGAGCTGTGTAACTTTTTATATGTTAGGTTGATTATTTTACGCTGATAATGAACAGGCTGCGATATCAAGTGTGCAATGCTGGAATATGTTGTGTGTGCGCGTATGGCGCCCGCACGATCGAACAGAGGAAACATAAAATACTCCGTCATTTTGGTCATACAGATAATAAGAGTTGGACATCGTTCAAAATTGCAAAGTGTTTACTTACATTGTGCTATTGTAAAATAAAGAAAACAAGATGTGCTTTCAGTCGTCTGGTTTCCACTGAACTTGTTTGAGGAGCGCCGCGCCTCACGATAATGAACCAGACTCACCAGCTCAGTCGCAGTTTTTTCGTTCTTTTTGTTTATCTGTTAATTATTTAAGTAAAATATATTTGGGTTATTTATTCCTCTTATATAGTCCTAGACTGATTTTATGAATGGATTTTTTTTTTTTTTTTTTTCTGAGGTGTACTTATATTGTTCGTATGGTTTTTACATTAAAAAATGTCATAATTTAGAAATAAAAGGCATTTTTTCTATCCTGATATTAGCCGTCTGGCTTGAATGCTCTATTTCAAGGGGCAGCCGTTCAATCACATGAACGGCTGCAGTGATGAGCATTGATTGCAGTGCTATTTCTCTCACAAAATGCTTTCGCCACAACTAACAGCAAACACGACGTCAACAGGAATACAGTAAGAGCTTCGCTGTGCAGCATAACAGCGTCATCCATTATAACGGCAGTTTGGGCAAGTGTGCAGATACACTTGCGACGTGTGATTGACAGATCCGAACATTATAAAGAGTGTTCTCTGATCGCTTTCTGTAGTTTAATTATTTAAATAACGGATTTGTTTCATGCTACAAACAGAAACGATGTGAAGTTGATCGTTTTAGTCACTGGCACAGATGGTCAGCGGCGGGACCGACCGTATTAAACGATTTAGAAAGAAAGTCTGAGTGAACTTGAATGATTAGCTACACATCAGAAATCACTGATTACAGATCAGGCATTAATGAACACATTTACTCACTGTTTGTGGCGGTGCTGTCGAATCCATATGGTAAAGTCTGATTGTAAAGCCTGTGCTGACATCGCAACTGATAAACTGAATCCATTTTCTCTGAATTCTCTAGGAGGGTAAAGCAGAGGAAGGGGAGGTGATTGTTCCCCGTATGACGACATACAGGGAAGATTCCAGATCGGCTCGTCTGAGCTTTCATTTTCTCAAAAGCAGAGAAAGACAGCCAGAACTCGGTTTACACCTATCAACATTTCTAGCCACTTGGGGACCATATACAGGCTAGGGGAACTCATATTAATGTTAAAAAACCTCATAAAATGAAAATGTCATGCCATGGGACCTTTAAGTCATCCTGGCGACCCATTTGGGTCGTGACCCAGGGTTTGAAAACCACTGGGCTAGACGACTGGGTCAGAGCATCTCCAGAACTGCAGCTCTTGTGGGGTGTTCCCGGTCTGACCAGTGGAGAACCGGCCACAGGGTCATGGAGGACCAGTGGAGAACCGGCCACAGGGTCATGGAGGACCAGTGGAGAACCGGCCACAGGGTCATGGAGGACCAGTGGAGAACCGGCCACAGGGTCATGAAGGACCAGTGGAGAACCGGCCACAGGGTCATGAAGGACCAGTGGAGAACCGGCCACAGGGTCATGAAGGACCAGTGGAGAACCGGCCACAGGGTCATGAAGGACCAGTGGAGAACCGGCCACAGGGTCATGGAGGACCAGTGGAGAACCGGCCACAGGGTCATGGAGGACCAGTGGAGAACCGGCCACAGGGTCATGGAGGACCAGTGGAGAACCGGCCACAGGGTCATGGAGGACCAGTGGAGAACCGGCCACAGGGTCATGGGCGGCCGAGGCTCATTGATGCCCGTGTGATCAAACAGACGAGCTACTGGAGCTCAAACTGCTCAAGAAGTTAATGCTGGTTCTGATAGAAAGGGGTCAGAATACACAGAGCATCTCAGTTTGTTGTGTATGGGGCGGCACAGCCGCTGACCAGTGCCCATGCTGACCCCTGACCCCGCCCAGAGCACCAACAGTGGCACGTGAGCATCAGATCTGGACCACGGATTCCCTGCACTGTGGGAAGAAGGCGTGGCGGCGGAGGCAGTGATGCTTTGGGCAATGTTCTGCTGGGAAACCTTGGGTCCTCCATAATGTGGATGTGACTTTGACTTTCTTAAACTTTATTATGCATGAAAATGCATATTTTAATCTAAATGTGTGATTTGTCAACCCAACAGTTTTGTCATGTCATTAAACAGATGGATGTGCTGAATGATGGAAAGGGCCGGAAAACAACATCGCCTCAAAGCAGAAGATATTTTACATTAAAAATGTGTGCCATAACAGACTTTCTAATCATAATTATGATTGAATTATGTTTCGCTAGTCTCAGACACTACTTTACTTAAATGTTTACATAGTCTAACAACAAATGTTGAGTTTAATGCGCTTAAAAATAATTGCACTGAAATATTTGACTTTGACGTGAGGTTTGTATAAACCGGTGTCAATCATGTTTGAGCTATGATAAAGTTCATAAGACAAACAATCAAGCAGTCACTAATATATACATTATATATATATCACTTTATGTGAGTGAACCGAGCATCTGTGCAAGTAAAACTAATTAAAACTCTTAGCATTTTACATTAATTTGAGATATGCAACAATGTTTTTGTTCTCAGAATTTATTTTTGTAACAGATTGTTAATAGAACAAACTATTGATTCATCTCACAGACAGTATAAGGCCAATCTTACCCTTGTGGGATTGATGTTGTGACGAGCATCCCGACTAAACTACGCCATTCCGGCATATCTATACATGTGTGACAAATGTTTAGACTTTTAGGTCTCCGTAGCGAATTAAGGCTTAGGCCATCTGTTATTGTTGATGTAATCAATGTCCTTGTAACCAGTATAACTGGTGGGGAAAAATTCTCTGTGAGTTAGAGTCTGGCCTGCGATTCCACTAGAGACTCTGACGCTGGCTTCTGCTGATGAAACTGCAAACTATTCTTCAGTAAATTTCTTTAATTAATCGAACTCTTGACTCCTGGTCTTCATTCAACATATCTGGTCTCTGGGTCTAAAACTGTGTCCCCAACAGTCTGTTCTATACTGTTTTATTGTTTTATACCCCATGCCTGGCTTATGTGACACTTACCCAGCATTATCAGTTGTGGACTTGCAGGGTGTACTCAACATCTAGCCTAGAAATCTAGATGCACCCTAGCGGCAGAACATTTATTTTGCCGCGAGTGTAGTCTAGCAACTCTCGGTAGACCTCAGAGCTGGAAAAACCAAACTCTGGTCAGGCCAATCACAGCGTGTGTAGAGTCGATGGGCGGGCTTAACATACTGACGGAGCGGAGTTGCGGAGGTTCTGCGTGCTACAGGTCTTTCAAATCGGTTTTGGCCGCTACTCTGGAAGACTTGGAGTTAAGCTTTTCTTTGAGGAAAGAACAAAGAACGGCACTGAAGTCATTCGTAAGAAAGGAAGATGTGTTCGAAGTTTAATCTATCAACTAACGTTAGCTCCGCGTCGGTTGGTTGTGGCGGTCTTTGCGCTATCCAATTGCGTGCAGAAGGAATTTGACAGAAAACCGTTTATCCCGCCCCTCGGATTGAGCCCTGTCAATGGTGAGTTTCCAGACCCAACATCTTGATGTGGGTCTGGCTTGTCAGGCTACTCAACATCTGCTGCAGTGGCAGATATATCTGCAGAACAGAAAAACGGTATGTGAAATGAAAATGTGTGTACAGTCGTATCAGGCATGAAGTTAATACTAAACATGTGGAATAGTACTTAGCAAAACTTACATCAGCACGGAGTATGAGTCCCTCTACACTCACCTAAAGGATTATTAGGAACACCTGTTCAATTTCTCATTAATGCAATTATCTAATCAACCAATCACATGGCAATTGCTTCAATGCATTTAGGGGTGTGGTCCTGGTCAAGACAATCTCCTGAACTCCACACTGAATGTCGGAATGGGAAAGAAAGGAGATTTAAGCCATTTTGAGCGTGGCATGGTTGTTGGTGCCAGACGGGCCGGTCTGAGTATTTCACAATCTGCTCAGTTACTGGGATTTTCACGCACAACTATTTCTTGGGTTTACAAAGAATGGTGTGAAAAGGGAAAAACATCCAGTCTGCGGCAGTCCTGTGGGAGAAAATGCCTTGTTGATGCTAGAGGTCAGAGGAGAATGGGCCGACTGATTCAAGCTGATAGAAGAGCAACTTTGACTGAAATAACCACTCGTTACAACCGAGGTTTGCAGCAAAGCATTTGTGAAGCCACAACACGCACAACCTTGAGGCGGATGGGCTACAACAGCAGAAGACCCCACCGGGTACCACTCATCTCCACTACAAATAGGAAAAAGAGGCGACAATTTGCACGAGCTCACCAAAATTGGACAGTTGAAAACTGGAAGAATGTTGCCTGGTCTGATGAGTCTGGATTTCTGTTGAGACATTCAGATGGTAGAGTCAGAATTTGGCGTAAACAGAATGAGAACATGGATCCATCATGCCTTGTTATCACTGTGCAGGCTGGTGGTGGTGGTGTAATGGTGTGGGGGATGTTTTCTTGGCACACTTTAGGTCCCTTAGTGCCAATTGGGCATGGTTTAAATGCCACGGCCTACCTGAGCATTGTTTCTGACCATGTCCATCCCTTTATGAGCACCCTGTCCCCATCCTCTGATGGCTACTTCCAGCAGGATAATGCACCGTCACAAAGCTCCAATCATTTCAAATTGGTTTCTTGAACATGACAATGAGTTCACTGGACTAAAATGGCCCCCACAGTCACCAGATCTCAACCCAATAGAGCATCTTTGGGATGTGGTGGAACGGGAGCTTCGTGCCCTGGATGTGCATCCCACAAATCTCCATCAACTGCAGATGCTCTCCTATCAATATGGGCCAACATTTCTAAAGAATGCTTTCAGCACCTTGTGGAATCAATGCCACATAGAATTAAGGCAGTTCTGAAGGCAAAAGAGGGTCAAACACAGTATTAGTATGGTGTTCCTAAGAATCCTTTAGGTGAGTGTATGTGTGACACTTGATGGCTAAAAACGTAGAAAAAGTTAGTGTGCAGTCATGGAAATCACACTTAGCATTTGGCAAAACACTTTGTAACTAGCATAGGCTGCATTGCTGCAGGTCTTAGCACATATGTTGCAGGTTATCATTTTTATACTACAATCCACAGACCTCCACATCAAAATAATCTTACCATTTTAACAGACAATTATTTTAAGCTATAATCTCTCAAGGAATGGTATTGTGTAAAACAGAGAAGAAACTGCCAGAAGTAACTGTTAGCCTCATTGCTTTAGTGCACATTTTAAAATAAAGACGTCGATTTGATAATAAATCAAGTCAATATCACAAAATGACACTTTTTTTCAGTTTGCATTTACCTTGATAAATTGGCGAAGCCACAAGCAGATGAAGCGCCGTCCACTGGTCTGTGCTGGCAGGGTCACAGTCGGAGGGAAAATAGCCTTCCTTCATTTAATCGTCGTCTTATTCTTCTTTCTCACAATAAACTATTCAAGTAATATAATGTTAAAAGTTAAATGTAATGCAAATCCTTTTTGGTTGCACGCCTGTTGATGGGATTTGATGCTTTGTGATTTTCCTATGGGTTGTGAGCAGGCTCAAGCATGTGACTATAATAAAAAAAAATACTGTATTATCCGGTAGCTTACCGTTATTAATATGCTCGTCAAATTCTGCCTCATTTACAGTATTGAGCTGTATTTTTGAAGAACAGTAAATTACTGTACAAAATGTCCCGTATTTTTACAGCGATTTTTTACAGTGATTTTTTACAGTGATGGGTTTAGATGTAAAACATTGCAGAGAGCTAATTCTTCAAGCTAATTCTTCAACTTTAAACATTACTTTAACAATCACATCTACTCTCAATGTCCACTCTTCTGATATATCAGGTGACACTAGAGTGGGTTTTCCCTCTAAATAAGAGGATGAGAGCTTTATTATATGATGCCATTTCATTTTTCCAACTTTCGTTCAAAGGGAAAGTCAAAAACAACAAGGCGGATGATGAAAAACCTTGATTGGGATTGCTAAAATAAATTTCATAATTGAAAAGTGAATATATACATTAGAGAGAGTCTTTACTGATACCCAACAAAAATGAAAAACAAAATCACTTACAGTAATTGTTGTACACAGATCAGGCATAACATTATGACAGGTGATAACACTGATGATCTCTTCATCTCCTGTTAGTGGGTGGGATATATTAGGCAGCAAGTGAACATTTTGTCCTCAGAGTTGATGTGTTAGAAGCAGGAAAAATGGGCAAGCGTAAGGATTTGAGCGAGTTTGACATGGGCCAGATTGTGACGACTAGAATGGTTTTCAAACTTTTTTAAGAGCGACCTTTTTTTTTTTCACGAGTCGCGACCATATAGGCCTAGAACAGAACAGATCAAGAAATAAAAATATATGTAGGCTATAACTATAAAGCCGAAACAAAATAATTTAATGAGAAACTCAAAGTAACCAGCGTTGGGCTCACGTAGCCTCTCTCATTGGAATCCAAAGTTTCCATATTTGCAATGTATTTGTATGCTAAACCATTATTTATTATAGCCTTTGTACTTCACTCTCGTCCCAATACTGATGGAAAAATCTTCCTCTTCACATGCGCACACGTGCTTGGAAACACCACAGCGGCGGAGCTCACGCTGAATGGCACGAATTGTAGGCTACTACTGACTATTTAACTGAGCTGTGTAACTTTTTATATGTTAGGTTGATTATTTTACGCTGATAATGAACAGGCTGCGATATCAAGTGTGCAATGCTGGAATATGTTGTGTGTGCGCGTATGGCGCCCGCACGATCGAACAGAGGAAACATAAAATACTTCGCCATTTTGGTCATACAGATAATAAGAGTTGGACATCGTTAAAAATTACAAAGTGTTTACTTACATTGTGCTATTGTAAAATAAAGAAAACAAGATGTGCTTTCAGTCGTCTGGTTTCCACTGAACTTGTTTGAGGAGCGCCGCGCCTCACGATAATGAACCAAACTCACCAGCTCAGACGCAGTTTTTTCGTTCTTTTTGTTTATCTGTTATTTAAGTAAGATATATTTTATGTATTTATTCCTTTTATATAGTCCTAGACTGATTTTATGAATTTATAATTTTTCCTGAGGTGTACTTATATTGTTGGTTTTTACATTAAAAAATGTCATAATTTAGAAATAAAAGGCATTTTTTCTATCCTGATATTAGCCGTCTGGCTTGAATGCTCTTTTTCAAGGGGCAGCCGTTCAATCACATGAACTCAGTGATGCGCATTGAGTACAGGTCTTTCTTTGTTACAGCCCCTAAGCTATGGAACTCTCTCCCCCTGGCTCTCAGGACAACAACTACGTTAAATGAATTTAAATGTAAACTCAAAACACATTTGTTTAATCAGTATTTTCAGTCATGACAATGTTAACTTGACATAACACAGTCACAATGTTAACTCACTACCAATAATCTGTTGCATCTTTACTCTAACTGCCCACCATGCTGTCTGTAATTAATGTTTGTTGCCTTTGTTTTTCATGTTGTATTGCAAATGTAGTGCGATTTGCAACTGCAATCGCTCATTACTTGGACTGGGCAAATGTCCACTGTCCGTCTATGTGTAAACTGCTTGTTATTTACTGTTATTGTGAAGCGTCCTTGAGCTTGGGAAAGGCGCTATATAAATTAAACGTATTATTATTATTATTATTACAGACAGTCTGTTGATCAGTGAATGCAGTGATCTCGTTATTGCAGTGCTATTTCTCTCACAAAATGCTTTCGCCACAACTAAAAGCAAACACGACGTCAACAGGAATACAGTAAGAGCTTCGCTGTGCAGCATAACAGCGTCATCCATTATAACGGCAGTTTGGGCAAGTGTGCAGATACACTCACGACGTGTGATTGACAGCTCCGAACATTATAAAGAGTGTTCTCTGATCGCTCTCTGTAGTTTAATCATTTAAATAACGGATTTGTTTCATACTATGAACAGAAACGATGTGAAGTTGATGGTTTAGTCACTGGCTTGATTCACTGATGCATTACGCTTAGGGCATCAAGACGGCGATCATTAAACGATCTAGAAATAAAGTCTGAGTGAACTTGAATGATTAGCAACACATCAGAAATCACTGATTACAGATCAGGCATTAATGAACACATTTACTCACTGTTTGTGGCGGTGCAGTCGAATCCATATGGTAAAGTCTGTTTGTAAAGCCTGTGCTGACAACGCAACTGATAAACTGAATCCATTTTCTCTGAATTCTCTAGGAGGGTAAAGCAGAGGAAGGGGAGGTGATTGTTCCCCGTATGACGACATACAGGGAAGATTCCAGATCAGCTCGTCTGAGCTTTCATTTTCTCAAAAGCAGAGAAAGACAGCCAGAACTCGGTTTACACCTATCAACATTTCTAGCCACTTGGGGACCATATACAGGCTAGGGGAACTCATATTAATGTCAAAAAACCTCATAAAATGAACATTTCATGCCATGGGACCTTTAAGTCATCCTGGCGACCCATTTGGGTCGTGACCCAGGGTTTGAAAACCACTGGGCTAGACGACTGGGTCAGAGCATCTCCAGAACTGCAGCTCTTGTGGGGTGTTCCCGGTCTGACCAGTGGAGAACCGGCCACAGGGTCATGGAGGACCAGTGGAGAACCGGCCACAGGGTCATGGAGGACCAGTGGAGAACCGGCCACAGGGTCATGTAGGACCAGTGGAGAACCGGCCACAGGGTCATGGAGGACCAGTGGAGAACCGGCCACAGGGTCATGGAGGACCAGTGGAGAACCGGCCACAGGGTCATGAAGGACCAGTGGAGAACCGGCCACAGGGTCATGAAGGACCAGTGGAGAACCGGCCACAGGGTCATGGGCGGCCGAGGCTCATTGATACCCGTGTGATCAAACAGACGAGCTACTGGAGCTCAAACTGCTCAAGAAGTTAATGCTGGTTCTGATAGAAAGGGGTCAGAATACACAGAGCATCTCAGTTTGTTGTGTATGGGGCGGCACGGCCTCTGACCAGTGCCCATGCTGACCCCTGACCCCGCCCAGAGCACCAACAGTGGCACGTGAGCATCAGATCTGGACCACGGATTCCCTGCACTGTGGGAAGAAGGCGTGGCGGCGGAGGCAGTGATGCTTTGGGCAATGTTCTGCTGGGAAACCTTGGGTCCTCCATCATGTGGATGTGACTTTGACACACACCACCTACCTAAGCATTGTTGAGCCCATGACCAGCCTTAAATGATGATTCATCATTCATCATTCATCAATGCCTAAATTCATTAGATGCCCTTTTTTTTTTATGTAAACGACTTGTGTTATTGATTCTTTCTCAAACATTTTTATGCATGAAAATGCATATTTTAATGTAAATGTGTGATTTGTCAACCCAACAGTTTTGTCATGTCATTAAACAGATGGATGTGCTGAATGATGGGAAGGGCCGGAAAACTACATCGCCTCAAAGCAGAAGATATTTTACATTAAAAATGTGTGCAATAACAGACTTTCTAATCATAATTATGATTGAATTACGTTTCGCTAGTCTCATACACTACTTTACTTAAATGTTTACATAGTCTAACAACAAATGTTGAGTTTAATGCGTTAAAAATAATTGCACTGAAATATTTGACTTTGACGTGAGGTTTGTATAAACCGGTGTCAATCATGTTTGAGCTATGATAAAGTTCATAAGACAAACAATCAAGCAGTCACTAATATATATATATATATATATATATATATATGTGAGTGAACCGAACATCTGTGCAAATAAAACTAAAACTCTTAACATTTTACATTAATTTGAGATATGCAACAATGTTTTTGTTCTCAGAAATTATTTTTGAAACAGATTGTTAATAGAACAAACTATTGATTCATCTCAAAGACAGTAGAAGCTCTTTAATTGAGAGGATGTGTGGCTCTTAAAAGAGCCTTTGGGGTGTGTAAGGTCAGAGGTCGCCTCACTTTGAGCTGGTGTATTTGGTCACAGCCTTTGTGCCCTCGGACACGGCGTGTTTGGCCAGCTCTCCGGGCAGCAGCAGACGCACGGCGGTCTGGATCTCTCTAGAGGTGATGGTGGAGCGCTTGTTGTAGTGCGCCAGACGCGACGCCTCGCCGCCGATGCGCTCGAAGATGTCGTTGACGAAAGAGTTCATGATGCCCATCGCCTTGGAGGAGATGCCGGTGTCGGGATGGACCTGCTTCAGGACTTTGTACACATAGATAGCGTAGCTCTCCTTCCTGGACTTTCTGCGCTTCTTTCCTCCCTTACCGGCGGTCTTGGTGACGGCCTTCTTGGAGCCTTTCTTCGGCGCGGGCTTTGCTGGTTCAGGCATGATGTCGATGATCAATGTGAGCTCAGCAGCGAGACAGAGGCTTTTATTCACCGCCAGATGCTAATTCACTAAGAGAAGCGGGATACTTCTGATTGGCTGCTTTCATAGGCAGAACCCAAAACTCGTATTTCATTGGGCCACTCTAAACATCAGGAGAGGAAGGAGGGCCAATCACAGGCTGGTAAATGATAGCCCCGCCTACCGCTTTATGTTTGAAGGACAACCCGCACGAGTCAATTTCCTTTGTTCCTTTCCCGCTCTTTTTTGTTTTAAACGTTTAAAATGACTAATATTCTGCAAGATAGTGTAATCTGAAAACTCATTTTAGAATTAAGTAATTTTGTATCAGAAATTCCCTCCCACACAAAAGCCCCTTTCCCACTGACATTTGACCTTTTTTTCTTGATCCTGTAATACTTTACATAACAATAGACACTTATCTTATCTGAATAAAATATTGAAACTGCTATTTTGAATAAAATTAAAATATCTTAAAATAACAGAAATGCCAAATTTTCTTTGCAGAATTTACATACTATTTATGGTTTATTTTTTATTCCAAATGTCCTAAATGTGTTGAAAAAATGCATTTTAATTTGATTCTGCTGAAATGAACGAAATGACTTGGGGAAAAAAAAGAACTGAACTGATTTTGCTGAACGAGATTCAAAGATATAGTATTTAACACTAATTACTGTGGAAAAAAAATTAATTTAAAATAAAAGATAAGAGAAACAATTGATAATGAAAGTTATCTAGATAATCGAGGCAGGAAGTGCTAATGTATCACAACTTTCTGCTCATAATCAGCGTTTAAACAGGAAAGTGCCTCATTCTGTGCAGTTTTGGTGGCTCTTAAAAGAGCCTTTGTGTTTTGCTGCGGGTCTAGGCGCGCTCTCCGCGGATGCGGCGGGCCAGCTGGATGTCTTTGGGCATGATGGTGACCCTCTTGGCGTGGATGGCGCACAGGTTGGTGTCCTCAAACAGGCCGACCAGATAAGCCTCGCTGGCCTCCTGCAGGGCCATGACCGCGGAGCTCTGGAAGCGCAGATCCGTCTTGAAGTCCTGGGCGATTTCTCTCACCAGCCGCTGGAAAGGCAGTTTGCGGATCAGCAGCTCGGTGGACTTCTGATAACGGCGGATCTCCCGCAGAGCCACGGTCCCGGGCCTGTAACGGTGAGGCTTCTTGACACCGCCTGTGGCTGGAGCGCTCTTACGGGCGGCTTTAGTCGCAAGCTGCTTCCTCGGGGCTTTACCACCGGTGGATTTACGGGCGGTCTGCTTAGTTCTGGCCATTGCTGGAGTTACTTCTCTCTGTCCTGGTGGAGCTGGAAATGCTGCTTTATGGCACACGCCTGCATTTATAGCATTCGACCGCTGCGAGCTCACAGTGACGCAACGTGAGCAGAGTTGTGATTGGCTAATATGTGACGGCTGCGCATGAGTGCTAGCCAATGACTGCGCGTTTCCTCTTTTCAAACACGCGGAGGGTTTCCCGCTCGAGCTGCATCTGTTAGAGGTGTGCGATAGGGATGCGCGGTATACCGGTACTGAGAAAATACCGGTATATATTTTATTTAAAACGGTACGATATCATGATTTTGCTCATTTCGGTATATGCTGCTGTTCCGAAGTTCACCGCTAGATGGCAGTGCGCTACCCAAACTGACGCGAAACCGGCAAATGTGACAACGGAGGAACACGATGGATCAAACAGATGAAGCTCATTCTACATGCCCGAAATTAACAAATAAAGAGAGCAGTAGGAGTGAAATTTGGCATTACTTTGCCTACAAAAGTGATGAGAAAGGTGAAGCAACAGACCTCAATGCACCACTCTGCAAACGCTGCTTTAAATCATGCGTTGCCACGGGAGGCAACACATCCAATCTTGCTAAGCACTTGTCACTTGCTCATCCTGACTTGTTCAGAGAGTTCAGAGATCGACAGGTGAGTCCTTCAATCAACTGATATAATTTCGAATTTTAATCACAACACTGGTTAGCGTGGTCAGCGCGCATACAAGCTTATCAATTAAATATGATACTGTAAACACAATCTCAAATGACGCTGGAACTAATGAAGTTTAGGTCTCATATTATTTGCAATTACTTACAAAAAACATATACTAATTGAATTTGAATGAATAAAGAGATTAGTAATATTTATTTAAGTGTTAGTGATAGTAATATGAATGGCATATTACTGCTGCTGTCGAGAGAGAGAGAGAGAGAGAGAGAGAGAGAGAGAGAGAGAGAGAGAGAGAGAGAGAGAGAGAATATGAGTAATATGAACATTGCTGATATGAAAGTTAGAATAACACTTTATATTAAAGCTACATTCGTCAACATTTATTAGGTAACCTGACCTAACAGTATTATATAATTTATTAATCTAGGTCAATCAGAAATTATTTATAAAATACAAATACATGTTTAGCATGTTAACATTACTTTATGCAATGCATTAAACTAATATGAACACAAACCAAACAATGACCAAACCAAGATGAATAAATGTTGATCATTCTCTTTTGATGCATTACAGCTAATGTATTACATGTAATTTCATTATTGCTCATTTTGACACCCACAGAAAGGAACAAAAAAAGCTCCTTCGGCTTCCGGTAGCCAGCCTACTATTTCAGAAGTGCTAGCAGCAACAAGAAAATATGAAAGCCACTCCAAAGAAGCAAAAAGATTTAACAGAGCTGTTGCAGAGTTTATTTGCATGGACCAAATTCCCATTTCTGTTGTTGATAAAAGGGGGTTCAGAAACCTTGTGGAACAGCTTGACAGAAGGTATGAGATGCCAAGGAGAAAATACTTTTCTGAGAAAGAGATTCCCACTTTGTACAATGAAACAAGGTCTGTTCTTGAATCACAGCTATCCAACCAGCCTTACTTTGCTTGTACAACAGACCTTTGGACGAGTCGAACTGTAGACACGTATATGGCGGTTACAATTCAGTTCATTACTGACTCTTGGGAAATGCAGTCCTGGTGTCTTGGATGTGCAGCAATGCATTCAGATCACACAGGAGAGAACATCAGGGAGGTCCTTGAAGAAACAATAACTCAAACATGGAAACTGGATATGACACGCCTGAGTGGAATCACAACAGATAATGCATCCTCAAACATCAAAGCATTTAAGGGGAATTCTTACCACTGGGTTCCTTGCTTTGGCCACAACCTACATCTGGCAGTGAACAAGGCTACAAGCCTGGACCGTGTGGCATCATGTCTGTCCAGGCTCAGAAAGACTATATGTGCATTTTCTAGATCTAACAAAATGACTAGGCTTTTAAAGGAAAAGCAACGGCTCCTTCACCTCCCAGATCACAAGCTGGTTCACGATGAACCTACCCGCTGGGGTTCAGCATTTGATATGGTGGACCGTTTCTGTGAACAGCAGCAAGCCATCTGTGCTGCTTTAGCAGAAAACCGGAATAAGTGGTGCCTAATGCCTACTGACACAGACATCTCCACACTGGAGACCGTACGAGAGGTACTGGGCCCACTACGGACCTTCACTGATGCCCTGTGTGGAGAAAAAGAGACAACACTTTCTTCTGTGATCCCCGTGATGTGGAAGATACTGTCACATCTGCAGGACAGTGATACAGACAGTGTGCTAACCTGCAACATGAAAACAGAGATCAGGAAAGATCTGGAGATGAGATACAGCAATGAGGAGTTACAAATCCTTCTTAATGCAGCTACCTTCTTTGATCCTAGATTTAAGAACACATTTGTAACTAAGGAGAAGGAAGTGACCGAAGTACTTATGCAAAAAGCTGCCACAGCTGATCTCTCCAGTCAACCATTTTTGATGGAATCAACTCAGGCAGAGCAGGAGGAACAAACTGCTGCCAAAAAACAAAAACAAGACTTGGGTAGCCTCCTGTCTACTATTGTATCAGAGAAAAAAAGAAAAGAGGTGGGACAAGGAGATGAATGTCAAGCCAGTAGAGAATATCTAGAGATGCCTCCTGACAGACTAAAGAAAGAACTCCAAACGTACAAGGCCATGGAAGAGACCAATGCCACAGAAAACCCACTTTCTTGGTGGAAAAGGCATGAATCAAGCCTCCCCATTCTTTCGATGTTTGCCAAATATTACTTTTGCATTCCAGCATCAAGCTCAGCCTCTGAGAGAGTTTTCAGTACCTCTGGCCTCATCTGTAGCCCACTAAGATCCAGACTATCAAGTGACAATATTGACACATTGGTTTTCCTGTCCAAAAATCTGCAGCTAGCAAAGGAGCTGTCCAACAAATAAAGGCTGAAAAGATTTGAAGATATGAACCCTTTTTATTTTTCCAAAATCAAAATTTAACAAATGTTCCCTGTAGTTTTTGTTACATTTCGATACATTTAGTTTGCACCATGCGATAAAGACTGAAAAAAATATGAAGATATGAACCTATTTTAATAGGTTTAACCTATTTTACATTTTAGTTTTGTTTTCCAAAATCAAAATTGAACCTACTGTATTTTCACTGACAGTAGGTTTTTTTTGTTACATTCTGATACTTTTTGTTTGCACATTTGTTACTGCAGAGCTCAAGCAGTGTCTTTAATAAAATTGTTTTGAATTCACTTATCTTTTGAGGTGGGTTATTTGTCATCTGTGGTATCGTTTTAGTATCGAAACCGAGGTATTAGAGTCTGGTATCGTACCGAAGCCAAAATTGTGGTATCGAACCATCCCTAGTGTGCGATACCGCTAGATTTGGTATCGATCCGATACCAAGTAAATACAGGGCCAGTATCGCCGATACCGATACCAATATCGATACTTTTTAATAATTAAGGTGGATGCGTCTTCAACCTAAATCTAAATGAATTTTCTTGACTTTTAATTTGTTTTTGTGATTTGCATTTTGGGTTATTAATCAGTACTACAAAAGCTTTTGTTCAGAAACATTTTTTGGTTACTTCTGTTTTATTTAAATAAACAAAGTTACAAAATGATTACTTCACAAATACAAAAAATGTAAAAACAAATTCTCTTTTCAAGTAGCATGTTAACAAAAAATGTCTCTCCTCTTTAGTGCACTTTTCAGGATTTTTTTCTTAAATAAATAAAGTCACAAAGTTTTACATACAACGCTCCTCTTTCTCTCTGCTGCCATTCTCCGCCTCTGACTGACTGCTGGTGGTAGCGCTAGTGGTGAGTCACGTGACGGTACAACACAGGAGAGGGGGAGGAGAGCAGCGTCGAGCACGAGCAGCACTCTTGAGAGCTTGCTCTGCTCTGTGACAGCAGCAGCATTATGACAAACACGGCCAGGTCGCAAAACGAGAGCAACTGAAACTTAAGTATCGATATGTTCACGTTGGTATCAATCAATACCGATACCAACGTTGGTATCAATATTATCGATATTAGTATCGATCTGCCCACCTCTAGCATCTGTTGACTACATTAAACAAAGAGTAAATTACACCTCCCGGATCGTTGTATTTATTTGTTCTGAAATACTGACCTTAATTCCCAGTGGTTGTGCAGATCTTGGATTAGAACACAATCACATTACAGTCTAAATAAAAGCACCGCAGCCAGAAAAGACACACTAGGGTTGCCATCCGCCCGTATGACAGTTTTTCTGTAGAGCAGCCGCTACTAAAGGGCAAAAGACCCAGAATAACATTCATCAATTTGTTATCCCGAAGCTAAAATATAGATTTTCAATCCATAAAATATTCAATACATTATCAGAACTTAGACATAACTATTATTTTAATAGTTTGGGCAGTAAACACATTAGGGGATCATCATGTGCTTTCAGAAAAATGCACACCGTGTGTGACTCACTTTTGTCGATTAAAAACAAGGATACATTTTACTGGTTTGATAGATCATTTCCACTCTCAGCCAAATTACTTTACAGGGTTTATAAAAAAATAACAGAAAAGTGCTCTTTATCAGATAAAGTGGGTGGCTCTAAAAAGAGCCTTTGGGTTGCTAAAACCGTGTTTAATCAGTTTATTTGGATTTGGCGGCCTTCTCCGTCTTCTTGGGCAGCAGCACCGCCTGGATGTTGGGCAGCACGCCGCCCTGAGCGATGGTCACTCCGCCCAGAAGTTTGTTCAGCTCCTCGTCGTTGCGCACCGCCAGCTGCAGGTGACGGGGGATGATGCGGGTCTTCTTGTTGTCCCGAGCGGCGTTTCCAGCCAGCTCCAGGATCTCAGCGGTGAGATACTCGAGCACAGCGGCCAGATAAACCGGAGCACCGGCACCGACGCGCTGAGCGTAGTTTCCTTTGCGGAGAAGCCTGTGGACACGGCCGACGGGGAACTGCAGTCCCGCCCTGGAGGAGCGAGTCTTAGCCTTTGCTCGGGCTTTGCCGCCGGTTTTACCTCTTCCACTCATTATTAAAAACGCTGACAGAGATATTCTGTTACAAATCAAAGAGAATGAATTTCGTGTCTCCACACACTGTCTTTATACGAGAGTGCCAGTCGCTCATTGGTTTAGAGTCTGAAGAGATTTCAACCAATCACTGAACTTCCCTCCAAAGCCCAACCCCCTTTTCTAGCGGGATTCCGGGTTTCTCAGAGCGGAAGTCGTCATAGTTGGGTTAAATATTATAGCTGTGAATGAGAGAATACATTAAATATATCAGGGACAAAATGTTTCGCATCCTGTCAAAAGTGTATTGAAAGAGTGCTGGGAACATAATGAAACAAACTTTGTAAGTTTTGGGTGGATAGGTGATGCAAAGGCTAGGAATATAGGTTTATGTCAATTACAGTACAGCAATACAGTATCAATATCCTCCATCCCTCCATGGTTATTCCCCTCCCCTGCTGTTGACCTCAATATAAAGCAGGAAATAAATAATACATCTAACCAATTTCCAGTGTGTCATATAGTGAGGAATTATTTTGAGATGCATTTCCAAGATTCAGTGGTTTTATTTACAGATGGATCAAAAGATCCGGATACAGGATATGCAGGGGCAGCTGTATATATTCCAACATATGATTTTTATATCAAGAAAAGAGTTACCAATCATTTGTCAGTTTATACAACAGAGTTATTAGCAATATTATTGGCCTTGCAGTGGTTAGAGGAGAAAGAACTAAATAACACAGTCATTGCATCTGATAGGTATTCTGCACTGGAAAGTATAAAGTCTGGCAGGTCATCTTTTAGAATGGACATAATTAATGAAATTTTCCATAAGGTATATAATTTGAAGGTTAAAGGCAAAGAAATACAATTCATTTGGGTTCCTGCTCATGTTGGTGTGGAAGGGAATGAGAAGGTGCATATTCTGGCAAAACAAACTCTAAAATTAAAACGGATAGATCTACAAGTTCCATTAAGCAAAATGGAAGCTAAAGCACACATTAGGAAATATGCGTATTCAGTATGGCAGATACATTGGGATGATACTGAATTAGGCAGACACTTGTATAATATACAAAATCAAGTTGGTTCTGGGAGGAGGGAGAGCAGGAATCGAAGAGAAGGAAGTATTATAACTCGGATGAGAATAGGTCACACAGGACTTAATAGTACACTATATAAGATTGGAAAGCATCCAACTGGGGAATGCACATACTGTTGTCAACAAGAAACAGTTGAGCATGTACTTTTTCATTGTATGAAATATAATAATGAGAGACATCACCTTATTCAGTCACTTAAGATAGCAAAACATCATGACTTTACATTGCCAGGTTTATTAGGGAAAACAGATAGCAAGTTGTATGATGATATTATTACATTTTTGAAAGTAAGTAAATTATACAAAAGAATATAACGTTTTGATTGTTTGTTTGTTTATTTGTTATGTTTTATTTTCCAGTTTGTTTATTTATTTTGATTGGTTTTTTGTTTGTTTGTTTGTTTATTTATATGACGTATACAAATAATATCCTCATCCATACTCCATTCCAGTCGGTGGCGGTAATGCACCAATAAGTTAGGTTGCCAACCGCCAATAAACACCAAAGAAGAAGAAGAAAAAGAACATTAAATATTTTTTTGTGTACTTATTTGCTCACATAGCAAAGTAAAAACGCCACAATAGTGATTTCACAACTTTCAAAAAGAGGGAAAAAATAGAGCGAGATTGATAACGGCAGTGAAAAGAGGGAAATATGTTAATGTTTCCCATCACTCCCACAGACGCTATTACTAAACACCCTCACAGCAGCGGTAACTTGTTTATTGTAACTTGATGCAAAAGTAATATAATACAAAGTATTAGTGTTATAAATGTACATATATTTAAAAAAAAAATGAAAATACAAAAAACGTTACAGGATTTACGATATTGATGACCGCTAAAAGGTGTCATCACAGTCTGAAAAGGGTCTATTATGCACAAGAATTTGATGAATAAGATAAGTAAGTAAACTACTAAAATATTTGATTGAAAATATTCCATATATATACAGTTTTCAGAATTGTATTGAATATAAAAGGAAGCGAGCAAATGTAAGGAGAATTATTAAAAATACGAAGAAGGATTTTTGGAGGAAGTTTTGTAACTGGGAATGGAAACAGAAATTTATCAAATATGGGGAATGATTAAATAATAAATTGGATAAAAAGGGAATATGGTTATCCAATTTTAAGTGATGGAGAAACAATAGCTGTAAGAGATGAGGAGAAAGTAGAAATGCTGGCAAAAAAAAAAATCATAAATCAAACAATATAAGTGAAGAAGGGAAAAGAGGACGGGAAAGTACTTTAGAGCAGTATAAAGAGTTAACACAGAATAAGGTATACACTAATGACCAGTTAAAAATGGCATTTACCAAGACAGAGTTGAACTGACCTCTCAGAAAAACCAAGAAATCAGCACCAGGCATGATCAGATTTGCTATATAATGATAAATCATCTTAGTGAATCATCCAAGGATGTTTTAATAAAAATGTATAATAAATTCTGGGACGAAAGGAAAATTACCACAAAGTTGGAAGGATGCGGTGATAGTTTAAATACGCACACCAGGGAAAAATTGCACAAATCCAGGGAATTATAGACCAATTGCTTTGACATCTAACATCTGTAAAATATTGGAAAAAATGGTTAATGGAAGGTTAATGTATTATGTGGAAAATAAAGAATATCTCTCCAGGTATCAGAGTGGTTTTAGAAGAGGGAGAAATACTATGGATCCAGCAAGTGTGTTTAGAACACAAAATAAGAAAAGCACAAATAAACAGAGAGTAGTGGCTGTCTTTGACATAGAGAAAGCATACATGAGAAGGGCTGTTAATCTAATTATGCAAGTTAGGTCTCAAAGGTCATATGTATAGATGGATCAAGGCTTTTTTATTAGGGAGAGCAATGAAGGTTAGAATAGGATTGAAAATGGAAATCCACAAGGCTGTATTGTAAGCCCTTTATTACTTTCTATAATGATACATTATGTATTTGAGGATTTGGATAATGGGCTGGGGTCTTCACTTTTTGCTGATGATGGGGCAAAAATTGGACGTGAGGTAAAATTAAAATTCTATAATCAAGAACTGGAAAGAGTTAAACATTTTAAGTTTTTAGGGTTGTGGTTTGATGAAAGAGTTAAATGGGCGATGCATATCCAGAAAATAGTGGATAAATGTAAGAAAGTAATAAATATAATGAGGTGTTTAGTTGGCAGGGAATGGGGGGGGGGCGGATAGGATGGCATTAAAGGCCATCTATAATGGGCTGATTAGATCTGGATTCAGGTATTGAGATTGTGTACAGGAGCTATAAACAAACACACCGATTGCAGCACTACAGGTAGAAATGGGAGAAATGTCATTAGAAATGAGACGGATACAGTTATCAGTGAGTTATTGAGCTCATTTACAAGGCCATAGTTAAGAGCATCCTACACTAGAAACGTTAAAGGTCCCATGGCATGACATTTTCATTTTATGAGGTTTTTCAACATTAATATGAGTTCCCCTAGCCTGAATATTGTCCCCAAGTAGCTAGAAATTTTGATCGGTGTAAACCGAGTTCTGGGTGTTTCTCTCTGCCTTTGAGAAACTAGCAGATCTTGAATTTTCCTGTTATGACATCATAACAGGAACGGTTACCTCCCTTTCCTCCGCCCAGAGAATTTAGCACGCCCATGCAAGCGCCATATTTGTTGTCCTCGAGAGATTTTTTTAAATTTTTTTTTATAAAAAACTTTAAAACACATATAGCAAAAATACAATTGCACATTAAATCATTTTTCAAGCATTATTCTCACAAAAATTAAACATTCTTACACCAAAACAATTTGTTTAACATTCACTGTCAACATACAACCTTATAATTTATAATTGTATTTGCAGTCCATTCTCAGTCTTAACTATATACGGATTGTTTTTTAGAAATATCTTTTCAAAAATAGGTACCTTTCTTTCTTCCAGACAGTACATTTCTAAAGCTTTAAAGTACATATTTAACCTTTTATTAAAATACAACCATAAATCCATGCTTCCTTTTCCCTCTCCAGCCATGTTTCTCCTTACCCAAATAGTATATCTAGCAACAGTTAACAACACATTAACAATATTTTGATTTTCACATTTTTCATCAACACCAAATAGGAAAACACAATTCCATTCTTGTTCATCCTCAACTTCACCATATTTGTCCCCCAAGAAGCCTTTTATTAAATTTTAAATTTTTCCTTTAAACGTTTGTAATTCTTTGCATAATACAAACATGTGCAAAATTCCTTCATTTCTTTCATTACACACTTTGCACAATGAATCCTCAGCTATTCCTATTTTGTGCAATTTTAACCTAGTAAAAATTATATTGTATCTTATCTTGATGTCCAGAATTTCCATTTTAACATCCATATACCATTTGGATAGGTTTTTCCATAATCTATCAAAATCAATAAAAACACTTTTCAAAAAATGATTGGCTATTGGTTCTTTAAACACCCTTTTTCTTAAACATTTATAAAAATCCTTAACAGATTTGAAACATAACTTTTCCATATTTTTAAGTCCTCTTACAAGCACTTGCATTGTGTTACCTTCTTTCTCTTCCTCATTCTTCTCTATTTTCTTTAACCATTCTTTTGGTATCGCCTCTTTTACCTGATTATACTGTTGCTTTAAAGTTTTAACATTAAAATCCTCTTTTGTTTCTTCCACACCATCAATAATAGCTTGTAATGGTAAAAAGCCTTCTATCACTTCATATAGAACATCTCTTACTATTTTAAACCCCGCTTCAATCCAAAGTTTAAAATATAATTATTTTCCCTTGTATAAGATGTTTTCATTTAGAAACAATGGCTGGTTTAAAACTTATTCCCTCTTTTCTGGTTTAAAACATACATTGGGTATAAACTCCTTCCATGCTTCCAAAACTTCTTTATAGAACTCCGGGATCCCTTTTAACATATCTTATTTTAATTTCATGCACAAAATATTATTCCCTATTCCCATATTCCCACACTTGTTTAAATAAAAACTCATAGTTTTCTTCCATTCAACCACCATTTCTTCATTAAAAAACTTTTTTACTGTTTTAATTCTGAAACTCTTTTTCTTTATCTCAGGATCTTGCAAACCCAATCCACCATCTCCCACTGCTCCTATTATAGTATTATATGCGATTTTCGCTGGCTTAGAATCCCATATATAATTTAATGCTGCAGTTTTGACCCTTCTAATAATCCATGTGGGCATTGGCACCACGCCTAAAACATACCACATTTTTGACAGTACTAACGCATTAAAAGCCAATATCTTCCCTTTTATTGTTAATTCTCTTCATTTCCAATAATTTAGAATCCTTTCCATTTTCCCAACCACTTCTTCCGACATCAAATCTCTCTCTACTTTTTCATTTTTCCCAATCCAAACCCCTAAAATTTTCAAGTGGTCTTCTTCTTTAAATGAGTAAAACCTTTGCACTTTCTCTCCTTCCTCTCCTATACTCATGAAAACAGTTTTTTGTATATTCCCATTTTTGTATGTCCTCGAGAGATCATGGCTAGTGAACGAGTGAATGCTGGCAGTTTCTCAGTGTTTGGATGTACAAATGAAAACAGAAGTCTTTTTTCAGTTCCTTCTGATCTGTGATCATTGATTTCTGATGTGTAGCTAATTATTCAAGTTCACACAGAACTTTATTATTCGTGTGCGGCTTCTCTCTCTCCCGACAGAACGGTGTTTTCGTGTTTTCTATCCTGTTAGTCAGTGTTTTTGTACGTCCTCGACGCGTCTATCTATTCTAAAATGTGCAAACAGTCTTGAGTTTCTGCTCAACATCAGCAGACTCACATCTCTTTAGAGATAAACCTCACACACGCCGAGGCTCGGGCTTCACTGACCGGTCGGCCTTCAACATCCCTGACCCCCAGTACTTCATCTGGCCCACAGCGGAGGCACCAAACGTGGCGCAAGATTAAGCAGAAGGGGGGTAAGCGTGAGCAAATCCGGGCTAGGCTAGCCAGCTATTCCCACAATAAACTGGATTACATTATGATTACTGCTGTTGTGTCTTTGTTTGTGCTGTGTACTCAATGCGCGTCACTGACGCTTTTCATATGATAGGAAAATATCTAAAAAATAATGCTAAAATGCAAAACAAACACAAAATGCCGTTTTCCACCTCCTTATCAAGGAGCTGCGGGATTATCCAGACCGATTCAAAGTTGAATGTCAGTGGCTCCTTTTGATGCTTTGTTAGCGACTGACTGACAGTATGTCTAGGATCCGCGCGCGCGCGCACACACACGGTTTACAGGGAGTTGGTGTGCTATAATTATAGCTGTGATATTGTAGTATAGTCTCGAGTCAGCACCGATCCATCATTTACTGAAGTTACTAACTTTCTGACATGAGTGACAGTCCCTCCGACTAGAAATAAACGATTTCAGTTTTTCACATCAGTTCTCAGCACGTTTCAGTTCAGTGAACTGTTGTAGTTACTAGAATATACTTCAGGTTATTAGTTTATTTCTAGTCGGAGGGGCTGTCACTCATGTCAGAAAGTTAGTAACTTTAGTAAATTATGGATCAGCGCTGACTCGAGCCGCAAACCGTTTAGAACGATTCAGTCCGATTTGGTGAACTGGTTCGGTTCACTAAAAAGAACCGATTCAAAAGAATGATTTGTTCGCGAACTGGACATCACGGAGACGGAGCGATTGCTAACAAAGTTATTTATAGTAACTACTGAGTTGTGAGAGCACTGTCTGTCAGCGCAAGTTTATTGTGTTTGTATCTGAGAGTTCTGAATAAACACGAGTCCCAGTCACGCCGAGTCCGTCTTCATCATTATTACCAACTTTGTAACACATGCAATGTAGCATTACAGCGAGATGAACGAGTTAGTAAGTGTTGATTATAGCATTATTTCTAGATATGTTCCAATCATATGAAAAGCGTCACTGACGCGCATTGAGTACACAGCGCAAACAAAGACACAACAGCAGTAATCGAATGTAATCCAGTTTATTATGGGAATAGCTGGCTAGCCTAGCCGGATACCCTCACGTTTACCCCCTTCTGCTTAATCTCACGCCGCGTTTGGTGCCTCCGCTGTGGGCCAGGTGCAGTACTGGGGGTCGGGGATGTTGAAGGCCGAGCTTCGGCGTGCGTGAGGTTTATCTCTAAAGAGATGTGAGTCTGCCGATGTTGAGCAGAAACTCATGACTGTATGCACATTTTAGAACAGATAGACGCGACAAGGACGTACAAAAACACTGACTCACAAGATAGAAAACACGAAAACACCGTTCTGTCGGGAGAGAGAGAAGCCGCATTGTGTGCACGAATAATAAATAATTAGCTACACATAAGAAATCACTGATCACAGATCAGAAGGAACTGAAAAAAGACTTCTGTTTTCATTTGTACATCCAAACACTGAGAAACTGTCAGCATTCACTCGTTCACAACCCATGATCTCTCGAGCGTTTGCATGGGCGAGCCAGATTCTCTGGGCGGAGGAAAGGGAGGTAACCGTTCCTGCTTGGACGTCAAACCAGGAGACTTCAGGATTGGCTAGTCTGGCCTGTCATTTTCTCAAAGGCAGAGAAAGACAGCCAGAACTGGGTTTTACACCGATCAACATTTCTATCCACTTGGGGACAATATTCAGGCTAGGGGAACTCATATTAATGTTGAAATACCTCATAAAATGAAAATGTCATGCCATGGGACCTTTAAATATAAATGACCAAACAACCAATTGGCATTCTAACCTAAATTCGACAATATGATAAATGGAGTCAGATAAAGAATATTATAATTAAATCGATTTTGCCCTGCTGAAACACAAACATGCAAACGAAATTCAGTCGCAGCTCGTTACCTTCCTTGGAAGCGGCCTTACAATGGGCCTTACAGTGTTTTTGTCTGCACATATTGGTGTCTGAGTAGATTAAATGGCAGACAAGGAAGCAAAGGAAGCCATTAAAAATAAATACATTCATTTATCAGTTATAGCTGTAGTCCGTAACTTTTTTTTTTTTGTTCAATCTTTACAAAAATTATATAATGAGAATGTACAACATGAATCCATTTTCCAAACCGTGTTTTTGTCTTACCCTGAATCATTATGGTGCACTTATAATAAGTGTTTATATTGGGACTATTTCAGATCGGACTGGTAGGAACCGTGGCGGAGGAGCACAGTCCCTGCGTGACTCGCCATAGACATAAACAGAGAGAAGTAGATCCGGATGCAATGTTCTTCCGCAAGACGCATGCAGTTCTGTTTATTAACCGCTAGAACGCTAAAAGTTACGCCGGACTGCAGCTTTAATCAGAGCAAGAATGAAATCAAGAGTATTATTAAGAAAAGGTTGAAGGAAAGGTGGCAAAAAAATGGATCAGGAGAAGAAAGGTCAATGGTTTTACAGGATTCAAAGGAAAGTGAGAGAGATGAGAAGTGCAGGGAAAAACAGGAGAGATGAGAATATCAAGAATGACATTTGGACACACAAGTCTAAATAGTACACTTTTTAAAATGAGTAAACACGATACATGAAAGTGTGAATTGTGTGAGCAAGAAGAAGCAGTGGAACATGTTATACTGTTAGAAATATGAGACTGAAAGAAGGGCTTTAATACAAAATCTAGCAAAAGTAAAAATTTAGGTTATATTAGGAGATTTTACAAAACAATTTAGGAAATAAATGTTATAATTTTATTTTTTAAATATCTTAAAGTGGCTAATTTGTGGGAGAGGATATAAAAAGGGAGGAAATGTGTCATTTTGATGAACTGATGAGTTTTGGTTCCTTATCGCCTCTGGCTTTTGGCTTGCTCAGTTGGGGACACTAAATATTCAACTACATTACTGATCCGCCTGCATTGACACTTATTGTATGATAATTGAACTGAGCTGGACGATTATATCACTGTTTTCTCCAGAGCGGCTGTCCAGCCAAATCAAATTCTGTTGCATTATTTTCCTGTTACGACTGTAAAGCTGCTTTGAAACAATCTGTATTATAAAGAGAGCTATATAAATAAAGGTGACTTGACGATCTAGTTCTGTTTTACAGTTTTATCTCTATATCTCTATATCTGTACAATTGTTTTATTTCCCTTTATGTTTATAATTACCTTACGGTTTTCTATAATGTCACTTTTTTAATAATTGTGCCGTACTGCTGTATAGAGATGGCATTTTGACCTTTTTGAAACAGAGCCTGACAAGGTTTACACCTTTAATATAAACTAATTTAGTAGAGGTTTATCATCGTGTACATGCATTAACTCAACAGACTTAAGACTCCTCGTGTTCTACCATCACAATTCTGACCCAACATGAAACCGGTTTTGTTCATGGACTAATCAAAAAGAATATACATGTAAACCAACATTTTATACTTTTCCAAAACCATACACATTCATGCCATCCCTGGTGAAAGTTTGGGATTAAATGGGTTAGTTTATCTCACAAGTGTTATAAGCTCTTTAACTGAGAGGATGTGTGGCTCTTAAAAGAGCCTTTGGGGTGGGTAAGGTCAGAGGTCGCCTCACTTTGAGCTAGTGTATTTGGTCACAGCCTTTGTGCCCTCGGACACGGCGTGTTTGGCCAGCTCTCCGGGCAGCAGCAGACGCACGGCGGTCTGGATCTCTCTAGAGGTGATGGTGGAGCGCTTGTTGTAGTGCGCCAGACGCGACGCCTCGCCGCCGATGCGCTCGAAGATGTCGTTGACGAAAGAGTTCATGATGCCCATCGCCTTGGAGGAGATGCCGGTGTCGGGATGGACCTGCTTCAGGACTTTGTACACATAGATAGCGTAGCTCTCCTTCCTGGACTTTCTGCGCTTCTTTCCTCCCTTACCGGCGGTCTTGGTGACGGCCTTCTTGGAGCCTTTCTTCGGCGCGGGCTTTGCTGGTTCAGGCATGATGTCGATGATCAATGTGAGCTCAGCAGCGAGACAGAGGCTTTTATTCACCGACGTATGCTAATTTACTAAGAGAAGCGGGATACTTCTGATTGGCTGCTTTCATAGGCAGAACCCAAAACTCGTATTTCATTGGACCACTCTAAACATCAGGAGAGGAAGGAGGGCCAATCACAGGCTGGTAAATGATAGCCCCGCCTACCGCTTTATGTTTGAAGGACAACCCGCACGAGTCAATTTCCTTTGTTCCTTTCCCGCTCTTTTTTGTTTTAAACGTTTAAAAAGACTATTCTGCAAGATAGTGTAATCTGAAAACTCATTTTAGAATTAAGTAATTTTGTATCAGAAATTCCCTCCCACACAAAAGCCCCTTTCCCACTGACATTTGACCTTTTTTTCTTGATCCTGTAATACTTTACATAACAATAGACACTTATCTTATCTGAATAAAATATTGAAACTGCTATTTTGAATAAAATTAAAATATCTTAAAATAACAGAAATGCCAAATTTTCTTTGCAGAATTTACATACTATTTATGGTTTATTTTTTATTCCAAATGTCCTAAATGTGTTGAAAAAATGCATTTTAATTTGATTCTGCTGAAATGAACGAAATGACTTGGAAAAAAAAGAACTGAACTGATTTTGCTGAACGAGATTCAAATATATAGTATTTAACACTAATTTACTGTGAAAAAAAATTAATTTAAAATAAAAGATAAGAGAAATAATTGATAATGAAAGTTATCTAGATAATCGAGGCAGGAAGTGCTAATGTATCACAACTTTCTGCTCATAATCAGTGTTTAAACAGGAAAGTGCCTCATTCTGTGCAGTTTTGGTGGCTCTTAAAAGAGCCTTTGTGTTTTGCTGCGGGTCTAGGCACGCTCTCCGCGGATGCGGCGGGCCAGCTGGATGTCTTTGGGCATGATGGTGACCCTCTTGGCGTGGATGGCGCACAGGTTGGTGTCCTCAAACAGGCCGACCAGATAAGCCTCGCTGGCCTCCTGCAGGGCCATGACCGCGGAGCTCTGGAAGCGCAGATCCGTCTTAAAGTCCTGAGCGATTTCTCTCACCAGCCGCTGGAAAGGCAGTTTGCGGATCAGCAGCTCAGTGGACTTCTGATAACGGCGGATCTCCCGCAGAGCCACGGTCCCGGGCCTGTAGCGGTGAGGCTTCTTGACGCCGCCGGTGGCCGGAGCGCTCTTACGGGCGGCTTTAGTCGCGAGCTGCTTCCTCGGGGCTTTACCACCGGTGGATTTACGGGCGGTCTGCTTAGTTCTGGCCATTGCTGGAGTTACTTCTCTCTGTCCTGCTTCAGCTGGAAATGATGGTTTACGTCACACGCCTGGTTTTATAGCATTGGACCGCCGCGAGCTCACAGTGACGCGAGGGGCCGAGGCTTGTGATTGGCTAGTGTGTGACGGCTGCGCATGAGTGCTAGCCAATGACTGCGCGTTTCCTCTTTTCAAACACGCGGAGGGTTTCCCGCTCAAGTGGTTTCTGTTGGTCATAATTTATTTTAAAATGTAATTTCAGCTTTATCTCATATTAGGACTTTAAATCATAATTTAGACTTTTTAAATCATAAATTTGACTTTAAATCCATTTTTTTATCTCAGATTTTTTTATGTCCTAATTTTAACTGTTAGTCTCACAATGACTCAGCATGACATGTTTGACTTTGTATCTAATAATAGATGAATTTCAAATCATATTTTCAACATTTTCTCTTAATTATGACATTATGATCATTGAAATAAGCTGATCAGGGGTATAGTTGAATATTTAGTGTCCCCAGAATAACATTAATCAATTTCTATAATTTCTGCATATTGATTTTTATTTCAGATACTCCATTACAATATTCAATGCATTATCAGAGCTTAATAGACATAATTAGATTAATATTATAGATTGGGGGGCAAACAGACATTATGGGGTCATCATGAGATTATAACAAACACGCACAGCTTGTGTCTCTTATTATTGTGTGTCGATGCTAAACAATCACTTTGGACGGGTTTGATAAATATATTCCACACTCAGTCAAATGACCTTAGTGTTTATAAACATCACCAAAGAGAAGCTCTTTATCAGATAAAGTGTGTGGCTCTTAAAAGAGCCGTTGTGTGTTACTCGAGGGGGTTTATTTGGATTTGGCGGCCTTCTCGGTCTTCTTGGGCAGCAGCACCGCCTGGATGTTGGGCAGCACGCCGCCCTGAGCGATGGTCACTCCGCCCAGAAGTTTGTTCAGCTCCTCGTCGTTGCGCACCGCCAGCTGCAGGTGACGGGGGATGATGCGGGTCTTCTTGTTGTCCCGAGCGGCGTTTCCAGCCAGCTCCAGGATCTCAGCGGTGAGATACTCGAGCACAGCGGCCAGATAAACCGGAGCACCGGCACCGACGCGCTGAGCGTAGTTTCCTTTGCGGAGAAGCCTGTGGACACGGCCGACGGGGAACTGCAGTCCCGCCCTGGAGGAGCGAGTCTTAGCCTTTGCTCGGGCTTTGCCGCCGGTTTTACCTCTTCCACTCATTATTAAAAACACTGACAGAGATATTCTGTTATAAATCAAAAGAGAATGAATTTCGTGTCTCCACACACTGTCTTTATACGAGAGTGCCAGTCGCTCATTGGTTTAGAGTCTGAAGAGATTTCAACCAATCACTGAACTTTCCTCCAAAGCCCAACCCCCCTTTCAAGCGGGATTCCGGGTTTCTCAGAGCGGAAGTCGTCATAGTTGGGTTAAATATTATAGCTGTGAATGAGAGAATACATTAAATATATCAGGGACAAAATGTTTTGCATCCTGTCAAAAGTGTATTGAAAGAGTGCTGGGAACATAATGAAACAAACTTTGTAAGTTTTGGGTGGATAGGTGATGCAAAGGCTAGGAATATAGGTTTATGTCAATTACAGTACAGCAATACAGTGTCAATATCCTCCATCCCTCCATGGTTATTCCCCTCCCCTGCTGTTGACCTCAATATAAAGCAGGAAATAAATAATACATCTAAACAAACTCCAGTGTGTCATATAGTGAGGAATTATTTTGAGATGCATTTCCAAGATTCAGTGGTTTTATTTACAGATGGATCAAAAGATCCGGATACAGGATATGCAGGGGCAGCTGTATATATTCCAACATATGATTTTTATATCAAGAAAAGAGTTACCAATCATTTGTCAGTTTATACAACAGAGTTATTAGCAATATTATTGGCCTTGCAGTGGTTAGAGGAGAAAGAACTAAATAACACAGTCATTGCATCTGATAGGTATTCTGCACTGGAAAGTATAAAGTCTGGCAGGTCATCTTTTAGAATGGACATAATTAATGAAATTTTCCATAAGGTATATAATTTGAAGGTTAAAGGCAAAGAAATACAATTCATTTGGGTTCCTGCTCATGTTGGTGTGGAAGGGAATGAGAAGGTGGATATTCTGGCAAAACAAACTCTAAAATTAAAACGGATAGATCTACAAGTTCCATTAAGCAAAATGGAAGCTAAAGCACACATTAGGAAATATGCGTATTCAGTATGGCAGATACATTGGGATGATACTGAATTAGGCAGACACTTGTATAATATACAAAATCAAGTTGGTTCTGGGAGGAGGGAGAGCAGGAATCGAAGAGAAGGAAGTATTATAACTCGGATGAGAATAGGTCACACAGGACTTAATAGTACACTATATAAGATTGGAAAGCATCCAACTGGGGAATGCACATACTGTTGTCAACAAGAAACAGTTGAGCATGTACTTTTTCATTGTATGAAATATAATAATGAGAGACATCACCTTATTCAGTCACTTAAGATAGCAAAACATCATGACTTTACATTGCCAGGTTTATTAGGGAAAACAGATAGCAAGTTGTATGATGATATTATTACATTTTTGAAAGTAAGTAAATTATACAAAAGAATATAACGTTTTGATTGTTTGTTTGTTTATTTGTTATGTTTTATTTTCCAGTTTGTTTATTTATTTTGATTGGTTTTTTGTTTGTTTGTTTGTTTATTTATATGACGTATACAAATAATATCCTTATCCATACTCCATTCCAGTCGGTGGCGGTAATGCACCAATAAGTTAGGTTGCCAACCGCCAATAAACACCAAAGAAGAAGAAGAAAAAGAACATTAAATATTTTTTTGTGTACTTATTTGCTCACATAGCAAAGTAAAAACGCCACAATAGTGATTTCACAACTTTCAAAAAGAGGGAAAAAATAGAGCGAGATTGATAACGGCAGTGAAAAGAGGGAAATATGTTAATGTTTCCCATCACTCCCACAGACGCTATTACTAAACACCCTCACAGCAGCGGTAACTTGTTTATTGTAACTTGATGCAAAAGTAATATAATACAAAGTATTAGTGTTATAAATGTACATATATTAAAAAAAAAAATGAAAATACAAAAAACGTTACAGGATTTACGATATTGATGACCGCTAAAAGGTGTCATCACAGTCTGAAAAGGGTCTATTATGCACAAGAATTTGATGAATAAGATAAGTAAGTAAACTACTAAAATATTTGATTGAAAATATTCCATATATATACAGTTTTCAGAATTGTATTGAATATAAAAGGAAGCGAGCAAATGTAAGGAGAATTATTAAAAATACGAAGAAGGATTTTTGGAGGAAGTTTTGTAACTGGGAATGGAAACAGAAATTGATCAAATATGGGGAATGATTAAATAATAAATTGGATAAAAAGGGAATATGGTTATCCAATTTTAAGTGATGGAGAAACAATAGCTGTAAGAGATGAGGAGAAAGTAGAAATGCTGGCAAAAAAAAAATCATAAATCAAACAATATAAGTGAAGAAGGGAAAAGAGGACGGGAAAGAATGTTAGAGCAGTATAAAGAGTTAACACAGAATAAGGTATACACTAATGACCAGTTAAAAATGGCATTTACCAAGACAGAGTTGAACGGACCTCTCAGAAAAACCAAGAAATCAGCACCAGGCATGATCAGATTTGCTATATAATGATAAATCATCTTAGTGAATCATCCAAGGATGTTTTAATAAAAATGTATAATAAATTCTGGGACGAAAGGAAAATTACCACAAAGTTGGAAGGATGCGGTGATAGTTTAAATACGCACACCAGGGAAAGATTGTACAAATCCAGGGAATTACAGACCAATTGCTTTAACATCTAACATCTGTAAAATAATGGAAAAAATGGTTAATGGAAGGTTAATGTATTATGTGGAAAATAAAGAATATCTCTCCAGGTATCAGAGTGGTTTTAGAAGAGGGAGAAATACTATGGATCCAGCAAGTGTGTTTAGAACACAAAATAAGAAAAGCACAAATAAACAGAGAGTAGTGGCTGTCTTTGACATAGAGAAAGCATACACGAGAAGGGCTGTTAATCTAATTATGCAAGTTAGGTCTCAAAGGTCATATGTATAGATGGATCAAGGCTTTTTTATTAGGGAGAGCAACGAAGGTTAGAATAGGATTGAAAATGAAAATCCACAAGGCTGTATTGTAAGCCCTTTATTACTTTCTATAATGATACATTATGTATTTGAGGATTTGGATAATGGGCTGGGTTCTTCACATTTTGCTGATGATGGGGCAAAAATTGGACGTGAGGTAAAATTAAAATTCTATAATCAAGAACTGGAAAGAGTTCAACATCTTAAGTTTTTAGGGTTGTGGTTTGATGAAAGAGTTAAATGGGCGATGCATATCCAGAAAATAGTGGATAAATGTAAGAAAGTAATAAATATAATGAGGTGTTTAGTTGGCAGTGAATGGGGGGGGCGGATAGGATGGCATTAAAGGCCATCTATAATGGGCTGATTAGATCTGGATTCAGGTATTGAGATTATGTACAGGAGCTATAAACAAACACACCGATTGCAGCACTACAGGTAGAAATGGGAGAAATGTCATTAGAAATGAGACGGATACAGTTATCAGTGAGTTATTGAGCTCATTTACAAGGCCATAGTCAAGGGCATCCTACACTAGAAACGTTAAAGGTCCCATGGCATGACATTTTCATTTTATGAGGTTTTTCAACATTAATATGAGTTCCCCTAGCCTGAATATTGTCCCCAAGTAGCTAGAAATTTTGATCGGTGTAAACCGAGTTCTGGGTGTTTCTCTCTGCCTTTGAGAAACTAGCAGATCTTGAATTTTCCTGTTATGACATCATAACAGGAACGGTTACCTCCCTTTCCTCCGCCCAGAGAATTTAGCACGCCCATGCAAGCGCCATATTGGTTGTCCTCGAGAGATTTTTTTTTATTTTTTTTTATAAAAAACTTTAAAACACATATAGCAAAAATACAATTGCACATTAAATCATTTTTCAAGCATTATTCTCACAAAAATTAAACATTCTTACACCAAAACAATTTGTTTAACATTCACTGTCAACATACAACCTTATAATTTATAATTGTATTTGCAGTCCATTCTCAGTCTTAACTATATACGGATTGTTTTTTAGAAATATCTTTTCAAAAATAGGTACCTTTCTTTCTTCCAGACAGTACATTTCTAAAGCTTTAAAGTACATATTTAACCTTTTATTAAAATACAACCATAAATCCATGCTTCCTTTTCCCTCTCCAGCCATGTTTCTCCTTACCCAAATAGTATATCTAGCAACAGTTAACAACACATTAACAATATTTTGATTTTCACATTTTTCATCAACACCAAATAGGAAAACACAATTCCATTCTTGTTCATCCTCAACTTCACCATATTTGTCCCCCAAGAAGCCTTTTATTAAATTTTTAATTTTTCCTTTAAACGTTTGTAATTCTTTGCATAATACAAACATGTGCAAAATTCCTTCATTTCTTTCATTACACACTTTGCACAATGAATCCTCAGCTATTCCTATTTTGTGCAATTTTAACCTAGTAAAAATTATATTGTATCTTATCTTGATGTCCAGAATTTCCATTTTAACATCCATATACCATTTGGATAGGTTTTTCCATAATCTATTTTCATCAAAATCAATAAAAACACTTTTCAAAAAATGATTAGCTATTGGTTCTTTAAACACCCTTTTTCTTAAACATTTATAAAAATCCTTAACAGATTTGAAACATAACTTTTCCATATTTTTAAGTCCTCTTACAAGCACTTGCATTGTGTTACCTTCTTTCTCTTCCTCATTCTTCTCTATTTTCTTTAACCATTCTTTTGGTATCGCCTCTTTTACCTGATCATACTGTTGCTTTAAAGTTTTAACATTAAAATCCTCTTTTGTTTCTTCCACACCATCAATAATAGCTTGTAATGGTAAAAAGCCTTCTATCACTTCATATAGAACATCTCTTACTATTTTAAACCCCGCTTCAATCCAAAGTTTAAAATATAATTATTTTCCCTTGTATAAGATGTTTTCATTTAGAAACAATGGCTGGTTTAAAACTTATTCCCTCTTTTCTGGTTTAAAACATACATTGGGTATAAACTCCTTCCATGCTTCCAAAACTTCTTTATAGAACTCCGGGATCCCTTTTAACATATCTTATTTTAATTTCATGCACAAAATATTATTCCCTATTCCCATATTCCCACACTTGTTTAAATAAAAACTCATAGTTTTCTTCCATTCAACCACCATTTCTTAATTAAAAAACTTTTTTACTGTTTTAATTCTGAAACTCTTTTTCTTTATCTCAGGATCTTGCAAACCCAATCCACCATCTCCCACTGCTCCTATTATAGTATTATATGCGATTTTCGCTGGCTTAGAATCCCATATATAATTTAATGCTGCAGTTTTGACCCTTCTAATAATCCATGTGGGCATTGGCACCACGCCTAAAACATACCACATTTTTGACAGTACTAACGCATTAAAAGCCAATATCTTCCCTTTTATTGTTAATTCTCTTCATTTCCAATAATTTAGAATCCTTTCCATTTTCCCAACCACTTCTTCCGACATCAAATCTCTCTCTACTTTTTCATTTTTCCCAATCCAAACCCCTAAAATTTTCAAGTGGTCTTCTTCTTTAAATGAGTAAAACCTTTGCACTTTCTCTACTTCCTCTCCTATACTCATGAAAACAGTTTTTTGTATATTCCCATTTTTGTATGTCCTCGAGAGATCATGGCTAGTGAACGAGTGAATGCTGGCAGTTTCTCAGTGTTTGGATGTACAAATGAAAACAGAAGTCTTTTTTCAGTTCCTTCTGATCTGTGATCATTGATTTCTGATGTGTAGCTAATTATTCAAGTTCACACAGAACTTTATTATTCGTGTGCGGCTTCTTTCTCTCCCGACAGAACGGTGTTTTCGTGTTTTCTATCCTGTTAGTCAGTGTTTTTGTACGTCCTCGACGCGTCTATCTGTTCTAAAATGTGCAAACAGTCTTGAGTTTCTGCTCAACATCAGCAGACTCACATCTCTTTAGAGATAAACCTCACACACGCCGAGGCTCGGGCTTCACTGACCGGTCGGCCTTCAACATCCCTGACCCCCAGTACTTCATCTGGCCCACAGCGGAGGCACCAAACGTGCCGCAAGATTAAGCAGAAGGGGGTTAAGCGTGAGCATATCCGGGCTAGGCTAGCCAGCTATTCCCACAATAAACTGGATTACATTACGATTACTGCTGTTGTGTCTTTGTTTGTGCTGTGTACTCAATGCGCGTCACTGACGCTTTTCATATGATAGGAAAATATCTAAAAAATAATGCTAAAATGCAAAACAAACACAAAATGCCGTTTTCCACCTCCTTATCAAGGAGCTGCGGGATTATCCAGACCGATTCAAAGTTGAATGTCAGTGGCTCCTTTTGATGCTTTGTTAGCGACTGACTGACAGTATGTCTAGGATCCGCGCGCGCGCGCACACACACGGTTTACAGGGAGTTGGTGTGCTATAATTATAGCTGTGATATTGTAGTATAGTCTCGAGTCAGCACCGATCCATCATTTACTGAAGTTACTAACTTTCTGACATGAGTGACAGTCCCTCCGACTAGAAATAAACGATTTCAGTTTTTCACATCAGTTCTCAGCACGTTTCAGTTCAGTGAACTGTTGTAGTTACTAGAATATACTTCAGGTTATTAGTTTATTTCTAGTCGGAGGGGCTGTCACT
This sequence comes from Gobio gobio, assembly GCF_949357685.1. Classification (NCBI taxonomy): domain Eukaryota; kingdom Metazoa; phylum Chordata; class Actinopteri; order Cypriniformes; family Gobionidae; genus Gobio; species Gobio gobio. Next base: position 37,507,105 of record NC_137121.1, on the reverse strand, counting down.
CATGTCAGAAAGTTAGTAACTTTAGTAAATTATGGATCAGCGCTGACTCGAGCCGCAAACCGTTTAGAACGATTCAGTCCGATTTGGTGAACTGGTTCGGTTCACTAAAAAGAACCGATTCAAAAGAATGATTTGTTCGCGAACTGGACATCACGGAGACGGAGCGATTGCTAACAAAGTTATTTATAGTAACTACTGAGTTGTGAGAGCGCTGTCTGTCAGAGCGAGTTTATTGTGTTTGTATCTGAGAGTTCTGAATAAACACGAGTCCCAGTCACACAGAGTCCGTCTTCATCATTATTCTACCAACTTTGTAACACATGCAATGTAGCATTACAGCGAGATGAACGAGTTAGTAAGTGTTGATTATAGCATTATTTCTAGATATGTTCCAATCATATGAAAAGCGTCACTGACGCGCATTGAGTACACAGCGCAAACAAAGACACAACAGCAGTAATCGAATGTAATCCAGTTTATTATGGGAATAGCTGGCTAGCCTAGCCGGATACCCTCACGCTTACCCCCTTCTGCTTAATCTCACGCCGCGATTGGTGCCTCCGCTGTGGGCCAGATGCAGTACTGGGGGTCGGGGATGTTGAAGGCCGAGCCTCGGCGTGCGTGATGTTTATCTCTAAAGAGATGTGAGTCTGCCGATGTTGAGCAGAAATTCATGACTGTATGCACATTTTAGAACAGATAGACGCGACAAGGACGTACAAAAACACTGACTCACAAGATAGAAAACACGAAAACACTGTTCTGTCGGGAGAGAGAGAAGCCGCATTGTGTGCACGAATAATAAATAATTAGCTACACATCAGAAATCACTGATCACAGATCAGAAGGAACTGAAGAAAGACTTCTGTTTTCATTTGTACACCCAAACACTGAGAAACTGCCAGCATTCACTCGTTCACAACCCATGATCTCTCGAGCGTTTGCTTGGGCGTGCCAGATTCTCTGGGCGGAGGAAAGGGAGGTAACCGTTCCTGCTTGGACGTCAAACCAGGAGACTTCAGGATTGGCTAGTCTGGCCTGTCATTTTCTCAAAGGCAGAGAAAGACAGCCAGAACTGGGTTTTACACCGATCAACATTTCTATCCACTTGGGGACAATATTCAGGCTAGGGGAACTCATATTAATGTTGAAATACCTCATAAAATGAAAATGTCATGCCATGGGACCTTTAAATATAAATGACCAAACAACCAATTGGCATTCTAACCTAAATTCGACAATATGATAAATGGAGTCAGATAAAGAATATTATAATTAAATCGATTTTGCCCTGCTGAAACACAAACATGCAAACGAAATTCAGTCGCAGCTCGTTACCTTCCTTGGAAGCGGCCTTACAATGGGCCTTACAGTGTTTTTGTCTGCACATATTGGTGTCTGAGTAGATTAAATGGCAGACAAGGAAGCAAAGGAAGCCATTAAAAATAAATACATTCATTTATCAGTTATAGCTGTAGTCCTTTTTTTTTTTTGTTCAATCTTTACAAAAATTATATAATGAGAATGTACAACATGAATCCATTTTCCAAACCGTGTTTTTGTCTTACCCTGAATCATTATGGTGCACTTATAATAAGTGTTTATATTGGGACTATTTCAGATCGGACTGGTAGGAACCGTGGCGGAGGAGCACAGTCCCTGCGTGACTCGCCATAGACATAAACAGAGAGAAGTAGCTCCGGCTGCAATGTTCTTCCGCAAGACGCATGCAGTTCTGTTTATTAACCGCTAGAACGCTAAAAGTTACGCCGGACTGCAGCTTTAATCAGAGCAAGAATGAAATCAAGAGTATTATTAAGAAAAGGTTGAAGGAAAGGTGGCAAAAAAATGGATCAGGAGAAGAAAGGTCAATGGTTTTACAGGATTCAAAGGAAAGTGAGAGAGATGAGAAGTGCAGGGAAAAACAGGAGAGATGAGAATATCAAGAATGACATTTGGACACACAAGTCTAAATAGTACACTTTATAAAATGAGTAAAAACGATACAGGAAAGTGTGAATTGTGTGAGCAAGAAGAAGCAGTGGAACATGTTATACTGTCAGAAATATGAGACTAAAAGAAGGGCTTTAATACAAAATCTAGCAAAAGTAAAAATGTAGGTTAGTTGGGGACACTAAATATTCAACTACATTACTGATCCGCTTGCATTGACACTTATTGTATGATAATTGAACTGAGCTGGACGATTATATCACTGTTTTCTCCAGAGCGGCTGTCCAGCCAAATCAAATTCTGTTGCATTATTTTCCTGTTCCGACTGTAAAGCTGCTTTGAAACAATCTGTATTATAAAGAGAGCTATATAAATAAAGGTGACTTAACAATCTAGTTCTGTTTTACAGTTTTATCTCTATAGCTGTACAATTGTTTCATTTCCCTTTATGTTTATAATTACCTTACGGTTTTCTATAATGTCACTTTTTTAATAATTGTGCCGTACTGCTGTATAGAGATGGCATTTTGACCTTTTTGAAACAGAGCCTGACAAGGTTTACACCTTTAATATAAACTAATTTACTAGAGGTTTATCTTAATGCACAAGTGTTATAAGCTCTTTAACTGAGAGGATGTGTGGCTCTTAAAAGAGCCTTTGGGGTGTGTAAGGTCAGAGGTCGCCTCACTTTGAGCTGGTGTATTTGGTCACAGCCTTTGTGCCCTCGGACACGGCGTGTTTGGCCAGCTCTCCGGGCAGCAGCAGACGCACGGCGGTCTGGATCTCTCTAGAGGTGATGGTGGAGCGCTTGTTGTAGTGCGCCAGACGCGACGCCTCGCCGCCGATGCGCTCGAAGATGTCGTTGACGAAAGAGTTCATGATGCCCATCGCCTTGGAGGAGATGCCGGTGTCGGGATGGACCTGCTTCAGGACTTTGTACACATAGATAGCGTAGCTCTCCTTCCTGGACTTTCTGCGCTTCTATCCTCCCTTACCGGCGGTCTTGGTGACGGCCTTCTTGGAGCCTTTCTTCGGCGCGGGCTTTGCTGGTTCAGGCATGATGTCGAAGATCAATGTGAGCTCAGGAGCGAGACAGAGGCTTTTATTCACCGCTGTATGCTAATTTACTAAGAGCTGCGCTTTCTGATGATTGGCTGTTTTCATAGGCTGAACCCATAAACTCATATTCCATTGGTCAACTCAAAGCAACATGAAAGGAACGAGGGCCAATCACGGGCAGGCAAATATAAGCCCCGCCTACCGCTTTATGTTTGAAGGAAACCCACTCGATCTTGTTTCCTTTGTTCATGTCCCGCTCTTTTTGCTTTAATAAAAGTTTGAAAAGACTAATATTCTGTAGATAGCAAACAGACGTCGTTTCAACGTTGATTTTTGGTTGTAAAGGTCAGTATCAGTCGTCGATCAAATTTCAATGTTGAATCAACGTTCACTATTTGGTCGGTACATCAGAACGTTATTATGTTGAAAATATAACGTCGATTCCACGTTGAAATTATGTTGATTCATCAACGATATGGCCGACGCATATGGTCAAAATCACAACGTCTAATATATGTTGAAACTTGGTTAGAGGAATGACATGGCCTGAACTAAATTCGACGGAAATGGGATGTACATGTATTTTAATTCATTATGGGGGGAAAGTAAGTACCTTCACAAATGTATAGAAGTCGCTGATATTAAAAGGGGCAGTCTTTGAAGTTTCCGGGTTTTTTTTCCGATGCTAGTATTACAATTACTAAATGAAAACATGGAAAGCGAAAGATCGGTGCGTAAATGCCCAGCTAACAATGACCTGGCGGTCCACCAGCTTTTTTTGGGCGGCACAAAGTCAGCTGTAAAAATTACAACTGCATTAAACAATGTTATGAGATTGTTTTAAATATTTTTTATGGTGGCAAGCCGATTGTCGGTCACTGTCTGTTGTGACACCTTTATTTTATAAAAGTACATTTATTTTATATGTATATTTTTTTAATTTATTTTTTACAGTTAAAAAGAATCTGAAAGCACTTAATAAAAAATAGTGAGACTGTCTTAATATTGCTAGTCATATAACCAAGCAAAGCATTTGTATAGAAAAATACTGTCTGCATGCAATCACATGAAATAATTAGGTTGAGTGTTCCTAAACAAAATAATACAAAATATTAAACTAATATATTATAAAACTAATATAAAAGTGCCACTTTTTCTCACTATCAAGTGCAGGGGTGGCTTTTGCACCTATGAATTACATATAAATTAATTTTAAATTCATGATTTAATATTAATGAGGTTTGTATGTATGTAATGTTTTAATTCTAATGTATTTATGTAAATGATGCGTGACTGTGACTTTATTGCGCGTGCGCGTTGAACATTCGAATCACTGGAGCGGGAGAGTTGCCGTGGAAACGGGGATACGACTCAACTGACAAGCAGCACAACTCCTTCTGTCGCTGTTGTTTTCACTACTTTCAGGTGAGTTTAGTCTCTAAAATCACACAAATAATACACACAACTGTTCCTGACACCTTCTTACGTGAAATTGACACACTTCTGTTGAATATTTACTTTAAATGGTTTAGTGTCTTCGGAAAAAGACCGTTAGCATCTCGGCTAACTATCGATTGAGCTCTTGTTTATGAAAGTTTGAGCTTTTAATCAAATCTTTATGTGAAAATGAGAGGGTTTGATCGTTTTGTAAAGGTTTTGCTGGCAATTTGTCAACGGTATGTGTCAAAAACCTAAAAGTATAAACTGTAACGTTAATCGGTGACGTCAAATACATGGAGCGTGAAAATTAGCTGCAAATTGGTAAACAAAAATTGTAAAAAAATGTTCTGTGATTTTAGGAGGGACAAAATAACCCCTCTACAACAGAGTTGAAGATCCTAAGATCCCAACATTCCTGAAGGAAGCTCCTGACAGAGAAACAGGTGAACTGAGGAAGTTCATTAATAGGGTTGGGAACCGAGAACCGGTTCTTATTCAGAACCGAAACTGATTTTTGAAAAATACCAGAACCGCGCGAAATTCCTAAGTTTCGGTTCCGAAAACGGTTCTGGTGCAATGTGTGTGCGAAGCGCTGGAAGCGAATCCTTTCATAGCGAGTGACAGCCAGTGTTGCCAAGTCCGTGGTTTTCCCGCTTTCCACTGTTGCCGCGGGCTGTGTTTCATGTCCGCGGGTTGAAGCGATTGTGCAATTTTGCGGGTTTTGTTGTGAAAACCTGGCAACCCTGGCTCACCTCCTTATGAATATTAATCACGTTGCCTGCCGCTTCCAGGAGTGCAGCAGTTCAGCCTGAAAGCCCTCGCGCTACACATTTACGGTTTTGCGTCAGATATTTTCTTGTTGACCACCAGCATGGCGAAGAGAAAGTCACAAGTATGGATTCATTTCCAAAGAATGAATGATAATGAAGCAAAATGTGAAAAGTTAATAACATGCAAAGGAGGCTGCACTAGCAATTTGACAAAACATTTGCTACAACACAGAGTGCCTCAGGGCTTATACCAGATTTATAGTGTAAGGCCTATATATATATATATATATATATATATATATATATATATATATATATATATATATATATATATATATATATATATATATATATATATATATATATATATATATATATATATATGTATGTCAACCGTTGAGTCACCATGGTTTAGGTAAGCGTTTAGGCACAATTACCTTTGTAATGCTGAATTGCAATTTATTATTTACAAGTTCACTGAATAACTGAATTACTATTAAATTAATATACAACTAATTAATAAATATAACTAATAAATATAATTTATAACTTGGTTTTATTCAGAGACAGAGAGATAAAATGTAATAAGACAATTTCAGAGGTGTTCATTTGAAAAACAATGTGTTGCAAGAATGGCTTAATTAATACTGTAATATATGTACAGTTCAGGACTTTTTTGACATTGCCAACCTGTAAATTAATTTTAGAGCAAGTAATAAACACAAAATGGATTGTTTGAGTTGCGTATTGTGCCTTTTTCCTTTACCACTATTTGTGTAATAATTTTAATGGAACCGGAATCGGAACCGGAATCGTTAGGCGGAACCGAAACCGGAACCGGAACCGGAAAATTTCTCACGATTCCCAACCCTATTCATTAAATAACTTAATATGCATTTATTTTACAGTATATTTCAAGTAATATCACCATGATTTTACATTATTTTCTTTTCCAAATGTATAAATTTATAAAAGGCTTTGACATCCAAACGTAAGTGACACTGTATGTGTAATAATTAACAAGTAAACCTAAAACATAAACTTTTAATAAATTATTTTCTGTATATTCTTCTTTCCCTTTTTTGCTTTTCTCCTCTTCTTTAGCTTCTTTCCTTCTAATAAACTGGCATTTATATACTAAATATTGTTGGCTTGGTGCTTATGTTCCTAGATTCTTCCATCCTGATGTTCTGCAGCCCAGCAGAGTTGGAGCGGATCTCCTGTCGAAGAAAATCTCCAATACTCATACGACTAGTAAGTACAATCTCTAACATACACTAAAGGTCAAAAGTGTGGGGGATGTCTCTTTTGTGCTTACCAATACTGCATTTATTTGATTAAAAATACATTAAAAACAGTAATATTGTTACAATGTAGATAAGCTGTTCTCTATGTGAATATATAGTAAAGTGTAATTTATTCCTGTGATCAAAGCTGAATTTATCATCATTTTTCCAGTCTTCAGTGTCACATGACCCATCACTAATCATTCTCATATGAGGATCTGATGATCAACACACATTATTATGAGTATTATCAGTGTTGAAAACAGCTTCATATTTTGTAGAAGCCGTGATACATTTTATTTTTCAGGATTCTTTGATGAATAGAAAGTTCAAAAGAACAGCATTTATTTGAGATATAAACTTTTGTAAAGATTATAAATGTCTATATGTCTTTTACAAACGTCTTTACTGTCACTTTGTTTTGATCATTTAATGCGTCCTTGCTAAATAAAAATATGAATTTCTTTAAAAAGAAAATCTTATTGAACCCAAACTTTTGAACAGTAGTGTACACTACCATTTATAGGTTTGGGATCTGTTTGACGACAACAACAAAAAAAAAAAACTGCTACAGTTATATGAGATTAAATAGTAAAAAGTGCACATTATCATCTTTTGCCTGAAATATGAACTAATGCTAATCTTTCTCCTGTTACTTCCCTGTTTCTATCTCAGGATGCACAGCAAGGTTACTAGAGATCACGCCAGCTCCAGTTTGATCCAGCCTCACTCACGAAGACTTCAGATGATTGCAACTATAGATGGAAATGCAAAACTGCCAGATATTGTCCTTATATTGTAATCGTTGGCCCGGTTATACAGACAGCTCTTAGATTAAGCCAAGGTTAGGGCTTAGTTCAAATAGGACAATGTAAGTAGCTTTTTTTAAAATGTGCCTTAGAAAAAAAAAAACATTACTGGTGTGAATCTTGAGACAAAACAATGACACTGGCATATTTTAAGATATATCAGGTCAAGTTGCTTTCAGTTAAAGGGTTAGTTCACCCAAAAATGAAATTTCTTCCACAGTGACGTCAGTCACAGTCTTACGTCGTCGTGTTCTTTTTTTTAAAATGATGCGTAAGTGTGCATGTCCCGGATGTCCTAATCGCCAAAAAAGAACACGACGACGTAAGAATGTGACTGACAATATCTGGCAGTTTTGCATTTCCATCTATAGTTGCAATCATCTGAAGTCTTTGTGAGTGAGGTTTGTAGTCTGAGGGAGACGCACGCTGTAATCAAGCTGTTCTACATTGTTTGTATTGCTATTTTTTTTTTTAAAATGATGCGTAAGTGTGCATGTCCCGGATGTCCTAATCGCCAAAAAAGAACACGACGACGTAAGACTGTGACTGACGTCACTGTGGCGTCGTAACGCGGATTCAAACAAAACTGGAAGAGAAGACAATGCTTAATAAAGTCTTAGTTTTTGTTATTTTTGGACCAAAATGTATTGTCGACGCTTCAAAAGAGTCTAACTAACCAAATGATGTCACATATGGACTACTTTGATGATGTTTTCATTACCTTTCTGGACGTGGACAGCAAAGTGTGCATACACTTACATTCAAAGGACTGAAAGCCCTCGGACTAAATCTAAAATATCTTAAACTGTGTTCCGAGGATGAACGCAGGTCTTACAGGTGTGGAACAACATTGGGCTGAGTCATTAATGGAAGAAATTTCATTTTTGGGTGAACTAACCCTTTAAGCCAAACCCAATCAGAGTCATATTAAAAATGTCCTGGCTCTTCCAAACTTTATAATGGTAGTGAATGGCTGTTTCTGTTTTGAAGTCCATAAAAGTGCATCTATCCATCATAAAACACGGCTCTGGGCGGTCTGCCGGAAGCTAGATATTTTACTTTATAACATGTTAGATCTGGACATTTTTCTTACACAAACCCATTGATTCGCTTTAGAAGGCCTTGATTAACCCCTGGAGCCGTGTGGAGCACTTTCATAATGGATAGATGCACTTCTTTGAGCTTCAAGTTTTGGGCTGCCATTCACTGCCATTATAAAGCTTAGAAAAACCAGGATATGTTTTAATATAACTCTGATTGTATTTGTCTGAACTATCCCTTTAAGACAGCTCAAACATGCATTTTAGTCCGGTACTAGATTAAAGGGATAGTTCACCCAAAAATGTAAATCCTGTCATTAATTCCTCTCCCTCATGTCGTTCCAAACCCAAAAGGTCTATATGACATTCTTCTTTCAGACAAATGAAATCTAAAAAGTTATATTACAAAAGTCCTGGCTAATCCAAGCATTATTATAGCAGTAATAATTGCTCTGTTTTTGAAGTCCATAAAAAGTGCATCTGTCCATCATATAACTGCTCCACGCGGCTCTGGGGGGTTAATAAAGGCCTTCTGAAGCGAATCGGCGCATTTGTGTAAGAAAAATATCTATATTTAAAACTTTATCAAGTAAAGTTCCAGCCAATGTAGTGCGTTTATAAACGTGACATCTATGAAATAGTGAATGGCTATACAAAGACGATCAGGGGGACAGAAATGTCAGGTGTAATACCAGTTTTTTTCTGACCTTTGTCTAATTGACAGATTTAATTGATCTCATCTCTTGCTTTTAATTCAGTAATATATCAAATACACTGCTGAACAATAACCACTAACATCTATAATGTTTTCTCTATATGTTATGCCAATTTTATGATTAGTTTATGTACTACAAACACTTGTGCATTAAGTCCCCATGGATTTTATGCTTTGTAAAAAAAAAAAATATCACTGAATAAGGCAGAAAATATACAGTACCTATCAAAAGTTTGGAAACATGACAATTGTTAAATGTTTTTGAAGAAGTTTTCTGCTCACCAAGGCTGCATTTATTTAATAAAAAATGCAGTAAAAAAGTAATACAGTGAAATATTATCCCAATGTAAAGCAGCTGTGTGAATATATATAGTAAAAAAGAAAAAAATCTTTGTAATGTATTCCTGTGATCAAAGCTGAATTTATCATCATTACTCCAGTCTTCAGTGTCACATGATCTTTCAGAAATCATTCTAATATGTTCATTTGATGCTAAAGAAACATTTATGATTATTATCAATGTTGAAAACAGTTGTGCTGCTTCATTTTTGTGGAAATCATGAAACTATTCAAACATTTGTGGTAAGATATAAAAAGAGAAATTAATACTTTTATTTATCAAACATGCATTAAATTGATCAAGTGGCATTTATAATATAACAAAAGATTTATACATGCTTTATTCAATGCAAATAAAAGCTGTTTATTTAACTTTCTATTCATTAAAAAATCCTGAAAAATAAAATGCTTCATGGTTTGCACAGCTGTTTTCAACAATGATTATAATCCTAAATGTTTCCTTTTCATCAAATGATCATATTAGAATGATTTCAGAAGGATCATGTGACACTGAAGACTGGAGTAATGATGCTGAAAATTCAACTTTGATCACTGGAATAAATTACACTTTACTATATCATTACAAATTAAAACAACTGAATATAATATATATGTGAATATATTTCGCAATATTAATGTTTATTAAATAAATGCAGCCTTGACAAGCAGAAGATACTAAACATTAAAAAGCCTGTCAGTTAACACTGCATTATTCATATTCTTTATTGTCAATAAATACCTTGAAATGGCTGGAAAAACACAAACCATATATTGTCGCAATCGTGTTTGTTGTCACGTTTCGTCAGTCATAGCGATTATTTTTATTCAGCTGCTGCTACACAGTGTTGCCAACTCTCGCGAGACAAATTAGCAACCGCAGCTTCAAAAACAAGCCCAATATTATTACATTATTTATTATCATCAATATTATTTATAATAAATATTTTTTATTTTTCAATAAATGGGCCTGCAACATATTACACTGAAACCTTTCGGAGTTTGAAAAGCAAAAACAGATGTTATTTTACAAAAATTATCAAATTGCAATAATAAGGACACTCAATATCCTCCGATCAGCTGTGAACAGAAGAGGTTTGGAGATGGAAAAAGAGAAAAAGTGACAAGAAGGCCAATTATGGTAACCCATAGTCGGAGTTAATGCACACATATTATGGGCAGTGAGTAGTGAACACACACTGCAAAACCTTGTAAAAGATAAGCCCTACATCTCAATGTGCATATACTATCTGCCCTAAATAGTATTGAAAATTACTAATGTCACATACTATTTATTATTATACGATTGATAGTATGCACACTGGGACACAGACAAGCACTAAGGGAGCGCTGCAATATAGCCACATATTTATAATAAAATAAATTCGAACCATATAGGCAACCTACTGTTATTATTAGTTTACTTTTTTTTAATAATAGCCTGTAATTTTAAATGCATTACAAAAATATATTTTTTAATTAAATTAGCTGCCTCTCCTCCCTGTTTCCTCTCCATCTCTGTACATCTCTGCTGGTGGCATGGTGTGTAAAAATGTATACGTCTATTTAAGTCTACTAACTATCATTACGTGCATTTATAACGTCACATGCCTGCACGTTGAACGCGATTTCTCTTCAATGAGGGGGAGAAGGAGGCAGGATGTATGAGGACGGATCAGGCACGTGCGGGGGGGGGGGGGGGGGGGGGGGCTTTGGGTGCTCGAGCCCCTGCCCTTTTTCAAAATGAATCAAAAGTGCCCCTCTCAGACAAATATCAATGATACTATTGTGGTCAATAAAACTAAATAAATGTGATTATTATAACATGACAATGCATACAATAGTAACGAACGGCTCAAAAGTCGGACAATTTCTGTTGAGGCGTTGCCATAACGCGTTGCTATGGGTTGCGTGCGTTTTGATTGACAGCTGATTTTCCTCTGTTCGGAAGCGGCTCTCAAGCCAAATATGGTCCTTTCAGAGAGTGTGTGGCCTCAGGGGAAAAAGTAAACCAATATTTTTTTTTCATCCATAATCAGAGCTAATGTGTTGATTTAATTACAAAGCTATATATGAGCTATTTATTTTAAAGTATTACACAATTCACCAATGCCCGTTTGTCATGTATATACACCAACCAATCGTGATCTGGCAAAGCAAGTTCAAATTCCATTGGGCGATGTGAAGCGGTAATTTTCTGTTCTTATTCATAAATCGGCTGAAAATTACATGGACAGACGAACTAACGTTTGTGGAACAATTTCCTGCGGTTTGGCTCATTTTATAAATTGCATCACTGACAAAATGGATTTTAACAGACAACAAACAAATCCCTGCACAAAACCACAGCAGCAAAAGTCGCATTAATGGTAAGTAGTGTTAAATTCACTTGTGTTTATGTAGCCTATATTGATACATCGTTTACTATTTCATGAAACTATCAAAGTTAACAAAACCCAAGTGCCACCGGCACCTACAGGCCTATTAAGTGAAGTGTGGCGAAATGGTTACGTGAAAGGACTTTATTATATTACCATTTTTGAATATTATGCAGCATTATGAAATAAGTCTCTTATGTTCATCAAGCCTGCATTTATTTGATAAAAAACAGCAATATTGCGAAATATATTAAATAATGGTTTTCTATTTTAAAATAATTTAAAATATAATTTATTCCTGTGATCACAGCTGTATTTTCAGCATCATTACTCCACTCTTTAGTGTCACATGATCATTCAGAAATTCTAATATGAGGATTTAATGTCAATGATGGAAACTGTGATAAATGCAGGCTTGATGAGCGATATACACACACACACATATATATATATATACACACACACACATACATATATATATATATATATATATATATATATATAATGTATATATATATATATTGCTCCTTTTTTACATTTGAGCCCCTGCCCCTGACGAACTCTCTGCACGGCCCTGGGACGGATTACTACAGCACTTGTATCTTTGCACTGAATGGCTTTTAGCTGTGAGAAGACAGTGTCAGGCAATGTTTTGGACAAAACAGTGACCATAAATGTAAAGAAACGAAGTTGCTTATATTTTCCTAACAAGCAACCACATTTTTTTAAATAAGCCCAAAAAACCGCAACCCGTGATTTTTGAACGCGACTTGCCAAAAAAAGAAGCCCAAAGTCGCGTGTTATACGCGGACTTTGCAACTATACTGCTACAGCGCTGAATGCCTTTGGAACGTGACAGGGTTTTACTTCTACGAATCAGTTTTGTGTTTTCTGTGAGAGCGCACCCTCCGGCTTCGAGTATGAATTGGAGTGTTGCACGAGAGTGTTAGCATAGTGTTCAGATCGCCTCATTTTTGGATACGAATAAAATGTCAGGTCATGTATAGATTATTTTGTGTCTTTGAATTTAAATCTACATGTATTTACGTTGTCTTCTACGTGAACGAACTTGCTTGTGTAACAGAAGTAGGCCAGTAAGGCTGTGTTCACACTGCAGGGCTTAATGCTCAATTCCGATTTTTTGAAAAAAATGCGATTTTTTTTGCAAGGCCGTTCACATTTCCAATTAAATGCGACCTTTTGTGATCTCCTGTGTGGACGTGAAATGACCCAGAAGTGACCCGCATGCGCAGAAGAGAACTCAACGGTCAACGACGTCACTTGTTGTTTACGGAAGTAGCCAAATATGGGTGTCAGCATTGGAGTTCGTTTAGCTTTATTAAAGTTATTTTCGCAACGGAGCCAGCACCATTACAACCTTCTCATGTTAAGAAGAAAATTAAAAAAGAGGAGGAGAGCAAGGTTTTTGGCCATGGCGTTTTGTGGAGCAGTTGTAGCAACGTCGGTACAGAGAAACGTGTGTGTGCGGAGTCGCAGCCAGGAGTGGTGGGAGACTGATGTGAGTGGCTTTACTGATACCGAATTCGTCAGTAACTTCAGAATGACCAGATCCACCTTCAATTATGTTTGCGAGCGCCTTCAACTAACTTTGTCACGGGAAGAGACACGTCTGCGGCGGCCCATAACAGTGCAGAAACGCGCTGGAGTTGGAGTGTATTGGCTAGCAACAGGTGCGTACTTCTTCTTTTATTGGCGGTTAGCAACTATTTCTTGTGCATTACCGCCACCACTGGACTGGAGTAAGGAACGGGAGTTACAATGATGACGTTTGTCGCGTATCATCGGCGTGCGGGTCGGATACATGTGACCTGGCAGTTCAGACTGAAGACGCATTTCAAAAGATCGGATATGTATCGGATTTGGACCACATACCCAAGTGGCCTGGGTCGCATTTGAAAAGATGGGATCTGTGTCGTTCAGACTGTCATGAAAAGATCAGATACAGGTCGCATAAGGGCAAAAAAATCGGAATTGGGTCGTTTCAGCCTGCAGTGTGAACGCAGCCTAAGAGCGGTGCGACTAGACGCCGGTTCGAATCCCGCCCGGAGCGGGTCGACTAGGACCGGTGCGACCCGGTAAAAGTGCGGGGGACGAATGTACTTTTTATTAACAGTGCGGGGGACATATTCATGATGGCTTCACACCTATTTTCAAAATAACACGAGTAAATATCGCTTTTAAATTGTAACTTGAGACATTCGATTATATATTACTATAATTTACTTTTATACTTTCTGTGTGTTTGTATAATCTAAAATGGTATTCGTAAATGTATTTTGTATGAATAATAAAGCAATTTTTACTGAATGTGATGTGTTTAATAAATTATTACCTATACAGACTTTATTTATTGTAATTAAGTACTATGAGATTTTTAAATCATCTAGTAGAAAATGTGTTTTTGTAATCTATAACGTCATTTCAATGGTAGGTAGGCAAATCAATTATATATATTTTATGTTGAATATGTGTTAATTCTATTACGTCGTTTCAACTAATGGAAATCAACATCGTTTCAACGTTAGGTAAGCAAACCAGTTGCATCGATTTTATGTTAGTTTTGAATGGCGTTTCTGACGTTGGTTCAACATTACTTCGATGAGCAAAACGATGCCGGATCGACGTCGGAGATCAACGTCGTTTCGATGTCACGAGAAACGTCGATTCTATGTTGATTCAATGTCAGTTTGCTATCTGGGTGATGATTGGCTGTTTTCATAGGCTGAACCCATAAACTCATATTTCATTGTTCAACTCAAAGCAACATGAAAGGAACGAGGGCCAATCACGGGCAGGCAAATATAAGCCCCGCCTACCGCTTTATGTTTGAAGGAAACCCACTCGATCTTGTTTCCTTTGTTCATGTCCCGCTCTTTTTGCTTTAATACAAGTTTGAAAAGACTAATATTCTGTAGGATAGTGTATTTTGAAAACTCATTTTAGAATAAAGTAATAAGATCCCTTTTAAAAATAGATTTTGTAACATTTAATTTTTCCCCAATTTTAACGTTTTTCTTGATTCTGTAAATTACTGAATTGCAATAGTTTTTTCTCTGAAATACACGTTAGAACTCAAAAGCAAAGAGCTGATTTCAATGCAATTATTCAGCATTAAAACACCTTAGAACATTAAGTTATTTGATGAAACGCCAATATTTTCTTTGCAGGAATATCACATTTATGTTATTTATTCAGATTGTTTATTTAAAATATAACCATAGGAATCCGGACCAATTTCTCCTTATATAACTATGGGGCGTATATAAAAGATTTAGTGGACCACTTGTATCATCTGCAGTTGTTTATGAAAAACAACCCCTCGGTGTGAAAGATCGGTAATTGTACATAGGGCATTTATTTCCCTTTTTGAAAAAAAAATCCATATTACCAACATTGTTGTGACATGACTCTTTGAGTGAGGGAGTGTGTGGCTCTTAAAAGAGCCGTTGGGTTTGTGGTTTCTCTGGCGTTTATCCGCCGAAGCCGTACAGGGTGCGTCCCTGCCGCTTCAGCGCGTACACAACATCCATGGCGGTGACGGTCTTTCTCTTGGCGTGCTCGGTGTAGGTCACGGCATCGCGGATCACGTTCTCCAGAAACACCTTCAACACTCCGCGGGTCTCCTCGTAGATCAGACCGGAGATGCGCTTGACCCCGCCGCGGCGAGCCAGACGACGGATGGCGGGTTTGGTGATTCCTTGGATGTTATCGCGCAAAACTTTACGGTGACGCTTAGCGCCTCCTTTACCGAGCCCTTTCCCGCCTTTGCCTCTTCCAGACATGATTAACTATGACCACTTCAGTCTGTCGAGAAAAAACAGAAAATATAGAGCAAAAACGCTGCAAGGAGGCTTTTTATATTGGTCTACAGGACCTGAAGGAAACCAGCGCCGCTCAACACGCCCCGCCCCGCCCCTCGATATAGTTCACCACAAAACATGTGATTTAACTCTTAACACTGATCTCACGAGGCCTGTCCTTTGTTTAATAATATATATAAAACAAGTTTTTATAAGATTTATTTAAGGAAGATGATATTAGTCGAAGATAATTATTTTATATATAGAGATACTGAGTGAAAATTAATATACTCAATGCATTAATTGTATATAACAGTATATTTGTATGTGACATGTCAGGTATATTTATAGAGTAAGAATGATTCCAGGTCTCTTTGATCTACACTGTATGTCTCCCTTTAGCTGAACTTGCTCCATAAAAGTCATCTTTTCTTTGACCTTAATCATCCCATAAAAGTTTCAGAACAGCCCATGCACTTTTAATGCCTGTTCACACCGGGACGATTTTCGCATGCGTTTATCGCCGACGTTTAAAGCCTTGTTTATACTTTCGCCTGGCTCCGCGCGCTCCGCCCCAACCGGACGATGCGTTTATACTTGAGGCGCCTACCGCTGTGCTATTCTTTGAAACGACAGAGGGCGACACGGAGTAATAATTCTATAAACCATCATGAAAAAGCGTCAAGAAGAAGGGGGTGATACATGAAGGACAATGATAACGTTACATTTTACTGGTTTGATAGATTATTTCCACTCTCAGCAAAATGACTTTATAAATAACAGAAAAGTGCTCTTGATCAGATAAAGTGGGTGGCTCTAAAGAGAGCCTTTGGGTTGCTAAAACAGCATTTCATCCGTTATTTGGATTTGGCGGCCTTCTCCGTCTTCTTGGGCAGCAGCACCGCCTGGATGTTGGGCAGCACGCCGCCCTGAGCGATGGTCACTCCGCCCAGAAGTTTGTTCAGCTCCTCGTCGTTGCGCACCGCCAGCTGCAGGTGACGGGGGATGATGCGGGTCTTCTTGTTGTCCCGAGCGGCGTTTCCAGCCAGCTCCAGGATCTCAGCGGTGAGATACTCGAGCACAGCGGCCAGATAAACCGGAGCACCGGCACCGACGCGCTGAGCGTAGTTTCCTTTGCGGAGAAGCCTGTGGACACGGCCGACGGGGAACTGCAGTCCCGCCCTGGAGGAGCGAGTCTTAGCCTTTGCTCGGGCTTTGCCGCCAGTTTTGCCTCTTCCGCTCATTTTTTTTTTTTCAATCACCTCAGTTGAAACTAAGAGAATAAAAGTATGTGCCTCCACACACCGTCTTTATACGAGAGTGCCAGTCGCTCATTGGTTTAGAGTCTGAAGAGATTTCAACCAATCACTGAACTTCCCTCCAAAGCGCAACATTTATAAATAAATGTATATAAGTGCATTACAGATGGTAAGGGAATTATATCCTTTAATATAAATTTATTATATTAATATAATATTAATAATATTATTAATTCTGTGTGCAGTTAATATGTGTAAACACATTTGAACCAAAATGGTGAAATTTAAACAAGCTTTTCAAATAATTTACTTCACTCTCGATGTGTTACTGGGGTTCGACACGCACACTTTAACATGGGATATGGATATTAATCGCTGTTTCTAGTGCTACACCTTTCACACACTGTATATTTTGGACATATTCATCTCCTGATACTGTAGTTTTATAGTCCTTTTGTAATATTGTAGTTTTATCACTGCCTTTATTGTGTGTGATTGAGTCACAATCCTCCAGCAGTGTCGAGTGAATATATTCTGTCTGTACTGAGTTATAAAACATCCCATTTGGACTGTAATCATCAATGATGATTGAAATAATTGAAACAAGCTTTTGGAATAATGTACTTCACTATCAGTGTTACTGGGGTTTGACGGGCACACTTTAACATGGAATATGATATCTATTATTATTATTATATATATTCTGATACTGTAGTTGTAAATTCTATTGTAATATCAGTTTTATCACTGCATTTATTGTGTGTGGTGTTGTTTGTGTCAAGTGTGTCTGTTCTGTGTTGTTTTATGGATAAAATGTTTTAGTGATACAAGACATATTTAATCTGGTCATTTATTTCAGTATTTTATAGTTTATATATGCACGAGTATAAGTGGCTGCAAGTCACATCTAGGCTGTTTATTTTCACAATTCACAGAAATCATTTAAATACACAAGATTTGCTCTTTCTCAGAGTTGGTGGGTGGCTCTTAAAAGAGCCGTTGGGGAACAAACTTAATTTGTTTGTACTTCTAAAGATTTACCTCTTTTTGGGAGCTGCCCTTTTAGGCTTGGCGGCTTTAGGCTTCGCCGTCTTGGGTTTCGCTGCCTTGGCTTTTTTGGGGCTCTTGGCGGCTTTCTTAGCGGCTGCTGGCTTCTTTGCCTTCTTGGGGCTCTTCGTCGCCTTCTTAGCGGCTGTGGCGGCGGGTTTCTTGGCCTTCTTGGGCGATTTCTTGGCGGCGGCTTTGGGCTTCTTTGGGCTCTTCGTCGCCTTCTTGGCGGCGGCGGGTTTCTTGACCGCGGGCTTCTTCACTTTAGGAGCCGCTTTCTTGGCCACGGGCTTCTTCTTGGTCTCGGCTTGCTGCTTGTTGAGCTTGAATGAGCCCGAGGCGCCGGTCCCTTTGACCTGCACCAAGGTGCCTTTAGTCACCAGGCTCTTGATGGCGATCTTGACGCGGGAGTTGTTCTTCTCCACGTCGTAGCCGCCGGCGGCGATCGCTTTCTTCAGGGCGGCGAGGGACACGCCGCTCCTCTCCTTGGATGCGGACACAGCTTTGACGATGAGCTCGCCGACGCCTGGACCCGCTTTCTTGGCTTTCGCCGCGGACTTCTTCTTGGGCGCTTTGGCCGGGGCGGCAGCAGCCGGGGCTGGGGCGGTTTCTGCCATCTCTCTCTGATCGGATCTAAAGTCTGTAAAAGCGCTGTCTGGGTTCAGCAATGACTGGCGCTCGCGCGGCGCTGCGCTCTTCAATAACACATGAGAACCTTATAGACTCAACCTGCCCGCTCGGTGTCTGTGCGCGTCCACGAGCCCCTCACGCGTGTGTTTTCTTCTCTCACATTTGGGGCAAAACTGAAGCGGTAAAATAGTTTGTCACCGTCAAAACAAAGTGAACACCGAGCAGAGGCTCTGAGCTTTCATTAGAGACTAAAACACGCGAAGAGGAAAAGTTTCTTTCGCCTCCATCAGATCAAACCCAAGGCGAGCATCAGCCACGGGGGAAAGCCGCGTGTGAATCTGATGGATAGTTTAAGTGTAAATGCGGATAAAAGCCCAAACGCGTCTCTGTGTGTTCAGCAGACAGTCTGAAAGAGACTTTAATGAAATCAGCCTCAGTGAGGGCGTGAGGAGGCTTTCATACAGCTGCTGTTTTGGGCGGCTTGAAGCACACGAACATCTGGAGGATCCGAGTCTCTCTGGGACTCTCACGTCTGGCCAGCAGATGATCTGTCCTTATAATAACAATAATCATAATAATAAATACACATGATCACTCAAGTGTTAATGTTTGAACTAAATCATCATATTTGTTTCTCCTCATCTCTCATTCATCTCAGTTTTCGGCATGTGAATGAGGATTGTGTTAAAGCTCATGTGAATGAGTTGTTCATGCACTTACAGCAAGAACTTATTTTTCTCACGCTTTCCTATTTCCCTCCTTGTGCTAACTTGTACTTTTCTGGACAATGTTTGAAACTTACTAGCATTTCTTATGTCATTGCATCCTGATCATTTGTACGTCTCTTTGGATAAAAGTGTCTTCTAAATGAAGAAATATAAATAATAAATATCGTCGTATCATTTGCAGTATATGTTTGATATTTTTGCTCAGATGTTGTGGTTTAGTCAGAATATAGTTCAGCTCTAACCCTGAACAAACACACAGATCAAGAGAATGAGTGTGTTCAGGGTTACACCGCTGGGATTGGCGGCTCATTCCTGGGATTTGGTGCCTTTTGCCTTCATAAAATGTAGAAAATCAAACTAATTTTTTTTTTTTAAATAAACGTTCAATGATTCTTTTATTATATCCATAACCTGAATAATCAAGGATAATCAAAATAAATATCTCTTTCTCTGCTTTCATATGTAATCTAGAGATTATTGTAATTCTGTGTGATTTCATACCTTTATATATTTAGGTTGAGGATGATTTTGTAGTATTAAAACTAGTCTCCCCAGATGCTCTGGGTTGACCTCCATGCATGGCTCCCTCTCGCGATAGTTATGACGGAGTCGTTGTTTGGGTATTGAGTGTTCTCTTGATAAGCGGTCATAATCCCCTGACATTAACTAGAGTGTGATGCCCTAGTGCTTGTATGTGTGTGCATCTTTACAAGTTCTGTGCAGGTTTGTTGGAGCTCTCTGATAGGGGTCTGACCCCCCTCACGACAGGCAGGCGCCCTTTACGATGTCCGAGGCCAATCTTACCCTTGTGGGATTGATGTTGTGACGAGCATCCCGACTAAACTACGCCATTCCGGCATATCTATACATGTGTGACAAATGTTTAGACTTTTAGGTCTCCGTAGCGAATTAAGGCTTAGGCCATCTGTTATTGTTGATGTAATCAATGTCCTTGTAACCAGTATAACTGGTGGGGAAAAATTCTCTGTGAGTTAGAGTCTGGCCTGCGATTCCACTAGAGACTCTGACGCTGGCTTCTGCTGATGAAACTGCAAACTATTCTTCAGTAAATTTCTTTAATTAATCGAACTCTTGACTCCTGGTCTTCATTCAACATATCTGGTCTCTGGGTCTAAAACTGTGTCCCCAACAGTCTGTTCTATACTGTTTTATTGTTTTATACCCCATGCCTGGCTTATGTGACACTTACCCAGCAGTATCAGTTGTGGACTTGCAGGGTGTACTCAACATCTAGCCTAGAAATCTAGACGCACCCTAGCGGCAGAACTTTTATTTTGCCGCGAGTGTAGTCTAGCAACTCTCGGTAGACCTCAGAGCTGGAAAAACCAAACTCTGGTCAGGCCAATCACAGCGTGTGTAGAGTCGATGGGCGGGCTTAACATACTGACGGAGCGGAGTTGCGGAGGTTCTGCGTGCTACAGGTCTTTCAAATCGGTTTTGGCCGCTACTCTGGAAGACTTGGAGTTAAGCTTTTCTTTGAGGAAAGAACAAAGAACGGCACTGAAGTCATTCGTAAGAAAGGAAGATGTGTTCGAAGTTTAATCTATCAACTAACGTTAGCTCCGCGTCGGTTGGTTGTGGCGGTCTTTGCGCTATCAATGCCACATAGAATTAAGGCAGTTCTGAAGGCAAAATAGGGTCAAACACAGTATTAGTATGGTGTTCCTAAGAATCCTTTAGGTGAGTGTATGTGTGACACTTGATGGCTGAAAACGTAGAAAAAGTTAGTGTGCAGTCATGGAAATCACACTTAGCATTTGGCAAAACACTTTGTAACTAGCATAGGCTGCATTGCTGCAGGTCTTAGCACATATGTTGCAGGTTATCATTTTTATACTACAATCCACAGACCACCACATCAAAATAATCTTACCATTTTAACAGACAATTATTTTAAGCTAAAATCTCTCAAGGAATGGTATTGTGTAAAACAGAGAAGAAACTGCCAGAAGTAACTGTTAGCCTCATTGCTTTAGTGCACATTTTAAAATAAAGACGTCGATTTGATAATAAATCAAGTCAATATCACAAAATTACACTTTTTTTCAGTTTGCATTTACCTTGATAAATTGGTGAAGCCACATGCAGATGAAGCGCCGTCCACTGGTCTGTGCTGGCAGGGTCACAGTCGGAGGGAAAATAGCCTTCCTTCATTTAATCGTCGTCTTATTCTTCTTTCTCACAATAAACTATTCAAGTAATATAATGTTAAAAGTTAAATGTAATGCAAATCCTTTTTGGTTGCACGCCTGTTGATGGGATTTGATGCTTTGTGATTTTCCTATGGGTTGTGAGCAGGCTCAAGCATGTGACTATAATAAAAAAAATACTGTATTATCCGGTAGCTTACCGTTATTAATTTGCTCGTCAAATTCTGCCTCATTTACAGTATTGAGCTGTATTTTTGAAGAACAGTAAATTACTGTACAAAATGTCCCGTATTTTTACAGCGATTTTTTTACAGTGATGGGTTTAGATGTAAAACATTGCAGAGAGCTAATTCTTCAAGCTAATTCTTCAACTTTAAACATTACTTTAACAATCACATCTACTCTCAATGTCCACTCTTCTGATATATCAGGTGACACTAGAGTGGGTTTTCCCTCTAAAGAAGTGGATGAGGGCTTTATTATATGATGCCATTTCATTTTTCCAACTTTCGTTCAAAGGGAAAGTCAAAAACAACAAGGCCTAAGGATAAAAACCTTGATTAGGATTGCTAAAATAAATTTCATAATTGAAAAGTGAATATATACATTAGAGAGAGTCTTTACTGATACCCTACAAAAATGAAAAACAAAATCACTTACAGTAATTGTTGTACACAGATCAGGCATAACATTATGACAGGTGATAACACTGATGATCTCTTCATCTCCTGTTAGTGGGTGGGATATATTAGGCAGCAAGTGAACATTTTGTCCCCAGAGTTGATGTGTTAGAAGCAGGAAAAATGGGCAAGCGTAAGGATTTGAGCGAGTTTGACAAGGGCTAGATTGTGACGACTAGAATGGTTTTCAAACTTTTTTAAGAGCGACCTTTTTTTTTTTTTCACGAGTCGCGACCATATAGGCCTAGAACAGAACAGATCAAGAAATAAAAATATATTTAGGCTATAACTATAAAGCCGAAACAAAATAATATAATGAGAAACTCAAAGTAACCAGCGTTGGGCTCACGTAGCCTCTCTCAATGGAATCCAAAAGTTTCCATATTTGCAATGTATTTGGATGCTAAACCATTATTTATTATAGCCTTTGTACTTCACTCTCGTCCCAATACTGATGGAAAAATCTTCCTCTTCACATGAGCACAAATGTGCTTGGAAACTCCACAGCGGCGGAGCTCACGCTGAATGGCACGAATTGTAGGCTACTACTGACTGAGCTGTGTAACTTTTCATATGTTAGGTTGATTATTTTACGCTGATAATGAACAGGCTGCGATATCAAGTGTGCAATGCTGCAATATGTTGTGTGTGCGCGTATGGCGCCCGCACGATCGAACAGAGGAAACATAAAATACTTCGCCATTTTGGTCATACAGATAATAGGCAAGGCAAGGCAAGGCAAGTTTATTTGTATAGCACATTTCATACACAGTGGCAATTCAAAGTGCTTTACACAGAAATGAAGTTAAAATAGTATAATAGTTATAATAGGAATTAAAAGGAAATTAAAAGGAAATAAAAATAAAGATGAAATCCCCTATCTGGGGTGGAAGAAAATGGAGAGTCAGGTTTACTTTAAAAATATTTGTCAGGTAACTGTGCGTTTAGACAGTACCCTTACAGATCGCTCCCCCGTCTCTCAACCTCTTCCACCCAGACAGCCTTAACAAAATAAAAAATAATTAAAAATAAAAGTATAATTAAAAACTAAAAATAAAACAGGGTTAAAATGAAACATAATTAAAGTGCAAGCAGTTCGGACAAAGCACAGAGCTCATTGAGTAAATGCATAAGATAAGGTGCAATCAGTCAGACGTACGGTGGCTCATTCAGTAAATGCACAGCTGAACAGATGTGTTTTGAGTCTGGATTTGAAAGTGGCTACTGTTGGAGCACATCTGATCTGTTCAGGAAGCTGGTTCCAGCTACGGCTGGCATAATAGCTAAACGTAGACTCTCCTTGCTTTGAGTGAACCCTTGGTATTTCTAATTGACTTGATCCTGATGATCTGAGTGATCTGTTGGGTTTGTATTTAATCAGCATATCTGCAATGTATTGAGGTCCTAGGTCATTTAGTGATTTATATACAAGTAATAGTACTTTAAAATCGATCCTAAATGTAACTGGAAGCCAGTGTAAAGACCTGAGGACTGGTGTGATGTGGTCATATTTTCTGGTTCTGCTCAGGATCCTGGCAGCAGCGTTCTGTATGAGCTGCAGCTGTCTAATGGTCTTTTTGGGAAGGCCAGTGAGAAGACCATTACAATAATCCACCCTGCTGGTGATAAAAGCATGAACGAGTTTCTCTAATTCTTGTCTGGAAATAAAGCTTCTAATTCTTGCAATATTTTTCAGATGATAGTAAGCTGATTTATTTATTGCTTTGACATGACTACTGAAACTCAGGTCTGACTCCAAAATCACACCAAGATTCCTGACTTGATTTTTTTATTTTAGACCTTTAGCCTCAAGATATGCGTTCACCTTGAGAATTTCATCTTTGTTTCCTAATGTAGTGATTTCAGTTTTGTCTTTGTTTAACTGAAGAAAGTTTTGGCACATCCAACTGTTAACTTCATCAATGCATTTACATAGAGAGTCAATGGGGCTGTAGTCATTTGGTGATAGGGCTAAGTAGATCTGGGTGTCGTCAGCATAGCTGTGGTCAGCCATTTTGTTATTTTTCATTATATGGCTGAGTGGCAGCATATACAGGTTGAATAGGAGTGGTGCAAGAATTGACCCTTGTGGGTCATGGATGTCCACTCAGACTTATGGTCACCTATACTCACATAATAACCTCTCCCTTCTAAGTATGACCTGAACCATTTGAGGACCATTCCAGAAAGCCCAACCCAATTTTCTAGCCTGTCAAGAAGTATGTTGTGGTCAACAGTGTCGAATGCAGCACTGAGGTCCAGTAGTACCAGAATCGATGTTTTGCCTGTATCTGTATTTAGGCGAATATCATTTATAATCTTTATGAGCGCTGTCTCTGTGCTGTGATGCGGTCGGAAACCAGATTGAAAATTGTCAAAGTATCCGTTTGAGCTTAAGAATTTGTTCAGCTGACTGAAAACAACTTTTTCAATGATCTTGCCTATGAAGGGGAGATTTGAGATTGGTCTGTAGTTGCTCAATATGGAGTTATCCAGATTTCTCTTTTTCAGGAGAGGCTTTACTACTGCAGTTTTAAGGGAGTTTGGAAAAGTCCTAGAAAGAAGTGAGGAGTTTACCACTTCTAGGAGATCTGCTTCTAAACAGTTAAACACACTTTTGAAAAAAGAAGTGGGGAGTGTGTCAAGGGCGCAAGTTGATGTTATAAGGTGCTGTACCGTTTCTTCTAAAATTTTACCATCAATTGCTTCAAAATCAGTCATAATAATTTTCTGAGGTTGTGGTCTGATCTGATTCACCTCAGAGCAACTCAAGGATGTGCTGATCGCATTTCTGATATTAATGATTTTCTCGGAGAAGAAGGAAGCAAACTCACTACATTTGCTGTCTGAGAGCATTTCACTGGGAATGTGACTCGGGGGGGTTGTTAGTCTCTCTACAGTAGCAAAAAGAGTGCGTGTGTTGTTTATGTTTCTATTTATAATATTTGAAAAGAAGGTCTGTCTAGCTTTGCCTAGTTCCACATTGAAAGCACGAAGACTGTTTTTATAAATGTTGTAATGGACCACAAGTTTTGTCTTTCGCCACATGCGTTCAGATTTCCTGCATTGTCTTTTCATTAATAAGAGTTGGACATCGTTCAAAATTACAAAGTGTTTACTTACATTGTGCTATTGTAAAATAAAGAAAACAAGATGTGCTTTCAGTCGTCTGGTTTCCACTGAACTTGTTTGAGGAGCGCCGCGCCTCACGATAATGAACCAGACTCACCAGCTCAGTCGCAGTTTTTTCGTTCTTTTTGTTTATCTGTTATTTAAGTAAAATATATTTTGTGTATTTATTCCTTTTATATAGTCCTAGACTGATTTTATGAATGGATTTTTTTATTATTTTATAATTTTTCCTGAGGTGTACTTATATTGTTGGTTTTTACATTAAAATATGTCATAATTTAGACATAAAAGGCATTTTTTCTATCCTGATATTAGCCGTCTGGCTTGAATGCTCTTTTTCAAGGGGCAGCCGTTCAATCACATGAACTCAGTGATGCGCATTGAGTACAGGTCTTTCTTTGTTACAGCCCCTAAGCTATGGAACTCTCTCCCCCTGGCTCTCAGGACAACAACTACGTTAAATTAATTTAAATGTAAACTCAAAACAAATTTGTTTAATCAGTATTATCAGTCATGACAATGTTAACTTGACATAACACAGTCACAATGTTAACTCACTACCAATAATCTGTTGCATCTTTACTCTAACTGCCCACCATGCTGTCTGTAATTAATGTTTGTTGCCTTTGTTTTTCATGTTGTATTGCAAATGTAGTGCGATTTGCAACTGCAACCGCTCATTACTTGGACTGGGCAAATGTCCACTGTCCGTCTATGTGTAAACTGCTTGTTATTTACTGTTATTGTGAAGTGTCCTTGAGCTTGGGAAAGGCGCTATATAAATTAAACGTATTATTATTATTATTATTACAGACAGTCTGTTGATCAGTGAATGCAGTGATCTCGTTATTGCAGTGCTATTTCTCTCACAAAATGCTTTCGCCACAACTAACAGCAAACACGACGTCGACAGGAATACCAACCCGTTCTCATCAGTCTGCGTATAAATGACACGACTTTACACTTTCCAAGTGCGTGTAATGCATACGCCAAAGTCCAATTTTGCGTGCATATGATACGCCAATCTTTCCCATTAACTTCAGTGGAGAGCTGATGCGTCCAAATACCACGCATCATCTTTAACGACAATGACGTCACCAGCGAGGCTCATTCGCCCAGTTCACCTGATGCGCGAACATCTTCAAACAGGTAAGTAAGGGCAAGAGTATTCTTTTGTAATGAGATCATGGTGTTAACGGTATTATTTTAATTATTTCAGTGTTTGTAGGCCTACATCACGTTACATGGGGTATGCGTTCAAATGAGTTGTTAGTGGAATAGTGGGCTGCACAGTTATCCCAGCGGGTAGCCTAACATTGACATTAGCCTAAGCTAACCTGTACCTGTTGCAGATTTTTAAATAAATAAATCTGTAAAAAATAATAATAATAAAAATAATATTTATGCTGTCTTCAGCTTTTATACATGGCTGAGGACAGCACTACAACAACAAAAAAAACGAATTTTTGGCGCGCAAAAAAACGGATTTATTTTATTTATTTATTTCCAAATTGTGGGCAAAAAAAACTATTTAACGTTACTGTCTTCCGCGCCTGCAGAAAAGGCATTAATGCTTGCTGCATCTATACATTCGCGGGCCGTGAACACATTACACGTGGGTGCGGACCCCGAGAGGTAACCTTAGCTGACGCCAGATCAGTATTTCGGATCATACGGCCTACATTCACTATACAAGCCGATCTGAGATCTGATAGAATAACGGGCACGTTGGTATAATTCAAGCAGGCATTACTAGTTGCTTGCAGATGCATGATACAGTAGGGTAAGGGTTGGATTAGGCTCCTATTCCCGGGATTTTTGACTTGTAATGTCATCATATATAGTGCATTTTAGCATTTTACCTAAAGAAAAATTGTCTCAAGCAGAAAAAAAAACAACAACATTAAGGTATCAAGCCTGAATTTACTGTGTTAGTACTTAATAGTTATTTGGTTACAGTACTGAGACAATTTAATCTGTTCTCTAGAAAATGGCAGTTCTATTAAAGAGAGACGGAAAGGACTAGTAAGCCAATGTTTCCAAAGTATTACATAATAATTATTCAATGAGTGATCAAATTACTACATTAATGTAGTACTTTTATAATGCTAATATTTACTTTTACCAAAAAGGACTAATATTTAACCAATAAATTACACATTAATATTACAAAATAGTTACTAATTATTACCATAAAATAAAAGTTACTTTGTGATATCCACAAAAGTGCTACCCATACTTACTCTGATATAACACACTTACATTACCTTGCAGTTCAATATAATGTTTATCAATTAGATTACTTAATATGCATTCCAACAAACTTTATCCATGGTTGACAATAACGTACACATCATTTTAAAAAAATGTACGTGGCATGTCGATAATTATAATTTATTTTTGTTTCGTCTGTAGTAAAAATGCCAGGTGGATCCACTTTTCGGCAATGCGCCCACTGCCTGAAGAGGATCAACTGTGCAAATAGAAGATGCTCCAAGGTAAATAATGTACAAATAATGCTATTGTACTGTCTAACTGCTAATCCCCATTTTTATGCATTAAAGCCAGAGTCATTAAGTCCAATTCAAATAAACTTTATTTTCATCAAATATCTCAGTATTTGTTGGCCAAGCAATACAGTGACAATTAAACTGGAGTTTGCAGTGGATACATTATGTTCGTCATACAAAAGACAGAAAGAGTTTTGTTTTGATACACTATGAATTTTCATCATAGTAGGTATTTTTCAAAATGTTTAATTTCCAACCTGATGGAAAGGTACCTGTTGATATTGAATGTTTGACTGTTGGTTCTTTTAGTTACATCCTCTTACAAGACTATTTAACATTGAATCTTTCTATTACAGACTTCTATTGTGGTGGTTCTCAACTGTGGTCACTCAGTTCATTGAGATTATCTATATTTTATTTTATCCATATATTATCCATATATTAAGGTATAATGTCTGTGGCCACATAATGGACAATCATATTTTCCGGTGCATTGACTCAACTGCATATTTAGTCTGTCTGTTCAATTAGTTGCATTCACTTGGCATCCAAGTCATTATTAAGGCCCTTGTTAACAGAAAGCTAGAAAATCAACAATGCTTGATCAACTGGACAGCAGTTTGGAACCTTTTTTTGTCATACCGTCTCCCCATCACTTGCTCTGTCTCTCTCCCTTACTCAGTGTGGGAAACTGCTGGACATGAAGTCCAGGCAGACGGCCCGCATGAAAAAATTTCGCACTAAGGCCAAGGAATGGGCACAACAAGTCAAAAAATCTCGCAATCAAGCAAAGATTTTCGACAATAGTGCCCTGCTGGTAATAAACATTTTCTGTCTTTGTATTTTGGTCAGGCATTGCAGGTTCCTGTCAACATTACACAAATACTGAATTGTATTTACATTGTGCAGGGAAGCAAGAACTCATCAACCCAACTGCATTTAACATTTCAGATAATAATGAGCTTGTCTACATATAAATATCAAAACAATACACAGAATTTCCTGGTGGTGCCTTATAATAATAATAATGCCATTGTAACCCTGCCTTGGAAATCTCTGTATTTGCTTATATGCTTTTCTATGTTAAGGTGGAGAAACTGAAAGCTCTTGGGTACTTTCCCCTCCTGCTGTGGGGAAAGTACCGACCACAAAATAAAAAGTGGATGGCCCAGCTCCAGTGCCCCTTTGAGCTGCCAGAGGTAGCGCATGCGGTCCTGGAGAAGATGTTGCTTCTGTTTGAAGGTTTGTTAGAAGGTAGGTCACATCACAACATCAGTACATTCATGACTATTAAGATTGATTCTGCATTGTTTATTTAAAGTAACATTTATTTGTATAGCACTTTTAACAATACATATAGTTTCAAAGCAGCTTCACAAAAAATAATGTGTCTACATTACAATTTAAGAGGTGACTTTGTCTAAGTAATATATTTCAGAAATGTTCATTTTGTGAATGCTTGGCTAAAAAGCGTCTTTAGTCTAGATTTAAACTGGAGGAGTGAGTCTGAGCCCCGAACATTATCAGGAAGGCTATTCCAGAGTTTAGGTGCCAAATATGAAAACGTCCTTACTCCTTTAGTGGACTTTAGATATCCTAGATACTACCAGAAGCCCAGAGTTTAGTGATCTTAAAAAGCATGATGGATTGTAGGGGGATAGAAGATCAGTTAAATACACAGGAGCTAAACAAATTGTATTGTGTACCTATCCAGATGAATCAGATTGAAATGTCATTGCAGATCCTTTTTCACACAATATATAGATTGCTGGTGGTGTATAATTCTGTTCTTTTTATGTTTTTTTATATCTTTTGTTATATAACTTTTTATATTTCTTTAGTTACTCATATTTTTAACCATACACTGCATCTTAAATGTCTTGTTTTATTTTTTTTACTGAAGCATGTGATCCTGAAGGAGAGAAGGTGGGGCAGCACGAGAGGACAGGAGAAAAAGATGAAGCAGAAAGAGAAATAGAGGATGAAGACCAGAGAGGACAGGGGGAGCAAAGTGAATTAGGAGAGACTGAGAGGAGTAACATGCAGGAGATGGAGATAGAGGCACAGAAAGACAGAGTGGAGAGAGGAGAGATGGAGGGACAGAAAGACTTAGAGCTGGGACTGATGGCGACAGAAGAGATAGAGGCAGACAAGGATAGAGAACAGACAGAGGAAGTAGGAAAAAAAGAGATTGAGGCAAAGAAGAAAGCAGACAGGTAAGTGGCAATACAGAATATAAGATGCAGAGCTGTAGAATATGATACAAAATGGAAAAGAAAGTGGGCCCCACTTTTTATTAAGTGGCCTCAACTACTATGTACTTGTATCCAAAAATAAGTACAATGTACTTATTGTGTTCATATAAGTAAAAAAGAAAGTGTCAACAGATTTTCCTGCATTCCAAATATTCACCTGGCTTGCAAGGCAAACACCTCTATTGCAATTTACACAGGTTTTTTGTTTCTCTATACAGGAAGTCAGCTGTCAAGATTTCAGCAAAAAAGAAAAGAAAAGGAAGCCAAAACAAGGATGATGGTAGGAAAAAATGCTATAAAGTATTTATAATTCAAAATTAAACACACAAAGTATATTAAAAAATGTTGGCAATACACAAACACCAGCCTATCATAAAATGCACACGAAAGTATCCCAAAGCATACCACGGTGACATCAAAAGGCCCCAAAGGATCATAAAGCATACGGTGGGTGATGTACAACAAAGTCCCACAAAGCAAACCAAAGAATTTGAATGTCTATATTACACAAGGTATACCACTTTAACACAAAATTTAACAAAGTATCCCAAACCCCCCAAAAGGCAACCGTGTCAGTGAGTTATTACAAATCCAGTTTCCAGAAAAGTTGGGATATTTTTTAAAATGCATAAATACAAAAATCTGTGATTTGTTAATTAACATGAACCTTTACTTAACTGACAAAAAGTACAGAGAAAAGATTTTCAATAGTTTTACTGACAGCGTAGTTATTCTTTAGTATTATTACATTATCTAGCCAGTATGGTGACAATCAGGATCTCTCTGGTGATTGCCACCTTTTCTGTTTATTTTGTTTTACTACTGTTACATTAAGATGCAATGGTTTGTATTTACTTTATTTATTTATTTGTATTACAGCCTGCCAGTATCACAGCACATTGGACATTTATCCAGTACAATATGTGTCCAAGACACGTGAAAGAAAGGTTAGTAGCTATACGGAGAACATTCTGTACAACTGTTAGTGCATAAATTGTTACTATACTACACATGGGCGTCGGAAGCAAAAAACATTGTGGGTGGGTCCTCTCTCAGAAAATCTTACTGGAGTAGATGCCATTTACATTAAGTACAAATATATCGCCTTGTTTGCTAAACATCTGGTTGGACAAGACAAGTTTACGGAAATCACCATGTCTTTGACAGCGGCTATAGTGTAGGGGTAAGACGCATGGGTTCGAATCCGCCTTAGGCCGAGCTAACTCTACTCCCTTTTCCAATCGCATATCAGACCGGAAAGGCATTTATTTTCAATAAAAATTGAGAAAATATTAGAAAAGTGGAAATAAAGTGTCTAACATGTGTTTAATAATAAGTATATATTGGTTAGGGGTAGGTAAACAGACATGTGCTGGATTAGAGACGATAAAAGTGAGTGGGTCCAATATCATTGATCGTAAAAAATGGGTGGGTCTTGTTTGGTGATTATATTGTGACTGATTTTTAGAGACTGGGAGGAGGAAGGAAATTAAATATTTAATTATGATATAAAAGTATGACTTTGGTTTGTCTTTGACCCTTTTCCCAAAGGGCTGTAAAGAAGTACTGGTCCATTGGCTCCCGTGTCCGTCATGGTAATGTCAGCTTTCTTGTTTAACCGATTTTTGAGTTGTCCTTAAAGAAATTCTAGTCCTAATTAAGAAGCCAGTCTGATTTACCATGACTTGGAAGTTATTTAAGTTTATGTAATAAGCACCTCGACCAGTGTTACATTTCTTTTTGAGAAGTCAGACGGGCTGCTTAATTAGATATCTCCACATGTGGCATCTGTTTTTGCCTACATGGAGATTAAGTTTTGTCACAACTGCAACTTGCATGTACTGCTGTTTTTGGTGGTGTTTTGTAACAGCCATAATTACTATACAAAACTTTGAGGGTAAGGAATTACAGTCATCACAATTTCATATTCAGTAGGAATGGGGTGATCTCCTTATCACACAATATGATTGGATACACAATATGAGGTTCACAATTAAATACAAACACAATACAATGTTATAAATAAATCGTCAATGACAACTAAATTATACCTGTACAGAATTGTTTATTTCTGACAAATCTTTGTAATGTAAACAGTTTAAAATGTCATTACAAAGTGACAATTATATAATTTGGATATTAATATAAAATCTCTTCAGCGTTCCGCTTTCTCCACCACATTCTGTCAGGGAAATATGTAGAAACTTAACAGAGGCCATTCTTATATTTAACATATTTCAGAAATTAAATACATGATTTCTGTATGTTTTATTTTGCCATTTCTTTCAGCCTAAAGACCTGGCCCCCATCTTGGGAACCGCAGGAGAACATAGGAATGACTGTGTCATAAAGGAAGGTCTGCTAAAATGACTGTTGTCCCATTGCTGGTTCCAACTTCCAAGAAACAAACAAAAAAATGTGGCCATGTGGACAACAATAAAGTTCTACTGTTCTTCTAATGAATTGAGTACACAAAATAAAAATGATTTGTTTATAAATCTCTGCTTCATTATTCAAAATGCCTTATTAATTCAGTGCCAATCAAAATTCATCAAAGTCAGACAGTTTAGGTTCTGTGTGTTTTCATTGTAACTGGTCAGGATCTACTGGATGCTGCGTTGCTGATCAGTTGATTAATCTAACCTCAACATGTGCTGTGATCTGTCCTGCCAATGTAATCAAAACAAAAAAACATTGAACATGATGTTTTTGGACAATAAACACTGTTTTCGTAGAAGCTTCTGTCTAAGTAACCTTTTAAAGTCTTGTAGTACTCAAGGTATAGCCAGCTTTGGTGTTATGAATAACCTTACTGTTATTATAGCCATGTTTTCAACCATTGCCATAGCAATTATTCACAGCACACCTGAGAAGTCAATAAAAAAAGTAATTCACTTAATAAATGATTAATAATACAATGATTTTACTGTTGTTATTATCAGCCAGACAGTGTGTCAGGTTCTGACATAACAGGTAAGTTAACGTTAGGCGTTATTGGCTTGAAATGCCCCAGATTCAGGCCTATGTAACGTTAGATGAACAGCTTTTCTCGTAGTTTTCTCTTCCCATTGGATGCTTTCTAATGACAAATGTGCAGTTTATTTAGACAAAACTAAAGATACAGATAATATACATTCACTGAACGAAGATTATCTTTAGTTCGTTGCTATGGCGGTTGCTATTGACGCATCTATAGCTGAAACCACGTAGCTGGCATTACTTGCTTCCGCCCGGAAGTATTTTCTTCACTTTTAGAAAGAAAAAAAAAGATATATTTTTTTTAAATTTCTCCACAGGAAAAAAAAGCAATTTGGTAACTCAACAATACGATATGTTCATGTTACTGCTAGCACATTTAATAATTTCTCCTTCGATTCTGAGAAATTTATTTTTTGTAGCTGAAGGTTATGGAAGTGCCTCGTGTTGTGGGCGGAGTTTGCGCGTTCTACTGTTTTGGCTAACATATCTGAAATAAACCAACATATTTCATTTTTGTTAACATAGATTATCTAAATGCAGTGTAACTACTAGTTTGACTGTACTAGATATTTGATATATTCCGTAGATATATCTTTTTGCAACCCTAGTTTACAACCCTAATTTGCAAACCGGAAGAACTACAACTTTAGTGCTCATTTGTATCAAGCTGCAAAGTGTGGCTATTGGGAATTGTAGTTTTTAGAACATTTGTGTTTTCCTTAGAATTTGAGGTTGTAAATAGTTAGTTGAAAGTATAGGAAGGGGTTTAGGGGTATGGTAAACACATCTATGTAATCAGATTTTAAATATATAATTGTTATGTGGGTTTAAATCAATTTTAACCATTTTTGACAGCGCCCCCAGTTGTTGACTATACTGTATATACCTCAGTATGATAGCTGAGGTCAAGAGCTCTCTATAACAATTTGTCCCATACCTGTAGCCCCTTTTGTTGCTGAATTATAAGCCTTCAAACATGCACCAAGGTGAAGTTTCAACGGTCAGTATTTCAAACCAGGAGACATATAGAATTTTCATACTAACAAATGTTACTCTCTAGGACAAGACCTTTCCAAAAATATATTTGGTTTAGCTGTACAACAAAGTTTTAATTTTCTTATTTCATGGACACAAGGCCATCTCAGGTCTAGTTTCAGAGAGCACTTTGAAGTGTCAATATATAAAGTGAAGATGTTTGTTTGTTTCTGACTTTATAAACAGATTTATGACCCCAAAACATGAGGAATACCTGGTCCAGACACAAACACACGCCACACACAAAATATGTGTATTTCTGTTTGGGACACACATGGCTTATATGCATAACTATTTATGTTAATGCTGCTGTGATGGTAAAAAATACACCAAAAGACCATGGTCTAGAATGGATAGTCATCTCCTCTTGTACTTGTAGTATTATTATTGGTATTCAAAACCAAGAGTACAATACACATAGGTAATGTAGGCCCTGTTGCATCCTCTGTATTTATTTCTCTGTTTAAAGATTTAGTTTGTATGTGTACAAAAAAGGGCAAATAGTTTTTCCGTTAACATTTTCCTCCTTCCAACACCTGTCACTGTGAGAAACTACAAACCCCATTTCCAGAAAAGTTGGGATATTTGTGCACCAGTACCCATGGAATGGGTGAGCTACATGTGTGTGAAGGTACCATTGACACAGAGGCATATTTTGGGATTTTAGAAAGACATATGTTGCCATCAAGGCAATGTCTCTTCTATGCTTATTTCAGCAGGACAATTCCAGGCCTCATTCTGCACAGGCTACAAAAGCGTGGCTTCCCAAACGATTAGAAAGTGTTATTAATAGGAAAGGTGATGTAACACAATGGTAAACATGCCTCTGTCCCAACTTTTGTTGAGTGTTGCAGGCATGAAATTATAACTTTGTTTATATTTACAAAATACAATTGCACTGGTCATTAGCTAATTGTTAAGTAATATGCCATTGTGGTTATGGCTTTTGAGTTAATTTTAAATTAGTAAATAGTCATGTGCCTCAACAATTCGTAACATGATTTTGCAAATCGTTAGTTAATAATTAATTAAAGCAGACAACTGGAAGTTGAAATGCATGGCTTTGACCCATTGTGATAATTAACGCATTCATTTACATTATTAGTTAATATAATGTTATTAGGGAATTAACACTTGATATATTTAATTAATAGCAATTAATATATTACTTAACCTATTAATCATATAGAATGTTCATTAGTTGCTGATGCAGTGATCATTAATACATGGTTTAGTTCCTCATGTCATGAGTCATACATTAACTCATTAAAATAATATTCCAACTTGGGTTGTTGCTAAAATGTATATTGCATAACTGATTACTATTATTGCCATAACTGATTACTACTATTATTGTCATGTTTGTATTCAGTGCATTTCAAAGTAATCAGACCCAACCCTGCCAACCATTCCTCAGTATAACGTGGTTAACTAAGCCTCTACAATAGTTCTACATAGTCAGTTTTGTAGTATGTTACACTGCCAGTATCTATCTGTGTACAGTATGTAAGTTTTGTACATCTTAATATGGGACCTGCTGTGACTGTGACCTCAAATGTTCCAAAATGTTGGTAGTTCAGGTTGAATCTGAAAGTTCCCAGTTCTCTCTTATCCTAAGGGTTGATGAGCCAAAGTCAACTCAACAGTCAGATGACAAATCACATTTGTATTTCTGTTTACATATATACAGGTGTCAGCAATTATTTACATACATTATCAGTTGCATAACCATGAGTATCACAATTCCATGAAAATAAAAGTCAAGACTTTATAAACCTTTTCAAATCAAAGTACAAGTAAAAGCAAAAGCAATTATAACTGTGACCTGAGTCTGACTTGAGTCCCAAGTCAAGTGACTTGAGTCCCCACCTGTGCATCCTCATTATCATCATCATCATTATCATCATCATCATCATCATCATCAGAGCTGATGTCACGTAGCCAATCCAATTCTTCATCCATTTCCCCTTCCTCCTCTTCCACCAG
Organism: Gobio gobio; assembly: GCF_949357685.1. Lineage (NCBI taxonomy): Eukaryota > Metazoa > Chordata > Actinopteri > Cypriniformes > Gobionidae > Gobio > Gobio gobio. The sequence continues at coordinate 37,471,086 of NC_137121.1, read as the reverse complement.
CCTAGGAGTTGGTTGGAGAATGCCTCTGTATGTGCATGCTACAGTCTGCTGTTTTTGTCTGAGGTCTTGCAGTCTTCTCTTAAGTAGACTGATGAGGCCCTTGGACCCCTCCTCTGTGAATCCATTCGTATATCCTATAAGTCCACACATAAAGAATAATGTAATTACCATCACACTAAACATTTAATCAGAGAGAGCTGATTTATGTTAAGACAAATCTTAATTACAAAATCAAATTAAAATAAACTTTGAAGGTTATGTATCCTTAGTTTTTGAGCCAATACTAGCATGATTGCTTTTCACTTGAAAATAGTTAGACCTATGAATGTTAAAATGCATGAAGTCAGGTAGTTTGACTTACTTCCTGTTTGTGTGCTCACTGAAACGGTGGCCATCAGTGACTGAACCTTCTCTACTGAGTCCTTAAGGTACTGACAGTGCTGCATCATCTCCTTCACAAGGATCTGTTTTTCTTCTGTCAGTCGTGAGACAAGCATTAGTTGGTCAAAGAGCTTCTTCTTGGTGATAATGTCGACACCATCTGCAGGAATGAAAACATCATACATTAATAAACAAATTTGATGAGGATACATTTTAAATAAATACTAAAAGTTAAATCTTCATACAACACCTGTGTTCTGTTCCTGCCAAGGCCAGATCATGCTCTCTGCAGCCTTGTTGGAGAGTTTCTGCACAACTGAAATTGTGTCCACAAGATCACCATCAGGTTGCTGGTTGTATCGCTGGATCTCTTCTAGCAAGCGTTTCTTTTCTTGGGCAATCTTCTGACTTATCTTCTGACGCCTTTTGTTGCGATCTGTAATAAGAGCAAAAACAATGCTATTACAAAAGAGCTGCTATGGCATTTGATGAACAGAACCAATATATCTTCCATCTACATCACTTCCATTTACTAATCCATACCATTCTGTCTATAAAGGTAGTGCTTCTTCTGACAAATGCTCACAAAGAGTGCTTCGATGGAGATCTGCAAACCATGAGCATCAACAGGACTGCTTGCTGCATTTCCTACATTAAAGATATGAAGAAAGAAAAATGTTTCAAACACACTTAAGTTCTGTTAATTACACATTGTAAAGCAGCTACAGACCGACATGGAGCCCTGGATATTGGGTCCTATTGGACCATTGTGCTTAGCCTCTCATTTTCCACCTCAAATTATATTGTTTGGTAGTAGAATTGGTAGTAGTGTTATTATCTTTTAATAATAATTACTATGATCTATTACTATTATCTGTTTTTTTTTTACAGAAACATACATATACATACATATATATATATATATATATACATACACATATACACACACACACACACACACACACACACAAAAGATGACGTTAACGGGCATAGTGCAATAGGGCAGAAATCAGTCTGGTGAGTAAACCAAAAAAATGACTAACCAATGGCGATCCTATTGTCAAGGTGTGTGTTGAGGTTTGGCTACATACATTAAAAACATATATTAAATTACTCCGACAGTGTTTATGTATAAAAAACATTGTCCTTACCTCTACTGGCCCACTGCTTGACATCAACAACCCACTGTTTTAGCATGTCATCACAGCAATGAAACTGTTCCTGCATCTTCTTCAGGCTCTCTGTTACATCTAAGGTCTTTTCTACTGTCTGCAAAACAGCAATACAAAATCATTGTTCATTCATTGTCATTTCATAAAAGAATCCTTTAAAAGAATCAAAAAAGTATATGTCCCTGCCTGATTTAATACAACAACATATTCAACTACATATACATAGCTGAGGTCCTGCACCCTTACAATATCTACTTGTGGGTAACAGTGTGATGCATTTTGAGTGGACTTTAAGTTCAAATGTAACTGTTTAAGTTTTGTATTGAAAAAGTATACACTATTTTAAACATAACAAAGCATACCTTTTTGAATCTGGAAGACAAGGCAATGTGGAGGCCATTATCTTTACGCTGATTCCACCCAATAGCATGGACAGTAAGCATATCAGTTCTTACTGTAAAGAACAAAAGAAATTCATAATAAATTGTAAAATTTTAATGGTACGTTTGCAGGCTAACAGGGGGCAAAGAAGCTTACAAACCTGACTTGGCCATATACTTTGTGGTCAGGGCACATCTGGAGAGAAAACTATTCACTTGTTCTACTTCTTCACCAAGAGTGGTTCCAGCACCTTCCTGGTTCCTTGCATTCCACAAAATCTACAGGAAGCAGTGAAGTTGTTAAACAGTGTGGACAACAGGGTTACCAAGATTGATACATATCCCGAGGTCACCAGGTGTAGAGGAGAGCACATAGGGGCTCATGTTAACATACTCCTGGGTTGTTGTTTGGGTCACAATGTAATTCATTGTGGCACTTTACATTAATTGTTGGCTACATCATTCTCTGAAATATAAAATTCATATAGTTAAATGCATTACCTCGCATTTTGTATTGTGGGCTTTGGCATGCATCACGGACAAGCAATGTCTCATTTTCTGAAGAGGTTCAAGATGAGTCAGAGCCTCTGACACCTTCTCCAGGTATGGCACATAACGACAGGTCACATCCATGGCCAAAAATGTAGCACCCTGGAACTCTTTTTGGAGAAACATTGGATATGCAAAGATTTCTCCTCTATACATATTCAGACCTTTTGGAAAATAGAAATAAGAAGAGCACATTGGACACTGAAGTAAAGGCTACAGATCATCATTATCTACAAATATTTTTTAAATGCAATTTATCAAGATCATTACCAACCTTTGAGGAGGAATCCATGCCTACACACAGCAATTTCTACACCTTCTTCATCCAACTTGTTGGCCTGCTTTGATGTTTCTCTTGCTGCTGTCCAGTGGGATTCCCCACACATCGCCTTTCCTGATGTCTATCAAAGTAAATTGTCTCAACATATCAGAGTAGTTCATTCAAGAACATTAACTAGCAGGGATGTACGATCAAACACACCAACAATTACAGTCAAGATTTTTTCTTTAATTGCCTGACCCATCTTCCATCTGTAACTCCCTAGATTAGAATCTAGCTTTTTTTCTCCCCATGCAGCTACAACTTCACTCTTTGTGAAAGTTTGATTGCATCGCTAACCTCAGCACCCTGCCATTGCCATCTCAACACAAAATCAAAGACTCCAAACATCTAAGAAGGCATGAGATACCCTTTGCCCAGCCTGATTGAAAACTTACACTCTTGACAGCGCCCCGAACTTCCTCAACAAAATTGGACACCTCAGAGTCTTGGGCTAAAAACACTCCATCAAAGAACCCGGGCTCTTCACTCCTACAAGAAAATGAATTCTGGATAACCACTGTAGTAAGAAATTATTGTATTTATATGGCACTTAAAAACAAGGTTACAAAGCCTAACATAGATATATACAGCAGCTACAGTATCAACAGCTTATTGTGAAATAACAAAATTAGAACTATATTATGATGATAATGTTAATAGCAAGTACATACATTAACTACATTGGCTGTTTTTAATGTGCACACAAAACTCACTGGTTTGTTTTCTGGAACCTGTAGAGTTTTCTGTTGCCATCCACTGAAACAGCCACCATTTCAGGGCTACAGGCTGGACAGACAAATGGCTCCTTTCCCAGAAGTTGATTCACTTCAGAGTTGCAGTACACATATTGCAGAAAGCTCCTCTGAAAAGTGTCTGCATTCACATTGCCAGTCTGAAATAAACAAATTTAGTACAGCTTTCAATGACAATAGACTACAATATAACCTATTTATGTTTTGTCAATGTAACTTTTCAAATCTAATAAGGATGCAAAAGACAATGCTGTCTAGTATGGTCTTCAATTCAGTTAATTTCAGAAATCTGAAATACTTTAGCCACTTGTGGACCTTGAACTACATATGTAGGTATATTTAAATTTACGCCCTGCACAGACTCAACCACCATTTTTGCCATACTGTCCAGCCTTATAGCTACTTTAATAATAATATTAATAATAAAAATAAAGGCATTTTGTCTTTCATCTTCACATTTTAACTCACTCTTCCAAACTGCTTTGTTCTCTGGTCCAACATTGCTGTGAAGGCTTTCACTGACATTCCTGGAGCCGTTGTCTTCATAGCCTCAAAGGAATGGAACAGATCTTGGTGGAACAATGTCTGTGCTTGCATGGTAGCGGGCCAGTAACCACTCCTTACAAAGTCACCAACTTCTGGAGCCCATTGCTTATTGCAATGTTTACATGTTAGCACCGGAACGTGAAGATTGTAACGGCCTGAGAGCACATGAAAGACAAATAAATAACAAGGAACTAATGTGTTAGATAAACAATATTTTTTACGCAATCCTACCATTTATGCAAACCAGTATGACGGATCTACCAACAGAGATGTCAACATCACGAGTGTCACAGGAGCATATAATTTGAGGAAAGGCTGTTGGCAGCAAACACTCTGCAAGAGCAAAAGACCATCAGGATGACATTAAAGAATGTTTGGATTGTGTGCAAATACTTCGAAAATATAATGCATGATTTACTTATGTTGTCTGCTATGGGGAAAAAAGGCAAATCAATTGAAGAAGAGACACCAACCTTGTTCACAGACGATGTACTTGCCATCATGGAGTTTCACAAACTCTGTTGGAGGAATGTATTGATAAAATCCAAACATGCTGGTTTGCCTACTGTGCAGAGTGTGGTGTTTATGTACCAATTGATCACACTCAGCACAAAACCACTCTGAGGGCAAACATTCCCCACAACGGATGATGGCTTCTTTCACGTGACAGTGATTGCAGGTCATCTGGAAGATGTTCTCAGCAGACAACAAGTTGTCAATGTTTTGTGGCCTCGCCTGTTGCCAACATTGTTGGGCCTCTTTCTGTCTTTGAGACCAACTGGACAATGGTGTCTGCTGAGAAAAATCTTGCCCATCAATGCTCTCTGAATCCTGTAGAAGATCCTTAAGCCTCTGCATATTGCAATCTTCAAAAAGAGAAATAGAAAAATACAAACATAACAGAAATCCAACATTGCAATTCCACTATCACTGACTTCTTTTGTGGAATTTCCATTGCTTTTAATACAGGGACAGTCCAGTGATAGCAGAGAGTGAAAGGATAGTTGGAAATGGGCAATCAAACTCATGACCCTTAAGATTATGTGTATGTGCTGGCTGTCAGTAGCATTTTGGAAGGAACATTGTTAGCTGGCTGGTTACTAAACATAGCAAAAGTGCAGGTACAATGAGAGGCTTCCTTTTAACTTAACTCTAGTAGTTTTCTACTTACCAGGATATTGGTAGCTAGTACATGGTGAAGTTGGGATGGAGGAACTAGCACATGGAGAAGTACCAACTGTTTGGAAGAAAAAAAACAAAAACAGATTAGAACAATTCTTTCGAACTCTTTGCCAGATATACAAAAATAAACACTGAAACCTTTGGCAAACTTTCAACATGGAAACTATCAAACCTAAATTTATTTGGCATTATAATGTTATAATCATTATAAGTATACAGAATATTAAGTACCAACAGTACTGTCAAACCAAATCACACGTCATCACTCTCCACTACCATTTTCTTTAATTAATTTTATAAGATGGACACTAACCAGGAGAGGAAGCTTTTTTCCTCCGTTTGCTGGTGGTCACACGCAGCCCATCACTGTCCCTCTTCCACCAGGTCACTTTGGACCGTCCTGTGACTTCAGGCTTCGGAGTTTGTGACTCTGTGTTACGTTTCTTTATGGACATAGCATGTAATGAAACATAGATGGGTGAAACATAGGTATTAACTAACTGAAGTTAATTTTTTACACATTTCTGTATAACAAGAATGAAACTTACCTGTATCCCTTCAACAAATGCATCCCCGAGCAGAAGAACAGCTTCTAATTTGTTCTTATGTCCACTTGACATTGTACTAAACAAAAAATAAATAAGGTGTCAGTTAGATCTGAGAGGGTAAAGGGTGATTAAAATTTTAAATGTTCTGGTAGAGGATAGTGGTTTCTGAATATTTGCCATGAAGGGGGCAGGAAAATGCAGATTTTAAACTTCTGGTTGTAACAATAATAATATTTTTGTATTATTTCAAGTCAAAAATCCCGGGAATAGGAGCCTAATGCATCTGCAAGCAACTAGTAATGCCTGCTTGAATTATACCAACGTGCCCGTTATTCTATCAGATCTCAGATCGGCTTGTATAGTGAATGTAGGCCGTATGATCCGAAATACTGATCTGGCGTCAGCTAAGGTTACCTCTCGGGGTCCGCACCCACGTGTAATGTGTTCACGGCCCGCGAATGTATAGATGCAGCAAGCATTAATGCCTTTTCTGCAGGCGCGGAAGACAGTAACGTTAAATAGTTTTTTTTGCCCACAATTTGGAAATAAATAAATAAAATAAATCCGTTTTTTTGCGCGCCAAAAATTCGTTTTTTTTGTTGTTGTAGTGCTGTCCTCAGCCATGTATAAAAGCTGAAGACAGCATAAATATTATTTTTATTATTATTATTTTTTACAGATTTATTTATTTAAAAATCTGCAACAGGTACAGGTTAGCTTAGGCTAATGTCAATGTTAGGCTACCCGCTGGGATAACTGTGCAGCCCACTATTCCACTAACAACTCATTTGAACGCATACCCCATGTAACGTGATGTAGGCCTACAAACACTGAAATAATTAAAATAATACCGTTAACACCATGATCTCATTACAAAAGAATACTCTTGCCCTTACTTACCTGTTTGAAGATGTTCGCGCATCAGGTGAACTGGGCGAATGAGCCTCGCTGGTGACGTCATTGTCGTTAAAGATGATGCGTGGTATTTGGACGCATCAGCTCTCCACTGAAGTTAATGGGAAAGATTGGCGTATCATATGCACGCAAAATTGGACTTTGGCGTATGCATTACACGCACTTGGAAAGTGTAAAGTCGTGTCATTTATACGCAGACTGATGAGAACGGGTTGGGAATACAGTAAGAGCTTCGCTGTGCAGCATAACAGCGTCATCCATTATAACGGCAGTTTGGGCAAGTGTGCAGATACACTCACGACGTGTGATTGACAGCTCCGAACATTATAAAGAGTGTTCTCTGATCGCTCTCTGTAGTTTAATCATTTAAATAACGGATTTGTTTCATACTATGAACAGAAACGATGTGAAGTTGATGGTTTAGTCACTGGCTTGATTCACTGATGCATTACGCTTAGGGCATCAAGACGGCGATCATTAAACGATCTAGAAATAAAGTCTGAGTGAACTTGAATGATTAGCAACACATCAGAAATCACTGATCACAGATCAGGCATTAATGAACACATTTACTCACTGTTTGTGGCGGTGCAGTCGAATCCATATGGTAAAGTCTGTTTGTAAAGCCTGTGCTGACAATGCGACTGATAAACTGAATCCATTTTCTCTGAATTCTCTAGGAGGGTAAAGCAGAGGAAGGGGAGGTGATTGTTCCCCGTATGACGACATACAGGGAAGATTCCAGATCAGCTCGTCTGAGCTTTCATTTTCTCAAAAGCAGAGAAAGACAGCCAGAACTCGGTTTACACCTATCAACATTTCTAGCCACTTGGGGACCATATACAGGCTAGGGAACTCATATTAATGTCAAAAAACCACATAAAATGAACATTTCATGCCATGGGACCTTTAAGTCATCCTGGCAACCCATTTGGGTCGTGACCCAGGGTTTGAAAACCACTGGGCTAGACGACTGGGTCAGAGCATCTCCAAAACTGCAGCTCTTGTGGGGTGTTCCCGGTCTGCAGTGGTCAGTCTCTATCAAAAGTGGAGGACCAGTGGAGAACCGGCCACAGGGTCATGAAGGACCAGTGGAGAACCGGCCACAGGGTCATGGAGGACCAGTGGAGAACCGGCCACAGGGTCATGGAGGACCAGTGGAGAACCGGCCACAGGGTCATGAAGGACCAGTGGAGAACCGGCCACAGGGTCATGAAGGAACAGTGGAGAACCGGCCACAGGGTCATGGAGGAACAGTGGAGAACCGGCCACATGGTCATGAAGGAACAGTGGAGAACCGGCCACAGGGTCATGGAGGACCAGTGGAGAACCGGCCACAGGGTCATGAAGGACCAGTGGAGAACCGGCCACAGGGTCATGGAGGACCAGTGGAGAACCGGCCACAGGGTCATGAAGGACCAGTGGAGAACCGGCCACAGGGTCATGGAGGACCAGTGGAGAACCGGCCACAGGGTCATGAAGGACCAGTGGAGAATCGGCCACAGGGTCATGAAGGAACAGTGGAGAACCGGCCACAGGGTCATGGAGGACCAGTGGAGAACCGGCCACAGGGTCATGAAGGACCAGTGGAGAACCGGCCACAGGGTCATGGAGGACCAGTGGAGAACCGGCCACAGGGTCATGAAGGACCAGTGGAGAACCGGCCACAGGGTCATGAAGGAACAGTGGAGAACCGGCCACAGGGTCATGGAGGAACAGTGGAGAACCGGCCACAGGGTCATGAAGGAACAGTGGAGAACCGGCCACAGGGTCATGGAGGACCAGTGGAGAACCGGCCACAGGGTCATGAAGGAACAGTGGAGAACCGGCCACAGGGTCATGAAGGAACAGTGGAGAACCGGCCACAGGGTCATGAAGGACCAGTGGAGAACCGGCCACAGGGTCATGGAGGACCAGTGGAGAACCGGCCACAGGGTCATGAAGGAACAGTGGAGAACCGGCCACAGGGTCATGGAGGACCAGTGGAGAACCGGCCACAGGGTCATGAAGGAACAGTGGAGAACCGGCCACAGGGTCATGGAGGACCAGTGGAGAACCGGCCACAGGGTCATGAAGGACCAGTGGAGGACCGGCCACAGGGTCATGGAGGACCAGTGGAGAACCGGCCACAGGGTCATGGAGGACCAGTGGAGAACCGGCCACAGGGTCATGAAGGAACAGTGGAGAACCGGCCACAGGGTCATGAAGGACCAGTGGAGAACCGGCCACAGGGTCATGGAGGACCAGTAGAGAACCGGCCACAGGGTCATGAAGGACCAGTGGAGAACCGGCCACAGGATCATGGAGGACCAGTGGAAAACCGGCCACAGGGTCATGAAGGACCAGTGGAGAACCGGCCACAGGGTCATGAAGGACCAGTGGAGAACCGGCCACAGGGTCATGAAGAACCAGTGGAGAACCGGCCACAGGGTCATGGAGGACCAGTGGAGAACCGGCCACAGGGTCTTGGAGGACCAGTGGAGAACCGGCCACAGGGTCATGAAGGAACAGTGGAGAACCGGCCACAGGGTCATGAAGGAACAGTGGAGAACCGGCCACAGGGTCATGAAGGAACAGTGGAGAACCGGCCACAGGGTCATGTAGGACCAGTGGAGAACCGACCACAGGGTCATGTAGGACCAGTGGAGAACCAGCCACAGGGTCATGGAGGACCAGTGGAGAACCGGCCACAGGGTCATGAAGGACCAGTGGAGAACCGGCCACAGGGTCATGCAGGAACAGTGGAGAACCAGCCACAGGGTCATGGAGGACCAGTGGAGAACCGGCCACAGGGTCATGAAGGACCAGTGGAGAACCGGCCACAGGGTCATGAAGGAACAGTGGAGAACCGGCCACAGGGTCATGGAGGAACAGTGGAGAACCGGCCACAGGGTCATGAATGACCAGTGGAGAACCGGCCACAGGGTCATGAAGGACAAGTGGAGAACCGGCCACAGGGTCATGAAGGAACAGTGGAGAACCGGCCATAGGGTCATGAAGGACCAGTGGAGAACCGGCCACAGGGTCATAAAGGACCAGTGGAGAACCGGCCACAGGGTCATGGAGGACCAGTGGAGAACCGGCCACAGGGTCATGGAGGAACAGTGGAGAACCGGCCACAGGGTCATGAAGGAACAGTGGAGAACCGGCCACAGGGTCATGAAGGAACAGTGGAGAACCGACCACAGGGTCACGAAGGACCAGTGGAGGACCGGCCACAGGGTCATGGAGGACCAGTGGAGAACCGGCCAGAGGGTCATGGAGGACCAGTGGAGAACCGGCCACAGGGTCATGAAGGAACAGTGGAGAACCGGCCACAGGGTCATGAAGGACCAGTGGAGAACCGGCCACAGGGTCATGGAGGACCAGTGGAGAACCGGCCACAGGGTCATGAAGGACCAGTGGAGAACCGGCCACAGGGTCATGGAGGACCAGTGGAAAACCGGCCACAGGGTCATGAAGGACCAGTGGAGAACCGGCCACAGGGTCATGAAGGACCAGTGGAGAACCGGCCACAGGGTCATGAAGAACCAGTGGAGAACCGGTCACAGGGTCATGGAGGACCAGTGGAGAACCGGCCACAGGGTCATGGAGGACCAGTGGAGAACCGGCCACAGGGTCATGGAGGACCAGTGGAGAACCGGCCACAGGGTCATGAAGAACCAGTGGAGAACCGGTCACAGGGTCATGGAGGACCAGTGGAGAACCGGCCACAGGGTCATGGAGGACCAGTGGAGAACCGGCCACAGGGTCATGAAGAACCAGTGGAGAACCGGCCACAGGGTCATGGAGGACCAGTGGAGAACCGGCCACAGGGTCATGAAGGACCAGTGGAGAACCGGCCACAGGGTCATGGAGGACCAGTGGAGAACCGGCCACAGGGTCATGAAGGAACAGTGGAGAACCGGCCACAGGGTCATGAAGGAACAGTGGAGAACCGGTCACAGGGTCATGGAGGAACAGTGGAGAACCAGCCACAGGGTCATGAAGGAACAGTGGAGAACCGGCCACAGGGTTATAAAGGAACAGTGGAGAACCGGCCACCGGGTCATAAAGGACCAGTGGAGAACCGGCCACAGGGTCATGAAGGACGAGTGGAGAACCGGCCACAGGGTCATGAAGGAACAGTGGAGAACCGGCCACAGGGTCATGGAGGACCAGTGGAGAACCGGCCACAGGGTCATGAAGGAACAGTGGAGAACCGGCCACAGGGTCATGAAGGAACAGTGGAGAACCAGCCACAGGGTCATGAAGGAACAGTGGAGAACCGGCCACAGGGTCTTGGAGGACCAGTGGAGAACCGGCCACAGGGTCATGAAGGAACAGTGGAGAACCGGCCACAGGGTCATGAAGGAACAGTGGAGAACCGGCCACAGGGTCATGAAGGAACAGTGGAGAACCGGCCACAGGGTCATGTAGGACCAGTGGAGAACCGACCACAGGGTCATGTAGGACCAGTGGAGAACCAGCCACAGGGTCATGGAGGACCAGTGGAGAACCGGCCACAGGGTCATGAAGGACCAGTGGAGAACCGGCCACAGGGTCATGCAGGAACAGTGGAGAACCAGCCACAGGGTCATGGAGGACCAGTGGAGAACCGGCCACAGGGTCATGAAGGACCAGTGGAGAACCGGCCACAGGGTCATGAAGGAACAGTGGAGAACCGGCCACAGGGTCATGGAGGACCAGTGGAGAACCGACCACAGGGTCATGTAGGACCAGTGGAGAACCAGCCACAGGGTCATGAAGGACCAGTGGAGAACCGGCCACAGGGTCATGTAGGACCAGTGGAGAACCGGCCAGAGGGTCATGAAGGACCAGTGGAGAACCGGCCACAGGGTCATGGAGGAACAGTGGAGAAACGGCCACAGGGTCATGGAGGAACAGTGGAGAACCGGCCACAGGGTCATGGAGGAACAGTGGAGAACCGGCCACAGGGTCATGCAGGAACAGTGGAGAACCGGCCACAGGGTCATGCAGGAACAGTGGAGAACCGGCCACAGGGTCATGGAGGAACAGTGGAGAACCGGCCACAGGGTCATGAAGGACCAGTGGAGAACCGGCCACAGGGTCATGAAGGACCAGTGGAGAACCGGCCACAGGGTCATGGAGGAACAGTGGAGAACCGGCCACAGGGTCATGTAGGACCAGTGGAGAACCAGCCACAGGGTCATGGAGGACCAGTGGAGAACCGGCCACAGGGTCATGAAGGACCAGTGGAGAACCGGCCACAGGGTCATGAAGGAACAGTGGAGAACCGGCCACAGGGTCATGGAGGACCAGTGGAGAACCGGCCACAGGGTCATGAAGGACCAGTGGAGAACCGGCCACAGGGTCATGAAAGACCAGTGGAGAACCGGCCAAAGGGTCATGAAGGAACAGTGGAGAACCGGCCACAGGGTCATGAAGGACCAGTGGAGAACCGGCCAAAGGGTCATGAAGGAACAGTGGAGAACCGGCCACAGGGTCATGAAGGAACAGTGGAGAACCGGCCACAGGGTCATGAAGGACCAGTGGAGAACCGGCCACAGGGTCATGAAGGACCAGTGGAGAACCGGCCACAGGGTCATGGAGGAACAGTGGAGTACCGGCCACAGGGTCATGAAGGACCAGTGGAGAACCGGCCACAGGGTCATGAAGGAACAGTGGAGAACCGGCCACAGGGTCATGAAGGACCAGTGGAGAACCGGCCACAGGGTCATGAAGGACCAGTGGAGAACCGGCCACAGGGTCATGGAGGACCAGTGGAGAACCGGCCACAGGGTCATGGAGGACCAGTGGAAAAACCGGCCACAGGGTCATGAAGGACCAGTGGAGAACCGGCCACAGGGTCACGAAGGAACAGTGGAGAACCGGCCACAGGGTCATGGAGGACCAGTGGAGAACCAGCCACAGGGTCATGAAGGAACAGTGGAGAACCGGCCACAGGGTCATGGAGGACCAGTGGAGAACCGGCCACAGGGTCATGGAGGACCAGTGGAGAACCGGCCACAGGGTCATGGAGGACCAGTGGAGAACCGGCCACAGGGTCATGAAGGACCAGTGGAGAACCGGCCACAGGGTCATGAAGGAACAGTGGAGAACCGGCCACAGGGTCATGGAGGACCAGTGGAGAACCGGCCACAGGGTCATGGAGGACCAGTGGAGAACCGGCCACAGGGTCATGGAGGACCAGTGGAGAACCGGCCACAGGGTCATGTAGGACCAGTGGAGAACCAGCCACAGGGTCATGGAGGACCAGTGGAGAACCGGCCACAGGGTCATGTAGGACCAGTGGAGAACCAGCCACAGGGTCATGGAGGACCAGTGGAGAACCGGCCACAGGGTCATGAAGGACCAGTGGAAAACCGGCCACAGGGTCATGGAGGAACAGTGGAGAACCGGCCACAGGGTCATGGAGGAACAGTGGAGAACCGGCCACAGGGTCATGAAGGACCAGTGGAGAACCGGCCACAGGGTCATGAAGGACCAGTGGAGAACCGGCCAAAGGGTCATGAAGGAACAGTGGAGAACCGGCCACAGGGTCATGAAGGACCAGTGGAGAACCGGCCGAAGGGTCATGAAGGAACAGTGGAGAACCGGCCACAGGGTCATGGAGGACCAGTGGAGAACCGGCCACAGGGTCATGAAGGACCAGTGGAGAACCGGCCACAGGGTCATGGAGGAACAGTGGAGAACCGGCCACAGGGTCATGAAGGAACAGTGGAGAACCGGCAAAAGGGTCATGGAGGACCAGTGGAGAACCGGCCACAGGGTCATGGAGGACCAGTGGAGAACCGGCCACAGGGTCATGGAGGACCAGTGGAGAACCGGCCACAGGGTCATGTAGGACCAGTGGAGAACCAGCCACAGGGTCATGGAGGACCAGTGGAGAACCGGCCACAGGGTCATGGAGGACCAGTGGAGAACCGGCCACAGGGTCATGAAGGAACAGTGGAGAACCGGCCACAGGGTCATGGAGGACCAGTGGAGAACCGGCCACAGGGTCATGGAGGACCAGTGGAGAACCGGCCACAGGGTCATGGAGGACCAGTGGAGAACCGGCCACAGGGTCATGAAGGACCAGTGGAGAACCGGCCACAGGGTCATGAAGGAACAGTGGAGAACCGGCCACAGGATCATGGAGGACCAGTGGAAAAACCGGCCACAGGGTCATGAAGGACCAGTGGAGAACCGGCCACAGGGTCATGAAGGAACAGTGGAGAACCGGCCACAGGGTCATGGAAGACCAGTGGAGAACCAGCCACAGGGTCATGAAGGAACAGTGGAGAACCGGCCACAGGGTCATGGAGGACCAGTGGAGAACCGGCCACAGGGTCATGGAGGACCAGTGGAGAACCGGCCACAGGGTCATGGAGGACCAGTGGAGAACCGGCCACAGGGTCATGAAGGACCAGTGGAGAACCGGCCACAGGGTCATGGAGGACCAGTGGAGAACCGGCCACAGGGTCATGGAGGACCAGTGGAGAACCGGCCACAGGGTCATGAAGGACCAGTGGAGAACCGGCCACAGGGTCATGAAGGAACAGTGGAGAACCGGCCACAGGGTCATGGAGGACCAGTGGAGAACCGGCCACAGGGTCATGGGCGGCCGAGGCTCATTGATGCCCGTGTGATCAAACAGACGAGCTACTGGAGCTCAAACTGCTCAAGAAGTTAATGCTGGTTCTGATAGAAAGGGGTCAGAATACACAGAGCATCTCAGTTTGTTGTGTATGGGGCGGCACAGCCTCTGACCAGTGCCCATGCTGACCCCTGACCCCGCCCAGAGCACCAACAGTGGCACGTGAGCATCAGAACTGGACCACGGATTCCCTGCACTGTGGGAAGAAGGCGTGGCGGTGGAGGCAGTGATGCTTTGGGCAATGTTCTGCTGGGAAACCTTGGGTCCTCCATCATGTGGATGTGACTTTGACACACACCACCTACCTAAGCATTGTTGAGCCCATGTCCAGCCTTAAATGATGATTCATCATTCATCAATGCCTAAATTCATTAGATGCCCTTTTTTTTTATGTAAACGACTTGTGTTATTGTTTCTTTCTCAAACATTATTATGCATGAAAATGCATATTTTAATCTAAATGTGTGATTTGTCAACCCAACAGTTTTGTCATGTCATTAAACAGATGGATGTGCTGAATGATGGGAAGGGCCGGAAAACTACATCGCCTCAAAGCAGAAGATATTTTATATTAAAAATGTGTGCAATAACAGACTTTCTAATCAAAATTATGATTGAATTGTGTTTCGCTAGTCTCATACACTACTTTACTTAAATGTTTACATAGTCTAACAACAAATGTTGAGTTTAATGCGTTAAAAATAATTGCACTGAAATATTTGACTTTGACGTGAGGTTTGTATAAACCGGTGTCAATCATGTTTGAGCTATGATAAAGTTCATAAGACAAACAATCAAGCAGTCACATATATATATATATATATATATATCACTCAATGTGAGTGAACCAAACATCTGTGCAAGTAAAACTAATTAAAACTCTTAGCATTTTACATTAATTTGAGATATGCAACAATGTTTTTGTTCTCAGAATTTATTTTTGAAACCGATTGTTAATAGAACAAACTATTGATTCATCTCACAGACAGTAGAAGCTCTTTAACTGAGAGAATGTGTGGCTCTTAAAAGAGCCTTTGGGGGGGGGTAAGGTCAGAGGTCGCCTCACTTTGAGCTGGTGTATTTGGTCACAGCCTTTGTGCCCTCGGACACGGCGTGTTTGGCCAGCTCTCCGGGCAGCAGCAGACGCACGGCGGTCTGGATCTCTCTAGAGGTGATGGTGGAGCGCTTGTTGTAGTGCGCCAGACGCGACGCCTCGCCGCCGATGCGCTCGAAGATGTCGTTGACGAAAGAGTTCATGATGCCCATCGCCTTGGAGGAGATGCCGGTGTCGGGATGGACCTGTTTCAGGACTTTGTACACATAGATAGCGTAGCTCTCCTTCCTGGACTTTCTGCGCTTCTTTCCTCCCTTACCGGCGGTCTTGGTGACGGCCTTCTTGGAGCCTTTCTTCGGCGCGGGCTTTGCTGGTTCAGGCATGATGTCGATGATCAATGTGAGCTCAGCATCGAGACAGAGGCTTTTATTCACCGCCAGATGCTAATTCACTAAGAGATGCGGGATTCTTCTGATTGGCTGCTTTCATAGGCAGAACCCAAAACTCGTATTTCATTGGACCACTCTAAACATCAGGAGAGGAACGAGGGCCAATCACAGGCTGGTAAATGATAGCCCCGCCTACCGCTTTATGTTTGAAGGACAACCCGCACGAGTTCATTTCCTTTGTTCCTTTCCCGCTCTTTTTTGTTTTAAACGTTTTAAAAGACTAATATTCTGCAAGATAGTGTAATCTGAAAACTCATTTTAGAATAAAGTAATAAGATCCCTTTTAACAATAAATTTTGTATCAGAAATTCCCTCCCACACAAAAGCCCCTTTACCACTGACATTTGACCTTTTTTTTCTTGATCCTGTAATACTTTACATAACAATAGACACTTATCTTATCTGAATAAAATATTGAAACTGCTATTTTGAATACAATTAAAATATCTTAAAATAACATTAGATTCTGTAAAGAAATGCCAAATTTTCTTTGCAGAATTTACATACTATTTATGGTTTATTTTTTATTCCAAATGTCCTAAATGTGTTGAAAAAATGCATTTTAATTTGATTCTGCTGAAATGAACGAAATGACTTGGAAAAAAAAGAACTGAACTGATTTTGTTGAAGATTCAAAGACATAGTATTTAACACTAATTTATTGTGATAAAAATTAATTAAAATAAAAGATAAGAGAAATAATTGATAATGAAAGTTATCTAGATAATCGAGGCAGGAAGTGCTAATGTATCACAACTTTCCTGTTTAAACGCTGATTATGAGCAGAAAGTGCCTCATTCAGGTCAGTTTTGGTGGCTCTTAAAAGAGCCTTTGTGTTTTGCTGCGGGTCTAGGCGCGCTCTCCGCGGATGCGGCGGGCCAGCTGGATGTCTTTGGGCATGATGGTGACCCTCTTGGCGTGGATGGCGCACAGGTTGGTGTCCTCAAACAGGCCGACCAGATAAGCCTCGCTGGCCTCCTGCAGGGCCATGACCGCGGAGCTCTGGAAGCGCAGATCCGTCTTGAAGTCCTGGGCGATTTCTCTCACCAGCCGCTGGAAAGGCAGTTTGCGGATCAGCAGCTCGGTGGACTTCTGATAACGGCGGATCTCCCGCAGAGCCACGGTCCCGGGCCTGTAGCGGTGAGGCTTCTTGACGCCTCCGGTGGCCGGAGCGCTCTTACGGGCGGCTTTAGTCGCGAGCTGCTTCCTCGGGGCTTTGCCACCGGTGGATTTACGGGCGGTCTGCTTGGTTCTGGCCATTGCTGGAGTTACTTCTCTCTGTCCTGCTGGAGCTGGAAATGCTGCTTTATGGCACACGCCTGGTTTTATAGCATTCGACCGCTGCGAGCTCACAGTGACGCAACGTGAGCAGAGGCTTGTGATTGGCTAATATGTGACGGCTGCGCATGAGTGCTAGCCAATGACTGCGCGTTTCCTCTTTTCAAACACGCGGAGGGTTTCCCGCTCGAGCTGCTTCTGTTGACTACATTAAACAAAGAGTAAATTACACCTCCCGGATCGTTGTATTTATTTGTTCTGAAATACTGACCTTAATTCCCAGTGGTTGTGCAGATCTTGGATTAGAACACAATCACATACAGTCTAAATAAAAGTACCGCAGCCAGAAAAGACACACTAGGGTTTGCCATCCGCCCGTATGACAGTTTTTCTGTAGAGCAGCCGCCACTAAAGGGCAAAAGACCCAGAATAACATTCATCAATTTGTTATCCCGAAGCTAAAATATAGATTTTCAATACTTAAAATATTCAATACATTATCAGAACTTAATAGACATAACTATTATTTTAATAGTTTGGGCAGTAAACACATTAGGGGATCATCATGTGCTTTCAGAAAAATGCACACCGTGTTACTCACTATTGTCGATTAAAACAAGGATACATTTTACTGGTTTGATAGATCATTTCCACTCTCAGCCAAATTACTTTACAGGGTTTATAAAAAAAATAACAGAAAAGAGCTCTTAATCAGATAAAGTGGGTGGCTCTTAAAAGAGCCTTTGGGTTGCTTAAACAGTGTTTAATCAGTTTATTTGGATTTGGCGGCCTTCTCGGTCTTCTTGGGCAGCAGCACCGCCTGGATGTTGGGCAGCACGCCGCCCTGAGCGATGGTCACTCCGCCCAGAAGTTTGTTCAGCTCCTCGTCGTTGCGCACCGCCAGCTGCAGGTGACGGGGGATGATGCGGGTCTTCTTGTTGTCCCGAGCGGCGTTTCCAGCCAGCTCCAGGATCTCAGCGGTGAGATACTCGAGCACAGCGGCCAGATAAACCGGAGCACCGGCACCGACGCGCTGAGCGTAGTTTCCTTTGCGGAGAAGCCTGTGGACACGGCCGACAGGGAACTGCAGTCCCGCCCTGGAGGAGCGAGTCTTAGCCTTTGCTCGGGCTTTGCCGCCGGTTTTGCCTCTGCCGCTCATTTTTCTCAATCTCTTCGGTTGAAACTAAGAGAATAAAAGTTTGTGCCTCCACACACTGTCTTTATACGAGAGTGCCAGTCGCTCATTGGTTTAGAGTCTGAAGAGATTTCAACCAATCACTGAACTTCCCTCCAAAGCTCAACCCCCTTTTCTAGCGGGATTAATTTGCACAAGTATTTGAGGAATAAAATAGAAAAATAGATGAAACTACTAAAATATTTGATTATAAATAAATGTATATAAGTGCATTACAGATGGTAAGGGAATTATATCCCTTAATATTAATTTATCAACGCGGTTTTTCTGTGTGCAGTTAATATGTGTAAACACATTTGAACCAAAATGGTGAAATTTAAACAAGCTTTTCAAATAATTTACTTCACTCTCGATGTGTTACTGGGGTTCGACACGCACACTTTAACATGGGATATGGATATTAATCGCTGTTTCTAGTGCTACACTTTCACACACTGTATATTCTGGGCACATTGATCTCCTGATACTGTAGTTTTATGGTTCTTTTGTAATATTGTAGTTTTATCACTGCCTTTATTGTGTGTGATTGAGTCACAATCCTCCAGCAGTGTCGAGTGAATATATTCTGTCTGTACTGAGTTATAAAACATCCCATTTGGACTGTAATCATCAATGATGATTGAAATAATTTAAACAAGCTTTTGGAATAATATATTCATATCAGTGTTACTGGGGTTTGACAGGCACACTTTAACATGGAATATGATATCTATTATTATTAATATATATACTCTGATACTGTAGTTGTAAATTCTATTGTAATATCAGTTTTATCACTGCATGTATTATGTGTGGTGTTGTTTGTGTCAAGTGTGTCTGTTCTGTGTTGTTCTATAGATAAAATGTTTTAGTGATACAAGACATAATTAATCTGGTCATTTATTTCAGTATTTTATAGTTTATATATGCACGAGTATAAGTGGCTGCAAGTCACATCTTGACTGTTTATTTTCACAATTCACTGAAATCATTTAAATACACAAGATTTGCTCTTTTTCAGAGTTAGTGGGTGGCTCTTAAAAGAGCCGTTGGGGAACAAACTTTATTTGTTTGTACTTCTAAAGATTTACTTAAAGATTAGAGACTAAAACACGCCAAGAGGAAAAGTTTCTTTCGCCTCCATCAGATCAAACCCAAGGCGAGCATCAGCCACGGGGGAAAGCCGCGTGTGAATCTGATGGATAGTTTAAGTGTAAATGCGGATAAAAGTCCAAACGCGTCTCTGTGTGTTCAGCAGACAGTCTGAAAGAGACTTTAATGAAATCAGCCTCAGTGAGGGCGTGAGGAGGCTTTCATACAGCTGCTGTTTTGGGCAGCTTGAAGCACACGAACATCTGGAGGATCCGAGTCTCTCTGGGACTCTCACGTCTGACCAGCAGATGAACTGTCCTCATAATAACAATAATCATAATAATAAATACACATGATCACTCAAGTGTTAATGTTTGAACTAAATCATCATATTTGTTTCTCCTCATCTCTCATTCATCTCAGTTTTCGGCATGTGAATGAGGATTGTGTCAAAGCTCATGTGAATGAGTTGTTCATGCACTTACAGCAAGAACTTATTGTTCTCACTCTTTCTTATTTCCCTCCTTGTGCTAACTTGTACTTTTCTGGACAATGTTTGAAACTTACTACCATTTCTTATGTCATTGCATCCTGATCATTTGTACGTCTCTTTGGATAAAAGTGTCTTCTAAATGAAGAAATATAAATAATAAATATCGTCGTATCATTTGCAGTATATGTTTGATATTTTTGCTCAGATGTTGTGGTTTAGTCAGAATATAGTTCAGCTCTAACCCTGAACAAACACAGATCAAGAGAATGAGTGTGTTCAGGGTTACACCGCTGGGATTGGCGGCTCATTCCTGGGATTTGGTGCCTTTTGCCTTCATAAAATGTAGAAAATCAAACTCATTTTTTTTTAAATAAACGTTGTATATGATAGGCTGATGTAAAACATTTGAAAAATTATTTTGGTCAAGCACAGGTAAATACATTTTTAAACAGAATAAATGAAATGGAAGATCAACCGTGTTAGGGACAAAAACAACAGTTTCAAATACGTATGATTCAAATTCATTCTTTGTCCCTTTAAAAGCATATCAGTTAATACATTATCAGAAAATATGAATATTGTGTGTGAACTGCTCTGACTTTCTCACAACCGCATCGTTTTACCGCATTTTCTTTTACAAATGCCTGAAAGGTGTTTTTGTTTTCTGCATTATTGATACTCCAGTAAATTATCATTGTCACTGAATTATTAGTATGTTTTTGCTGAATGTATGAAATTATTGTAAGACAGTGTGGACAAAATAATAACAGGCTGGACAAATGGATGGCTGGATGATTTCCTATCGCTCACACACAACAAATTTCCCCATTAATTTACCTGTAGAATGCTGTAATTTTACAGTGGACCTGTTGTAATCTAAAACAACAGTTTAATACTGTAAAACATATTACAGTACTATAGGCTGCACAGTATAATACTGTCAGGTGTTTCGCTCCCGTTATTCTGTTATTTTAGTGTTCCTACTGTAATCTCCATAAACGGTTTATTTACTATAAAATGTATTAAAGTACTGTAAAATGTGAGAAATTGATGGTTTAAAATTTGCATTCTAAAACAAAAAACACTGCAAATTGCTGGCAAACAAATGCCTCAAACAAAAGATGACTCTAAAACATGCTTTTATTAAAGCTAATAACATCAAATCCATTCATTGAATGACATTATTTTTGCTTCACCAGTGAGACTGGCCTGAACAGATCATAATGCTGTGACTTTATGTAAACATCTGGTTTGCAGAACTCAATGCTGATTAAACCTGATTAAATAAAGCCCCACTCCATGAGTTTTTTTTTAAGAGGGTGGCCACATGAAGATTGACAGTTGTCGCCTTTTTCTGCACAAGCCTCCCTTTCGGGGTTCACACCAATAGAACGTCTACAATGTAATTACACAGAAATATAATATATTAGGTGAGGTATAAAGATGAATTGCACTTTAGACATTTAAAACACATTGCATTCAAATTTGCCATTATGGCAGTAAGTTTGCTCTGAGGCATAATGAGACCTGAGTATCATAGACAACATTATATAACTTTGTCAGCAGTGTTAAAGGGATAGTTCACCCAAAAATGAAAATGTTGTCATCATTTACTCATCCTCATGTTGTTCCAAACCTGTATGAGTTTCATTTTTCTGTTTAATACAAAATAAGATATTTTAAAGAATGGTGGTAACCAGACAGTTGACGGACCGCACTGACTATCATAGGAGAAAAAAAACACAATGGAAGTCAATGGCTGCTGTCAACTGTCTGGTAACCAACATTCTTTAAAATATCCTCTTTGAATACAGAAAGAGAGCAATTAAATAGTCTTGAAGCAGCAGGTGAAGCGGCAGGTCAGATACCTGTCTCTTCTTTTATACACATATCCTTTTCAATGATTCTTTTATTATATCCATAACCTGAATAATCAAGGATAATCAAAATAAATATCTCTTTCTCTGCTTTCATATGTAATCTAGAGATTATTGTAATTCTGTGTGATTTCATACCTTTATATATTTAGGTTGAGGATGATTTTGTAGTATTAAAACTAGTCTCCCCAGCTGCTCTGGGTTGACCTCCAGCCATGCATGGCTCCCTCTCGCGATAGTTATGACGGAGTCGTTGTTTGGGTATTGAGTGTTCTCTTGATAAGCGGTCATAATCCCCTGACATTAACTAGAGTGTGATGCCCTAGTGCTTGTATGTGTGTGCATCTTTACAAGTTCTGTGCAGGTTTGTTGGAGCTCTCTGATAGGGGTCTGACCCCCCTCCCGACAGGCAGGCGCCCTTTACGATGTCCGAGGCCAATCTCACCCTTGTGGTATTGATGTTGTGACGAGCATCCCGACTAAACTACGCCATTCCGGCATATCTATACATGTGTGACAAATGTTTAGACTTTTAGGTCTCCGTAGCGAATTAAGGCTTAGGCCATCTGTTATTGTTGATGTAATCAATGTCCTTGTAACCAGTATAACTGGTGGGGAAAAATTCTCTGTGAGTTAGAGTCTGGCCTGCGATTCCACTAGAGACTCTGACGCTGGCTTCTGCTGATGAAACTGCAAACTATTCTTCAGTAAATTTCTTTAATTAATCGAACTCTTGACTCCTGGTCTTCATTCAACATATCTGGTCTCTGGGTCTAAAACTGTGTCCCCAACAGTCTGTTCTATACTGTTTTATTGTTTTATACCCCATGCCTGGCTTATGTGACACTTACCCAGCAGTATCAGTTGTGGACTTGCAGGGTGTAAAAACTTGGAGTTAAGCTTTTCTTTGAGGAAAGAACAAAGAACGGCACTGAAGTCATTCGTAAGAAAGGAAGATGTGTTCGAAGTTTAATCTATCAACTAACGTTAGCTCCGCGTCGGTTGGTTGTGGCGGTCTTTGCGCTATCAATGCCACATAGAATTAAGGCAGTTCTGAAGGCAAAATAGGGTCAAACACAGTATTAGTATGGTGTTCCTAAGAATCCTTTAGGTGAGTGTATGTGTGACACTTGATGGCTGAAAACGTAGAAAAAGTTAGTGTGCAGTCATGGAAATCACACTTAGCATTTGGCAAAACACTTTGTAACTAGCATAGGCTGCATTGCTGCAGGTCTTGGCACATATGTTGCAGGTTATCATTTTTATACTACAATCCACAGACCACCACATCAAAATAATCTTACCATTTTAACAGACAATTATTTTAAGCTAAAATCTCTCAAGGAATGGTATTGTGTAAAACAGAGAAGAAACTGCCAGAAGTAACTGTTAGCCTCATTGCTTTAGTGCACATTTTAAAATAAAGACGTCGATTTGATAATAAATCAAGTCAATATCACAAAATTACACTTTTTTCAGTTTGCATTTACCTTGATAAATTGGTGAAGCCACAAGCAGATGAAGCGCCGTCCACTGGTCTGTGCTGGCAGGGTCACAGTCGGAGGGAAAATAGCCTTCCTTCATTTAATCGTCGTCTTATTCTTCTTTCTCACAATAAACTATTCAAGTAATATAATGTTAAAAGTTAAATGTAATGCAAATCCTTTTTGGTTGCACGCCTGTTGATGGGATTTGATGCTTTGTGATTTTCCTATGGGTTGTGAGCAGGCTCAAGCATGTGACTATAATAAAAAAAATACTGTATTATCCGGTAGCTTACCGTTATTAATTTGCTCGTCAAATTCTGCCTCATTTACAGTATTGAGCTGTATTTTTGAAGAACAGTAAATTACTGTACAAAATGTCCCGTATTTTTACAGCGATTTTTTTACAGTGATGGGTTTAGATGTAAAACATTGCAGAGAGCTAATTCTTCAAGCTAATTCTTCAACTTTAAACATTACTTTAACAATCACATCTACTCTCAATGTCCACTCTTCTGATATATCAGGTGACACTAGAGTGGGTTTTCCCTCTAAAGAAGTGGATGAGGGCTTTATTATATGATGCCATTTCATTTTTCCAACTTTCGTTCAAAGGGAAAGTCAAAAACAACAAGGCCTAAGGATAAAAACCTTGATTAGGATTGATAAAATACATTTCACAATTGAAAAGTGAATATATACATTAGAGAGAGTCTTTACTGATACCCAACAAAAATGAAAAACAAAATCACTTACAGTAATTGTTGTACACAGATCAGGCATAACATTATGACAGGTGATGACACTGATGATCTCTTCATCTCCTGTTAGTGGGTGGGATATATTAGGCAGCAAGTGAACCTTTTGTCCACAGAGTTGATGTGTTAGAAGCAGGAAAAATGGGCAAGCGTAAGGATTTGAGCGAGTTAGACAAGGGCCAGATTGTGATGACTAGAATGGTTTTCAAACTTTTTTAAGAGCGACCTTTTTTTTTTTTTCACGAGTCGCGACCATATAGGCCTAGAACAGAACAGATCAAGAATTAAAAATATATGTAGGCTATAACTATAAAGCCGAAACAAAATAATTTAATGAGAAACTCAAAGTAACCAGCGTTGGGCTCACGTAGCCTCTCTCATTGAAATCCAAAAGTTTCCATATTTGCAATGTATTTGTATGCTAAACCATCATTTATTATAGCCTTTGTACTTCACTCTCGTCCCAATACTGATGGAAAAATCTTCCTCTTCACATGCGCACACGTGCTTGGAAACACCACAGCGGCGGAGCTCACGCTGAATGGCACGAATTGTAGGCTACTACTGACTGAGCTGTGTAACTTTTTATATGTTAGGTTGATTATTTTACGCTGATAATGAACAGGCTGCGATATCAAGTGTGCAATGCTGCAATATGTTGTGTGTGCGCGTATGGCGCCCGCACGATCGAACAGAGGAAACATAAAATACTTCGCCATTTTGGTCATACAGATAATAGGCAAGGCAAGGCAAGGCAAGTTTATTTGTATAGCACATTTCATACACAGTGGCAATTCAAAGTGCTTTACACAGAAATGAAGTTAAAATAGTTATAAGTGAATAAAATAAAAATATATATAGTATAATAGTTATAATAGGAATTAAAAGGAAATTAAAAGGAAATAAAAATAAAGATGAAATCCCCTATCTGGGGTGGAAGAAAATGGAGAGTCAGGTTTACTTTAAAAAATATTTGTCAGGTAACTCTGCGTTTAGACAGTACCCTTACAGATCGCTCCCCCGTCTCTCAACCTCTTCCACCCAGACAGCCTTAACAAAATAAAAAATAATAAAAAATAAAAGTATAATTAAAAACTAAAAATAAAACAGGGTTAAAATGAAACATAATTAAAGTGCAAGCAGTTCGGACAAAGCACAGAGCTCATTGAGTAAATGCATAAGATAAGGTGCAATCAGTCAGACGTACGGTGGCATAGCTCATTCAGTAAATGCACAGCTGAACAGATGTGTTTTGAGTCTGGATTTGAAAGTGGCTACTGTTGGAGCACATCTGATCTGTTCAGGAAGCTGGTTCCAGCTACGGCTGGCATAATAGCTAAACGTAGACTCTCCTTGCTTTGAGTGAACCCTTGGTATTTCTAATTGACTTGATCCTGATGATCTGAGTGATCTGTTGGGTTTGTATTTAATCAGCATATCTGCAATGTATTGAGGTCCTAGGTCATTTAGTGATTTATATACAAGTAATAGTACTTTAAAATCGATCCTAAATGTAACTGGAAGCCAGTGTAAAGACCTGAGGACTGGTGTGATGTGGTCATATTTTCTGGTTCTGCTCAGGATCCTGGCAGCAGCGTTCTGTATGAGCTGCAGCTGTCTAATGGTCTTTTTGGGAAGGCCAGTGAGAAGACCATTACAATAATCCACCCTGCTGGTGATAAAAGCATGAACGAGTTTCTCTAATTCTTGTCTGGAAATAAAGCTTCTAATTCTTGCAATATTTTTCAGATGATAGTAAGCTGATTTATTTATTGCTTTGACATGACTACTGAAACTCAGGTCTGACTCCAAAATCACACCAAGATTCCTGACTTGATTTTTTTATTTTAGACCTTTAGCCTCAAGATATGCGTTCACCTTGAGAATTTCATCTTTGTTTCCTAATGTAGTGATTTCAGTTTTGTCTTTGTTTAACTGAAGAAAGTTTTGGCACATCCAACTGTTAACTTCATCAATGCATTTACATAGAGAGTCAATGGGGCTGTAGTCATTTGGTGATAGGGCTAAGTAGATCTGGGTGTCGTCAGCATAGCTGTGGTCAGCCATTTTGTTATTTTTCATTATTTGGCTGAGTGGCAGCATGTACAGGTTGAATAGGAGTGGTGCAAGAATTGACCCTTGTGGGACTCCGCATGTCATGGATGTCCACTCAGACTTATGGTCACCTATACTCACATAATAACCTCTCCCTTCTAAGTATGACCTGAACCATTTGAGGACCATTCCAGAAAGCCCAACCCAATTTTCTAGCCTGTCAAGAAGTATGTTGTGGTCAACAGTGTCGAATGCAGCACTGAGGTCCAGTAGTACCAGAATCGATGTTTTGCCTGTATCTGTATTTAGGCGAATATCATTTATAATCTTTATGAGCGCTGTCTCTGTGCTGTGATGCGGTCGGAAACCAGATTGAAAATTGTCAAAGTATCCGTTTGAGCTTAAGAATTTGTTCAGCTGACTGAAAACAACTTTTTCAATGATCTTGCCTATGAAGGGGAGATTTGAGATTGGTCTGTAGTTGCTCAATATGGAGTTATCCAGATTTCTCTTTTTCAGGAGAGGCTTTACTACTGCAGTTTTAAGGGAGTTTGGAAAAGTCCTAGAAAGAAGTGAGGAGTTTACCACTTCTAGGAGATCTGCTTCTAAACAGTTAAACACACTTTTGAAAAAAGAAGTGGGGAGTGTGTCAAGGGCGCAAGTTGATGTTATAAGGTGCTGTACCGTTTCTTCTAAAATTTTACCATCAATTGCTTCAAAATCAGTCATAATAATTTTCTGAGGTTGTGGTCTGATCTGATTCACCTCAGAGCAACTCAAGGATGTGCTGATCGCATTTCTGATATTAATGATTTTCTCGGAGAAGAAGGAAGCAAACTCACTACATTTGCTGTCTGAGAGCATTTCACTGGGAATGTGACTCGGGGGGGGGTTGTTAGTCTCTCTACAGTAGCAAAAAGAGTGCGTGTGTTGTTTATGTTTCTATTTATAATATTTGAAAAGAAGGTCTGTCTAGCTTTGCCTAGTTCCACATTGAAAGCACGAAGACTGTTTTTATAAATGTTGTAATGGACAACAAGTTTTGTCTTTCGCCACATGCGTTCAGATTTCCTGCATTGTCTTTTCATTAATAAGAGTTGGACATCGTTCAAAATTACAAAGTGTTTACTTACATTGTGCTATTGTAAAATAAAGAAAACAAGATGTGCTTTCAGTCGTCTGGTTTCCACTGAACTTGTTTGAGGAGCGCCGCGCCTCACGATAATGAACCAGACTCACCAGCTCAGTCGCAGTTTTTTCGTTCTTTTTGTTTATCTGTTATTTAAGTAAAATATATTTTGTGTATTTATTCCTTTTATATAGTCCTAGACTGATTTTATGAATGGATTTTTTTATTATTTTATAATTTTTCCTGAGGTGTACTTATATTGTTGGTTTTTACATTAAAATATGTCATAATTTAGACATAAAAGGCATTTTTTCTATCCTGATATTAGCCGTCTGGCTTGAATGCTCTTTTTCAAGGGGCAGCCGTTCAATCACATGAACTCAGTGATGCGCATTGAGTACAGGTCTTTCTTTGTTACAGCCCCTAAGCTATGGAACTCTCTCCCCCTGGCTCTCAGGACAACAACTACGTTAAATTAATTTAAATGTAAACTCAAAACAAATTTGTTTAATCAGTATTTTCAGTCATGACAATGTTAACTTGACATAACACAGTCACAATGTTAACTCACTACCAATAATCTGTTGCATCTTTACTCTAACTGCCCACCATGCTGTCTGTAATTAATGTTTGTTGCCTTTGTTTTTCATGTTGTATTGCAAATGTAGTGCGATTTGCAACTGCAACCGCTCATTACTTGGACTGGGCAAATGTCCACTGTCCGTCTATGTGTAAACTGCTTGTTATTTACTGTTATTGTGAAGTGTCCTTGAGCTTGGGAAAGGCGCTATATAAATTAAACGTATTATTATTATTATTATTACAGACAGTCTGTTGATCAGTGAATGCAGTGATCTCGTTATTGCAGTGCTATTTCTCTCACAAAATGCTTTCGCCACAACTAACAGCAAACACGACGTCGACAGGAATACAGTAAGAGCTTCGCTGTGCAGCATAACAGCGTCATCCATTATAACGGCAGTTTGGGCAAGTGTGCAGATACACTCACGACGTGTGATTGACAGATCCGAACATTATAAAGAGTGTTCTCTGATCGCTCTCTGTAGTTTAATCATTTAAATAACGGATTTGTTTCATACTATGAACAGAAACGATGTGAAGTTGATGGTTTAGTCACTGGCTTGATTCACTGATGCATTACGCTTAGGGCATCAAGACGGCGATCATTAAACGATCTAGAAATAAAGTCTGAGTGAACTTGAATGATCAGCAACACATCAGAAATCACTGATCACAGATCAGGCATTAATGAACACATTTACTCACTGTTTGTGGCGGTGCAGTCGAATCCATATGGTAAAGTCTGTTTGTAAAGCCTGTGCTGACAACGCGACTGATAAACTGAATCCATTTTCTCTGAATTCTCTAGGAGGGTAAAGCAGAGGAAGGGGAGGTGATTGTTCCCCGTATGACGACATACAGGGAAGATTCCAGATCAGCTCGTCTGAGCTTTCATTTTCTCAAAAGCAGAGAAAGACAGCCAGAACTCGGTTTACACCTATCAACATTTCTAGCCACTTGGGGACCATATACAGGCTAGGGAACTCATATTAATGTCAAAAAACCACATAAAATGAACATTTCATGCCATGGGACCTTTAAGTCATCCTGGCAACCCATTTGGGTCGTGACCCAGGGTTTGAAAACCACTGGGCTAGACGACTGGGTAAGAGCATCTCCAAAACTGCAGCTCTTGTGGGGTGTTCCCGGTCTGCAGTGGTCAGTCTCTATCAAAAGTGGAGGACCAGTGGAGAACCGGCCACAGGGTCATGAAGGACCAGTGGAGAACCGGCCACAGGGTCATGGAGGACCAGTGGAGAACCGGCCACAGGGTCATGAAGGACCAGTGGAGAACCGGCCACAGGGTCATGGAGGACCAGTGGAGAACCGGCCACAGGGTCATGGAGGAACAGTGGAGAACCGGCCACAGGGTCATGGAGGAACAGTGGAGAACCGGCAACAGGGTCATGGAGGAACAGTGGAGAACCGGCCACAGGGTCATGGAGGAACAGTGGAGAACCGGCCACATGGTCATGAAGGAACAGTGGAGAACCGGCCACAGGGTCATGGAGGAACAGTGGAGAACCGGCCACAGGGTCATGGAGGAACAGTGGAGAACCGGCCACAGGGTCATGAAGGACCAGTGGAGAACCGGCCACAGGGTCATGGAGGAACAGTGGAGAACCGGCCACATGGTCATGAAGGAACAGTGGAGAACCGGCCACAGGGTCATGGAGGAACAGTGGAGAACCGGCCACAGGGTCATGAAGGAACAGTGGAGAACCGGCCACATGGTCATGAAGGAACAGTGGAGAACCGGCCACAGGGTCATGGAGGAACAGTGGAGAACCGGCCACATGGTCATGAAGGAACAGTGGAGAACCGGCCACAGGGTCATGAAGGAACAGTGGAGAACCGGCCACAGGGTCATGGAGGAACAGTGGAGAACCGGCCACATGGTCATGAAGGAACAGTGGAGAACCGGCCACAGGGTCATGGAGGACCAGTGGAGAACCGGCCACAGGGTCATGAAGGACCAGTGGAGAACCGGCCACAGGGTCATGGAGGACCAGTGGAGAACCGGCCACAGGGTCATGAAGGACCAGTGGAGAACCGGCCACAGGGTCTTGGAGGACCAGTGGAGAACCGGCCACAGGGTCATGAAGGACCAGTGGAGAACCGGCCACAGGGTCATGAAGGAACAGTGGAGAACCGGCCACAGGGTCATGGAGGAAGAGTGGAGAACCGGCCACAGGGTCATGAAGGAACAGTGGAGAACCGGCCACAAGGTCATGGAGGACCAGTGGAGAACCAGCCACAGGGTCATGGAGGACCAGTGGAGAACCGGCCACAGGGTCATGAAGGAACAGTGGAGAACCGGCCACAGGGTCATGAAGGACCAGTGGAGAACCGGCCACAGGGTCATGTAGGACCAGTGGAGAACCAGCCACAGGGTCATGGAGGACCAGTGGAGAACCGGCCACAGGGTCATGAAGGAACAGTGGAGAACCGGCCACAGGGTCATGAAGGACCAGTGGAGAACCGGCCACAGGGTCATGGAGGACCAGTGGAGAACCGGCCACAGGGTCATGAAGAACCAGTGGAGAACCGGCCACAGGGTCATGGAGGACCAGTGGAGAACCAGCCACAGGGTCATGAAGGAACAGTGGAGAACCGGCCACAGGGTCATGGAGGACCAGTGGAGAACCGGCCACAGGGTCATGAAGGACCAGTGGAGAACCGGCCACAGGGTCATGGAGGACCAGTGGAGAACCAGCCACAGGGTCATGAAGGACCAGTGGAGAACCGGCCACAGGGTCATGGAGGACCAGTGGAGAACCGGCCACAGGGTCATGGAGGACCAGTGGAGAACCGGCCACAGGGTCATGGAGGACCAGTGGAGAACCGGCCACAGGGTCATGGGCGGCCGAGGCTCATTGATGCCCGTGTGGTCCGATCAAACAGACGAGCTACTGGAGCTCAAACTGCTCAAGAAGTTAATGCTGGTTCTGATAGAAAGGGGTCAGAATACACAGAGCATCTCAGTTTGTTGTGTATGGGGCGGCACAGCCTCTGACCAGTGCCCATGCTGACCCCTGACCCCGCCCAGAGCACCAACAGTGGCACGTGAGCATCAGATCTGGACCACGGATTCCCTGCACTATGGGAAGAAGGCGTGGCGGTGGAGGCAGTGATGCTTTGGGCAATGTTCTGCTGGGAAACCTTGGGTCCTCCATCATGTGGATGTGACTTTGACACACACCACCTACCTAAGCATTGTTGAGCCCATGCCCAGCCTTAAATGATGATTCATCATTCATCAATGCCTAAATTCATTAGATGCCCTTTTTTTTTATGTAAACGACTTGTGTTATTGTTTCTTTCTCAAACATTATTATGCATGAAAATGCATATTTTAATCTAAATGGGTGATTTGTCAACCCAACAGTTTTGTCATGTCATTAAACAGATGGATGTGCTGAATGATGGGAAGGGCCGGAAAACTACATCGCCTCAAAGCAGAAGATATTTTACATTAAAAATGTGTGCAATAACAGACTTTCTAATCATAATTATGATTGAATTATGTTTCGCTAGTCTCATACACTACTTAAATGTTTACATAGTCTAACAACAAATGTTGAGTTTAATGCGTTAAAAATAATTGCACTGAAATATTTGACTTTGACGTGAGGTTTGTATAAACCGGTGTCAATCATGTTTGAGCTATGATAAAGTTCATAAGACAAACAATCAAGCAGTCACTATATATATATATATATATATCACTTTATGTGAGTGAACCGAACATCTGTGCAAGTAAAACTAATTAAAACTCTTAGCATTTTACATTAATTTGAGATATGCAACAATGTTTTTGTTCTCAGAATTTATTTTTGAAACAGATTGTTAATAGAACAAACTATTGATTCATCTCACAGACAGTATAAGCTCTTTAATTGAGAAGATGTGTGGCTCTTAAAAGAGCCTTTGGGGTGTGTAAGGTCAGAGGTCACCTCACTTTGAGCTGGTGTATTTGGTCACAGCCTTTGTGCCCTCGGACACGGCGTGTTTGGCCAGCTCTCCGGGCAGCAGCAGACGCACGGCGGTCTGGATCTCTCTAGAGGTGATGGTGGAGCGCTTGTTGTAGTGCGCCAGACGCGACGCCTCGCCGCCGATGCGCTCGAAGATGTCGTTGACGAAAGAGTTCATGATGCCCATCGCCTTGGAGGAGATGCCGGTGTCGGGATGGACCTGCTTCAGGACTTTGTACACATAGATAGCGTAGCTCTCCTTCCTGGACTTTCTGCGCTTCTTTCCTCCCTTACCGGCGGTCTTGGTGACGGCCTTCTTGGAGCCTTTCTTCGGCGCTGGCTTTGCTGGTTCAGGCATGATGTCGAAGATCAATGTCAGATCAGCAGCGAGACAGAGGCTTTTATTCACCGCCGTATGCTAATTTACTAAGAGATGCGCTTTCTGATGATTGGCTGTTTTCATAGGCTGAACCCATAAACTCATATTTCATTGGTCAACTCAAAGCAACATGAAAGGAACGAGGGCCAATCACGGGCAGGCAAATATAAGCCCCGCCTACCGCTTTATGTTTGAAGGAAACCCACTCGATCTTGTTTCCTTTGTTCATGTCCCGCTCTTTTTGCTTTAATAAAAGTTTGAAAAGACTAATATTCTGTAGATAGCAAACAGACGTCGTTTCAACGTTGATTTTTGGTTGTAAAGGTCAGTATCAGTCGTCGATCAAATTTCAATGTTGAATCGACGTTCACTATTTGGTCGGTACATCAGAACGTTATTATGTTGAAAATATAACGTCGATTCCACGTTGAAATGAGGTTGATTCATCAACGATATGGCCGACGCATATGGTCAAAATCACAACGTCTAATATATGTTGAAACTTGGTTAGAGGAATGACATGGCCTGAACTAAATTTGACGGAAATGGGATGTACATGTATTTTAATTCATTATGGGGGGGAAGTAAGTAGTGATGGGCAGACCGAGGCTTCGTGAAGCACTGAAGCAGTTGAAGCAAATGTGTCATATTGTTTCGAAGCTTCGAATCAATCTGACACCCGTCTCTACGGCGCCATCTAGTGGTCATTTCCATGTGTTGATCTGAAATACCTTGACAATGATCCATGTAAAAACAATTGTTTTTAACATCTGTCTGACAACTACATGATCTTGGTTTTGTAACCTGTAGCCTCGTCATTGTAAAGAACTATATATATTTTGTTTGTTATACAAAATGAACATTAATAAAATAAATAAAGCCACAATGTGTCACATTTGTCACAAAACATTTTTATTCAAAAATATGAATTGCTCTGCTGTTGAAGGACTCAGCTGACTTCTTTTTTTACATATAATTTCTCCAGCCTTTGAAAAAATCCTCTCACAAGGGACATTTGTTGCTGGCATGCACAAATATTTTTGGATGATGTAAATACATGGATGAGGTATTGTTGCAGAAGGCTAGCTGCCTATCACAATACACACATCTCACTTTATTTGGTGCTTCCAAATGGAAATGCTCCCACACCACAGATGTACGGCATCTCTTGCGTGCAGCCTCCATTTTTATATATTCTATTAATATATCTATCTATATATCACCTATGAATCTATATCTATATAATTCTATATATCTAACTTATGCTGTGCTATCTATCTGTCACTATCTAACTTAGCCTATATGAATGTGTCACTATATCTATCCTAACTATATGTCACTGTCTATACCTATCAGTCAATAGCCTATATCTTATTTAAATCTAGCCTAAATATAGCCTAACTAACCAAAGCGCACTATAAATCTCACTGCTATCACAAAATCACCGCTATCACAAAATCACTCTCCTCTCACAAAAACCCACGAGGTGAAGATGGATTTACTTCACTTTTAAACTGTGGTGAATTAGGTTTATACAGATGTGTGACTGTGTGGTTTGTTCCCGCCCCCTTTAATCAACGCAGTTTCGGAAGGCGCCACCTGATGAAACACTTTGAAGCTTAATTTAGCCATAGTCACGTGACATGGGTGTTTCGAATCACAGTTCGGAGCAGTGTTTCGAAACATCTGCGCTTCGGGATCTCGGCAAAGCCCCGAAACGTCTGTTTCGCGTCGGCCATCCCTAGAAGTAAGTACCTTCACAAATGTATAGAAGTCGCTGATATTAAAAGGGGCAGTCTTTGAAGTTTCCGGGGTTTTTTTCCGATGCTAGTATTACAATTACTAAATGAAAACATGGAAAGCGAAAGATCGGTGCGTAAATGCCCAGCTAACAATGACCTGGCGGTCCACCAGCGTTTTTTGGGCGGCACAAAGTCAGCTGTAAAAATTACAACTGCATTAAACAATGTTATGTTTTAAATATTTTGTATGGTGGCAAGCCGATTGTCGGTCACTGTCTGTTGTGACACCTTTATTTTATAAAAGAACATTTATTTTATATGTATATTTATTTAATTAATTAATTTTTTACAGTTAAAAAGAATCTGAAAGCACTTAATAAAAAATAGTGAGACTGTCTTAATATTGCTAGTCATATAACCAAGCAAAGCATTTGTATAGAAAAATACTGTCTGCATGCAATCACACTTTAAAATGAAATAATTAGGTTGAGTGTTCCTAAACAAAATAATACAAAATATTAAACTAATATATTATAAAACTAATATAAAAGTGCCACTTTTTCTCACTATCAAGTGCAGGGGTGGCTTTTGCACCTATGAATTACATATAAATTAATTTTAAATTCATGATTTAATATTAATGAGGTTTGTATGTATGTAATGTTTTAATTCTAATGTATTTATGTAAATGATGCGTGACTGTGACTTTATTGCGCGTGCGCGTTGAACATTCGAATCAGTGGAGCGGGAGAGTTGCCGTGGAAACGGGGATACGACTCAACTGACAAGCAGCACAACTCCTTCTGTCGCTGTTGTTTTCACTACTTTCAGGTGAGTTTAGTCTCTAAAATCACACAAATAATACACACAACTGTTCCTGACACCTTCTTACGTGTAATTGACATACTTCTGTTGAATATTTACTTTAAATGGTTTAGTGTCTTCGGAAAAAGACCGTTAGCATCTCGGCTAACTATCGATTGAGCTCTTGTTTATGAAAGTTTGAGCTTTTAATCAAATCTTTATGTGAAAATGAGAGGGTTTGATCGTTTTGTAAAGGTTTTGCTGGCAATTTGTCAACGGTATGTGTCAAAAACCTAAAAGTATAAACTGTAACGTTAATCGGTGACGTCAAATACATGGAGCGTGAAAATTAGCTGCAAATTGGTAAACAAAAATTGTAAAAAAAAATGTTCTGTGATTTTAGGAGGGACAAAATAACCCCTCTACAACAGAGTTGAAGATCCTAAGATCCCAACATTCCTGAAGGAAGATCCTGACAGAGAAGTAGGAAACAGGTGAACTGAGGAAGTTCATTAAATAACTTAATATGCATTTATTTTACAGTATATTTCAAGTAATATCACCATGATTTTACATTATTTTCTTTTCCAAATTTATAAATTTATAAAAGGCTTTGACATCCAAACGTAAGTGACACTGTATGTGTAATAATTAACAAGTAAACCTAAAACATAAACTCTTAATAAATTATTTTCTGTATATTCTTCTTTCCCTTTTTTGCTTTTCTCCTCTTCTTTAGCTTCTTTCCTTCTAATAAACTGGCATTTATATACTAAATATTGTTGGCTTGGTGCTTATGTTCCTAGATTCTTCCATCCTGATGTTCTGCAGCCCAGCAGAGTTGGAGCGGATCTCCTGTCGAAGAAAATCTCCAATACTCATACGACTAGTAAGTACAATCTCTAACTTTATTAAGCATTGTCTTCTCTTCCGGCTTTGTTTGAATCCGCGTTCACGACGCCACAGTGACGTCAGTCACAGTCTTACGTCGTCGTGTTCTTTTTTGGCGATTAGGACATCCGGGACATGCACACTTATAGGGTTGGGCATCGTTTTGATTTGAACGATTCTGATTCCGATTCCGATTCTTAGTTTCGATTACGGTTCTTTTCGATTCTCGATTCCGATTCTTTGAGGGGTGGAGTCACAACATGTCACAGGCTCATTTCACAGAGGAAAATTGTATTTTGATTCAATAATGAGTTTTAGTTTTGGGACTTTCTCCGCTGGCATTTTCACTTGCTTTGCTGCAAAGGTGAATGGAGTTTCACACCGAGTCCCGGTTTAACAATAGCATTAGCAGTCATATTAGGACTGCTACTAGCGTCGGCAATTTGCGTATAGCTACATTTATCTACGAGGGGGAAAAATAATTTCAGTAACGTTGTTGTTCACCACAATTCGCAATTTGGTCAAGGGGTTTACACTACAATCACTTACCTGATTATGATGAGGTGGGATAATGTTAGTTCACCCTGAAATGAAAATAAAGCCATCTTTTACTCACCCAGCTGTTGTTCAAATGCGCGTGTTCCTGTGTGTGCGCACTCCAAGCCGCAGTTGCCTCGTGCAATATTGTCATGACAACCGGTACACAATATTCACTTAAGGAGGTTATATTATTAGTATTATTTCTTATCATATACGTTATAGAAAAGACGAGAATCGCGTTTTTTTCTATTGAGCTTGATTTCTCAAAATGGTGCGCGCGTGTGTGTGTGTGTGTGTGTGCTTATCGTGGGTGCAATGACAACAGTGCGAGTTATTATAGTAGGCATGAGCGCCGGCGGCTGCTGACGGCTCATAGTGTAACTTACACAGAGGAGCGCGCTCAGAATAACGGCCGAGCTCAGTGTTTTGACTGAATAATACGGTTTCTTTCTCGCAAAACCTATAGTGTGCCCACTGAACACTTTCCATATGGCGCGCGTCTCCCTGTATCGTTGCTTGATACATTTGTTTACTTTTTGTAATGTTTTAGCTGATCGCCATTCACTGCCATAATAGGAAGGAGCGCGTGCAGGAAGAGTATTTTAAATGTCATAGGACATAGGGCACTGGGACAACATCAGGGTAAGTAAAAGAAGGCTTTATTTTCATTTCAGGGTGAACTATCCCGTTAATAACGTTGGTTAGCGCAGGGTTGCCCGAGGGACAGACCTGCGCAGCATTTCAAACACGCTACACTCGTTAATTTATACACCACATATTTGTAGTGCATCCTCCCGTGCAAGAAATAAGTTTGTCATGTGTTGCACTGTGCCGACCCAGGCTTTTTTTTTTTTTTAGTGAAATAAAGCCACACTTTTGAGCGCCGCTTACCGTGCTCCATGGCTGCAACAGAACAAACGGGCGCGGCAAGCACTTCCGAAAACTTGCGCGTTTGGAACCGATGATCGGAATCGAAAACAAAATTTCTAAACGATTCCAATGGCATCGTTATTTTTTAAACGGACATATGCTCTCCAACGAACCCGCACTCCCCCCTGTTGGACCGCGCAGATTGCGCCGTTCGCAAGGAATGAGAGTGCGCACGGTCACGAGCATGTTCAGCGCGCGTGTGCGCGCCGCACTCACCGGAAAATTAACAGAGGGTGTTTTCGTCCCGCTGTGGCCGGACGAACCGCCTTTCTCTAGCATTTCTCAGCCCCCTCTCCAGTTCAGGCGGCTGGAAATATTACTATTGCAGTAACGAGCCTGTCTTTTATGCACGCACGACTGCCAATAAGCACGAGGACGTACTGCCGTATGCTCGCGCTAACTGAACGCTATTGTGTCCCTCCCGGTAGCACAGCGGCAAAATCAGCAGCTGAAACGCCGGAGACCCGAGTTCGAGCCCAGCTCTCGCGGCAGATAAAAATGTTTACTGTCCGCTTCCCCGGGCTCGCGGCCAGCTTTTCTTACATACAGAAAGCTAACTTGCACCACGTGGCGCTCGAGTATTTTTGGGCGTCTATACATAAGGAGAGAATAGACGGTTAAGTCCCGCTGCGGCCGGACCACCGTTAAAACTCTGTTTTCCTGTCAGTCCCCACCCCTGTGGCTACTGCAGATGTTTTCCACACAGCCTACGAGCCGGCGGGCTCGCCCTCTCGCCTGTTTCCAACTGAAGCCCCTCCAAAGTCCTCCTAGCAGAAGGGGGAAGTGACGGTTAAGTCCCGCCGTGGCCGGACCACCGTCAAAACTCTTCTTCCTGTCAGCCCCCACTCCTGTGGCTGCTGCAGATGGCTCTCACGCAGCCAACGAGCCGGCAAAACTGCCCTCTCGCCTGTCTACAACCGCCGTTTTACGACGAACCAGAGAAATCACGAAGTTGCTTTTATTTCTGGTTGCACGGCTCACGCCGTATGTGTTTTCAAATGCAGTAAACGTGCCCACTTTTGTGTTCACCCCTGCACCCAAGCACCACAAATCCCGTGTCTCTCACTCACATAAAGCGGCCACCGGCCGCTCGAGTGCTAGAGTTAGGTCACGTGTCCGCTTATTTGCGCCCATGCCTAATCACCACACGCGCTGTCACACAGCCACTCTTAACCGGTCATGTTCCACGCGTAAGAGTTGTGCCCGCTCAAACGCGCTCACACATTTTCGCGAACATTCTGCCCCCGGCGCCATGCGCCGCGCCACACACCATTTGTTCTCCGCCCAAGGTGGCCGGAACGACGAGTGTAGGGCCACACACAAGCCACTCCCCGCTCGAAGCGGCAGAGATACAGTGTGTAAGGCGGCCAGCCATCGAGAGCGATCGGCTGGCCCACAGCACAGAGAGCGCGCGCACTGCGCCCGCCCCTCCTATACAGGCCGTCAAACCCGCGAAGCGCGGCGTTTTGAGCCCGGAGGCCGTTCTATCCCGTGTGGCACACGCGAGAGCGTGGGAAGCCATTCCAGGTGTATCAGAATGGGTGCTGAAAACAGTGAAGCACGGCTACACTCTGCAGTTCGCTCGCCACCCTCCGCGCTTCTGTGCGCGTACAGAGACGAGAGTGAGCGAGGAAGTAGCACATCTACTTCGAGCAGAAATAGCCACGCTGCTGTGCAAAGGGGCTATAGAACCGGTTCCCCATTCTATGAGCGAGTCAGGCTTTTACAGCCAGTATTTTCTCGTGCCAAAAAGGGATGGGTCGCTCAGACCGATTCTGGATCTGAGGCGTCTGAACAAAGCTCTTATGAGAAGATCGTTCAAGATGCTCACGACCAAGCAGATCCTCGCGCATACTCGCCCGAGAGACTGGCTAATCTCCCTAGATTTGAAAGATGCATATTTTCAAATCAAGATAACGCCACGTCACAGGCCATTCTTACGATTCGCCTTCGACGGCCAGGCTTATCAATACACCGTCCTTCCGTTCGGCCTGTCACTAGCACCCCGTACATTTACGAAGTGCATGGACGCGGCCCTCGCTCCTCTGAGAAAAAGAGGGATGCGAGTGTTGAACTATCTGGACGATTGGCTCATCCTGGTGCAGTCAGAGGCCGAGCTCCTCGCCCACAGGGCAATGCTGCTCAGCCATCTGGACAGCCTGGGGCTCACGGTCAATTGGACCAAGAGCTCATTAGTGCCCACGCAATCAACCTCATTTCTGGGTTTGAATCTGGACACTGTGGCAATGTCAGCCAGCCTGTCACCCCAACGCGCGCGCCAAGTTCAGCGCATGGCTGAGTACTTCCGGCCGGGCAAAATCGCACCTCTCAAGCTCTTTCAGAGGATGCTGGAACGTATGGCCTCAGCTGCAGCTGTGCTCCAGCTGGGCTTAATGCGCATGCGCCCGCTGCAATGCTGGTTAAACGCCCGAGTGCCTCACAGAGCCTGGGCGTCCGGAGGCTTCAGGATCAGAGTGACTCAGAGCTGTGTTTCAGCCTAGAGCCCTGGTTAGTAGCCGACTGGTACCAGAGGGGAGTGACGATGGGAGCCATCTCACACCGCAAGGTCATCTCGACGGACGCCTCCACCACGGGTTGGGGCGCCGTTTTCGAGGGCAGATCAGCCTCGGGCCTCTGGTCGAGCGAGGAAAAACTCTACACATAAACTGTTTGGAGATGATAGCGGTAGAGAACGCGCTCAAGCAGTTTCTCCCGCTTATACGAGGACACCACGTGTTGGTCCGGTCGGACAATACCACAGTGGTGTCCTACGTGAACCGGCAGGGCGGTGTCAGGTCCAGGTGTCTGGGCAATCTGACAGAACGCCTGCTCGTGTGGGCAGACAGCTCGCTGCGCTCGCTGAGAGCTGCGCAC
The DNA here is from genome assembly GCF_949357685.1 of Gobio gobio. Lineage (NCBI taxonomy): Eukaryota > Metazoa > Chordata > Actinopteri > Cypriniformes > Gobionidae > Gobio > Gobio gobio. The sequence goes on along the minus strand of NC_137121.1, from coordinate 37,431,156 downwards.
ATACCGGGCCACCTCAATGTGGGCCCGGACAAGCTGTCCAGGGGCCTCATTCTCTCAGGAGAATGGTCCCTGCACCCCCAGACAGTCCAGCTGGTATGGCGCCTATTCGGCAGAGCGGAGCTCGACCTCTTTGCAACAAAAGAGAACGCCCGCTGCCCGACGTTTCTGTCCAAAAGCGAGGATGCGCTGTCCCAACCTTGGCCCAGCCTCCCGCTGTATGCTTTCCCGCCGATTTCCCTATTGCCCCAGGTCATAGCGAAAATCAGGGAGACGCGCCGCCCGGTGCTCCTTATAGCGCCGCGCTGGGAGAACCAGATTTGGTACCCAGAGCTGGTGAAGCTGTCGCACTCACCCCCCTGGCCAGTTCCGCTGAGAGCAGACCTCCTCTCTCAAGCAGGAGGGTCAGTTTGGCATCCCCATCCAGAGCGATGGTCTCTGCATGTATGGGTGACCAACGGATACCCGTTGACCTGCCCGAAGGGGTTATGAACACGATTTCACACTCTAGAGCCCCCTCGACGAGGCGGTTATATAGTTCTAAGTGGTCGGTGTTCACTGAGTGGTGTGTTTCCAAGGGATTGGACCCACAGCAATGTGGGGTCCAGCGGGTGCTCTCCTTCCTCCAAGAGCTTTTGGAACTGGGCAGGTCCCCTTCCACGCTCAAAGTGTATGTGGCGGCTATAGCAGCGTTCGCTCAGACGACGCTAGGTAGCACGCTAGGAAGGAACGAGCTCATCATCCGTTTCCTCAGAGGAGCCAGACGGATGAATCCCCCGCGGCCCCCTTTGGTTCCTATATGGGATCTGGCCTTGGTCCTAGAGGCCCTGAAGGCTCATCCCTTTGAACCGCTCGAGACTGTGGAACCAAGGTTCCTTTCGCTAAAAACCGCGTTCCTGATAGCTCTGGTTTCAGTGAAACGCGTGGGGGATCTACACGCGCTCTCAGTGAGCCCGACGTGTATGGAGTTCGGTCCTAATGACTCTAAGGTCATTCTCAGACCGAGGCATGGTTATGTCCCCAAAGCGATCGGCACTCCCTTCAGGGCGCAGATTATCTCCCTCTCGGCTCTGCCAGCATCCGACGAGGGGGACGGTGGCAATATCCTCTGCCCTGTCAGGGCATTGAGGGTTTATGTCACACGCTCCGCCGCCTTCAGGCGTTCTGAGCAGCTATTTGTTTCGTTTGGAGGGCGCGCTAAAGGTCTCGCCTCCTCGAAACAGACCCTGTCCAGGTGGATAGTGGACGCGATTGCAACTGCATACGCTTCCAAACACCTGCAGTGCCCGCTAGGTGTCAGAGCACACTCCACCAGAGGCATAGCCTCTTCGTGGGCTTGGGCCAGAGGGATTTCCATCCACGATATCTGTATGGCGGCAGGCTGGGCCTCCCCGTCTACGTTCGTGAGATTTTACAATCTGGAAGTTCCTGCCTTACAGGCGAAAGTGTTATCAGTTCAATAGGGCTGTTGGTTCTGCCCAGTGATTCTGCGCAGACATAGCTCACATACTGGTAGTAAGTTCGGTACTAGGCTCATGTGAATTTGAAGGAGACCGGCGGTGCCGTTCCCTCATTTACGAGACGAGCTGTTGTGAGTTTGAAGGTGACCGGCGGTGCCGTTACCTCACTCATATAACAAGATATTGTGAATTTGAAGGCGACTGGCGTTGCCGTTCCCTCATTCATGAGACAAGGTGTGGTGAATTTGAAGGAGACCGGCAGGTGCCGTTCCCTCATTCATGGGACAGGGTGTTGTAACCACCTGTTGTAACCACCCGTCAGTTCAAATGAAGTGTCCGTATATGTGGTGGCCCGTTTCCTTTACCGGCCACCCTGCCCGAGCAGTGTTTTTTCCCCGGTTCCCTGGGATACATATGCTGTATGCGAGGCGCGCACGGCGTTGACAATATGTTCCCGTAGCGTAAGGAACTTACGCAATACGAGAGAACCTCTCGTAAGAGAACGATACTCGGTTACTTAACGTAACCTCGGTTCTCTCTAGAAGAGGGAACGAGTATTGCGTTCCTTGCCGTGCGCCCCGCGGGCTTTTACGCTTCAGAACTACGAAAACCGAATATGCAGCCCGTGAGCCCCGCTTATATACACGTGGCCACGCCCCACCTGTAGGCAAATGAAGCCAGGTGGGCGCGAAGCGCCCTCATTGGTCGCCACGTCACGCGGGCTCACCGATAGGCTGCTGCAGTTGCCAGCAGAACAGCCAATAGCACGCTGGAATAGCCTGCTATGGTCTGCCAGGCTGCCGCACTGCGTTGACAATGTTACAAAATTAAGGATAATTTTGGGTTTTTCAGAAATCTCGAAGAAAGAATACTTTCCCGTAGCGTAAGGAACTTACGCAATACTCGTTCCCTCTTCTAGAGAGAACCGAGGTTACGTTAAGTAACCGAGTATCGTTTTTGTTATTTTTGGACCAAAATGTATTGTCGACGCTTCAAAAGAGTCTAACTAACCAAATGATGTCACATATGGACTACTTTGATGATGTTTTCGTTACCTTTCTGGACGTGGACAGCAAAGTGTGCATACACTTACATTCAAAGGACTGAAAGCCCTCGGACTAAATCTAAAATATCTTAAACTGTTTTCCGAGGATGAACGGAGGTCTTACAGGTGTGGAACAACATTGGGCTGAGTCATTAATGGAAGAAATTTCATTTTTGGGTGAACTAACCCTTTAAGCCAAACACAATCAGAGTCATATTAAAAATGTCCTGGCTCTTCCAAACTTTATAATGGTAGTGAATGGCTGTTTCTGTTTTGAAGTCCATAAAAGTGCATCTATCCATCATAAAACACGGCTCTGGGCGGTCTGCCGGAAGCTAGATATTTTACTTTATAACATGTTAGATCTGGACATTTTTCTTACACAAACCCATTGATTGGCTTTAGAAGGCCTTGATTAACCCCTGGAGCCGTGTGGAGCACTTTCATAATGGATAAGTTTTGGGCTGCCATTCACTGCCATTATAAAGCTTAGAAAAACCAGGATATGTTTTAATATAACTCTGATTGTATTTGTCTGAACTATCCCTTTAAGACAGCTCAAACATGCATTTTAGTCCGGTACTAGATTAAAGGGATAGTTCACCCAAAAATGTAAATCCTGTCATTAATTCCTCTCCCTCATGTCGTTCCAAACCCAAAAGGTGTATATGACATTCTTCTTTCAGACAAATGAAATCTAAAAAGTTATATTACAAAAGTCCTGGCTAATCCAAGCATTATTATAGCAGTAATAATTGCTCTGTTTTTGAAGTCCATAAAAAGTGCATCTGTCCATCATATAACTGCTCCACGCGGCTCTGGGGGGTTAATAAAGGCCTTCTGAAGCGAATCGGCGCATTTGTGTAAGAAAAATATCTATATTTAAAACTTTATCAAGTAAAGTTCCTGCCAATGTAGTGCGTTTATAAACGTGACATCTATGAAATAGTGAATGGCTATACAAAGACGATCAGGGGGACAGAAATGTCAGGTGTAATACCAGTTTTTTTCTGACCTTTGTCTAATTGACAGATTTAATTGATCTCATCTCTTGCTTTTAATTCAGTAAGATATCAAATACACTGCTGAACAATAACCACTAACATCTATAATGTTTTCCCTATATGTTATGCCAATTTTATGATTGGTTTATGTACTACAAACACTTGTGCATTAAGTCCCCATGGATTTTATGCTTTGTAAAAAAAAAAAATATATCACTGAAAAAGGCAGAAAATATACAGTACCTATCAAAAGTTTGGAAACATGACAATTGTTAAATGTTTTTGAAGAAGTTTTCTGCTCACCAAGGCTGCATTTATTTAATAAAAAATGCAGTAAAAAAGTAATACAGTGAAATATTATCCCAATGTAAAGCAGCTGTGTGAATATATATAGTAAAAAAGAAAAAAATCTTTGTAATGTATTCCTGTGATCAAAGCTGAATTTATCATCATTACTCCAGTCTTCAGTGTCACATGATCTTTCAGAAATCATTCTAATATGTTCATTTGATGCTAAAGAAACATTTATGATTATTATCAATGTTGAAAACAGATGTGCTGCTTCATTTTTGTGGAAATCATGAAACTATTCAAACATTTGTGGTAAGATATAAAAAGAGAAATTAATACTTTTATTTATCAAACATGCATTAAATTGATCAAGTGGCATTTATAATATAACAAAAGATTTATACATGCTTTATTCAATGCAAATAAAAGCTGTTTATTTAACTTTCTATTCATTAAAAAATCCTGAAAAATAAAATGCATCATGGTTTGCACAGCTGTTTTCAACAATGATTATAATCCTAAATGTTTCCTTTTCATCAAATGATCATATTAGAATGATTTCAGAAGGATCATGTGACACTGAAGACTGGAGTAATGATGCTGAAAATTCAACTTTGATCACAGGAATAAATTACACTTTACTATATCATTACAAATTAAAACAACTGAATATATTATATATGTGAATATATTTCGCAATATTAATGTTTATTAAATAAATGCAGCCTTGGCAAGCAGAAGATACTAAACATTAAAAAGGCTGTCAGTTAACACTGCATTATTCATATTCTTTATTGTCAATAAATACCTTGAAATGGCTGGAAAAACACAAACCATATATTGTCGCAATCGTGTTTGTTGTCACGTTTCGTCAGTCATAGCGATTATTTTTATTCAGCTGCTGCTACACAGTGTTGCCAACTCTCGCGAGACAAATTAGCAACCGCAGCTTCAAAAACAAGCCCAATATTATTACATTATTTATTATCATCAATATTATTTATAATAAATATTTTTTATTTTTCAATAAATGGGCCTGCAACATATTACACTGAAACCTTTCGGAGTTTGAAAAGCAAAAACAGATGTTATTTTACAAAAATTATCAAATTGCAATAATAAGGACACTCAATATCCTCCGATCAGCTGTGAACAGAAGAGGTTTGGAGATGGAAAAAGAGAAAAAGTGACAAGAAGGCCAATTATGGTAACCCATAGTCGGAGTTAATGCACACATATTATGGGCAGTGAGTAGTGAACACACACTGCAAAACCTTGTAAAAGATAAGCCCTACATCTCAATGTGCATATACTATCTGCCCTAAATAGTATTGAAAATTACTAATGTCACATACTATTTATTATTATACGATTGATAGTATGCACACTGGGACACAGACAAGCACTAAGGGAGCGCTGCAATATAGCCACATATTTATAATAAAATAAATTCGAACCATATAGGCTACCTACTGTTATTATTAGTTTACTTTTTTTTTAATAATAGCCTGTAATTTTAAATACATTACAAAAATATATTTTTTAATTAAATTAGCTGCCTCTCCTCCCTGTTTCCTCTCCATCTCTGTACATCTCTGCTGGTGGCATGGTGTGTAAAAATGTATACGTCTATTTAAGTCTACTAACTATCATTACGTGCATTTATAACGTCACATGCCTGCACGTTGAACGCGATTTCTCTTCAATGAGGGGGAGAAGGAGGCAGGATGTATGAGGACGGATCAGGCACGTGCGGGGGGGGGGGGGGGGGGGGGGGCTTTGGGTGCTCGAGCCCCTGCCCTTTTTCAAAATGAATCAAAAGTGCCCCTCTCAGACAAATATCAATGATAATATCGTGGTCAATAAAACTAAATAAATGTGATTATTATAACATGACAATGAATACAAAAGTAACGAACGGCTCAAAAGTCGGACAATTTCTGTTGAGGCGTTGCCATAACGCGTTGCTATGGGTTGCGTGCGTTTTGATTGACAGCTGATTTTCCTCTGTTCGGAAACGGCTCTCGAGCCAAATATGGTCCTTTCAGAGAGTGTGTGGCCTCAGGGGAAAAAGTTAACCAATATTTTTTTTTCATCCATAATCAGAGCTAATGTGTTGATTTAATTACAAAGCTATATATGAGCTATTTATTTTAAAGTATTACACAATTCACCAATGCCCGTTTGTCATGTATATACACCAACCAATCGTGATCTGGCAAAGCAAGTTCAAATTCCATTGGGCGATGTGAAGCGGTAATTTTCTGTTCTTATTCATAAATCGGCTGAAAATTACATGGACAGACGAACTAACGTTTGTGGAACAATTTCCTGCGGTTTGGCTCATTTTATAAATTGCATCACTGACAAAATGGATTTTAACTGACAACAAATAAATCCCTGCACAAAACCACAGCAGCAAAAGTCGCATTAATGGTAAGTAGTGTTAAATTCACTTGTGTTTATGTAGCCTATATTGATACATCGTTTACTATTTCATGAAACTATCAAAGTTAACAAAACCCAAGTGCCACCGGCACCTACAGGCCTATTAAGTGAAGTGTGGCGAAATGGTTACGTGAAAGGACTTTATTATATTACCATTTTTGAATATTATGCAGCATTATGAAATAAGTCTCTTATGTTCATCAAGCCTGCATTTATTTGATAAAAAACAGCAATATTGCGAAATATATTAAATAATGGTTTTCTATTTTAAAATAATTTAAAATATAATTTATTCCTGTGATCACAGCTGTATTTTCAGCATCATTACTCCACTCTTCAGTGTCACATGATCATTCAGAAATTCTAATATGAGGATTTAATGTCAATGATGGAAACTGTGATAAATGCAGGCTTGATGAGCGATATACACACACACACATATATATATATATACACACACACACATACATATATATATATATATATATATATATATATATATATATATATATATATATATATATATATATATATATATATAATGTATATATATATATATTGCTCCTTTTTTACATTTGAGCCCCTGCCCCTGACGAACTCTCTGCACGGCCCTGGGACGGATTACTACAGCACTTGTATCTTTGCACTGAATGGCTTTTAGCTGTGAGAAGACAGTGTCAGGCAATGTTTTGGACAAAACAGTGACCATAAATGTAAAGAAACGAAGTTGCTTATATTTTCCTAACAAGCAACCACATTTTTTTAAATAAGCCCAAAAAACCGCAACCCGCGACTCGTGATTTTTGAACGCGACTTGCCAAAAAAAGAAGCCCAAAGTCGTGTTATACGCGGACTTGGCAACTATACTGCTACAGCGCTGAATGCCTTTGGAACGTGACAGGGTTTTACTTCTACGAATCAGTTTTGTGTTTTCTGTGAGAGCGCACCCTCCGGCTTCGAGTATGAATTGGAGTGTTGCACGAGAGTGTTGGCACTCCATAGTGTTCAGATCGCCTCATTTTTGGATACGAATAAAATGTCAGGTCATGTATAGATTATTTTGTGTCTTTGAATTTAAATCTACATGTATTTACGTTGTCTTCTACGTGAACGAACTTGCTTGTGTAACAGAAGTAGGCCAGTAAGAGCGGTGCGACTAGACGCCGGTTCGAATCCCGCCCGGAGCGGGTCGACTAGGACCGGTGCGACCCGGTAAAAGTGCGGGGGACGAATGTACTTTTTATTAACAGTGCGGGGGACATATTCATGATGGCTTCACACCTATTTTCAAAATAACACGAGTAAATATCGCTTTTAAATTGTAACTTGAGACATTCGATTATATATTACTATAATTTACTTTTATACTTTCTGTGTATTTGTATGATCTAAAATGGTATTCGTAAATGTATTTTGTATGAATAATAAAGCAATTTTTACTGAATGTGATGTGTTTAATAAATTATTACCTATACAGACTTTATTTATTGTAATTAAGTACTATGAGATTTTTAAATCATCTAGTAGAAAATGTGTTTTTGTAATCTATAACGTCATTTCAATGGTAGGTAGGCAAATCAATTATATATATTTTATGTTGAATATGTGTTAATTCTATTACGTCGTTTCAACTAATGGAAATCAACATCGTTTCAACGTTAGGTAAGCAAACCAGTTGCATCGATTTTATGTTAGTTTTGAATGGCGTTTCTGACGTTGGTTCAACATTACTTCGATGAGCAAAACGATGCCGGATCGACGTCGGAGATCAACGTCGTTTCGATGTCACGAGAAACGTCGATTCTATGTTGATTCAATGTCAGTTTGCTATCTGGGTGATGATTGGCTGTTTTCATAGGCTGAACCCATAAACTCATATTTCATTGGTCAACTCAAAGCAACATGAAAGGAACGAGGGCCAATCACGGGCAGGCAAATATAAGCCCCGCCTACCGCTTTATGTTTGAAGGAAACCCACTCGAGCTTGTTTCCTTTGTTCATGTCCCGCTCTTTTTGCTTTAATAAAAGTTTGAAAAGACTAATATTCTGTAGGATAGTGTATTTTGAAAACTCATTTTAGAATAAAGTAATAAGATCCCTTTTAAAAATAGATTTTGTAACATTTAATTTTTCCCCAATTTTAACGTTTTTCTTGATTCTGTAAATTACTGAATTGCAATAGTTTTTTCTCTGAAATACACGTTAGAACTCAAAAGCTCAAGAGCAAAGAGCTGATTTCAATGCAATTATTCAGCATTAAAACACCTTAGAACATTAAGTTATTTGATGAAACGCCAATATTTTCTTTGCAGGAATATCACATTTATGTTATTTATTCAGATTGTTTATTTAAAATATAACCATAGGAATCCGGACCAATTTGTCCTTATATAACTATGGGGCGTATATTAAAGATTTAGTGGACCACTTGTAACTTCTGCAGTTGTTTATGAAAAAAAAACCCTCCGTGTGAAAGATCTGTAATTGTACATTGGGCATTTATTTCCCTTTTTGAAAAAAAAAATCCATATTACCAACATTGTTGTGACATGACTCTTTGAGTGAGGGAGTGTGTGGCTCTTAAAAGAGCCGTTGGGTTTGCGGTTTCTCTTGATCTCAGGCGTTTATCCGCCGAAGCCGTACAGGGTGCGTCCCTGCCGCTTCAGCGCGTACACAACATCCATGGCGGTGACGGTCTTTCTCTTGGCGTGCTCGGTGTAGGTCACGGCATCGCGGATCACGTTCTCCAGGAACACCTTCAACACTCCGCGGGTCTCCTCGTAGATCAGACCGGAGATGCGCTTGACCCCGCCGCGGCGAGCCAGACGACGGATGGCGGGTTTGGTGATTCCCTGGATGTTATCGCGCAGAACTTTACGGTGACGCTTAGCGCCTCCTTTACCGAGCCCTTTCCCGCCTTTGCCTCTTCCAGACATGATTAACTATGACCACTTCAGTCTGTCGAGATAAAACAGAAAATATAGAGCAAAAGCGCTGCAAGGAGGCTTTTTATATTGGTCTACAGGACCTGAAGGAAACCAGCGCCGCTCAACACGCCCCGCCCCGCCCCTCGATATAGTTCACCACAAAACATGTGATTTAACTCTAACACTGATCTCACGAGGCCTGTCCTTTGTTTAATAATATATATAAAACAAGTTTTTATAAGATTTATTTAAGGAAGATGATATTAGTCGAAGATAATTATTTTATATATAGAGATACTGAGTGAAAATTACTATACTCAATGCATTAATTGTATATAACAGTATATTTGTATGTGACATGTCAGGTATATTTATAGAGTAAGAATGATTCCAGGTCTCTCTGATCTACACTGTTTGTCTCCCTTTAGCTGAACTTGCTCCATAAAAGTCATCTTTTCTTTGACCTTAATCATCCCATAAAAGTTTCAGAACAGCCCATGCACTTTTAATGCCTGTTCACACCGGGACGATTTTCGCATGCGTTTATCGCCGACGTTTAAAGCCTTGTTTATACTTTCGCCTGGCTCCGCCCCAACCGGACGTTGCGTTTATACTTGAGGCGCCTACCGCTGTGCTATTCTTTGAAACGACAGAGGGCGACACGGAGTAATAATTCTATAAACCATCATGAAAAAGCGTCAAGAAGAAGTGGGTGATACATGAAGGACAATGATAACGTTACATTTTACTGGTTTGATAGATTATTTCCACTCTCAGCAAAATGACTTTATAAATAACAGAAAAGTGCTCTTGATCAGATAAAGTGGGTGGCTCTAAAGAGAGCCTTTGGGTTGCTAAAACAGCATTTCATCCGTTATTTGGATTTGGCGGCCTTCTCGGTCTTCTTGGGCAGCAGCACCGCCTGGATGTTGGGCAGCACGCCGCCCTGAGCGATGGTCACTCCGCCCAGAAGTTTGTTCAGCTCCTCGTCGTTGCGCACCGCCAGCTGCAGGTGACGGGGGATGATGCGGGTCTTCTTGTTGTCCCGAGCGGCGTTTCCAGCCAGCTCCAGGATCTCAGCGGTGAGATACTCGAGCACAGCGGCCAGATAAACCGGAGCACCGGCACCGACGCGCTGAGCGTAGTTTCCTTTGCGGAGAAGCCTGTGGACACGGCCGACGGGGAACTGCAGTCCCGCCCTGGAGGAGCGAGTTTAGCCTTTGCTCGGACTTTGCCGCCGGTTTTGCCTCTTCCGCTCATTTTTAAAATCGCTAACTAAAAGTCTTCTCAATAGGAAAAACTAAGAGAACGAAGAATAGCTGTGTCGCCACTCGCCACACACTGGGTTTATACGAGAGTGCCAGTCGCTCATTGGTTTAGAGTCTGAAGAGATTTCAACCAATCATTGAACTTCCCTCCAAAACCCAACCCCCTTTTCAAGCGAGATTAATTATGCACAAGAATTTGACGAATAAAATAGAAAAAAGTAGATTAAACTACTAAAATATTTGATAGAAAATATTCCATATACAGTTTTCAGAATTGTATTGAATATAAAAGGATGCAAGCAAATGTAAGGAGAATTATAAAAAATACGAAGAAGGATTTTTGGAGGAAGTTTTGTAACTGGGAATGGAAACAGAAATTGATCAAATATGGGGAATGATAAAATAATAAATCGGATTAAAAGGAATATGGTTATCCAATTTTAAGTGATGGAGAAACAATAGCTGTAACACCGCCGCCGGCGAGAGCGTCAAACTTCGCTCTGGCCGCTCTGCCATCGACGCTGTAGAAAGATTCGTGGACGCGCTGCCGCTCTGACGTAGATCGAATGCTTGGTCTTTTTTGAAACGGCATTTAAAGGGGCTGCAAAGCAAACACTCATGTTGATCTGCGTTTGTGCAGACTAACCACAGGTAGGGTATAACCGTATAATATAACCTCATGAAATCATTTAAATGTGAAAGTTTAAAAAAAGCAGATCGATGGAAAGAACTTAACAATTATAGTTACATGTTTGCTAACGAAATAAACCAATTAAAAGCCATTTGTGTGGTGGATAAATAATGTTGCACGTCTTCTTATCAAACCCGCCGCACCAGCTGTGATCAACCTCTCCTCTATTTTGCTTGGGAACTAATGTGGTCGGAACCGAAGTTTACAGCGCTGCGTTCTCTAGAATCATCTCAAGCGGAGCACTTCTACATTCCCATTGGTTGCCGCCGAACCGCGTCATAGCTCATTACCATAAAGTTGACCTGACTTCAACTCTCCTTGACGCCCAAATCGTCCAAGACGCGCCGCGCCGCTCTCGCCGGAGCTCGCCGCCGGGCTCCCATTGAGAATGAATGACTTCCGGCCACTTTGACGCTCTCGCCGGCGGCGGTGTGAACGCACAGTAAGAGATGAGGAGAAAGCAGAAATGCTGGCAACATTTTTTTGTCAAAATTCATAAATCAAACAATATAAGTGAAGAAGGGAAAAGAGGACGGGAAAGAATGTTAGAGCAGTATAAAGAGTTAACACAGAATAAGGTATACACTAATGACCAGTTAAAAATGGCATTTACCAGGACAGAGTTGAACTGACCTCTCAGAAAAACCAAGAAATCAGCACCAGGCATGATCAGATTTGCTATATAATGATAAATCATCTTAGTGAATCATCCAAGGATGTTTTAGTAAAAATGTATAATAAATTCTGGGAGGAAGGAAAATTACCAGTAAATTGGAAGGATGCGGTGATAGTTTAAATACGCACACCAGGGAAAGATTGCACAAATCCAGGGAATTATAGACCATTTGCTTTCACATCTAACATCTGTAAAATAATGGAAAAAATGGTTAATGGAAGGTTAATGTATTATGTGGAAAATAAAGAATATCTCTCCAGGTATCAGAGTGGTTTTAGAAGAGGGAGAAATACTATGGATCCAGCAAGTGTGTTTAGAACACAAAATAAGAAAAGCACAAATAAACAGAGAGTAGTGGCTGTCTTTGACATAGAGAAAGCATACACGAGAAGGGCTGTTAATCTAATTATGCAAGTTAGGTCTCAAAGGTCATATGTATAGATGGATCAAGGCTTTTTATTAGCGAGAGCAACGAAGGTTAGAATAGGATTGAAAATGGAAATCCACAAGGCTGTATAGTAAGCCCTTTATTACTTTCTATAATGATAAATTATGTATTTGAGGATTTGGATAATGGGCTGGGTTCTTCACATTTTGCTGATGATGGGGCAAAAATTGGACGTGAGGCAAAATTAAAATTCTATAATCAAGAACTGGAAAGAGTTAAACATTTTAAGTTTTTAGGGTTGTGGTTTGATGAAAGAGTTATATGGGCGATGCATATCCAGAAAATAGTGGATAAATGTAAGAAAGTAATAAATATAATGAGGTGTTTAGTTGGCAGTGAATGGGGGGGGGGGGCGGATATGATGGCATTAAAGGCCATCTATAATGGGCTGATTAGATCTGGATTCAGGTATTGAGATTATGTACAGGAGCCATAAACAAACACACCGACTGCAGCACTACAGGTAGAAATGGGAGAAATGTCATTAGAAATGAGACGGATACAGTTATCAGTGAGTAATTGGGCTCATTTACAAGGCCATAGTCAAGGGCATCCTACACTAGAAACGTTAAAGGTCCCATGGTATGACATTTTCATTTTATGAGGTTTTTCAACATTAATATGAGTTCCCCTCGCCTGAATATGGTCCCCAAATGGCTAGAAATTTTGATCGGTGTAAACCGAGTTCTGGCTGTCTTTCTCTGCCTTTGAGAAAATGACAGCCCAGACGAGCTGATCTGGAATTGTCCTGTTATGACATCATAACAGGAACGGTTGCCTCCCTTTCCTCCGCCCAGAGAATTTGGCACGCCCATGCAAGCGCCATATTTGTTTGTCCTCGAGAGATCATGGCTAGTGAACGAGTGAATGCTGGCAGTTTCTCAGTGTTTGGATGTACAAATGAAAACAGAAGTCTTTTTTCAGTTCCTTCTGATCTGTGATCAGTGATTTCTGATGTGTAGCTAATTATTCAAGTTCACACAACTTTATTATTCGTGCTGCGGCTTCTCTCTCTCCCGATAGAACGGTGTTTTCGTGTTTTCTATCCTGCGAGTCAGTGTTTTTGTACGTCCTCGACGCGTCTATCTATTCTAAAAATGTGCATACAGTCGTGAGTTTCTGCTCAACATCGGCAGAGCCACATCTTTAGAGATAAACCTCACACACGCCGAGGCTCGGGCTGCACTGACTGGTCGGCCTTCAACATCCTTGAGTTTGATGCTTTGCTAGCGATACTGGAGCCACATATTAAAAAGAAGACCACCAATTTCCAATCCTGAACAGAGACTGACAGTATGTCTAGGATCCGCGCGCACACACACACGGTTTACAGGGAGTTGGTGTGCTATAATTATAGCTGTGATATTGTATTATTTTTGATACAATAATATTTGTATATATAATTGTAGGTATCTGAGCACTGGCGATTCATTCACCAGCATTGCCAGCAGTTTTAGGTTGGGCATCAGTTGTAGATGGAAAAACGGATGCGAAAAACGCAGAAAATCGAACCTGTTCAGATTTTTTTTTTGACGGACAAAAGTTTCGGAGGCAGTGTGCAAGCGTAATTGACATAACGTCAGGTCGAATTTATTTTTTGACGTGCGAAAATTTCACATGCGAATTTCAGACTCAGTGTGCAAAGGCCTTTACTCGTAACTCGTTCATCTCGACAGCTGTAATGTTACATTACATGTGTTACAAAGTTGGTAATAAGGAGGAAGACGGACTCGGTGTGACTGGGACTTGTGTTTATTCAGATCTCTCAGATACAAACACAATAAACTCACAGTGCTGACAGCACAGCTCTCACAACTCAGTACAATATCACTTTGTTAGCAATCTCTCTGTGTCTGGTCCATTGATGTCCGGTTCGCAAACGAATCGTTCTTTTGAACCGGTTCTTTTTAGAGAAACCAGTTCACCAAATCGGACTGAATCGTTCTAAACGGTTCGCGTCTCGAGTCGGCGTTGATCCATCATTTACTAAAGTTACTAACTTTCTGACATGAGTGACAGCCCCTCCGACTAGAAATAAACTAATAACCTGAAGTATATGCTAGTAACTACAACAGTTCACTGAACTGAGACGTGCTAAAGGAACTGATGAGAAGTGAACTCAGGTCCATCCGTCTCTCTGGCAGCCTTGTGCCTCGTAGACCTCTTTAAACCACGCCCCTTCCGCTCATTTCAAATGCAAAGATGTCAGCCAATCACAACAGTGGGCGTTTTTACTGAAGTCTCACAGCAGATACGCCTCTTGAAACAGGGCATTCAGCCAGAAGGCAATCATCAGTATAGAAAAAATGCCTTTTATTTCTAAATTATGACATTTTATGATGTAAAAAGCATACTAACAATTTAAGTACACCTCAGAATACATTATAAAATAAAATTAAAATCCATGCCATGGGACCTTTAAAGCCCTGTTGGGAAAAAGAGACGAGGAAAACGAAAAGCTTTGGATGGACAGTGAAACAGAAAGCAACAGAACTTAAAGTTAATCAGGTAAATGTTAGACCAACTGTACCGCTATCAATAATAAAAGTAATAAGTAATAAGACCTTTGAAATCAATCATTTATTCAGACTCAAGTTCATCATTGGCTAGCTTACAATACAGTCACTCAGAAAGTAGACCAGAGATTTTAATAGAAATACAGCAAACATAACACAGAATTCAAATGATGGTGAAAGGCTGAGAAAACTTACATAACGCCAAGTTGTCTGGTGGAAAACAATTACTCACTGAGAGGACACTTTTTCACAGACGACTTCCCACTGAGTGAATCAACTGGGAATGGCCTTCATTTGCATGTATTTACCTTGCCAAGAACTTCCCCCATCTTACTCCACTTCCTGCTGAGATATCACTTAGAATTCACCCAAAATCTATTGGATTTAATGTAAATTCTCACTATACAGTATTTTATGTGTTTGATATGGTTTAAAATGTCTCGGTGCGAATGGTACAAAAATCTCACCCCCACAGAAATATACAAGAAGTTAAAGGGTTAGTTCACCCAAAAATGAAAATTCTGTCATTAATTACTCACCCTCATGTCGTTGGACACCCGTAAGACCTCCGTTCATATTCGGAACACAAATGAAGATATTTTAGTGTAAAGCCGATGGCTGAGAAAGGCTTCACACAGGCCTCCATTGGCATTCAGTACATTGACACTTCCAAGATCCATGAAAGGCACTTAAAACGTCGTTACAAAGTCTATCTCACCACAGTGGCTCTACAATAATCATACAATGCGATGACAATAGTTTTTGTGCGCAAAAAAAAAATCAAAATAACACCTTTATCCAACTTGTTCTTGTCTTCCGTGTGCCTCCACGACGCATGCGCGAGAATATGACGTAGCGCCGGTGTTCGGGAATCCATGAAATACACTCATTTTGAATACTCAATACTCATTTTGAGAACTACGCCGAGACCTAAAGCACGATCAATGTAGAATCCAACAGCTTAGACACGCGCGTCTTCCTCTGCTCGTAAACAAATCGCTTCTGGGTCATCTGTCCGAACGCCGGATCTGCGTCATATTCTCGCGCATGCGTCGTGGAGGCATACACGGAAGTCGAGAACAAGTTGGATAAAGGTGTTATTTTGATTTTTTTTTGCGCACAAAAACTATTGTCGTCGCATCGTAAGATTATTGTAGAGCCACTGTGGTGAGATAGACTTTGTAACGACGTTTTAAGTGCCTTTCATGGATCTTGGAAGTGTCAATGTACTGAATGCCAATGGAGGCCTGTGTGAAGCCTTTCTCAGCCATCAGCTTTACACTAAAATATCTTCATTTGTGTTCCGAATATGAACGGAGGACTTACGGGTGTCCAACGACATGAGGGTGAGTAATTAATGACAGAATTTTCATTTTTGGGTGAACTAACCCTTTAAAAAGAGTTTTTAGAGCTTAGAGGTATTTTACTCATGATGGTGGGTGTGGCTTTTGGAGCCATTTGGTCTCTTCTTCCCTTCCCTTTGCTATCTTGTATTTCCATTTGAAAGAGGTTTCGGTCTGGTCTGAGTTACTTAAAGCGATGTGTTAGTGAGTTCGGGGCGCAATACTATTAACAAGATTGGCCCGTAACACAGAAAACTCTCTGTGTTACGTAATATTCAAAAGTCAGGAAATCTTTCACTCTTTAGGCTATTTCGGAATATTTGATGTTATGTATGGATTATCTTTGAAATGATTATGTAATTGGTATTATATATTTACCTGACTGTCAATAAAATTGTTACATTTTTAACCTTTCTGAATCACTCTGTAATTATTAACTATCTCCAGTACGAAACTAATATAATTTCAACAAAGCGTTAAAAGGAATGATTAAATGTGTGACTAACTATTAAATATAAATTACCAAACAACCAATTGGCATTCTAACCAAAATTCGACAATATAATAAATGGAGTCAGATAAAGAATATTATTATTAAATCGATTTTGCCCTGCTGAAACACGAACATGCAAACGAAATTCTGTCGCAGCTCGTTACCTTCCTTGGAAGCGGCCTGACAATGGGCCTTACAGTGTTTTTGTCTGGGTTTGTGCACATATTGGTGTCCGAGTAAATTAAATGGCAGACAAGGAAGCAAAGGAAGCCATTAAAAACAAAGACATTCATTTATCAGTTATAGCTGCAGCAACAAAAATTATATAATGAGAATGTACAACATGAATCCATTTTCCAAACCGTGTTTTTGTCTTACCCTGAATCATTATGGTGCACTTATAATAAGTGTTTATATTGGGACTATTTCAGATCGGACTGGCAGGAACCGTGGCGGAGGAGCACAGTCCCTGCGTGACTCGCCATAGACATAAACAGAGAGAAGTAGATCCGGATGCAATGTTCTTCCGCAAGACGCATGCAGTTCTGTTTATTAACCGCTAGAACGCTAAAAGTTACGGACTGCAGCTTTAATCAGAGCAAGAATGAAATCAAGAGTATTATAAAGAAAAGGTTGAAGGAAAGGTGGCAAAAACAATGGATCAGGAGAAGAAAGGTCAATGGTTTTACAGGATTCAAAGGAAAGTGGGAGAGATGAGAAGTGCAGGGAAAAACAGGAGAGATGAGAATATCAAGAATGACATTTGGACACACAAGTCTAAATAGTACACTTTTTAAAATGAGTAAACACGATACATGAAAGTGTGAATTGTGTGAGCAAGAAGAAGCAGTGGAACATGTTATACTGTTAGAAATATGAGACTGAAAGAAGGGCTTTAATACAAAATCTAGCAAAACTAAAAATGTAGGTTATATTAGGAGATTTTACAAAACAATTTAGCAAATAAATGTTAAAATTTCTAAAAGTGGCTAATTTGTGGGAGAGGATATAAAAAGGGAGGAAATGTGTCATTTTGATGAACTGATGAGTTTTGGTTCCTTATCGCCTATGGCTTTTGGCTTGCTCAGTTGGGGACACTAAATATTAAACTATATTACTGATCCGCCTGCATTGACACTTATTGTATGATAATTGAACTGAGCTGGACGATTATATCACTGTTTTCTCCAGAGCGGCTGTCCAGTAGTGATGTTACGTATGACACTGAAGCGTCGATGCGACATGCGACACATTTTGTAGTGAAGCTCCGTATCGGGGTGTGTATTGGTTTCCCAGAGTCACGTGATCGATGACAAATGAAGCCTCACTTTCTGTCCAATCACGTGCGCGTTTCACTTTGTGTGTCAGAAGCTTCGAACCCCCAGATCTTACTTAACAAGTCCTTGTTGCCTCAGTCTGGTTGATGGTTTTGTGAGGAGAGTGCTGTACTTTGAAAGTTAAACAATATATTACTTTTAGATAAACTTTTGTTTGTCACTATTTATTACTTTTTGTTTGTAGGAGTTGTGTCTTTGTATTTTGGTAAAATATTTGCACTTTTTTTAGGTAATTTGGTGTTGGTATTTGGGGTTAGGGTGGGATTAGGGGATAGGGTGTTGGTGTTTGGTAAAGGGTTTGTATTTAGAGCAATGGCAACAGGGAAAAAAAGAAAGACTTCCCCTATCTGGGAACATTTTGAGCTTATAGATTCCAATGTATGTATGCTTTAAAAAAAAAAAAAAAAAAAAAAACATGGTCATAAAAGACTCAACCATTTACAGTGGTTGAGGATGAGGGTTTCAGGGGCCTCATCCATCCCCTTGATCCTTCCTATCCCAACCAGACAGGTGAGTATAGCACAGTTGGATTTTTATGTATAATGTATATAATATATATGTATCTATAATAATATACTTCTACTATTATTATTTTTTGTGAACTCAAAAAGGCTTTAAAGAAAATGGTGGCTTCAAGATATGAGGAAGCAAAGAGGAAGGCCAAGGCTAACATGGAAAAAGCAACCGCTGTGTCTCTAACATCGGTTATGTGGACTTCTATCAACATGGATGCATATCTTGCAATAACCTGCCATTACATTGATGACAGTGATAAGCTGAATACAGTGTTGTTGGATGTTGAGAAGCTCCCAAACAGGCACACAGCGGAAAATCTGGCTCTGGTGAAAAATAATGTCATGATGGAGTGGGCAATCAAAGACAAAGTGAAGTGTCTTGTTACAGATGCAGCAGCAAACATGATTGCTTGAGCTAGGATTATGCAAGTGAGACACACAGTTTGCATTGCACATGCACTGAACACAATGGTTAAAAAGTCTTTTGATCAGGTACCAGCTCTGTGTGACATCCGGAACAAAGACAAAAAAGTGGTCACCTATTTTCGAAGCAGCACTTCTGCCAAAGAAATGTTGACCCAGGTGCAGCAAAAGATGAACAGGCCAGTTCTTAAACTGGTCAATGAAGTGGAAACCCGTTGGAACAGCACTTTACACATGCTTCAACGGCTGCATGAGGAAAGGCAAACTGTGGGAGCATCCCTTGCCTCACTTAAAACTGATATAACAGCACTTCATGCACAGGACTATGAAGCCATATATTAAATTCTGTGTGTTCTCGCCCCATTCCAGCTGGCCAGTGTAGAGCTGTCCGAGGAAAAACCAGTGTCTGGCTCCAAAGTGATTCCTTTGTTAAAAATTATTCACCATACATTACAGACTGAGCAAATTGGGTATTTATTTACAATACTCTTTAGCAATTTTGTATGGTTTTTTTGTTGTTGTTTTTTTGCACAGAGTAAATCATTTTGTATTTCATAGGTTAACCATGGACATCACGAAGGAGTTAACTGAAAACCTCATCAGGCGTCTGAGAGAACACATCTGGAATATGGAGTCGCTCAGCATAATGACCCTGCCAACTCTGCTGGACCCTAGGTTTAAAACCTTGGGTTTCCTTAATCAAGCTAAAATGACAGAGGCTGTGAAACGGCTAAAAGGAGAATGTGGCAATCTCATCAGGGCAGAGGAAGAAACACCATCCACATCAGCAAGCACTCAGTCAACAGAAGCACCATCATCAACCCAACAGCCCACACCAAGCTCAAGTATTTATTTATTATTATTGTGTTTGGGTAACAGCTTAGGACCCAGGACCAGTAGTGAAAAATGAAGACCAGGAGTCAGGAGTCAGATTAATTAAAGAAAAACTTTACTGAAGAATAGTTTGCAGTTTCATCAGCAGAAGCCAGCTCAAGAGGAGTTCGTAGGCCGCGCTCCCTCTAACAGTCTCCCCGCCTCCGTCTAACGTACATACAATTTTCTGAACAGTTATACTGTTTTCAAGGTCTAGACACGTTATTACTGCCATGTGGAATGATTCTGATTGGTTCTAACAACATGCAATGTAAGCAACTTTCCACACGTAGACAGATAGGAGCATATATCACTAAAAATGCGTAGACTTGATGTCGCCCAGGCCCAGATTAGTCCCCAGGGACCTCGGAGGTCATAGAAAAGACGCCTCCAAGTCTAGAATCGTTTGCCGAAAGGACCATCTCCAATACTGGATCTGCACAAATCATACAACGCACACACACAATACTCCAGAGAATACCAGTTTCCATCAAGGTCGGGACATCTTAACTAACTATCAACAAAGCTGAATCTGCAAAACATGCTGATACTACATTTAGTACAGAAGTGACTTTATTCTATTCTATAAAGAAAGAAAAGTATATCAGAGAGGTACATTTCTGTTACATTTTGAGTCCCCAAAAGAGTCACATAGCTGTAACATAGATGACCCCGGGGGTCGCTTTAGGAAGACATACAGTTAACACATGCTGAGCTCTTCTCACTTCAAACACCAAGGACATTTGCCTGTCAGCACATCTTGACACAGACATCAGAGCTGGATTCAAAAGCACAGAGCAACTAAAACACTACAATATTCAAAATCACTCCTTGAATATAGAGAACTGATTTATCAAATGTAGGACCCTGTTATAACTTGATTATCATTCATTCTTATTTTAATATTGAACATAAAATCATTCTTGAAGGATATGTGTCTGATGAAGAGACAAGTGATGTTTGGCTTGACCCTTGACCCTTCAATTGTATATAATATTATTCAATTTTATCATTGTTGACCGTTGATGTGTGTTATATTCAGTCAATGTACATGTACAGTCATTCCCAATTAAATATTTTTCTCCTCACACTTCTTAGGTGGAAACCTTTGGCTCCTGTTGGACACTGATGTAGACCAGCACAAACAAAGCTCAAATGCCACTTCTGATGCGATCATTGAAGTGGATAAATATCTTACAGAGGCAAACATACAAAGAGCTGAAGACCCACTTGAATACTGGAGAAAGCAGAAACATGTGTACCCCCATCTATTTACATTGGCATTACAGTTTCTGTACCCCAGCCTCCTCTGTACCATGTGAAAGAGTGTTCTCCAAGGCTGGGGAAGTGCTGTCTAAGAGGAAAAATAGACTCAGCCCCAACACTGTGAAACAGCTTTTATTTCTTAATGAAAATAATTAAAACCTTTATCACCTTACTGTCATTCCTACTGTTACACAAGCACTATCACTGCCGTGTCATAATTTAATTACAGATGATCCTATCACACAATGTGTGTGTGTGTGTGTGTGTGTGTGTGTGTGTGTGTGTGTGTGTGTGTGTGTGTGTGTGTGTGTGTGTGTGTGTGTGTGTGTGTGTGTGTGTGTGTGTGTGTGTGTGTGTGTGTGTGTGTGTGTGTGTGTGTGTGTGTGTGTGTGTGTGTGTGTGTGTGTGTGTGTGTGTGTGTGTGTGTGTGTGTGTGTGTGTGTGTGTGTGTGTGTGTGTGTGTGTGTGTGTGTGTGTGTGTGTGTGTGTGTGTGTGTGTGTGTGTGTGTGTGTGTGTGTGTGTGTGTGTGTGTGTGTGTGTGTGTGTGTGTGTGTGTGTGTGTGTGTGTGTGTGTGTGTGTGTGTGTGTGTGTGTGTGTGTGTGTGTGTGTGTGTGTGTGTGTGTGTGTGTGTGTGTGTGTGTGTGTGTGTGTGTGTGTGTGTGTGTGTGTGTGTGTGTGTGTGTGTGTGTGTGTGTGTGTGTGTGTGTGTGTGTGTGTGTGTGTGTGTGTGTGTGTGTGTGTGTGTGTGTGTGTGTGTGTGTGTGTGTGTGTGTGTGTGTGTGTGTGTGTGTGTGTGTGTGTGTGTGTGTGTGTGTGTGTGTGTGTGTGTGTGTGTGTGTGTGTGTGTGTGTGTGTGTGTGTGTGTGTGTGTGTGTGTGTGTGTGTGTGTGTGTGTGTGTGTGTGTGTGTGTGTGTGTGTGTGTGTGTGTGTGTGTGTGTGTGTGTGTGGAGAGTAGGCCTACGTTACATCTTATTGAATCATATAAGCTCATATTATATTTTATTGACACACTTTAATGGGTCAATTAATTTATTTACTGGAAACATTAAACACAAACATATAAAGCTTTTATTTGTACACATAGCATTGAAGCGATGGGAGTGTGTTGTGGTTGCTTCATCTGACAGAGCTTCTTCCACAGACTTCTGCCTGCTTTATTTTAAATAAGCACCAGATGGCGCTGTTCTTGACACTCTCGAAGCTTTCAATCTTTTCCCGAAACAGTCAGGGGAAAGCCTCACTGCTTCATGAGGCTTCATTTCCCCATCCCTACTGTCCAGCCAAATCAAATTCTGTTGCATTATTTTCCTGTTACGACTGTAAAGCTGCTTTGAAACAATCTGTATTATAAAAAGAGCTATATAAATAAAGGTGACTTGACAATCTAGTTCTGTTTTACAGTTTTATCTCTATATCTAACCAACGTATCTGTACATTTGTTTTATTTCCTTTTATAATGTTTATAATTACCTTCGGGTTTTCTATAATTTTTCACTTTTTTAAATAAGTTTGATTAATTGTGCCGTACTGCTGTATAGGGATAGCATTTGGTCCTTTTTAACCAGACCATGACAATGTTTACACCTTTACTATATATATATAAAAAAAAGTTTAACATTGTGTAAATGGCATTAACACCATAGACTTAAGTCTTCTCATGTTCTACCGTCACAATTCTGACCAGACATGAAACCAGTTTTGTTCATGGACTAATCAAAAGACAATAATGTACACCAATATTTTTGAATACATTTCCAAAACATACACATTCATGACATCCCTGGTGACAGTTAGGGATTAAATTGGTTAATTAATCTCACAGACAGTAGAAGCTCTTTAACTGAGAGAATGTGTGGCTCTTAAAAGAGCCTTTGGGGGGGTAAGGTCAGAGGTCGCCTCACTTTGAGCTGGTGTATTTGGTCACAGCCTTTGTGCCCTCGGACACGGCGTGTTTGGCCAGCTCTCCGGGCAGCAGCAGACGCACGGCGGTCTGGATCTCTCTAGAGGTGATGGTGGAGCGCTTGTTGTAGTGCGCCAGACGCGACGCCTCGCCGCCGATGCGCTCGAAGATGTCGTTGACGAAAGAGTTCATGATGCCCATCGCCTTGGAGGAGATGCCGGTGTCGGGATGAACCTGCTTCAGGACTTTGTACACATAGATAGCATAGCTCTCCTTCCTGGACTTTCTGCGCTTCTTTCCTCCCTTACCGGCGGTCTTGGTGACGGCCTTCTTGGAGCCTTTCTTCGGCGCGGGCTTTGCTGGTTCAGGCATGATGTCGATAATCAATGTGAGCTCAGCAGCGAGACAGAGGCTTTTATTCACCGCCAGATGCTAATTTACTAAGAGATACAGGATTCTTCTGATTGGCTGCTTTCATAGGCCGAACCCAGAAACTCATATTTCATTGGTCAACTCAAAGCAACATGATAGGAACGAGGGCCAATCACAGGCAGGCAAATATTAGCCCCGCCCACCACTTTGTGTTTGAATGAGACCCACACGATCTCGTTTGCTTTGTTCATGTCCCGCTCTTTTTTCTTTAATACAAGTTTGAAAAGACTAATATTCTGCAGGATAGTGTAATCTGACAACTTATTTTAGAATAAAGTAATAAGATCCCTTTTAAAAAATAGATTTTGTAACATTACATTTTTCCCCAAATTTAACTTTTTTCTTGAATTCTGTAAATCACTGAATTGCAAAAGTTGAAATACAGGTTAGAACTCAAATAGATAAAGCAAAAAGCTGATTTCAATGCAATTATTCAGCATTAAAACACCTTAGAACCTTAAATTACTTGATGAAACGCCAATATTTTCTTTGCAGGACTTTCACATTTCTGTTATTTATTCAGATTGTTTATTATCCTTGTAGAATAATGGGGCATATAAAACAGGTTTAGTGGACCACTTGTAAATTCTACAGTCGTTTATAAAAAAACAACCCATCCGTGTGAAATATCTGTAATGTAAAATTGGGCATTTATTTCAGTTTATAGAAAAAAAAGGTTATTTCAATTTCCATATGACCAACAATATTGTGACATGACTCTTTGTGTGAGGGAGTGTGTGGCTCTTAAAAGAGCCGTTGGGTTTGTGGTTTCTCTTGATCTCAGGCGTTTATCCTCCGAAGCCGTACAGGGTGCGTCCCTGCCGCTTCAGCGCGTACACAACATCCATGGCGGTGACGGTCTTTCTCTTGGCGTGCTCGGTGTAAGTCACGGCATCGCGGATCACGTTCTCCAGGAACACCTTCAACACTCCGCGGGTCTCCTCGTAGATCAGACCGGAGATGCGCTTGACCCCGCCGCGGCGAGCCAGACGACGGATGGCGGGTTTGGTGATTCCCTGGATGTTATCGCGCAAAACTTTGCGGTGACGCTTCGCGCCTCCTTTGCCGAGCCCTTTCCCGCCCCCTTTCCCGCCTTTGCCTCTTCCAGACATGATTAACTATGAGAACTTCAGTCGGTCGAGTGGCAACAGAATATAGAGGAGAAGCGCTACGAGGAGGCAGTTTATATTGACCTACAGGACCTGAAGGTAACCAGCACCGCTCAACACGCCCCGCCCCTCGATATGGTTCAGCACAAAACATGTGATTTAACCCTAACCCTGGTAAATATATAATTTTTTAATATAAAAAAACAGGTTTTATAAGATTTGTTTAAGGAAGATGATATTAGACGAAGATAATTATATATTATATATAAAGATACTGAATAAAAAATTAATACATTGAATGCATTAATTGTATATAACAGTATATTTGTATGTGACATGTCAGGTATATTTATAGAATATGAATGATTTCAGGTCTCTCTGATCTACACTATGTCTCTCTTTAACTGAACTTGCTCCATAAAAGTAATCTTTTCTTTGACCTTCATCATCCCATAAAAGTTTCAGAACAGCCCATGCACTTTTAATGCCCGTTCACACCGGGACGATTTACGTTTATCGCTTTGTTTATACTTTCGCCTGGCTCCGCCCCAAACGGACGAGGCGTTTATACTCAACGCGCCTGCCGCTGTGCTATTCTTTGAAACGACAGAGGGCGACACGGAGTAATAATTCTATAAACCATCATGAAAAAGCGTCGAGAAGAAGTGGGTGATTCATGAAGGATAATGATAACGTTACATTTTACTGGTTTGATAGATCATTTCCACTCTCAGCAAAATGACTATAAAAAACAGAAAAGTGCTCTTTATCAGATAAAGTGGGTGGCTCTAAAAAGAGCCTTTGGGTTGCTAAAAGAGTAATTAATCAGTTTATTTGGATTTGGCGGCCTTCTCCGTCTTCTTGGGCAGCAGCACCGCCTGGATGTTGGGCAGCACGCCGCCCTGAGCGATGGTCACTCCGCCCAGAAGTTTGTTCAGCTCCTCGTCGTTGCGCACCGCCAGCTGCAGGTGACGGGGGATGATGCGGGTCTTCTTGTTGTCCCGAGCGGCGTTTCCAGCCAGCTCCAGGATCTCAGCGGTGAGATACTCGAGCACAGCGGCCAGATAAACCGGAGCACCGGCACCGACGCGCTGAGCGTAGTTTCCTTTGCGGAGAAGCCTGTGGACACGGCCGACGGGGAACTGCAGTCCCGCCCTGGAGGAGCGAGTCTTAGCCTTTGCTCGGGCTTTGCCGCCGGTTTTGCCTCTTCCGCTCATTTTTTTTTTTTCAATCACCTCAGATGAAACTAAGAGAATAAAACTATGTGCCTCCACACACCGTCTTTATACGAGAGTGCCAGTCGCTCATTGGTTTAGAGTCTGAAGAGATTTCAACCAATCACTGAACTTCCCTCCAAAGCGCAACATTTATAAATAAATGTATATAAGTGCATTACAGATGGTAAGGGAATTATATCCTTTAATATAAATTTATTATATTAATATAATATTAATAATATTATTAATTCTGTGTGCAGTTAATATGTGTAAACACATTTGAACCAAAATGGTGAAATTTAAACAAGCTTTTCAAATAATTTACTTCACTCTCGATGTGTTACTGGGGTTCGACACGCACACTTTAACATGGGATATGGATATTAATCGCTGTTTCTAGTGCTACACCTTTCACACACTGTATATTTTGGACATATTCATCTCCTGATACTGTAGTTTTATAGTCCTTTTGTAATATTGTAGTTTTATCACTGCCTTTATTGTGTGTGATTGAGTCACAATCCTCCAGCAGTGTCGAGTGAATATATTCTGTCTGTACTGAGTTATAAAACATCCCATTTGGACTGTAATCATCAATGATGATTGAAATAATTTAAACAAGCTTTTGGAATAATGTACTTCACTATCAGTGTTACTGGGGTTTGACGGGCACACTTTAACATGGAATATGATATCTATTATTATTATTATATATATTCTGATACTGTAGTTGTAAATTCTATTGTAATATCAGTTTTATCACTGCATTTATTGTGTGTGGTGTTAAGTGTGTCTGTTCTGTGTTGTTTTATGGATAAAATGTTTTAGTGATACAAGACATATTTAATCTGGTCATTTATTTCAGTATTTTATAGTTTATATATGCACGAGTATAAGTGGCTGCAAGTCACATCTAGGCTGTTTATTTTCACAATTCACTGAAATCATTTAAATACACAAGATTTGCTCTTTCTCAGAGTTAGTGGGTGGCTCTTAAAAGAGCCGTTGGGGAACAAACTTTATTTGTTTGTACTTCTAAAGATTTACCTCTTTTTGGGAGCTGCCCTTTTAGGCTTGGCGGCTTTAGGCTTCGCCGTCTTGGGTTTCGCTGCCTTGGCTTTTTTGGGGCTCTTGGCGGCTTTCTTAGCGGCTGCTGGCTTCTTTGCCTTCTTGGGGCTCTTCGTCGCCTTCTTAGCGGCTGTGGCGGCGGGTTTCTTGGCCTTCTTGGGCGATTTCTTGGCGGCGGCTTTGGGCTTCTTTGGGCTCTTCGTCGCCTTCTTGGCGGCGGCGGGTTTCTTGGCCGCGGGCTTCTTCGCTTTAGGAGCCGCTTTCTTGGCCACGGGCTTCTTCTTGGTCTCGGCTTGCTGCTTGTTGAGCTTGAATGAGCCCGAGGCGCCGGTCCCTTTGACCTGCACCAGGGTGCCTTTAGTCACCAGGCTCTTGATGGCGATCTTGACGCGGGAGTTGTTCTTCTCCACGTCGTAGCCGCCGGCGGCGATCGCTTTCTTCAGGGCGGCGAGGGACACGCCGCTCCTCTCCTTGGATGCGGACACAGCTTTGACGATGAGCTCGCCGACGCCTGGACCCGCTTTCTTGGCTTTCGCCGCGGACTTCTTCTTGGGCGCTTTGGCCGGGGCGGCAGCAGCCGGGGCTGGGGCGGTTTCTGCCATCTCTCTCTGATCGGATCTAAAGTCTGTAAAAGCGCTGTCTGGGTTCAGCAATGACTGGCGCTCGCGCGGCGCTGCGCTCTTCAATAACACATGAGAACCTTATAGACTCAACCTGCCCGCTCGGTGTCTGTGCGCGTCCACGAGCCCCTCACGCGTGTGTTTTCTTCTCTCACATTTGGGGCAAAACTGAAGCGGTGAAATAGTTTGTCACCGTCAAAACAAAGTGAACACCGAGCAGAGGCTCTGAGCTTTCATTAGAGACTAAAACACGCGAAGAGGAAAAGTTTCTTTCGCCTCCATCAGATCAAACCCAAGGCGAGCATCAGCCACGGGGGAAAGTCGCGTGTGAATCTGATGGATAGTTTAAGTGTAAATGCGGATAAAAGCCCAAGCGCGTCTCTGTGTGTTCAGCAGACAGTCTGAAAGAGACTTTAATGAAATCAGCCTCAGTGAGGGCGTGAGGAGGCTTTCATACAGCTGCTGTTTTGGGCGGCTTGAAGCACACGAACATCTGGAGGATCCGAGTCTCTCTGGGACTCTCATGTCTGACCAGCAGATGATCTGTCCTCATAATAACAATAATCATAATAATAAATACACATGATCACTCAAGTGTTAATGTTTGAACTAAATCATCATATTTGTTTCTCCTCATCTCTCATTCATCTCAGTTTTCGGCATGTGAATGAGGATTGTGTTAAAGCTCATGTGAATGAGTTGTTCATGCACTTACAGCAAGAACTTATTTTTCTCACGCTTTCCTATTTCCCTCCTTGTGCTAACTTGTACTTTTCTGGACAATGTTTGAAACTTACTAGCATTTCTTATGTCATTGCATCCTGATCATTTGTACGTCTCTTTGGATAAAAGTGTCTTCTAAATGAAGAAATATAAATAATAAACATTGTCGTATCATTTGCAGTATATGTTTGATATTTTTGCTCAGATGTTGTGGTTTAGTCAGAATATAGTTCAGCTCTAACCCTGAACAAACACACAGATCAAGAGAATGAGTGTGTTCAGGGTTACACCGCTGGGATTGGCGGCTCATTCCTGGGATTTGGTGCCTTTTGCCTTCATAAAATGTAGAAAATCAAACTAATTTTTTTTTTTTAAATAAACGTTGTATATGATAGGCTGATGTAAAACATTTGAAAAATTATTTTGGTCAAGCTCAGGTAAATACATTTTTAAACAGAATAAATGAAATGGAAGATCAACCGTGTTAGGGACAAAAACTACAGTTTCAAATACGTATGATTCGAATTCATCCTTTGTCCCTTTAAAAGCATATCAGTTAATACATTATCAGAAAATATGAATATTGTGTGTGAACTGCTCTGACTTTCTCACAACCGCATCGTTTTACAGTTTTCTTTTACAAATGCCTGAAAGGTGTTTTTGTTTTCTGCATTATTGATGCTCCAGTAAATTATCATTGTCACTGAATTATTAGTATGTTTTTGCTGAATGTATGAAATTATTGTAAGACAGTGTGGACAAAATAATAACAGGCTGGACAAGTGGTATAATGAATGGATGGCTGGATGATTTCCTATCGCTCACACACAACAAATTTCCCCATTAATTTACCTGTAGAATGCTGTAATTTTACAGTGGACCTGTTGTAATCTAAAACAACAGTTTAATACTGTAAAACATATTACAGTACTATAGGCTGCACAGTATAATACTGTCAGGTGTTTCGCTCCCGTTATTCTGTTATTTTAGTGTTCCTACTGTAATCTCCATAAACGGTTTATTTACTATAAAATGTATTAAAGTACTGTAAAATGTGAGAAATTGATGGTTTAAAATTTGCATTCTAAAACAAAAAACACTGCAAATTGCTGGCAAACAAATGCCTCAAACAAAAGATGACTCTAAAACATGCTTTTATTAAAGCTGATAACATCAAATCCATTCATTGAATGACATTATTTTTGCTTCACCAGTGAGACTGGCCTGAACAGATCATAATGCTGTGACTTTATGTAAACATCTGGTTTGCAGAACTCAATGCTGATTAAACCTGATTAAATAAAGCCCCACTCCATGAGTTTTTTTTTAAGAGGGTGGCCACATGAAGATTGACAGTTGTCGCCTTTTTCTGCACAAGCCTCCCTTTCGTGGTTCACACCAATAGAACGTCTACAATGTAATTACACAGAAATATAATATATTAGGTGAGGTATAAAGATGAATTGCACTTTAGACATTTAAAACACATTGCATTCAAATTTGCCATTATGGCAGTAAGTTTGCTCTGAGGCATAATGAGACCTGAGTATCATAGACAACATTATATAACTTTGTCAGCAGTGTTAAAGGGATAGTTCACCCAAAAATGAAAATGTTGTCATCATTTACTCATCCTCATGTTGTTCCAAACCTGTATGAGTTTCATTTTTCTGTTTAATACAAAATAAGATATTTTAAAGAATGGTGGTGACCAGACAGTTGACGGACCGCACTGACTGTCATAGGAGAAAAAAATCACAATGGAAGTCAATGGCTGCTGTCAACTGTCTGGTAACCAACATTCTTTAAAATATCCTCTTTGAATACAGAAAGAGAGCAATTAAATAGTCTTGAAGCAGCAGGTGAAGCGGCAGGTCAGATACCTGTCTCTTCTTTTATACACATATCCTTTTCAATGATTCTTTTATTATATCCATAACCTGAATAATCAAGGATAATCAAAATAAATATCTCTTTCTCTGCTTTCATATGTAATCTAGAGATTATTGTAATTCTGTGTGATTTCATACCTTTATATATTTAGGTTGAGGATGATTTTGTAGTATTAAAACTAGTCTCCCCAGCTGCTCTGGGTTGACCTCCATGCATGGCTCCCTCTCGCGATAGTTATGACGGAGTCGTTGTTTGGGTATTGAGTGTTCTCTTGATAAGCGGTCATAATCCCCTGACATTAACTAGAGTGTGATGCCCTAGTGCTTGTATGTGTGTGCATCTTTACAAGTTCTGTGCAGGTTTGTTGGAGCTCTCTGATAGGGGTCTGACCCCCCTCACGACAGGCAGGCGCCCTTTACAATGTCCGAGGCCAATCTCACCCTTGTGGTATTGATGTTGTGACGAGCATCCCGACTAAACTACGCCATTCCGGCATATCTATACATGTGTGACAAATGTTTAGACTTTTAGGTCTCCGTAGCGAATTAAGGCTTAGGCCATCTGTTATTGTTGATGTAATCAATGTCCTTGTAACCAGTATAACTGGTGGGGAAAAATTCTCTGTGAGTTAGAGTCTGGCCTGCGATTCCACTAGAGACTCTGACGCTGGCTTCTGCTGATGAAACCAAACTATTCTTCAGTAAATTTCTTTAATTAATCGAACTCTTGACTCCTGGTCTTCATTCAACATATCTGGTCTCTGGGTCTAAAACTGTGTCCCCAACAGTCTGTTCTATACTGTTTTATTGTTTTATACCCCATGCCTGGCTTATGTGACACTTACCCAGCAGTATCAGTTGTGGACTTGCAGGGTGTACTCAACATCTAGCCTAGAAATCTAGACGCACCCTAGCGGCAGAACTTTTATTTTGCCGCGAGTGTAGTCTAGCAACTCTCGGTAGACCTCAGAGCTGGAAAAACCAAACTCTGGTCAGGCCAATCACAGCGTGTGTAGAGCCGATGGGCGGGCTTAACATACTGACGGAGCGGAGTTGCGGAGGTTCTGCGTGCTACAGGTCTTTCAAATCGGTTTTGGCCGCTACTCTGGAAGACTTGGAGTTAAGCTTTTCTTTGAGGAAAGAACAAAGAACGGCACTGAAGTCATTCGTAAGAAAGGAAGATGTGTTCGAAGTTTAATCTATCAACTAACGTTAGCTCCGCGTCGGTTGGTTGTGGCGGTCTTTGCGCTATCAATGCCACATAGAATTAAGGCAGCTCTGAAGGCAAAATAGGGTCAAACACAGTATTAGTATGGTGTTCCTAAGAATCCTTTAGGTGAGTGTATGTGTGACACTTGATGGCTGAAAACGTAGAAAAAGTTAGTGTGCAGTCATGGAAATCACACTTAGCATTTGGCAAAACACTTTGTAACTAGCATAGGCTGCATTGCTGCAGGTCTTAGCACATATGTTGCAGGTTATCATTTTTATACTACAATCCACAGACCACCACATCAAAATAATCTTACCATTTTAACAGACAATTATTTTAAGCTAAAATCTCTCAAGGAATGGTATTGTGTAAAACAGAGAAGAAACTGCCAGAAGTAACTGTTAGCCTCATTGCTTTAGTGCACATTTTAAAATAAAGACGTCGATTTGATAATAAATCAAGTCAATATCACAAAATTACACTTTTTTTCAGTTTGCATTTACCTTGATAAATTGGTGAAGCCACATGCAGATGAAGCGCCGTCCACTGGTCTGTGCTGGCAGGGTCACAGTCGGAGGGAAAATAGCCTTCCTTCATTTAATCGTCGTCTTATTCTTCTTTCTCACAATAAACTATTCAAGTAATATAATGTTAAAAGTTAAATGTAATGCAAATCCTTTTTGGTTGCACGCCTGTTGATGGGATTTGATGCTTTGTGATTTTCCTATGGGTTGTGAGCAGGCTCAAGCATGTGACTATAATAAAAAAAATACTGTATTATCCGGTAGCTTACCGTTATTAATTTGCTCGTCAAATTCTGCCTCATTTACAGTATTCAGCTGTATTTTTGAAGAACAGTAAATTACTGTACAAAATGTCCCGTATTTTTACAGCGATTTTTTTACAGTGATTTTTTACAGTGATGGGTTTAGATGTAAAACATTGCAGAGAGCTAATTCTTCAAGCTAATTCTTCAACTTTAAACATTACTTTAACAATCACATCTACTCTCAATGTCCACTCTTCTGATATATCAGGTGACACTAGAGTGGGTTTTCCCTCTAAAGAAGTGGATGAGGGCTTTATTATATGATGCCATTTCATTTTTCCAACTTTCGTTCAAAGGGAAAGTCAAAAACAACAAGGCCTAAGGATAAAAACCTTGATTAGGATTGCTAAAATAAATTTCATAATTGAAAAGTGAATATATACATTAGAGAGAGTCTTTACTGATACCCTACAAAAATGAAAAACAAAATCACTTACAGTAATTGTTGTACACAGATCAGGCATAACATTATGACAGGTGATAACACTGATGATCTCTTCATCTCCTGTTAGTGGGTGGGATATATTAGGCAGCAAGTGAACCTTTTGTCCACAGAGTTGATGTGTTAGAAGCAGGAAAAATGGGCAAGCGTAAGGATTTGAGCGAGTTTGACAAGGGCTAGATTGTGACGACTAGAATGGTTTTCAAACTTTTTTAAGAGCGACCTTTTCTTTTTTTTCACGAGTCGCGACCATATAGGCCTAGAACAGAACAGATCAAGAAATAAAAATATATTTAGGCTATAACTATAAAGCCGAAACAAAATAATATAATGAGAAACTCAAAGTAACCAGCGTTGGGCTCAACTAGCCTCTCTCATTGGAATCCAAAGTTTCCATATTTGCAATGTATTTGTATGCTAAACCATTATTTATTATAGCCTTTGTACTTCACTCTCGTCCCAATACTGATGGAAAAATCTTCCTCTTCACATGAGCACAAATGTGCTTGGAAACTCCACAGCGGCGGAGCTCACGCTGAATGGCACGAATTGTAGGCTACTACTGACTGAGCTGTGTAACTTTTCATATGTTAGGTTGATTATTTTACGCTGATAATGAACAGGCTGCGATATCAAGTGTGCAATGCTGCAATATGTTGTGTGTGCGCGTATGGCGCCCGCACGATCGAACAGAGGAAACATAAAATACTTCGCCATTTTGGTCATACAGATAATAGGCAAGGCAAGGCAAGGCAAGTTTATTTGTATAGCACATTTCATACACAGTGGCAATTCAAAGTGCTTTACACAGAAATGAAGTTAAAATAGTATAATAGTTATAATAGGAATTAAAAGGAAATTAAAAGGAAATAAAAATAAAGATGAAATCCCCTATCTGGGGTGGAAGAAAATGGAGAGTCAGGTTTACTTTAAAAATATTTGTCAGGTAACTGTGCGTTAAGACAGTACCCTTACAGATCGCTCCCCCGTCTCTCAACCTCTTCCACCCAGACAGCCTTAACAAAATAAAAAATAATTAAAAATAAAAGTATAATTAAAAACTAAAAATAAAACAGGGTTAAAATGAAACATAATTAAAGTGCAAGCAGTTCGGACAAAGCACAGAGCTCATTGAGTAAATGCATAAGATAAGGTGCAATCAGTCAGACGTACAGTGGCATAGCTCATTCAGTAAATGCACAGCTGAACAGATGTGTTTTGAGTCTGGATTTGAAAGTGGCTACTGTTGGAGCACATCTGATCTGTTCAGGAAGCTGGTTCCAGCTACGGCTGGCATAATAGCTAAACGTAGACTCTCCTTGCTTTGAGTGAACCCTTGGTATTTCTAATTGACTTGATCCTGATGATCTGAGTGATCTGTTGGGTTTGTATTTAATCAGCATATCTGCAATGTATTGAGGTCCTAGGTCATTTAGTGATTTATATACAAGTAATAGTACTTTAAAATCGATCCTAAATGTAACTGGAAGCCAGTGTAAAGACCTGAGGACTGGTGTGATGTGGTCATATTTTCTGGTTCTGCTCAGGATCCTGGCAGCAGCGTTCTGTATGAGCTGCAGCTGTCTAATGGTCTTTTTGGGAAGGCCAGTGAGAAGACCATTACAATAATCCACCCTGCTGGTGATAAAAGCATGAACGAGTTTCTCTAATTCTTGTCTGGAAATAAAGCTTCTAATTCTTGCAATATTTTTCAGATGATAGTAAGCTGATTTATTTATTGCTTTGACATGACTACTGAAACTCAGGTCTGACTCCAAAATTACACCAAGATTCCTGACTTGATTTTTTTATTTTAGACCTTTAGCCTCAAGATATGCGTTCACCTTGAGAATTTCATCTTTGTTTCCTAATGTAGTGATTTCAGTTTTGTCTTTGTTTAACTGAAGAAAGTTTTGGCACATCCAACTGTTAACTTCATCAATGCATTTACATAGAGAGTCAATGGGGCTGTAGTCATTTGGTGATAGGGCTAAGTAGATCTGGGTGTCGTCAGCATAGCTGTGGTCAGCCATTTTGTTATTTTTCATTATTTGGCTGAGTGGCAGCATGTACAGGTTGAATAGGAGTGGTGCAAGAATTGACCCTTGTGGGACTCCGCATGTCATGGATGTCCACTCAGACTTATGGTCACCTATACTCACATAATAACCTCTCCCTTCTAAGTATGACCTGAACCATTTGAGGACCATTCCAGAAAGCCCAACCCAATTTTCTAGCCTGTCAAGAAGTATGTTGTGGTCAACAGTGTCGAATGCGGCACTGAGGTCCAGTATACCAGAATCGATGTTTTGCCTGTATCTGTATTTAGGCGAATATCATTTATAATCTTTATGAGCGCTGTCTCTGTGCTGTGATGCGGTCGGAAACCAGATTGAAAATTGTCAAAGTATCCGTTTGAGCTTAAGAATTTGTTCAGCTGACTGAAAACAACTTTTTCAATGATCTTGCCTATGAAGGGGAGATTTGAGATTGGTCTGTAGTTGCTCAGTATGGAGTTATCCAGATTTCTCTTTTTAAGGAGAGGCTTTACTACTGCAGTTTTAAGGGAGTTTGGAAAAGTCCTAGAAAGAAGTGAGGAGTTTACCACTTCTAGGAGATCTGCTTCTAAACAGTTAAACACACTTTTGAAAAAAAGAAGTGGGGAGTGTGTCAAGGGCGCAGGTTGATGTTTTAAGGTGCTGTACCGTTTCTTCTAAAATTTTACCATCAATTGCTTCAAAATCAGTCATAATAATTTTCTGAGGTTGTGGTCTGATCTGATTCACCTCAGAGCAACTCAAGGATGTGCTGATCGCATTTCTGATATTAATGATTTTCTCGGAGAAGAAGGAAGCAAACTCACTGCATTTGCTGTCTGAGAGCATTTCACTGGGAATGTGACTCGGGGGGGTTGTTAGTCTCTCTACAGTAGCAAAAAGAGTGCGTGTGTTGTTTATGTTTCTATTTATAATATTTGAAAAGAAGGTCTGTCTAGCTTTTCCTAGTTCCACATTGAAAGCACGAAGACTGTTTTTATAAATGTTGTAATGGACAACAAGTTTTGTCTTTCGCCACATGCGTTCAGATTTCCTGCATTGTCTTTTCATTAATAAGAGTTGGACATCGTTCAAAATTACAAAGTGTTTACTTACATTGTGCTATTGTAAAATAAAGAAAACAAGATGTGCTTTCAGTCGTCTGGTTTCCACTGAACTTGTTTGAGGAGCGCCGCGCCTCACGATAATGAACCAGACTCACCAGCTCAGTCGCAGTTTTTTCGTTCTTTTTGTTTATCTGTTATTTAAGTAAAATATATTTTGTGTATTTATTCCTTTTATATAGTCCTAGACTGATTTTATGAATGGATTTTTTTATTATTTTATAATTTTTCCTGAGGTGTACTTATATTGTTGGTTTTTACATTAAAATATGTCATAATTTAGACATAAAAGGCATTTTTTCTATCCTGATATTAGCCGTCTGGCTTGAATGCTCTTTTTCAAGGGGCAGCCGTTCAATCACATGAACTCAGTGATGCGCATTGAGTACAGGTCTTTCTTTGTTACAGCCCCTAAGCTATGGAACTCTCTCCCCCTGGCTCTCAGGACAACAACTACGTTAAATTAATTTAAATGTAAACTCAAAACAAATTTGTTTAATCAGTATTTTCAGTCATGACAATGTTAACTTGACATAACACAGTCACAATGTTAACTCACTACCAATAATCTGTTGCATCTTTACTCTAACTGCCCACCATGCTGTCTGTAATTAATGTTTGTTGCCTTTGTTTTTCATGTTGTATTGCAAATGTAGTGCGATTTGCAACTGCAATCGCTCATTACTTGGACTGGGCAAATGTCCACTGTCCGTCTATGTGTAAACTGCTTGTTATTTACTGTTATTGTGAAGTGTCCTTGAGCTTGGGAAAGGCGCTATATAAATTAAACGTATTATTATTATTATTATTACAGACAGTCTGTTGATCAGTGTATGCAGTGATCTCGTTATTGCAGTGCTATTTCTCTCACAAAATGCTTTCGCCACAACTAACAGCAAACACGACGTCAACAGGAATACAGTAAGAGCTTCGCTGTGCAGCATAACAGCGTCATCCATTATAACGGCAGTTTGGGCAAGTGTGCAGATACACTCACGACGTGTGATTGACAGCTCCGAACATTATAAAGAGTGTTCTCTGATCGCTCTCTGTAGTTTAATCATTTAAATAACGGATTTGTTTCACACTATGAACAGAAACGATGTGAAGTTGATGGTTTAGTCACTGGCTTGATTCACTGATGCATTACGCTTAGGGCATCAAGACGGCGATCATTAAACGATCTAGAAATAAAGTCTGAGTGAACTTGAATGATTAGCAACACATCAGAAATCACTGATCACAGATCAGGCATTAATGAACACATTTACTCACTGTTTGTGGCGGTGCAGTCGAATCCATATGGTAAAGTCTGATTGTAAAGCCTGTCCTGACATCGCAACTGATAAACGGAATCCATTTTCTCTGAATTCTCTAGGAGGGTAAAGCAGAGGAAGGGGAAGTGATTGTTCCCCGTATGACGACATACAGGGAAGATTCCAGATCAGCTCGTCTGAGCTTTAATTTTCTCAAAAGCAGAGAAAGACAGCCAGAACTCGGTTTACACCTATCAACATTTCTAGCCACTTGGGGACCATATACAGGCTAGGGAACTCATATTAATGTTAAAAAACCACATAAAATGAACATTTCATGCCATGGGACCTTTAAGTCATCCTGGCAACCCATTTGGGTCGTGACCCAGGGTTTGAAAACCACTGGGCTAGACGACTGGGTCAGAGCATCTCCAAAACTGCAGCTCTTGTGGGGTGTTCCCGGTCTGCAGTGGTCAGTCTCTATCAAAAGTGGAGGACCAGTGGAGAACCGGCCACAGGGTCATGAAGGACCAGTGGAGAACCGGCCACAGGGTCATGGAGGACCAGTGGAGAATCGGCCACAGGGTCATGGAGGACCAGTGGAGAACCGGCCACAGGGTCATGAAGGACCAGTGGAGAACCGGCCACAGGGTCATGGAGGACCAGTGGAGAATCGGCCACAGGGTCATGGAGGACCAGTGGAGAACCGGCCACAGGGTCAAGGAGGACCAGTGGAGAACCGGCCACAGGGTCATGGAGGACCAGTGGAAAACCGGCCACAGGGTCATGAAGGACCAGTGGAGAACCGGCCACAGGGTCATGGAGGACCAGTGGAGAATCGGCCACAGGGTCATGGAGGACCAGTGGAGAACCGGCCACAGGGTCATGAAGGACCAGTGGAGAACCGGCCACAGGGTCATGGAGGACCAGTGGAGAATCGGCCACAGGGTCATGGAGGACCAGTGGAGAACCGGCCACAGGGTCAAGGAGGACCAGTGGAGAACCGGCCACAGGGTCATGGAGGACCAGTGGAGAATCGGCCACAGGGTCATGAAGGACCAGTGGAGAACCGGCCACAGGGTCATGGAGGACCAGTGGAGAATCGGCCACAGGGTCATGGAGGACCAGTGGAGAACCGGCCACAGGGTCATGAAGGACCAGTGGAGAACCGGCCACAGGGTCATGGAGGACCAGTGGAGAATCGGCCACAGGGTCATGGAGGACCAGTGGAGAACCGGCCACAGGGTCAAGGAGGACCAGTGGAGAACCGGCCACAGGGTCATGGAGGACCAGTGGAGAATCGGCCACAGGGTCATGGTGGACCAGTGGAGAACCGGCCACAGGGTCATGAAGGACCAGTGGAGAACCGGCCACAGGGTCATGAAGGACCAGTGGAGAACCGGCCACAGGGACATGGAGGACCAGTGGAGAACCGGCCACAGGGTCATGAAGGACCAGTGGAGAACCGGCCACAGGGTCAAGGAGGACCAGTGGAGAACCGGCCACAGGGTCATGGAGGACCAGTGGAGAATCGGCCACAGGGTCATGGTGGACCAGTGGAGAACCGGCCACAGGGTCATGA
The DNA here is from genome assembly GCF_949357685.1 of Gobio gobio. NCBI lineage: Eukaryota > Metazoa > Chordata > Actinopteri > Cypriniformes > Gobionidae > Gobio > Gobio gobio. Next base: position 37,392,689 of record NC_137121.1, on the reverse strand, counting down.
AGGACCAGTGGAGAACCGGCCACAGGGTCATGAAGGACCAGTGGAGAACCGGCCACAGGGTCATGAAGGACCAGTGAAGAACCGGCCACAGGGTCATGAAGGAACAGTGGAGAACCGGCCACAGGGTCATGGAGGACCAGTGGAGAACCGGCCACAGGGTCATGAAGGACCAGTGGAGAACCGGCCACAGGGTCATGAAGGACCAGTGGAGAACCGGCCACAGGGTCATGGAGGATCAGTGGAGAACCGGCCACAGGGTCATGAAGGACCAGTGGAGAACCGGCCACAGGGTCATGGAGGAACAGTGGAGAACCGGCCACAGGGTCATGAAGGACCAGTGGAGAACCGGCCACAGGGTCATGAAGGACCAGTGGAGAACCGGCCACAGGGTCATGGAGGACCAGTGGAGAACCGGCAACAGGGTCATGAAGGACCAGTGGAGAACCGGCCACAGGGTCATGAAGGACCAGTGGAGAACCGGCCACAGGGTCATGGAGGACCAGTGGAGAACCGGCCACAGGGTCATGAAGGAACAGTGGAGAACCGGCCACAGGGTCATGGAGGACCAGTGGAGAACCGGCCACAGGGTCATGAAGGACCAGTGGAGGACCGGCCACAGGGTCATGGAGGACCAGTGGAGAACCGGCCACAGGGTCATGGAGGACCAGTGGAGAACCGGCCACAGGGTCATGAAGGAACAGTGGAGAACCGGCCACAGGGTCATGAAGGACCAGTGGAGAACCGGCCACAGGGTCATCGAGGAACAGTGGAGAACCGGCCACAGGGTCATGAAGGAACAGTGGAGAACCGGCCACAGGGTCATGGAGGACAAGTGGAGAACCGGCCACAGGGTCATGAAGGACCAGTGGAGAACCGGCCACAGGGTCATGAAGGAACAGTGGAGAACCAGCCACAGGGTCATGAAGGAACAGTGGAGAACCGGCCACAGGGTCATGGAGGACCAGTGGAGAACCGGCCACAGGGTCATGTAGGACCAGTGGAGAACCAGCCACAGGGTCATGGAGGACCAGTGGAGAACCGGCCACAGGGTCATGGAGGACCAGTGGAGAACCGGCCACAGGGTCATGTAGGACCATTGGAGAACCGGCCACAGGGTCATGGAGGACCAGTGGTGAACCGGCCACAGGGTCATGGAGGACCAGTGGAGAACCGGCCACAGGGTCATGGAGGACCAGTGGAGAACCGGCCACAGGGTCATGAAGGACCAGTGGAGAACCAGCCACAGGGTCATGGAGGACCAGTGGAGAACCGGCCACAGGGTCATGGAGGACCAGTGGAGAACCAGCCACAGGGTCATGGAGGACCAGTGGAGAACCGGCCACAGGGTCATGGAGGACCAGTGGAGAACCGGCCACAGGGTCATGGAGGACCAGTGGAGAACCGGCCACAGGGTCCTGGAGGAACAGTGGAGAACCGGCCACAGGGTCATGGAGGACCAGTGGAGAACCGGCCACAGGGTCATGAAGGAACAGTGGAGAACCAGCCACAGGGTCATGAAGGAACAGTGGAGAACCGGCCACAGGGTCATGTAGGACCAGTGGAGAACCAGCCACAGGGTCATGGAGGACCAGTGGAGAACCGGCCACAGGGTCATGAAGGACCAGTGGAGAACCGGCCACAGGGTCATGGAGGACCAGTGGAGAACCGGCCACAGGGTCATGGAGGACCAGTGGAGAACCGGCCACAGGGTCATGAAGGACCAGTGGAGAACCGGCCACAGGGTCATGAAGGACCAGTGGAGAACCGGCCACAGGGTCATGGAGGACCAGTGGAGAACCGGCCACAGGGTCATGGAGGACCAGTGGAGAACCGGCCACAGGGTCATGGAGGACCAGTGGAGAACCGGCCACAGGGTCATGGAGGACCAGTGGAGAACCGGCCACAGGGTCATGGGCGGCTGAGGCTCATTGATACCCGTGTGATCAAACAGACGAGCTACTGGAGCTCAAACTGCTCAAGAAGTTAATGCTGGTTCTGATAGAAAGGGGTCAGAATACACAGAGCATCTCAGTTTGTTGTGTGTGGGGCGGCACAGCCTCTGACCAGTGCCCATGCTGACCCCTGACCCCGCCCACAGCACCAACAGTGGCACGTGAGCATCAGAACTGGACCACGGATTCCCTGCACTGTGGGAAGAAGGCGTGGCGGTGGAGGCAGTGATGCTTTGGGCAATGTTCTGCTGGGAAACCTTGGGTCCTCCATCATGTGGATGTGACTTTGACATGTCCCACCTACCTAAGCATTGTTGAGCCCATGCCCAGCCTTAAATGATGATTCATCATTCATCAATGCCTAAATTCATTAGATGCCCTTTTTTTTATGTAAACGACTTGTGTTATTGTTTCTTTCTCAAACTTTATTATGCATGAAAATGCATATTTTAATGTAAATGTGTGATTTGTCAACCCAACAGTTTTGTCATGTCATTAAACAGATGGATGTGCTGAATGATGGGAAGGGCCGGAAAACAACATCGCCTCAAAGCAGAAGATATTTTACATTAAAAATGTGTGCAATAACAGACTTTCTAATCATAATTATGATTGAATTGTGTTTCGCTAGTCTCATACACTACTTTACTTAAATGTTTACATAGTCTAACAACAAATGTTGAGTTTAATGCGCTTAAAAATAATTGCACTGAAATATTTGACTTTGACGTGAGGTTTGTATAAACCGGTGTCAATCATGTTTGAGCTATGATAAAGTTCATAAGACAAACAATCAAGCAGTCACTAATATATAAATATATATATATACTTATATATCACTTAATGTGAGTGAACCGAACATCTGTTTAAGTAAAACTAATTAAAACTCTTAGCATTTTACATTAATTTGAGATATGCAACAATGTTTTTGTTCTCAGAATTTATTTTTGAAACAGATTGTTAATAGAACAAACTATTGATTCATCTCAGACAGTAGAAGCTCTTTAACTGAGAGGATGGGTGGCTCTTAAAAGAGCCTTTGGGGGGGGTAAGGTCAGAGGTCGCCTCACTTTGAGCTGGTGTATTTGGTCACAGCCTTTGTGCCCTCGGACACGGCGTGTTTGGCCAGCTCTCCGGGCAGCAGCAGACGCACGGCGGTCTGGATCTCTCTAGAGGTGATGGTGGAGCGCTTGTTGTAGTGCGCCAGACGCGACGCCTCGCCGCCGATGCGCTCGAAGATGTCGTTGACGAAAGAGTTCATGATGCCCATCGCCTTGGAGGAGATGCCGGTGTCGGGATGGACCTGCTTCAGGACTTTGTACACATAGATAGCGTAGCTCTCCTTCCTGGACTTTCTGCGCTTCTTTCCTCCCTTACCGGCGGTCTTGGTGACGGCCTTCTTGGAGCCTTTCTTCGGCGCGGGCTTTGCTGGTTCAGGCATGATGTCGAAGATCAATGTCAGCTCAGCAGCGAGACAGAGGCTTTTATTCACCGACGTATGCTAATTTACTAAGAGATGCGGGGTTCTTCTGATTGGCTGCTTTCATAGGCAGAACCCAAAACTCGTATTTCATTGGACCACTCTAAACATCAGGAGAGGAAGGAGGGCCAATCACAGGCTGGTAAATGATAGCCCCGCCCACCGCTTTATGTTTGAAGGACAACCCTCACGAGTTCATTTCCTTTGTTCCTTTCCCGCTCTTTTTTGTTTTAAACGTTTTAAAAGACTAATATTCTGCAAGATAGTGTAATCTGAAAACTCATTTTAGAATAAAGTAATAAGATCCCTTTTAACAATAAATTTTGTATCAGAAATTCCCTCCCACACAAAAGCCCCTTTACCACTGACATTTGACCTTTTTTTTCTTGATCCTGTAATACTTTAAATAACAATAGACACTTATCTTATCTGAATAAAATATTGAAACTGCTATTTTGAATACAATTAAAATATCTTAAAATAACATTAGATTCTGTAAAGAAATGCCAAATTTTCTTTGCAGAATTTACATACTATTTATGGTTTATTTTTTATTCCAAATGTCCTAAATGTGTTGAAAAAATGCATTTGATTCTGCTGAAATGAACGAAATGACTTGGGAAAAAAAGGGATTCAAAGATGTAGTATTTAACATTAATTCACTGTGGGAAAAAAAAAAAAAAAAAAGAAATAATTGATAATGAAAGTTATCTAGATAATCGAGGCAGGAAGTGCTAATGTATCTCAACTTTCTGCTCATAATCGGCGTTTAAACAGGAAAGTGCCTCATTCAGGTCAGTTTTGGTGGCTCTTAAAAGAGCCTTTGGGTTTTGCTGCGGGTCTAGGCGCGCTCTCCGCGGATGCGGCGGGCCAGCTGGATGTCTTTGGGCATGATGGTGACCCTCTTGGCGTGGATGGCGCACAGGTTGGTGTCCTCAAACAGGCCGACCAGATAAGCCTCGCTGGCCTCCTGCAGGGCCATGACCGCGGAGCTCTGGAAGCGCAGATCCGTCTTGAAGTCCTGGGCGATTTCTCTCACCAGCCGCTGGAAAGGCAGTTTGCGGATCAGCAGCTCGGTGGACTTCTGATAACGGCGGATCTCCCGCAGAGCCACGGTCCCGGGCCTGTAGCGGTGAGGCTTCTTGACGCCGCCTGTGGCTGGAGCGCTCTTACGGGCGGCTTTAGTCGCGAGCTGTTTCCTCGGGGCTTTGCCACCGGTGGATTTACGGGCGGTCTGCTTGGTTCTAGCCATTGCTGGAGTTACTTCTCTCTGTCCTGCTGGAGCTGGAAATGCTGCTTTATTGCACACGCCTGACTTTATAGCATTCGACCGCTGCGAGCTCACAGTGACGCAAAGTGAGCAGAGGCTTGTGATTGGCTAATATGTGACGGCTGCGCGTGAGTGCTAGCCAATGACTGCGCGTTTCCTCTTTTCAAACACGCGGAGGGTTTCCCGCTCGAGCTGCTTCTGTTGACTACATTAAACAAAGAGTAAATTACACCTCCCGGATCGTTGTATTTATTTGTTCTGAAATACTGACCTTAATTCCCAGTGGTTGTGCAGATCTTGGATTAGAACACAATCACATACAGTCTAAATAAAAGCACCGCAGCCAGAAAAGACACACTAGGGTTTGCCATTCGCCCGTATGACAGTTTTTCTGTAGAGCAGCCGCCACTAAAGGGCAAAAGACCCAGAATAACATTCATCAATTTGTTATCCCGAAGCTAAAATATAGATTTTCAATACTTAAAATATTCAATACATTATCAGAACTTAATAGAGATAACTATTATTTTAATAGTTTGGGCAGTAAACACATTAGGGGATCATGTGCTTTCAGAAAAATGCACACCGTGTGTGACTCACTATTGTCGATTAAAACAAAGGATACATTTAATGGTTTGATAGATCATTTCCACTCTCAGCCAAATTACTTCACAGGGTTTATAAAAAAAATAACAGAAAAGAGCTCTTAATCAGATGAAGTGAGTGGCTCTTAAAAGAGCCTTTGGGTTGCTTAAACAGTGTTTAATCAGTTTATTTGGATTTGGCGGCCTTCTCGGTCTTCTTGGGCAGCAGCACCGCCTGGATGTTGGGCAGCACGCCGCCCTGAGCGATGGTCACTCCGCCCAGAAGTTTGTTCAGCTCCTCGTCGTTGCGCACCGCCAGCTGCAGGTGACGGGGGATGATGCGGGTCTTCTTGTTGTCCCGAGCGGCGTTTCCAGCCAGCTCCAGGATCTCAGCGGTGAGATACTCGAGCACAGCGGCCAGATAAACCGGAGCACCGGCACCGACGCGCTGAGCGTAGTTTCCTTTGCGGAGAAGCCTGTGGACACGGCCGACGGGGAACTGCAGTCCCGCCCTGGAGGAGCGAGTCTTAGCCTTTGCTCGGGCTTTGCCGCCGGTTTTGCCTCTGCCGCTCATTTTTTCAATCTCCTCAGTCGAAACTATAAGAATGAATTATCGCGTCGCCACACACTGAGTTTATACGAGCGTCCCAGTCGCCCATTGGTTTAGAGTCTGAAGAGATTTCAACCAATCATTGAACTTCCCTCCAAAGCCCAACCCCCTTTTCTAGCGGGAATAATTATGCGCAAGAATTTGTAATTTCACAATGTGTTTTTTTCTGTGTGCAGTTAATAGGCTATTTGTAAACATATTTAAACTGAAATAATTGAAACAAGCTTTTGAAATAATATACTTCACAATCAGTGTTACTGGGGTTTGACATGTACACTTTACCATGGAATATGGATATTGATCGCTGATCTTCTGATACTGTAGTTTTATGCTCCTATTGTAATATCAGAGTTTTATCACTGCCTTTATTATGTGTGGAGTTGTTTGTGTCGAGTGAATATATTCAGTCTGTACTGTTGTACAACATCCCATTTGGACTGTAATCATCAATGTCGGAACCCCTTTCCGTTCTTCTTTCAGAATTAGTGGGTGGCTCTTAAAAGAGCCGTTGAGGAATACACTTTATTTGAATATTGAATATTAAGGCCTTATTCTGCATGATCATATTGTGCATCCTTTAATCGTACCCAGGAATGTAGGCAGGTTTATAATCACTGAGATCCCAAATGTGAGGCAGTTTGGGGGGTTCGGAGCTCTCCCGATAACATTTTGATTTCTATGATCTACATATGTGCATTTTAAGATGTTCTGAAGGCCAAAAACTGTGATAAATAAATGTAACATTTAATTGAAAAGAGCATTAGACATATGTGGTGAAAGCTGTTGCACATTGAAATAGACACTGAATGAGATTTATTTAATATGTCAAATGTTTGTAAAGTCATGAAACCTACACCAATGAACCGTTTATGCTTAAAGCGTTCAGAATTCAGATAACAAGAGGGGTGGGACCAAGACAATAGACAGGAGAGCACATGACACAAGGAACACGTGACGAGCCATGTGCTCACACCAAACATGACAAAACACAAGCACATGCACAGAAAATAACCCAAACACTACAGGCTTGTAGACCCCACTTCATTGATAGTGTAGGCTTATATGTTGAACTTTATTCTTGTACAAACACACACTGTATTAAGCAGTGCATAAAGTATTACATGACAATAATGTCTCTGAAACATCTGTGTATTGACAAATATTGCATTTATTTCACTTAAGCTGTGATAAAATATGCGAATATATATATATATATATATATATATATATATATATATATATATATATATATATATATATATATATATATATATATATATATATATATATATATATATATATATATATATATATATAGAAAAATGCTATGTAAAATATACTCGTCAGAGCTATACAAATGATGATCCAAAATGTTTTAAATTAAGACCTGGCTATATATTCACATCATATGGATGTTATTTTGCATATATTATGGATACAGTCAGTGGTTGTGAAGAAGAGTCATTTCTACATTTACAATGTGAGGTCACAGTAAACGATGTGGTTTGCAAAAACCAGAGAAAAAAATGATTTTTAGGGTCAAGAGCTCAACTAAAGCTAACACTGATCACCATCATGGTGACACCAAACCTGTTCAATTAACCATCAATATCTTAACCTCTGTTAATACTCAATGAAAATTTATGTCAATAAGAATTTATGATTTTCAGTTTCAGCCAAAATTTGTCATCTGAATGACGTTGGAGTCCCGTGCCTGCTGGGAAACTTCCCGCTAAAATAAATGTCCTATAAATCTTATCACTAAACATGTTTAGAATGTTTTTAGAGAACATTATCCTAGCTTTTAGGAGAACATTCTGCTAACAAAAAAAAAACTATCTACTGAAAACATTACAAGAATATAACAATGTTCTCAAAACATTCTTAGAACAATAACATTTCTAGCTGGGTATGTTATTGAATGAAATGTCGACCCGGGACTGTGAAGCTTTGAGGTGTTGATGGACTCGATCTGTTACTCCATCTGTGTTTGATCACCGATCTGAATCCCATCTGTATGTAACTTAGTCTTTGTTAAAAACGCGATTTTCTCATCTTTTTCCTCAAAATGTTGCTTTTTTTCATGAAATGTACCCACATTCAAGTGTTGATAAAAGAATGCATGAAGCTGGAATAAAACTGAGGCTCCGTTCTTTCTTTTGACGCATGTTCAGATATTCATACAAAAAGATATTCTATGGGCCATGAAACTTAAACACTGGCATTGACTGGCAAATTTCATGTTTACGCTCACTTAAGACATAACCGACTATGTTTACAATGATACTCGCCAAGACCGGCATTTTGACTTAATTTTGAGTGAATTTTGGCACATGGACATGCTTGGGCACACATGTGTTCATATCAGTGGCATATACGCCGATATATCTGCAACAGGCTCATATCGGCCAATAAAATAGGCAGACTGATCGTTTGGGTTTTACTAAACACACACAAATAAATCATATTTTCATACTTGTTCACACAGCTTGATGATAAATGATGCATATATATTCTGATATTCACTTTGACTTGTCTTTATTTTCTTCACTCATCAGATGTGTCATATTCATCTCAAGAGCAGGTTATAATGGAGATGAACAGTGGCAGGTTGAGTGTGTGTTAACAGCGGGGTTTGTCGCCCTCTGCTGGTTTGCTGTGTAAGAAACGCAGTGTATGAGTGTTATCCGAGGTGGACAGCAACTAAGTACATTTACTTGAGTACTGTACTCAAAGGATTAGTTCACTTTTAAATAAACTTTTGCTGATAATTTACTCACCCCCATGTCATCCAAGATGTCCATGTCTTTCTTTCTAAAGTCGAAAAGAAATTAAGCTTTTTGATGAAAACAGTCCAGGGTTTTTCTCCATATAATGGACTTCAATGGGCTCCAAACGGTTCAAGGTCCAAATGACAGTTTCAGTGCAGCTTCAAAGGGCTTTAAACGATACCAAACGATGAATAAGGGTCTTATCTAGCCAAACCATCAGTTTCTGTGAGAAACCCAGCAGTATTTATGCTATTATTTTACCTCTTATCAGACGAACATGATCATCTCTGAGCTCCGCCATAACTTCCGCTAAGTGAGGTCAAATATGCGCCTGGTCATAGATATATCAATCGTAGATGCCTCATTCGACTGATCCGTGCAAGCGCTAATGAGGCATCTACGTATACATCTATATTTTGACCTCACTTACCGGAAGTTATGGCTGAGCTCAGAGATGATCACGTTCGTCTGATAAGAGGTAAAATAATAGTATAAATACTGCTCGGTCTCTCTCAGAAACTGATGGTTTGGCTAGATAAGACCATTATTCATCGTCTCGTATCGTTTAAAGCCCTTTGAAGCTGCACTGAAACTGTCATTTGGAGCCCATTGAAGTCCATTATATGGAGAGCGATCCTGGAATGTTTTCATCAAAAAGCTTGATTTCTTTTCGACTTTAGAAAGAAAGACATGGACATCTTGGATGACATGGGGGTGAGTAAATTATCAGCAAAAGTTTATTTAAAAGTGAACAAATCCTTTAAGTACACTTTTTGAGTATCTGTACTTTCCTTGAGTAGTATTTTTTCTGGAAGCTTATGACTTTTACTTCACTACATTTGAAAGACAAATATCGTACTTTTTACTCCACTACATTTCTGTCAATGCCCTCGAAGTAGAAAGTCGTAGCTTCTTTGAAAGTCAGGGGATGATTTGTTTTCTTCTTTAAAATGCGATTTAAAAAAAAAAAATTGCAGACAGCCTATAGAAGGCATCAGTTCCCAGACGCAGTGCGCGCAACCATGGTCATACTTAAAAGTTAAAATTCAGAAGAGCAGACGTGAAGTCTGGAAAAGGGCGACGACACAAAAGAGAGCTCAATTCAATCCGGATGTGCACACAGAAAGCTGCCTCTCAGACGCCAGACCACAAGTACTGAATTTTAGTCTATTGAATCTACTAAAATCTTACTAAAGTCAATTAAAACTAGACTAAAACTAAAATAATTCAGATGCCTAAAATGTTATAGTCAAAAGACTAACACTAAATCAAAATTTGCTGTCAAAATTAACACTGGTATGAAGTATGGTCGGTCAAATGATTTTTTTAAGGATTTACCCGCCAAGTTGCCATAGCCTTGTGGATACAGTGCTAATGCATAGCTAACGTTTGACAATGATGTTAGTTAGCATGCAAAAACGTAGTTGGGCTAATAATGTTAACTGAAGTCCTTTCAGAAATATGTTTTTACACAATCCTGTCAAATAAACACAATGTAGAAACCTGTCTTTTCTAGTATGATTTTGACTTTGATAAGAGCTTTGTAACTTTTAAACAAGTATTTAAATGAGTTCAAGGTAGTCCTATGCTAGCATGTCAGATGGAGCTTGACTGGCTTAAACCACCATGATGGCACAGCGTGCATTCATACAAACAATGCAACAATAATAAAATAATGCATTTACTTTTACTTTTGATACTTAAGTACTTTTAAAAGCAAGTACTTCTGTACTTTTACCTAAGTAAAAATCTGTCTTTACAACTATCAAGTAATGGAGTTGTGTACTTTGTCCACCTCTGAGTGTAATGCTGCATTCACACCAAACGCGAATAGAGCATCAGGAGAGAGTGATTTCAATGTTAAAGGGTTAGTTCACCCAAAAATGAAAATTCTGTCATTAATTACTTACCCTCATGTCATTCAACGTGTTATGAATCAGTGAGTCGATTCAGCGGTTTGGATCGCTAAAGTCACTTGATTTCAGCAGTTTAGTGGTTTGACACGCGATCCGAATCATGAATCGACTCACTGATTCATAACGCTTTGAAGCTTCATGATGCCGTGTTTTGAAATCGGTCATCACTATATAAGTCGTTCTCTTACGAGAGGTTCTCTCGTATTGCGTAAGTTCCTTACGCTACGGGAAAGTATTCTTTCTTCGAGATTTCTGAAAAACCCAAAATTATCCTTAATTTTGTAACATTGTCAACGCAGTGCGGCAGCCTGGCAGACCATAGCAGGCTATTCCAGCGTGCTATTGGCTGCTCTGCTGGCAACTGCAGCAGCCTATCGGTGAGCCCGCGTGACGTGGCGACCAATGAGGGCGCTTCGCGCCCACCTGGCTTCATTTGCCTACAGGTGGGGCGTGGCCACGTGTATATAAGCAGGGCTCACGGGCTGCATATTCGATTTTCTTTTCTTCAGCGAAGCCCTTCGCATCGCTGGATCTGGAACCCGCCGCCGTGACCGCGCAGACAAGCAAGCAGAGGACAGCGCCTGAGGAAGCCGGCAGCATCGCGCCACCTTCAGCCTTCCGTGCCTGCTCTGCTATCCGGCAGCCCCATATCCTTTTACGCTCAAAGTGTTGTCGCCGCTGCGTCACACTTTTCACAAAAAGAGCCGAGCGTTGATACAAATGTCTCGTTCCACCTGCGGCTCGTGTCACGCGCAGCTCAGCTCCGGGGACCGCCATGTGATCTGCGCTCTCTGCCTGGGCCGTGATCACGCCGCCGCCGCACTCCACGCTGGCGGATGCCAAGAGTGCGAAGAACTGACGATGTCGACCCTGCGGGCTCGACTCGTCCTGTTCGAAGATGATATCCCTCCAGTCCCTGCCACGCCGCGCAAGAAGAAGCGCCGCTCGCAGCGGACTCCGGAGCTCGCAGAGAGAAGCTCGCCGGAACCTTTCCCGCCCGCTTCACTCTCGCCTTCCCCGCCCCCACCCCAGGCCGCCATTTCTGTTGCCGCCTCCGGGGATGAGGCGGATGCGGCCGCGGAACGCGCCGACAGCTGCTCCATCATGGCTTCCGACAGCGAGGACTGGTCTTCCGCGTCCTCTTCAGTCCGGGGCTCCGGACGCTCTCGAGCGGGTGAGGACGCCGAACTCTTGCGCCTTCTCACCCGGGCTGTCGAGCAGCTAGGCCTCGAATGGGCCCCGCCCAAGGTGGCAGCGCCGAACCGACTTGACGGATGCTTCCTAAACAGTCGCCGCCGTGCGCCCACCTCCAGGACTGCACCCTTTTTGCCGGAGCTTCACGAGGAGCTCGCAAAGTCCTGGAATGCGCCATTCTCCGCGAGGGTCTCGTCTCAGGCTTCTTCGACGCTCTCACAAGTTGACGGCGCGGCCGAGAAAGGCTACAACGCTATCCCTCCGGTGGAAGAGGCGGTCGCAGCGCACCTTTGCCCGCCTTCTGGTTGGCGCTCAAAGGCTGCCCTCCCGTCTAAGGCCTGCAGAGTGACGTCATCGCTGATCGGCCGCGCTTTCGCTGCCTCCGGTCAAGCTGCGTCCGCTCTGCACTCTATGGCCGTGCTGCAAATCCTCCAAGCTAATCTCCTCCGCGACATGGACGAGAAATGCTGTGACGCTGAGTTAATCACGGATTTGCGAAGCGCGACGGATCTCTCCCTTCGCGCCACCAAGACCGCAGCACAGGCCCTCGGACGCTCTATGGCCTCCCTCACGGTAGCTGAGCGCCACCTCTGGCTCACGCTCGCGGACATGCGAGAAACAGAACGCGCGGCCTTCCTAAACGCCCCGCTCTCTCCGTCTGGGCTTTTCGGACCAGCGGTCAAGGGGATCGTCGACCGTTTCTCCGAAGTGCAGAAAACGACGCAGGCCATGAACCTTTTCCTGCCTCGACGCCCCGGCGCTAGCAATAGCTCCGCTGCTCGCCGTCCTCGTGACCAGCCAGCAACGAGCTCCGCGCAGCGCCCAGCGCGGCCCCCTTCGTCTCAGAGAAGACCGAGCGGCCGCCCCAGATCGCGCTCTTCCAGCCGTGGTAAGCCGCCTCCACCTCGGGGCCCCTGGCCTAGGATCACGCTGAAGCCCGAGCCTCCAAAGTCCTCCTAGCAAGAGGCGAGAAACGACGGTTAAGTCCCGCCGCGGCCGGACCACCGTCAAAACTCTTTTTCCTGTCAGCCCCCACCACTGTGGCTGCTGCAGATGGATTTCACGCAGCCAACGAGCCGGCAAAAATGCCTTCTCGCCTGTCAATAACCGCCGTTTTTACGGCGAACCAGAGAAATCACAAAAGTTGCATTATTTCTGGTCGCACGGCTCGCGCCGTATGTGTTTCAAATGCAGTAAATGTGCCCACTTTTCTGTGTTCACCCCTGCACACAAGCACTATAAACCCTGTGTCCCCCACTCACATAAAGCGGCCACCGGCCGCTCGAGTGCTAGAGTTAGGTCACTAACCACCACACGCGCTGTCACACAGCCACTCTTAACCGGTCATGTTCCACGCGTAAGAGTTGTGCCCGCTCAAACGCGCTCACACATTTTCGCGAACATTATGCCTCAGGCGCCACGCGCCACGCCACACACCATTTATTTTCCGCCCAGGGTGGCCGGAGCGATGAGTGTAGGGCCGCACACAAGCCACTCCCCGCTCGAAGCGGCAGAGATGCAGTGTGTAGGGCGGCCAGCCATCGCGAGCGATCGGCTGGCCCACAGCACAGAGAGCGCGCGCACTGCGCCCGCCCCTCCTATACGGGCCGTCAAACCCGCGAAGCGCGGCGTTTCGAGCCCGGAGGCCGTTCTATCCCGTGTGGCGCACGCGAGAGCGTGGGAAGCCATTCCAGGTGTATCAGAATGGGTGCTGAAAACAGTGAAGCACGGCTACACTCTGCAGTTCGCTCGCCGCCCTCCGCGCTTCTGTGCGCGTACAGAGACGAGAGTGAGCGAGGAAGTAGCACATCTACTTCGAGCAGAAATAGCCACGCTGCTGTGCAAAGGGGCTATAGAACCGGTTCCCCACTCTATGAGCGAGTCAGGCTTTTACAGCCGGTATTTTCTCGTGCCAAAAAGGGATGGGTCGCTCAGACCGATTCTGGATCTGAGGCGTCTGAACAAAGCTCTTATGAAAAGATCGTTCAAGATGCTCACGACCAAGCAGATCCTCGCGCATATTCGCCCGAGAGACTGGCTAATCTCCCTAGATTTGAAAGATGCATATTTTCAAATCAAGATAACGCCGCGTCACAGGCCATTCTTACGATTCGCCTTCGACGGCCAGGCTTATCAATACACCGTCCTTCCGTTCGGCCTGTCACTAGCACCCCGTACATTTACGAAGTGCATGGACGCGGCCCTCGCTCCTCTGAGAAATCGAGGGATGCGAGTATTGAACTATCTGGACGATTGGCTCATCCTGGCGCAGTCGGAGGCCGAGCTCCTCGCCCACAGGGCAATGCTGCTCAGCCATCTGGACAGCCTAGGGCTCACGGTCAATTGGACCAAGAGCTCATTAGTGCCCACGCAATCAACCTCATTTCTGGGTTTGAATCTGGACACTGTGGCAATGTCAGCCCGCCTGTCACCCCATCGCGCGCGCCAAGTTCGGCGCATGGCTGCGTACTTTCGGCCAGGCAAAATCGCACCTCTCAAGCTGTTTCAGAGGATGCTGGGACGTATGGCCTCAGCTGCAGCTGTGCTCCAGCTGGGCTTAATGCGCATGCGCCCGCTGCAATGCTGGTTAAACGCCCGAGTGCCTCACAGGGCCTGGGCGTCCGGTGGCTTCAGGATCAGAGTGACTCAGGGCTGCGTGTCAGCCCTAGAGCCCTGGTTAGTAGCCGACTGGTACCAGAGGGGAGTGACGATGGGAGCCATCTCACACCGCAAGGTCATCTCGACGGACGCCTCCACCACGGGTTGGGGCGCCGTTTTCGAGGGCAGATCAGCCTCGGGCCTTTGGTCGAGCGAGGAAAAATTCCTACACATAAACTGTTTGGAGATGATAGCGGTAGAGAACGCGCTCAAGCAGTTTCTCCCGCTTATACGAGGACACCATGTGTTAGTCCGGTCGGACAACACCACAGTGGTGTCCTACGTGAACCGGCAGGGCGGTGTCAGGTCCAGAGGTCTGGGCAATCTGACAGAACGCCTGCTCGTGTGGGCACACAGCTCGCTGCGCTCGTTGAGAGCTGCGCACGTGCCGGGCCACCTCAATGTGGGCCCGGACAAGCTGTCCAGGGGCCTCATTCTCCCAGGAGAATGGTCCCTGCACCCCCAGACAGTCCAGCTGGTATGGCGCCTGTTCGGCAGAGCGGAGCTCGACCTCTTTGCAACAAAAGAGAACGCCCGCTGCCCGACGTTTCTGTCCAAAAGCGAGGATGCGCTGTCCCAAACTTGGCCCAGCCTCCCGCTGTATGCTTTCCCGCCGATCTCCCTATTGCCCCAGGTCATAGCGAAAATCAGGGAAACGCGCCGTCCGGTGCTCCTTATAGCACCGCGCTGGGAGAACCAGATTTGGTACCCAGAGCTGGTGAAGCTGTCGCACTCACCCCCCTGGCCAGTTCCGCTGAGAGCAGACCTTCTCTCTCAAGCAGGAGGCTCAGTTTGGCATCCCCATCCAGAGCGATGGTCTCTGCATGTATGGGTGACCAACGGATACCCGTTGACCTGCCCGAAGGGGTTATGAACACGATTTCACACTCTAGAGCCCCCTCGACGAGGCGGTTATATAGTTCTAAGTGGTCGGTGTTCACTGAGTGGTGTGTTTCCAAGGGATTGGACCCACAGCAATGTGGGGTCCAGCGGGTGCTCTCCTTCCTCCAAGAGCTTTTGGAATTGGGCAGGTCCCCTTCCACGCTCAAAGTGTATGTGGCGGCTATAGCAGCGTTCGCTCAGACGACGCTAGGTAGCACGCTAGGAAGGAACGAGCTCATCGTCCGTTTCCTCAGAGGAGCCAGACGGATGAATCCCCCGCGGCCCCCGTCGGTTCCTATATGGGATCTGGCCTTGGTCCTAGAGGCCCTGAAGGCTCATCCCTTTGAACCGCTCGAGACTGTGGAACCAAGGTTCCTTTCGCTGAAAACCACGTTTCTGATAGCTCTGGCTTCAGTGAAACGCGTGGGGGATCTACACGCGCTCTCAGTGAGCCCGACGTGTATGGAGTTCGGTCCTAATGACTCTAAGGTCATTCTCAGACCGAGGCATGGTTATGTCCCCAAAGCGATCGGCACTCCCTTCAGGGCGCAGATTATCTCCCTCTCGGCTCTGCCAGCATCCGATGAGGGGGACGGTGGCAATTTCCTCTGCCCTGTCAGGGCATTGAGGGTTTATGTCACACGCTCCGCCGCCTTCAGGCGTTCTGAGCAGCTATTTGTTTCGTTTGGTGGGCGCACTAAAGGTCTCGCCTCCTCGAAACAGACCCTGTCCAGGTGGATAGTGGACGCGATTGCAACTGCATACGCTTCCAAACACCTGCAGTGCCCGCTAGGTGTCAGAGCACACTCCACCAGAGGCATGGCCTCTTCGTGGGCTTGGGCCAGAGGGATTTCCATCCACGATATCTGTATGGCGGCAGGCTGGGCCTCCCCGTCTACGTTCGTGAGATTTTACAATCTGGAAGTTCCTGCCTTACAGGCGAAAGTGTTATCAGTTCAATAGGGCCGTTGGTTCTGCCCAGTGATTCTGCGCAGACATAGCTCACATACTGGTAGTAAGTTCGGTACTAGGCTCATGTGAATTTGAAGGAGACCGGCGGTGCCGTTCCCTCATTTACGAGACGAGCTGTTGTGAGTTTGAAGGTGACCGGCGGTGCCGTTACCTCACTCATATAACAAGATATTGTGAATTTGAAGGCGACCGGCGTTGCCGCTCCCTCATTCATGAGACAAGGTGTGGTGAATTTGAAGGAGACCGGCAGGTGCCGTTCCCTCATTCATGGGACAGGGTGTTGTAACCACCCGTCGTAAACCACCCGTCAGTTCGAATGAAGTGTCTGTATATGTGGTGGCCCGTTTTTTTCTTTACCGGCCACCCTGCCCGAGCAGTGTTATGGTCCCCGGTTCCCTGGGATACATATGCTGTATGCGAGGCGCGCACGGCGTTGACAATATGTTCCCGTAGCGTAAGGAACTTACGCAATACGAGAGAACCTCTCGTAAGAGAACGATACTCGGTTACTTAACGTAACCTCGGTTCTCTCTAGAAGAGGGAACGAGTATTGCGTTCCTTGCCGTGCGCCCCGCTGGCTTTTACGCTTCAGAACTAAGAAAACCGAATATGCAGCCCGTGAGCCCTGCTTATATACACGTGGCCACGCCCCACCTGTAGGCAAATGAAGCCAGGTGGGCGCGAAGCGCCCTCATTGGTCGCCACGTCACGCGGGCTCACCGATAGGCTGCTGCAGTTGCCAGCAGAGCAGCCAATAGCACGCTGGAATAGCCTGCTATGGTCTGCCAGGCTGCCGCACTGCGTTGACAATGTTACAAAATTAAGGATAATTTTGGGTTTTTCAGAAATCTCGAAGAAAGAATACTTTCCCGTAGCGTAAGGAACTTACGCAATACTCGTTCCCTCTTCTAGAGAGAACCGAGGTTACGTTAAGTAACCGAGTATCGTTATTTAGGTTTTTTTTGCGCACAAAAACTATTCTCGTCTCTTCATAAAGTTATTGTAGAGCCGCTGTAGTGAGATGGACTTTGTAACTTTAGTCTTTAGTGTCTTTTAAGGGTCTTGAGAGTGAACCGTGCATTGAGCCAATGGAGGCCTTTCAGAGCATCAGATTTACACTAAAATATCTTCATTTGTGTCTGAAGATGAACGGAGGTCTGACGGGTGTCCAACCACATGAGGGTCAGTCATTAATGACACAATTTTAATTTTTGGGTGAACTAACCCTTTAAGTCAATGGAAAGGCGCGTTGACGTGTGTCTGGAGGTCCTGTGGCGTAATAGACGCATTTTGCGCAGCGCGATGGACGCGATTCCGCCTCATTTGCGCGTCCAGTTCGCAAGAATTATGTGAATTTGACGCGAATTGAGCATCTTGCGCGATACGCGCAAGTGGTGCTTTTTTTGCATTCACACGTTTGAAGCGAATTCTCGCCTGACGCCCGAATTTTTTTTACTTTGCTGTCAATTCACGCCGCGTTAACCAATCAGGAGCCTGCTCGCTGCTGTCACGTGGTGAAGTGAGGTGATGAGAAACCCTGCATAATTTAAAAATACTAATATTGTGTCACAAAATGTAGTTTTAAGACTTTTTGAGGTGAGAATGTAGTTGTTTAAAGCTCAAATCTGTGGTTTATTTATAAATTCGCTGTGGACGAACGAATGGATTCAAAATGTTCAAGTGTCCAACTAGACGTGATTTTGATGCTCTATTAGCGTTTGGTGTGAACGCAGCATAATGACTCCTCAAGAGCAGGTTATAATGGAGATGAACAGTGGCAGGTTGAGTGTGTGTTAACAGCGGGGTTTGTCGGCCTCTGCTGGTTTGCTGTGTAAGAAACGCCTGTGTGTGAGTGTAATAACTCCTCAAGAGGAGGTTATAATGGAGATGAACAGTGGCAGGTTGAGTGTGTGTTAACAGCGGGGTTTGTCGGCCTCTGCTGGTTTGCTGTTGAACAGCCTCTTGAGGAAGCGGAGCTGCAGGAATCCAGCGGTGATGATGACGAGACTCTGGACGGCAGACCAGCTGTTCACATAAGTGGAGTTGGACTGAAGCAGGTAGAAATCAGCTCCTCGTCTCATTCGCTCGTAGTTGTAGTGACGCCACATGTGGAAGACAAACTTCTGCAGCCTGACGCTGCTCTCCTGTATGCAGCGCACAGTTATTCAGTCGGGTGCTAAATAACTAAATCTATTGAATATTTCAGATTGTTTTTAACATAGAGATTAAAAAATTAGAAATTGAAACATAATTAAAAGCAGATCACGTTACAGTAAAGATGTGTTTGTTGCGCTAGATGAAGTTGTTCATTACCTCAATGAAGGATAATGTACTGTTTATCTGTTTCATATCTTCTTCTTTCTTTTTCTTCTCTTCTTCCTTTTGTTTCTCGATGTTCTCTTGTCCCTCGTAATACACACCAAAGTTTAGGAAAACCTGCATGCTCCCAAAGCGATTGTGGAAATTACTGAAGCACATCTGATAAAAACCTGCACAGATACACGTGATTATTTATTGATTAGTTTGAGGTTAATTCAGTATGTTTTATGAAAACAATGTGTTATTTTGTGAGACTCACCAGTCTCCTCAACACTGAAGCCAATCTGACCACTTGCATCATCAGCATTGCCGACTATTAAGCCGCTCGGGGCATTAACAAACACAGACAGATGTCTATCAAGGGCCACACCGGTCAACAGCTGGACCTGAACACACACACACACTGAGCTGGAACATTCGAAGGATTCGAGTGCACACGAATGTTTAAATGCAGAACAATGTCTTACCATGAAGTGTAAGTAGAAGCGCTCACCATAGTGAGCAAAGTGCCAGAAGCACTGGAGGTCTCCGGCACGCATAATGATGGCAAAGTCATACTGATCCGCTCCCCAGAAAAGATCCTGATCTGAAAGCTCTGGATGAGGGTCTTTCAACGCTCCACTGTTGCCCAACCCAAACAATAACAGAAGCCAAACAAGATAAATGCCATTCTGAAACATTTCAGACTGGAGATATGACTGACAATAAGCTAACTGAAACCAGAGACCTATTCAGTTTCTGAGTGCACTGAAGTCTCTGATGATGATTAACTTTGAGTCTGACGTGTGGCTCGAAAATGTGTTCTGCCCCTTTACATGTGGGAAAATCCAAGTCAGGCCACAGGTGCTCCGGAAAACATCACTGCAGTGCCTTCAAGAGACTAGAAACAAATGTTTTTACAATACAATTCATGTTCCCAATACCTACACTAAAACTAAATAAGCTATTTTACTGTGCTGTAACTATGTAAAAATCTTTATAATTTACATACAAGAATTATTACTTCAAAACAAAAATAATAATAAATTATTATTATTATACAATATATTTTACAATATAGCAGCTAATTGACATTTAATATGCAGTTATGTATTGCTTTTAAACATCATGTTTTCGAAAGATGACCATAGTTATAAGGTGTACATAATGATTCTGTCACAACATATATGGTACAATACAAAAAGATTAACGCAGGTATAATATATAATTTTTTTATATATACACAGAGAATCACACAGGAGAAAAACAGATAATCATAGCATAATCCACACACATTAAAGGGGTCATAGAATGGTGCATGCACTTTTACAAGTTGATTATATGGAAATGTGTGTTGGCAGTGCCTGTACACAACCATCCTATAATGATAAAAATACATCCAGTGTTTTTTTTTAATCTCCTTATATATTTTCCCCTGTCTCAAATCAAGCCGTCTGATCGTGTGACGTTACACGGTGTAAGATTGTTGATTGACAGCAGCGTTTCAACACAGACCCGCCCTGAGCGAGCTGTCATCAGTCCGCCATTGTTGATACTCTGGAGCAGAATGGCGTCTAAGCGATTGTGGTGTTGTGTTGTTGGGTGTAATAACGAACACAGCTGTCATTTTGATGTTCCTAAATCCGAACCGCTGAAGACCCAGTGGCTGCTGAGTTTTGTTTTAGAAGGGAATATTCCCCCCGATCAACGTCAATGTTTGCAATCATTTCTCAGCAGACTGCTTTATAAACGAGCGTCAGTATAAAGCAGGTTTTGCTAATAAGCTGCTCTTGAAAAAAGGATCGTGTTCCTGCTGCACCTCAGGAAGATGTGAGTGTAACGTTTTATTAACCTTTATGTTAATCTTTGCAAATCACTTGCATGCTTCACGATGAATGAGGCTAAAGTTTACAGGGTAAGTTACATTACGGCATGCTTTCTGTGTATGACGTTCTCAATATAATTCATAATCCCACGTTTATAATGAACAACGCGTTATGTTTGTTATTACAAACTGTGTACTCGGGTGATAAAGTTAACGTGGTAACACTACACTAAGCTTACTTTTGTAGATGGTTTATAACGGTGTCTGTTACTGATTAAGAAGTAATGTAAAAAAAAAAAAAAATCTTTTAACATAACATCAATCTGTCAATGAACTAACACATCAGTAAACACAGCAACTACACTACTCTGCCAGTACAAAGATAGATCAAAGTGACATGACGTTAACCAACCATTCAGAAACGTCCTGTTCGAACTTCGATGGGTTCGTCATCTGTTCCTGGTCCGACTCCGGTTCAAATTGATAAGGTTGCTCAGATGTGTCCTCAGAGACTCCCGTTGCCATTATTTCTCGAAAATATATATATATGGTGGAAAATAAGTATTTGGTTTATCAAGATTTCTGGCTTTCACAGACCTGTAACTTCTTCTTTAAGATGCTCTTCTGTCCTCCACTCATTACCTGTATTAATGGCACCTGTTTGAACTGGTTATCAGTATAAAAGACACCTGTCCACAACCTCAAACAGTCAAACTCCAAACTCCACTATGGCCAAGACCAAAGAGCTGTCAAAGGACACCAGAAACAAAACTGTAGACCTGCACCAGGCTGGGAAGACTGAATCTGCAATCGGTAAGCAGCTTGGTGTGAAGAAATCAACTGTGGGAGCAATTATTAGAAAATGGAAGACATACAAGACCACTGATAATCTCCCTTGATCTGGGGCTCCACGCAAGATCTCACCCCGTGGGGTCAAAAGGATCACAAGAACGGTGAGCAAAAATCCCAGAACCACATGGGGGGACCTAGTGAAAGACCTGCAGAGAGCTGGGACCAAAGTAACAAAGGCTACCATCAGTAACACACTACGCCAACAGGGACTACCCTGATGGCACTGATGCCGGGGTACCACTCGCACCTCCCCCTTCTTGAGATCTCATCTTTCAGAATGTGAGCGAAGCTCTCTCCTGTGTGAGAAAAAAATAACTCAGCTAAAACATGGGGGTTTGTGAGAGTTCCCACAGTCACTGGAGAATTGCTTAGGGCTGCTAATTCAGCTGCATCGTTCAGTTGTGATACAAACGCCATCTAGTGGACAACTTAGGGGTGACATGTGGTTGCTGAGAGATGTTCTTTCTTATTAACGAAATTCATACTATTTGTTTGAATTTTTAGATTTATTTGTGTTTTGGGGAACACCGGGGCACAATCCTTTTAATCCAATTCCTTGCCACTGTTGCCTCTGGCTTGGCGTGCTCAGTTGGGGACACTCAATTTTTCAACTAAACATTGAAATAAATCTAATTAATAAACTAAATTAACCATTTAAACTAAATTACTGATCGAATTATTGATCTAAAGCCCACACTGTCACTGTATGGTAATTGAAATGAACTGATGACATCAGCGTTTTTTCCAGAATGGCTACACAGCTGAATAAAATTATGCTGCATTATTTTCCTGTTTAACACTGTAAAGCTGCTTTGAAACAATCTACATTTTTAAAGGGCTATATAAATAAAGTTGACTTGACTTGACTTTATTAAATTTGTGAGAGCTGTGTGGCAACATTGCTTGTGCACTTTTCCTCACTAACTTCCCTTTCGAAATGGGGAAACACACACTGGGAAACCCGGGGAGCAGTAAAGCTTGTGCACACTTGAGGTGGGCACCCGCTGGCGAGGGGGGGCTGACCTCGCCGACAGATAGCCTTTGTCTTTTGATCAGGCGAATACGAAGCTGATTTAATAGCCCTGTCTACACTGTGGAAATGGTATCTGGTAGCAGGGGAGTTAGGGGGCCGCATAGAGGGCATCTGGAGCGGCACAGGCTTTCTAGGAAGGCAAAGTTTGAAAGCCTCGCACTCCCTATTCTTGTCATCGTAGCGCTGTTGCATTAAAGCGACAGCAGGACCAAAGCGAGCATTGCCAGACTCAACCTGCGTTCCAGCGGTTCACTGCTTTTCACTATTGGGGAGACCAGATAGATTAAGCCATAGGGAGATAAGCCACACACGGAGAACAGGAATAAAACTTTACTGGGGTATACTAGAGCCGGGATGGCATCCTCGTCTTCGAACCGTCGAGAAGGCCAGCATCGCCCTCGTTCCCGGAGCCGAGTAGCTCATCCATAAATGGCGGTTTGACAAAATATCTTCGAAAAGAGCCGGGTTGCTTTGGTCAGCCCAGCTCAAAGAAGCCGCACCACATGAGTCCCCTGTGTGTGTACCCATGTCGCCTTTCCTCCATCAGAGTCGGACAGTCCTAAATCATCGGCCACTTTGAGCCTGTGCCGGAGTTTCTTTGGGAGCGTCAGGTAATGGGCATTGTTGTTAGGTTCATGGCGGAAGCTCTTCCTGTAGCTGTGGGGTTCTCCAGGCAGGGAGGATGAGGCGGGGCTAATCGGTAACTAACAGAGAGTAATTAAAGTTCAACTAAAATGATACACAAGGAACAGAAACATGGTAACAAAAACATAAAGATATCAATCATAACCTGACAGATTCTCATATTTTACCTTTTCAATTCAAAGAAAATTAAGTTTATACTGATACTTATGTACATTTCACATTATTTAGCAGAGATATTTTTCTCTGTGCTAAACCAGTTTGTTATTTAAGTCGGCGCTTGGGGATTTGCACTTTAAGTCACCATGGATTGAAAATTGACAGTTCTTAATTTATTAGAATATTTCATATTTACACATAATTTTTTTTTTATTCATGTACCCCATAATTGTATACCTCAGAACACACAGGATATCGTTATGCAGGGAGTTTATTGACAAAAGGATCGTGGTGGTAAGACTGAAGATACTTTAATATCTTTCACCGTCCCACAGGCAGGACGCCTGGTGCTCTTTTTTTTAACGCCTTTTTTGTATCATATATTTAGGTAATTATCATAAATTAGGTATCATTTGAAAGCTTACAAACTCAAAATCCATCCTGTGAAAACCGTTTTGAAATCGGACATTGTGATACCATGGAAACGTTACTCTAAATTATTCTAGCGGGCTCCTCCCCTAGTGGGCGGTGTCATGTTTCATATTACAACAATTATTTTTACTACTTTATAATCAAAATCTTTTCCAATCATGACAAAACATATTGTCAGAAAGGTCTGAGTCTCAAGGGTCCATATTTGGTGACTGTTTTGTGATGGAAGTGATATTTGGAGAGAAATTTACAGGAAAATGCATCAAAAAAACAATCAATGGAATTTGAATGACACCCGGTGGCTATTTTTGGTATTGCGCCTAAACAACATCTCATGGGCACTTTAATTTTTGTGATATCAACTTCAAATTTGGAACACAACTTGGTTAGACATATGGCTTTGATTTTATAGTAATTTTAGAGTAAAACATGTTTTGTAAAATATATATTTTATATGAAATAAAAAATATTTAGTACAGTATTTTTCATTTACAGTAAATTTAAACTTCCATAACGTTTTCATACTTTCATATTTTGAATTGCAATAATCTGCAGAGTGTCTTCTTTAAAACGAGACCAAACTTTGATCTATATTCCAAAGCATTCTTCCCAGTCAACATTTATATGTGGGGCCCATGTGGGTTTTTCAAATGGGCTGAAAAATGAACTCTATATGGGATTGTCCATGGGTTCCATAAGGGCCCCATGCCAATTGCCCACATGAATTTCATATAGGATGGCACTTGCCACTAGGTGGGACCCAAGTGGGCTACATGCACAAGACCCATTTCGGTCTTTGGATAGTGCATTTTCATGTGTATTCTCAAAAAGGGGGGTGACAGTGAAAGGGTTAACTATTCTGATGAGGATGTTTGCCTAATAGGTCAGTATTGTACGTTTTAGTGTGTATGAAAACGTAAGCAAATGAACGTGTGATAGAACCACACTTTAAGTAAAGATACACACGTATTCTCACAAGATCACGTTGTAAATTCTTATTATCTTGTCATTTTAAGTGCAGTAAATTATCAATTAAATTCTCAAATGTTCACAAACCAGCTCTAGAATCCTGGAAGATTGCTTTCAAACATCATTTCTCCTCACACATGTATTATTTGTAATAATGAGAATGTACAGTCTGGTAAACAAATCACTTTTTTCAAGGAGTTTGTTTCTAATTTGTTCAGTACTCAAGGGGAACTTTCTTTTTCTGAATTTCTGTCTTATAAAAACGCCACAATTTCAGTAAAGTCGTTGATAAACACTAGGGGGATCCCACGGTAATGATCTTCCGTCACACTGTCTCTTTAAATGATTCAAACTTCTCTGACCCGTTCGAGCCGCTTCGCCCCGTCCTTGGTGTCAACGTCAATGTTTAACTCGTCTAACCGCTTGTTCTATTCCCGTCTGTTATCCAGCGACGGTTTCACACACTGAGCTCGATCTGACCCAAGAGCCCAGAGGAGCATTATGGGAAACGCTGAGGTAAGCGGAAGCGTAAAGTGAAAGTGTCCTGACGGGTGCCCGTACTCCGCCGCGATGGATCTCAAGGAGAAGACGATCGCGTCATTAAAGAAACACGACAGTGGCGACGCGTTTCCCCGCGTCCCGGCCGTTCCCAAAGCGTCGGTGCTGATCCCGCTTCTGCTGCGGGACGGGGAGCTGCGCGTGCTGCTGACCGTGCGCTCGGTCCACGTGAGCCGGCTCTTCTCTCATCACTGATGGCTCATTATCATCCATGCACACCTTTAGGACTTTTAAAACTGCACTTTGTAGCAATATCAGATTAAATGTACAAGTTAAACTCATTTTAAACGCTTATTTCAGTGTTAACTAACACACTAAAGCACATGAATTAGTACTTGATTATAGTTTGAAGTGTTACTTGATATTACTTTTAAAGTTTCAGCTTCATCATTAGAGATGTGCAATTACATATATTTAAAAACATTAATAAGAACAACATTAAAAACAAATATTGTAGTTGATCATAATTGCTCGTCAGTGCATATTTCAAAGACAATAGAAGTAATAGTCATATAAAGCTGTATTTAAGCACTCTACAGTTCAGCTAATGACATTTAATGCACATTTAAACTATAATATTAACATTGCAAGTGTTTGAAAACAGATAAGAGTTTATACATTAATTATGTTCAGTTAAGTACACACGTTTTTGATGCTCACCAAGGCTGCATCTATTTTATTAATAAATGTAAATAATAATAATAATATTGTGAAATATTATTACAATGTAAAATAACTGTTTTCTATGTGAACATATAGTAAAGTGTAATTTATTCCTGTGATCAAAGCATCATTACTCCAGTCTTCAGTGTCACATGACCCTTCACAAATCATTATAATATGAGGATTTGGTGCTTTATGATTATCATCAGTGTTGAAAATAGTTGTGTAAAAAAAAAAAATCTGGATTTTTTTGATGAATAGAAAGTTAAAAAGAACAGCATTTATCTGAAATATAATCTTTTTGTACATTATAAATGTCTTTATTGTCAATTTAATGTGTCCTTCCTGATTATTGATCCTTCTATTAATTGCTGTATGTTAAAAAATACATTCTTACTGACCCCAAATTTGCAATTTTGCAAAAGCTTTATATTTCAGATAAATACTGTTCTTTTGAACTTCTATTTGAATATTCTTTATTTGAACATATTGCGTTTTTTGTATTTTTAATCAAATAAATGCATCCTTGGTGAGCCGAAGAGACTCCTACAAACTTTACAAATCTTACAGATCAAAAACTTTTGAACAGCAGTCTTTTAAAGTCTGTTATTTCCATAAGAAGTCTTCTTAAAGGGTTAGTTCACCTAAAAATGAAAATTCCCCACAAAAAAGTTGTTCCAAACCGGTATGAGTTTCTTTGTTCTGCTGAAGGTGTTTGAAGAATGTGAGTAACCAAACCCATAGTATGGCGGAAAAAACACCATAGAAGTCAATGGGCCTTCAAAATATCTTCTTTTGTGCTCAGCAGAATAAAGAAATGAATACAGGTTTTAGGTGAGGTGTCCTTTGACCCGTGAGGGAGCGTTCTTGACGAATCCTCTCGGCTCTCTCAGCTCAAACAGCACGCAGGAGAAGTGTGTTTCCCTGGAGGAAAGTCCGAGTCCAGCGACACAGACGAAACACACACGGCTCTGAGAGAAGCTCAGGAGGAGATCGGCCTTCCTTCACACACAGTGGAGGTCATCTGCAAACTCTTCCCCATCCTACACAAGGTTCGCTCACATTTACAGTTCATGAGGATGATTTTTATTGTGACTTGTGTCCGACTGTAATGGCTGAACCCTTTCCACAGGCCGGTCTCCTGATCACTCCGGTCGTGGCTTTCATCGAGAGCTCCTTCGAAGCCGACCCGAATGCAGATGAAGTCAGCGAGGTCTTCACTCTTCCACTGGAGTTCTTCACTAAAGAGGCGGATCACTCCTGCTATCCTGTGCCCAGCGTCTTCGGCCCCACCCATAGTTTCATGTACACGGACCCCCGCACCGAAAACATCCATCACATCTGGGGTCTGACGGCCGCTCTGGCCATAACGGTCGCGGTTCTGGCCCTCGGGAAGAAGCCTGAGTTTGAGGTCGGCTTTGACTTGACAGATCCGGCGTCTGGGTTTAAAGACTTTCTTAACCACAGACTGAGCAAGTTATGAAGGACACGCTTCAGACTCAGAGATGACTGTAATTGAGCTGTGAAGTTACTGAGGAGTTTGGATATTCTTCAATCATTAAAAAATTATGTTTTACAATGAGCAGAAGAAACCAAACTATTCCATATAATAGATTTAATACAGTCCGGACACCCTGAGATTAAAATAAAAACATTGAAAATATCAGTATTACATGCAAAACTTTGAATTAAAGTTTAGGTTAAAGTACTAAAACTGTAATAAAAATCAAATGAGAACTAATTGGAAATACTAAAAAGCACATAACAAAAACACTAAAAATGAAAATGA
Source organism: Gobio gobio (assembly GCF_949357685.1). Lineage (NCBI taxonomy): Eukaryota > Metazoa > Chordata > Actinopteri > Cypriniformes > Gobionidae > Gobio > Gobio gobio. The sequence goes on along the minus strand of NC_137121.1, from coordinate 37,365,180 downwards.
TAGCTCAAAATACTTAAATAATTCCTCACATTCATGTTTACAGTTCTCGGGTGTCATTAAATGGTCACATGACAACTGAACAAATCTTGTTTTTTCTTTCAAACCAAGCCAGTTTATTTGATTTCATTTTAATTGTACTTTTTTCATCAACGCCCAACCCTCCTGCAGTTCCTCATGAACCCATGTTTGTGAAATCTTCACATTAGGCTTGTGTCCACTAGAGGTCATCATCACCTCAGTGCTGTAACACGCTTGTGCACACATTGAGCCTGAGCATACTAAAGTAAGAAAGAATGCACATAATCATAAGGCAAACACTTTATTTAATTCACAAATATTACAAAATAAATAGCCATCTTCATGTTTGTATGTATGCAACATGTGGTGCTTGTAGTTTCTGGCAGGCACTTTGTTTCTACTGACCTGACGAGTCATTCCTTTTGTGTGTGTGTGTGTGTGTGTGTGTGTGTGTGTGTGTGTGTGTGTGTGTGTGTGTGTGTGTGTGTGTGTGTTGATCAGTGTGTTTTATGTCATTCCAGTGTCTGTTTGTGATTCACAGAAGCGTGAATTAAAAACTACTGCTTGTATTTTTGCTGTCATGCGCATGTTTGTCCTGTAGAAGAGTCAGTGAGCTTCATGTGTCCAGACTCACAGGCACTGAAGGTCTCTGAGAAACACTGCTCACACTGGACCGACCGCGAGCCCAGATTCAGGCCAACACTGAATATGAGAGTGTGTTATCTAACGCAGTGGCTTTATACTCTTAGAAGTGTCCAAATATTTATGTGTCTTAAGTTTTCTCTTGGACTGTTGATTCTATGCTGAATTGATCTCCAGGTCTTATTTTGTGCCAAGGGGTTTGCTCCACTCACACAACACAAATGCACCAATCTTACCATCACATTACATTATGGGAGCTTTTTTCCCTTTCGATGTGGAACTTTGACGTTACGTCTTAGTGTTGGCGGTATGGGGAACGCCCTCGAAGTGACCGGTGTCTGAGCTGGGGGTTGCACAGACTAGTCGACTTTAATGCTCTGTCATGTGCTTTAAGCTTTATGCGCTCCACAAGACACTATTGCCAAAAATGTTGTGACGCCTGCCTTTACATTCCTAATCCGTAGGGTTTAATATGGAGTCGGCCGCCCTTTGCAGCTCTAACAGCTTCAGCTCTTCTGGGAAGGCTTTCCTCAAGGTTTAGGAGTGTGTTTATGGGGATTCTTCATCTGTGATGTTGGATGAGAAGGCCTGGCTCTCAGTCTCCGCTCTAATTCATCCCAAAGCTGTTCTATCGGGTTGAGGTCAGGACTCGAGTTCGTCCACACCAAACTCCTCATCATGTCTTTATGGAGACGCTTTGTGCACTGGTCAGTCATGCTAGGACAGGAAGGGGCCGTTCCCAAACTGGTCCCACAAAGGTGGGAGCATGAAATTGTCCAAAATGTCTTGGTGAAGCATTAAAGGGTTAGTTCACCCAAAAATGAAAATTCTGACATTAATTACTTACCCTCATGTCGTTCGACACCCGTCAGACCTCCGTTCATCTTCAGACATAAATGAAGATATTTTAGTGTAAATCTGATGCTCTGAAAGGCCTCCATTGGCTCAATGCACTTTACACTCTCAAGACCCTTAAAAGACACTAAAGACTAAAGTTACAAAGTCCATCTCACTACAGTGGTTCTACAATAACTTTATGAATCGGCGACAATAGTTTTTGTGCACAAAACAAACCCTAAATAACGACTTATATAGTGATGACGATTTCAAAACACGGCCTCATGAAGCTTCGAAGCGTTATGAATCAGTGAGCCGAATGATGATTCGGATCGCGTGTCAAACCGCCAAACTGCTGAAATTTGCCGATTCAAACCGCTGATTCGACTCACTGATTCATAACACTTCGAAGCTTCATGAGGCCGTGTTTTGAAATCGTCATCACTATGTAAGTCGTTATTTAGGGTTTTTTTGCGCACAAAAACTATTGTCGCCGATTCATAAAGTTATTTTAGAACCACTGTAGTGAGATGGACTTTGTAACGACGTCTTTAGTGTCTTTTAAGGGTCTTGAGAGTGTAACGTGCCATTGAGCCAATGGAGGCCTTTCAGAGCCATCAGATTTACACTAAAATATCTTCATTTCTGTTCCGAAGATGAACGGAGGTCTGACGGGTGTCGAACGACATGACGGTAAGTCATTAATGACAGAATTTTCATTTTTGGGTGAACTAACCCTTTAAGAGTTCCTTTCACTGGTATTAGTAGAGAGACGCTCATGAATGCATTCATATAAATATATTCTTTACTGTAACTTTATGTGTATCTGATTTAAAACGAGCAGAAATCTGTGAGAAATATAACGACCCAAAGACAAAAGAACTGATAAGAATAAGCTGTAATGAAGGAGCAATAGCCTCGTGGGCAGCGCAGTGCCATACGGCAAGTCTCAGCTCGAGGTTCAGGCTTATTTCTTTATCAGTGACTAGACGACGTCGACTCGACTTGAATTACATAAATGATGACTTAAATAAATCTGAAGTCATTCAACGACTTCAGGAGCACCCGTGCCCAAGTTACACATCCTCAGCTTTGTTGTCTTCAGGAGCCATTTGTTTGTAGCGTGTGGCAATGAAGAACAAGTTTTTCAGGAAGTGTGTTCCTCCGTCTCCTTGCTCTATGACACTGGAGGACCTGCACAAGCTCTGTGTAATCTGTCTTGGAGCAGAGCACGTGCGTTCAGTTCTCGAGGGAAGAGGAACAAGCGTCTGCACACTGCGGTTCGGACGGCTCTGTTCATGGAGCTCGCAGTTGAGTTGGGAGAGAGGGTGTCCATTTCCCAATCTCCTCTTGCCATTTCAGGCGATCTGCTGGATTTGGAAGCCAGCTCTGCGGTTTCTTCCAAACTAGCGGAGAGCATGTTGCTGGCGGTGGGGAGTAGGGCATAATAGTGAAATTACTGAGCCTACTTCCTCTGTCAGCCCCGCGTGTGGGGAGTTGCTTGATGTAATGCCTCGTACCACGCTTAGGTTGATTTGACTTGAAGTGGGAAGTCGCTCACAGCTGATTGGACAAGCTCAACCCCGTACTCGGCACACATTTTTCCCGTTCAAAACATTCAAAGGAGGCATTATGTGAGCAGGAGTGTGTGAAGATTCCCTGTGAGGAAGAGATGCTGACAGCGTGAGGCATCCTCATGAGGGCTCCGGTCTTACTGGCCATGTCAGACCACCTCGCAGGTCATAGGTAAGGCATACACACTATGGAGGATTTGCAGACATACCAAGCCAACCTGCTTAGGGTCTTGGACCAGGGGCAGGGATTGTTACCTGAGGCGGTTGCTGAACTGCTCCAGGCCACCAAGCAGACGGCCACTGCCATCAGTAAATTCGATAACAGCGATGATGGTCACAGAGAGGCACCTGTGGCTTAATCCGTCGCGAATCAAAAACAACAACTTTTATCCTTGATGCCCTACCTCGCCCTCTGGACTCTTTGGCACCTCTGTTGAGGCAGTGGTGAGGAGAGCAGAAGTACATCCCAAAGAAGGTTCGAGTCACTTCCTGAACCCTCCACGTCCTCTTCTAAACCTTCTGACCTGTCCCCCGAAAAACCTGGAGACAGGGTCAGAAAGCCAGCATGGCCACTCGTGCATTAGTAGGGAGCAGAAGTGGAGCGCTGCAAAGAAGAGGAAGACCTCAGGGAGGTGGCTGTAAGAGAAAGAAAACCAGGATGGATAAAGTCCCCAACGAGAGTAGAGGTAGACTGCCTGAAAAATGGCGTCCCTCTTATTTGTTGCTCACTTAGGCGCAGTGCTGTCCATAACGGGTCTCTGGAGATTAACTTTCCTATAGTCAGGCTCAGACACGGCCACTCCGAGGACGCTCCCCATAGTGTCAAAACCAAGACACAGCGCCGAAGGTCCCCTTCTCAGGGAACCGGGTTGCATACGCAACATAAGACGTTCCACTGTGTGTAACTCCACCTGTTTGAACCGCCCGCTCCAAGCGGGACTCGAACCTGGGTCCGCCAGCATGAGAGTCGGACACTCTAACAAGGAGGCTAAAGGCTGCAACCCCTAGCATCAGTCGCTACAGCGTCTCTTGAGATCAGAGGAGTGAGTTTTACTCACACAGCGACTACTAGCTGTCCTCCGTTACACTCACCCCCCTAAACCTCACTCCCATCCAGGTCACGTCACAAATGTAACCCCTCCTGTTTGACCCACCCGCTCCAAGCGGGACTCGAACCCGGGTCTGCCGGCATTAGAGTCGGACGCTCTAATAAGGAGGCTAAAGGTTGCAACCTCTAGTGTCAGTCGCTAGAGCGTCTCTTGAGATCAGAGGAGTGAGGTTTACTCGCAGAGCAACTACTAGCTGGCCTCCGTTACACATGGAATAAAAAAAGCAATTGCAACTTTTTATCTCTCAGAATTGCACGTTTATATATTTTATATTATTTCTCAAAATTGTGGGATAAAAACTCGCAATTGCCATTCACATTTTTTAACTCTCTGGCAGAAACAAGCTTCCATATTACACAAATAAATGTAGTCTTTTCACAAATTAAATGCAAATACATAAACGTTTGGTCACTCCAATGTGCAGTGAATATTCAACATCCCCAAACGATCACGATATTGATCATTATATGTAAGCATTATGTATATAACCTCCCTCACAACACACGCAGGGTCATTCAAACATGGCCGAGGCCAGTCCGCTCTTCCTGAAGGTCTCTGCCACGTGTCTGGAGTGCTGGATTTTGGCCGAGAGCGCCTCGAACACGTCGTTCTGGTCCAGGGCTGTGGCGGTTCTGTAGATGAAGATCCCCAGTGACTCCAGCCCTCTCATGCCCAGGTTCACACCGCAACCTAAACACCATCAGCAAAGACATATTCACACACACATTACAGATAAATAGTGTCAAATATACAATCAGATATAATCTGAAAGTGAATGTTACGATTACAGTAATATTTTGGCTTCCGTGGAAATGCTGTTAGCAGACATACAGAGCTACAGAAAAATATATACAGGTCTTTCTCATTCAATTTATTATTATTTTTTTTTCCAATACATATTTATTAGCCTTCATTTGTACATTCAGAGTCTGGCCACTCTCCATTGACAAGCGATAACTTCCTTGAAGGCGGGAACTCTGTTGAAGTTGAAAACTATTGGATCTGCCCAGAGCCGCTCTGGATCTGCCATAACCAATCACTAACGTTTGGTCGTGATGTATGTCATCGCTAGCGTTCGCCTTAGACAACTCCTTCACCACTAACGGAGCGAGCTGGAAAATAAAACTTTAGAATGGAATGGCTAGAAATAGAAATAGAATGGCTTTGCTTGCATCTTTTCTCCACCGCCATTACTGAAACTAGTGCAGGACATAACGCCATTGTTCTCAGCCACTCCCTCTGTTCGCTGATTGGACTGGTTAAAATTTGTTCGCAGAAAACCAGCAAATATACTGCAAACCCAGACGGAGAACTGAAGGAAAATGAAAATTGAGCAGAAATACGCAGGAGGGCGGAGCCAGGCTTCATATTTATAGCTAACTCAACTCAGAATCATTTTAACCCTCTAACAGTATCTCCCAGCTTTAGTGTGCCTTGTAATAAATCACATATTGTCACTTAAATATATATATTTATTAATGAAAAAATGATTTTTCCCACAAGAGATGTGAACTATTATGCTTGACGAGGATAAAAATTAAATGCTGATAAAGCTTGTAAATTAAACTTTACTGAATGTATTATTATTATTAAAGGGTTAGTTCACCCAAAAATGTAAATTTTGTCATTAATGACTGACCCTCATGTGGTTGGACACCCGTCAGACCTCCGTTCATCTTCAGACACAAATGAAGATATTTTAGTGTAAATCTGATGCTCTGAAAGGCCTCCATTGGCTCAATGCACTTTACACTCTCAAGACCCTTAAAAGACACTAAAGACTAAAGTTACAAAGTCCATCTCACTACAGTGGTTCTACAATAACTTTATGGAGAGACGAGAATAGGTTTTGTGCGCAAAAAACCCTAAATAACGACTTATATAGTGATGACGATTTCAAAACACGGCCTCATGAAGCTTCGAAGTGTTATGAATCAGTGAGTCGAATCATGATTCGGATCACATGTCAAACTGC